>NC_143167.1:28965000-29590000 GCF_047325235.1 Durio zibethinus | reverse complement strand
ACCCAGGATCTTCCACCTAATTTTGTTAAGCTTCCAAAAGATGCATATACGCCTGACCTTATAGCAGCCTCTGACTGTATGCTTGGTTAGTTTGAAATTTTTCTTGAGGCAAAACTGTATTAGATGAGTGAGAAGTAATATTCAATAGGATCTCCATTGTTTCAGGAAAAATTGGATATGGTACTGTTAGTGAAGCCTTGGCGTATAAGTTACCCTTTGTTTTTGTACGAAGAGATTACTTCAATGAGGAACCCTTCTTAAGAAATATGCTTGAGGTGCCTTTCTTTTCATCTACTTTCTTCGTTTCAATCTCCTCTCCTTTTTCATGTCTTTTTTTTAGAAGAATCAGATCCTTATTTTTTATTAAGAACTTTGAATATTTAAAACAAATAATCAAGTATTTGGTTAAGATATCACTTTCTTTTATACAGTTTTATCAAAGTGGTGTTGAGATGATTAGGAGGGATTTACTTACTGGTCATTGGAAACCCTATCTTGAACGTGCAATCAGTTTGAAACCATGCTATGAGGGAGGCATCAATGGTGGCGAGGTATCTTTTATCATTTCTTTAGTTTATTAATTTTCTAAACATTTTGCATATCTGAATTGTTTGAGTTATGCAATTATAAACAGGAGCAGTGCATATAAATATATTTTTTAGCTTATCTAAATTATTGATAGTAAAATCTACTACTCACGTAGACATGATCAGGTGATGATACGAAATTTGAGCATAGGAAATAAGCTTAACTTGAAGTAGGCAGTGAACTTTAACAATTATGGGCGACCAGTCTTTTTTTTTTTTTTTTGATAAATACGGGTGAGCATTCTATTAGGCCTTTGAATGGGGAAAATAATTGAAGCTAATAAATACAGTAAAAAAGTTGTATTGATGAAAACTAATAAATACATGCAGTTGGGAGATGAAAACTAAAAATATGAACATTAAATTCTAGATATTTATTTTCACTGCCTAGTAGAATCAATTAAAAGGCTTGCATTCAATTTTTGCTGACTCAGTGAATAAGGACTTGTGTGCTGCTTGGAATATTAACACCAATATATTGACTCCTATGTAAATAGTGAATGTTATTGTATACTAGTTTGTGGTGGAGTGTGAGGGTTGTAGTTGTATCGTAGCAGACTCCTATTTTCTTTGGAT
Source organism: Durio zibethinus (assembly GCF_047325235.1). Classification (NCBI taxonomy): domain Eukaryota; kingdom Viridiplantae; phylum Streptophyta; class Magnoliopsida; order Malvales; family Malvaceae; genus Durio; species Durio zibethinus. Next base: position 29,588,837 of record NC_143167.1, on the reverse strand, counting down.
AAATAAAGCACAACTTATAAAAAAAAAAGATATTTATTTCCTCTACCTGCAAAGAATCACAAAAAAATTTCATACGACAAATATTTAACTTAATTACAGATATATTGACTTTTTGGAAATAGAAATCTTTTTTATTTATTTTTCTGTGTTTTAATTGTGTTGGTTGTTAAAAGGTGGGTTTGAGGTATTTCTAGGTGTCATTTACTTGTAGTGCCCATATAATCATTTATCTTCATGTACTTTAATCTTTTATTGATACCATGCTGATTTCATGTTAAAATTTTAGGTGGCAGCTCACATCTTGCAGGAGACAGCTATTGGCAAGAATTACGCTTCAGATAAGGTACATCATAACTGCTGCTCTTAGTTGTGTTACTTGAACTCTGAATCTTGTTGTAGCCCAAAACAGAACATCCTACCTAATCTTTGAGATGTATTAGTTCAATTTCTAATCATGGATGGAACAAAGTTCTGCTTTTTATAAGTTTGTAACAACAGTTTGTGTAGGGATATTGTAGAATATATTGGGGTTATCAGGAGGCGTATTGGCTTGATGCACTGGCAGGATGATTTTGATATGTTGTTTATATTTTGGAGGAATAGTCAGATACAGGAACTTTATTATCTGCAAGTTGAATAGTTTTCCTTTCTCCTTTTGTTTTAAAGGAGAGATCTATTTCATGATCATGCATGCATGTCAAAATGGATATTGTTTTATGGTGATTTTAGTGGTACCTTATGCTTACAATGCTAAGAAAATAAGCAGAAATCAAATCATCTTGGCTATGAAGGCAGTTCTTATGGCCTGAGATTGCCCTTAATGGAGTCAAATTTACATACTCTGGAACAGCAGAGTGATATTATGGCAGAATGCGGATAGAGACCTGCACTCATAGATAAGCTATTACAGGTTTTAAAAGTTTCTGCTTAGAATAGCCGTCTAGACTGGTAGTTTAAACTTTATTTAAGCAACTTTTTTTCCTTAAATTGCTATCTGATTCATTTATTCCCTTATATAGTTGAGTGGTGCTAGAAGGTTGCGTGATGCCATAATTCTTGGGTATCAACTGCAAAGGGTCCCTGGCAGAGATGTCAGTATTCCTGAATGGTATACAAATGCTGAAAATGAACTTGGTTTAAGTGCTGGAACGCTAACTTCTCAGATGAGTGAGAGCAACTCAATTACAGATTTGTGAGTTTTATCTATCCTAATCAATGATTATGATGGATTTCAATTATGTCATTTTTTTGACACATTTCCATTTCTTTTCTAGATGCATTGAAGACTTTGAAATTCTTCATGGAGATCTTCAAGGTCTTTCTGATACAATGAGTTTCCTAAATTGCTTGGTAGAACTTAACAATGTTTCTGATTCTGAAAAGAATAATGAGAAGCGTCAGATGCGTGAACGTAAGGCTGCTGCTGGGCTTTTTAATTGGGAGGTTATGCTCATTCCAACTTAAATTTGTTCTTTTTACAATTTTAAAAAATTTTCCTACCCTGCATATCCTTAACTTGATTGCATTATTAGCAGCTGTCTCAAATGATGATTTACATGATATGGTACTCCTATGAAAATTTTTGGGCTAGGAACATGTGAAAATTTAATCTATACTTGTAGAGTCATACTATCATTCAGTCACATTTTTAACCTATGTAGTAAATTTTTCATGCAATTGAGCAAAAATAATTCTATTTTCATGCAATACATTGGTTCTGGATGGACTTAAATAGTTTCTTGTTTGAATCCTTTTAGTGTGAAAGGCTGCTGATAGATAGGCTAAGTAACTGTTGTTCTATCCTGATCTTTTAAAACTGGATCTGCTTCAGGCAACAGTCTTGTTTATAAGTTCTTGATTACTGTGATGTTTTTCTACAGGAGGATATCTTTGTGACAAGGGCACCTGGAAGGTTGGATGTTATGGGAGGCATTGCAGATTACTCAGGCAGCCTAGTATTGCAGGTTATATTTTTCTTTCTATAGAATTTCACTCGGTTTCTTTCCTTTTTCCCCCTTTTCCTTCTCTTTAAGTTAAATTGCATAATGCATTAAAAATTCAAGTACTTGCGTCAATATTTATTAATGTATCTAAATGGAATTAACTCTAATTTTTCCCCCCTTAATCATTTCTATTCTGACAGATGCCTATAAAGGAAGCCTGCCATGTAGCTGTGCAAAGGAATCATCCAAGTAAACACCGGCTCTGGAAACATGCACTTGCACGGCAGAATGCAAAAGGACAAGGACCAATGCCTGTTTTGCAAATTGTATATACCATTAGTTAAATGAACTTGTTTCTCACGAACATAGATTGCATCATTTTATTGTTTTCTAAGGGAATGAGGATGGCATGTTAAATAAAACATCCCCCCAATCCTCCTTCAAAATTGATAGGAAATTTATGTGCTGGAATTCTTCACATTAGTCTTAAATCCTAATCAAACAAAGTTTTTATTGGAAAAGAAAAATAATATACATGTACTTTTAGATAGAAATGATCTACTTGTTGCATTTTGTGAAATACATTCTAAGCTCCAATTGTTCTAACAGGTATCATATGGCTCAGAGTTGAGCAATCGTGGCCCAACTTTTGACATGGATTTGTCTGACTTTATGGAAGGAGATCAACCAATTTCATATGAAAAGGCAAAGAAATACTTTGCCCAAGATCCGTCCCAAAAGTGGGTACTTTTCCTTCCTTGATTTTTCCACCTTTGTTACTTTATACGCTAATTATGTGTTTCACATATCAGGTGGGCAGCATATGTTGCTGGGACAATTTTGGTTTTGATGAAAGAATTAGGTTTACGCTTTGAAGATAGTATCAGCATGCTGGTAGGAGGCTGTTTTCTTTGTTGTTTAGCTGTTTTTATTAATTTGATTGATGTTTGACAGGGCCTCTTGCATATAGCATTTAATTTCATAACCTTATTGTTTACTTGAAATGCCTAAATTGTACTACTAGTTTGATAGAAAAGAAATTCATGAAGTATGAGTGGGCTTTCTGCTTGTATAATGGGATGGGAAATGAGCTAAACTTTATGTATGCTTTTGAATTGACTATCAATGGGGCCTGCTTATATATTGTGTTTAATCATATAACTTCACCGTTTACATGTGATACTTTGCTACTAAAGTTTAAGGGTGAATTGGCTCTGTTTTTGTATGAAATTAATATTACAAGTTACTTAACCAACGTCTCTCTGTTATATTATCACATATGCTGCTGCTACTATCTAGATAATTACTTTCAGCTACATACAGGTTTCTTCTGCAGTCCCAGAAGGCAAAGGTGTATCTTCTTCCGCCTCTGTGGAAGTTGCTAGCATGTCAGCTATAGCAGCTGCTCATGGTATTCCTAAATTTTTCATTTTCCATATGCAACTACAACGATGTTTATTACATTTCCCTGTTTTTTTTTTTCTACATATGACAAAAATGGCTGTAATTTTAGTTGAAAAATAGTATTTTCTGATGGATGTACTTTGTATTTGAGATACATGAGGACTATAACTACATAGAAATAAATGGATGAAGTCTTTATTAATGCCACCATTTGCTGGAAGACATAATTTGAGAAGCATATAAATCTTTGAACGGAGGTTGACTACTATAGGATAGTAGATTTTGGAGTACATATGCTTCTTAATATCAACTCCTGTTGAATCATTCTTGTTGTGGATTTCATGCACTGTTTTCAATTTTTTTTTCCAAATGCAATGTTTTCAGTTAAACTAGTGAAATATTTTGAACATTTGATACTTTCCTGTTGAACTTCTAAGTTTCTCAAAGCATTATCATATAAAAGTTAGCTTTCCGAGGGTTACAGGCAGATAAAGTATCTTTATTCTGGAGTGAGAACTTATTTAGACCATCTTATACATTGCAGGATTGAGCATCAGTCCAAGAGACCTTTCCCTTCTGTGCCAAAAGGTATGTTAGACAGTGCAATCTTCCGATTAATATTTTCTTCCTACATTCCAGCAGACATGTTTCAAGCATATATGTTGCTTTGCTCAATCTTTTTAGTTGTTTATTAGGTGGAGAATCACATTGTAGGAGCCCCATGTGGTGTTATGGACCAAATGACTTCAGCATGTGGTGAAGCAAATAAATTACTTGCAATGGTTTGCCAGGTAAGCATCATTATTGCTGCAGAGTAAATCTATGCAGAAGTTGATTTGCTGGTTAATTAACATTCAAAATCAATGATTGTCTTATGCAGCCTGCTGAGATAATTGGACTTGTAGCAATTCCCAGTCATATCCGATTTTGGGGAATTGATTCTGGAATACGGCACAGGTACTGGGTCAATTAATGCGGTCTATTATTATTATTATTATTATTATTATTATTATTATGTGTTTTTGGTTAGCCTATAGTAGCAATGGACATTGTTTACAGTTCATGCTTGTTGGATAATTATGTTAAGTTGATTACTTGCATCATTCAGTGTTTGGATCGTAGAATTAGAAAATTTGACTATACTATCACAAATATAATTTAAAATCAGTTACCCTTCATATTTCACTCTAAAACATGCATAAAATTATTTACCTTCTAGTTATCCATGATCTTTGAAACATTGCTTGCTATAATGCATTTAATAGTTATCATTACCTTCAGTTGCTCTGGACTGACCTTTTCCTTCCAATAGAAATTCTCATGTCTTTTTGTTGGACTTTTTTTAATGTGGCAGTGTTGGAGGTGCAGACTATGGATCTGTGAGAATAGGAGCCTTTATGGGTCGGAAGATGATAAAAGCTATAGCATCTACTAGATTGTCTCAATCACTGTCAACTGCTAATGGGGTATCTCCTGATGAATTGGACAATGATGGATTAGAATTACTTGAAATTGAAGCTTCATTAGATTATTTATGCAACTTGTCACCTCACAGGTAATAAGTCTTTTATCAGGCTCTCTCTTTTGATCTTTTCTAGATGCTATTAATTAATTAAAGAGTGAAGAACCACTTTTTGTTGATTACTATTACTGTTGTTATTACTTATGAAAGTCTGTGTTTCTTTTCTGGTTATAATCTTAAATAAAAATTTAGGTAGTGTTTGGTTTTAGAAAATAGAGTCATTTTTTATTTTCATTTTCTTGAAAAATGAAAAATATGAGTGAAACATGTTTAGTAATTGAAAATGAAAACAATTTTTTAGAAAATAAAAATAAAAATGGGTTGAAATATAAAAACAGAAAAAAGATGTTTTCAATTGTGAAAACAAGGGATATTCATTACTTTTTCCTTATTTTTTGCAAGCTATCATATTTAATACTTTGTAATGTTGTTAATTAATTAATATATATTATATTTATAATTAGATGCCATTAATAATAATATCATTGAATATTTTATTTATTTTCTTATTTTTTGCATTTCTAGAAAACAATTTTTATTTTCATTTACCAACTAAATTTTTAGAAAACAAAAAACAGAAAATAAAAATTATTTTTTAAAAAATGAAAATAAAAAATAAAAACAAAAAACATTTTATTAAAACAGTCAGAGCCTTACTTTTTTGTTTGTTCTTGTGCTACAGATATGAAGCTCTTTATGCCAAACTACTTCCTAAATCAATGCTTGGTGAGACATTTTTGGAGAAATATACTGATCATGGTGATACAGTTACTGTAATTGATAAGAAACGAACATATGGAGTGATAGCTGCTACTAAGCATCCTGTATATGAAAATTTCAGGGTCAAGGTTCGTTATTTGATCTGACAGCTTATTGGATTACGAACAAATTGAATTTGCATCCCAGCAATCAAAGATTTGCTTTCAATTTGAATTTTGACTTATGTGTTATTATCCAATAGAAAATTTTGCTCACATAACTAAACTTTTCCTCTGCAAGATAAAATTTTCTATTCACTCTGATCAGATTTATTTTTCTGCTAACCTGTAAACTGATACGATCTTCACTATGAAAATTTGGAAATATTGGTCTTATACTCACTCTAACTGATATTATTATAATTTGCCTTGTTATTATATTTACATCATTAAGATGAAAAGGTTATTGTTGATAGAAATAAGCAGCGTAAGAAGATTCAAAGCTACGACCTAACATGATTCCCTTTATTGGCCTATCATACAGGTGACTCTAGAGTTAAGAGATATAAGACTTAGTTTGTTGTTGTTGTTATAATATATTTACTTCATTACGGCCCTGTTTAGATTTTCCTTGTAGGTTTTCATCAAACCTTTTTATTTCCTCCATAATTTACATATTTTTCTTTTTAAAAATCAATCCTAGAGTGCATTTAGGGTGCTGAGCCATTGATCTAGTTCTTGATTATCATCAATTAACAATTCACTTCCAATAAACAAACTGGCGGATGATTTACATACTTCAGTTCTGATAGCTGCTTATTCTTTGGTCATAGCAACTTCACTGTATTTTGTTGATTTTCTCACTTAAATAAAGACAAGTGAACAATATTTTGTGCAGAATCATGTCTTTTTTTTTTTTTTTTCAAATTACCAGACACATGCAGACATATGTTTTTCCTTGGTAATTATTTGTTTACTTTCACTTGTAACTTTTTAACTAATTATTCTGGTAACTTTTCTGTAGGCCTTTAAGGCACTGCTGACATCTGAGAGCTCAGATGAGCAACTTACGGCACTTGGAGAGTTGTTGTATCAGGTATATGCTAAAGGTTTTTTAATAGATGTGTCTGTGTGTGTTATTTTAAATAATTGATAGGTGGGTCAGATTATTTTTTACTACTGATTTTGGCATGCCTGCAGTTTAAGGAAACAGGGTAAGGGAAAACTATTTGTTTAATGGATACAAAAGGTCTTAATTTCAATTGAATTCATAGCAGTTATCAACAGACTAGTGCTTCAACTCTACAAGTAACTAATATCAAGATTGCAAATTGATTAAAATTCAGCTCTCTTAAGGAAACAAGAAGAAAAGAGCTGAACCATAGATAAGTTATATGATATCAAGAGATATTAGTCCTATCCTAGTGTGGAGCTATGTCATCTTTGATGAACACATATTGGTGAGATTTTTTTGTGATATTGCTGGCACTGTAAACCAAATGAAATAATGGAATAATGATTTTTCTGACTAGGTCTGGACTCTCTCTCTCTCTCTCTCTCTATATATATATATATATATATATATACACACACACACACACACACACGTATATCATCTATCATCTATCTACATGTAAAAGTGTAAACTTTAAAACTATTAATAGTGATCAACCTATGTACCCTTATAAATTTTATATATAAAGTTGAAGTGAAGTATATTGTAATAGTTGTTCAAAACTACTTTTGCAGTGCCACTACAGCTATAGTGCTTGTGGACTCGGCTCTGATGGGACAGAGAGACTGGTACAGTTGGTGCAGGAAATGCAGCATGATAAAGTCTCTAGAGGTGAAGATGGAACTTTATATGGAGCCAAAATTACTGGTGGCGGTTCTGGTGGAACGGTTTGTGTAATTGGAAGGAACTCGCTCCGAAGCAGCCAACACATTCTTGAGGTAAGTTGTCTTTAAAAGAAGAATAACCGTCTCTTACTTTTTGGCACATATAAGGACCACAACATTTAGAACATCAATTCTTCCTATTGGTACATGGAGATTTATTTCAAAAATAATTTTAAAATGTCCGGGTAATAATATTCACCATTTCTAGGATAGATCACCCATATTCATATGTTCTCTGATTGTCTGGAGTATGGCATTTTTTTTTATGCAGCAAGAATAGTATGGGAAGTTAACACATGTATACGCATCATTTGCATATATGGTATATTTTTAATAATCTATGCAATTGATTTTGATTTGCAAATATATACGTTCAGATTCAGCAAAGGTACAAAAGTGCAACGGGTTATTTGCCATTTATTTTTGAAGGCTCATCCCCGGGTGCAGGGAAGTTTGGATATTTAAGAATTCGACGTCGCATCACTCCGAAATCCTAATTTGCTGCCGCTGCTTCCCCTCATTTGAATAAATTCATTAATTCGATATTTAAGGTTAAGTTTAAAGTAATTGTTTGATGTATCTTTCTTTTTTGAATTTAAAAAATAAATAAATAAATAAAGCAACAATCTCTGGATATTTAAGGGTAGATTTATGGCATTTCCCATCAACTAATGAACTTATTCCCCTTCTACTTTTTCCATTTGCGTAATTGTTTCTCTTTTACGTTTTGCTTATATTAACATATTTAGTTAAATAGACACATGATATGTGTATAAACTTGCTTATCATTGTAAAAAATGTCAATCCAAACACACCCTTAACTCCAAACAAACAAAAAAAGGGACAGTTGCAATTTGAACTACCTGGCCCCAAATCAGTGAATTGATGTCAGATGAAATTATATACATTGTCGTTTCATTATAGGGCCGGTTTAGCCAAATTCTTAAGGATGATGTAAAGTCTGCCATAGAATAAATATAGAAATACTAGGTCCTCTACGATGAGGGGCGGTTTCAGCCTAATTTTCTTACCGTGAGGTAAAGCTCACCTCAGAATAGAATAAAACAGAAATGTAATGAAGCGGACCTTGAGAATTGACATGCCCAGCAAAGCGTCTGGCAGCCAAGTCCACTATATTTAATATAAAAATATTGTACTGCAAGTGCAATAATTCTGTGATAATGATATCTACACAAGAAAAAAACCTGACCTTCTCCGCCTGCCATTCTCTTTCATTAAACAGCGCAGAAAGGAAAGCAATGGGCTCTCCGCTTCTTACCACTCCACAATTAGACCTTACACACTCACAAATGCAATGCAGTAATGCATTCATCCCATCTCTTATTTTCCCCCAAATTCATGCCCCTATAGCCAATGTACTCTTCCCGATGATCATTATCATTGCAACAACTCAAGTGGGCATCAACACCACAACCATTCCATGACATCTTTAAGCACATCAGCTAAATAGAGGATAGCATGCATAACATCCAAACATAAAATCATGAACAAATATGGTTTTAGTGCCATTTCAATAAAACTGAATTCCACTCAAGCCACAGATGCATCGTTGCTTTTAACTCAACTAAACAAAAAAATCTGCTTTAAAAGAAATTTTTTTTTAAAAAAGTCTTAAGTGAGAACAAGCCTAGTGCAGCTTAAAGCCACCTAAAAGGTAAGTCCCCTTGATTAAATATTCATGGGCTCAGGACTAGTAGCGTTCAGTATATCCAATAATGAATTCTGTGGCTCCAATTCCTCATGCCATAGTGGAAGTTTGTCACCAGGGTAGAAGTTCCTTGTCACTCCTTCAGAGTTGATCTGCAATGGAAAATACATAGGTTAGATGCTGTACACAGAACTTAGACTACACATGCAAGAACCATTCATTTAAAAGTGTAAAATATCTTACAATGACAGTGCGAACAACACCACCACTAGCACCATCGCGAGCAATAGCAAGGGAAACTGCCTTAACCACTAATTGCTGCAATGAAATTCCATAAAACTATTAACAGGAAAGCTATGGTCAACCAACCAATCAGTACTTTCGCAAAATAATTATATCCATAAAAGTTGTTAAAGAATAAAAGAAAACATGGAAAATTTTGACTTTGTCAAGCTAAACTAAAACAAATGTACCTCAGCTTCATCCTTTGTCATTCCTTCCTTCCATGCCTGATCAAAAAACCCATATAGGTAACTGGAGCCAGATCCTGTGCAATGTACATCAAACCAAATCATAACCCTTTTTCTGCAAAAGTACTGCAGCACTTGCTAGTGAACCCCATAATATTTTAAACCAAACTCCTAATATTTTAGGTTGTCAATGGTAAAAACTAGGTGATCTAGGACTTTGAGAAATGACAGATAAGGAAAAAGAATAGTTAAGTCTAATTTCATCAGTTAACTAATTATGGAGAAGACTTCACATATTTTGCCACTGACTCACTGATTTCAAGTTATGGGAGAAAACTCTCAAGGTCACATGACTGCATTGAACCTTCTTTGGTAACAAATTTCTCAGAACGAATAAAGGCAAGAAAGAGGGCAATCAACAGTCTGAGCAATAAGCAGATAAGTGGGTAGGGAAACCTCTGGCTAAACAAGACTATACAAATGTTATCTATTCATAAGCACATGCATGTCTGTAAATGTATGCACCATAAGTCTAAAACACTCAATGATGCTAGCCAGCATTTAATATATCATCCTGAAGAACAAGTCAAAAAGAAATGTAAACTAACATAAAACCAGAAGAGATGAATAAGACATCAAGCCTAATTCCTGGAATTGGAGGGAAAGGATGCTTAAGACAAAAAGATGAAAAGAATATCATACCTCCAATAGCAAAAGGCTGCTCAACCAGAGTTCCACCAAGAGGAATTCCATAAATTTTACCACCTTCATACTTATCCCACCCGCCAACAATAAGGCCAGTCTCAAGCATGTTCTGCTCACAAGAAAATAAAATTGAGTCAAGTACATAAACATGAATTATAGGAAAAAAGATAAAAGATCATCATTTGCTCCTAGAAATATAAATCACACAGATAATTGCAGCAAAACTAAAGTATAATTTTGATGTATAAATGCTAATCACAATGCATTCCAATTTCCAAAATAAATGGTTTGTAACCAGAAACACTTTACTATAAAGGAAGAAAATGATGATGAATTCCTCACAAACTGAAGGGATGAAGATTTAAGTATCAAGTTTTACATAAAATCAGTACCATAGGGCGGGGATGTATAAACAGACTAAATCTACCGTGCAAAACTTGAAAAAAGAAAAGAGAAGGGATAAATAGAAGGGAAAAAGGATGAAGATTGGCAAAAGAGTTGGGCAAGCTTTCTAAATGGTAAGCTCAAACCTTGTTATTGTAGGATAGAAGCCTGATAAGGTTTGCAGCAACTTTGACAGTTGCAGGTTGTCCAAGTTGTATCCTGTTCATGCAGGAGGAAAAAAGCTATTAAACGATCTCATAGTAGAACTTTGAAAATGCAATCTCATGAAGAGTAGCGATAAGAACTGCAGATAGAATAATAACCCAAGAATCAGTGATGATGTAAATATAACAGAAAAAGATGAAAGCAATATGTAGATAGAGAGTGCAAAATTAGTATGGAGGAATATACAACTTGGAAGCAATAGCAAGGTCATTGTGTAAGGAGGATTTGAAAACTTGGTTTAGGAATTGCAACTAGGCGAATGAGTACAATATATAAGAGAATTCATCCATGACCAAAACATTTAATAGACTCTTAAAATTTTAGCACCCAGGCTCCAAATAGCATTAGAATAAGTATAATACAATAAAGGACAATCCAAAAGTCTCTTGATGGGAACCAACTTCAATTGGAAGATCAAAACAGCAAAATTAAAAAGAGAAGCAAAGTATAAGAAAGAACTGACGTATGTTGGTGAAGGAAATAGCGGACATAATCGGAAACAATCTGTGAATCAGCAGCCTGCAAACATGACAATCTTTTTAATCATCATATCTAAAAATATAGAAACAATTCTTTTTTGTGGATGCCAATTAAGAAAAAAAGGAGAAATTTCAGCCAAATATAGTTGTACTATAATATAGGGAGGTGAGTTGAAAGAAAAGTAAGAATTACGGATCCAGAGCGGCAAACGTAGACGTTATCAGTGAGCTGTGTAATTTTGTCAGATGCCCGGTTAGCCACATACATCCCTAATCAATCAATTGACCCAAAAAACAAAACATTATTTAAGAAATTCAAATCCCTAATAATAATAATAATAATAAAAGTAAAGAGAGAGAGATAGAAGAATAGAATACCAGTACTGGTGCGAGAGTCGGCGCCTAGGACGACGCCTCCGTTGAATGTGACTCCGATGATGGTTGTGCCCATGGAGTGAGGGCCGTCCAAGTTCATATTCAGATTCATTTGTTCTTTATTTGCCTTTAGCCGTGCCTTCCCAGAAACCCTAAATCCTAATCTAAACTCTTCTCTGCTCGGCTCGGCTTCAAATTATTTTAAGACCTTAACACAGGAGAAAGAGAAGCGCAGATACTTTTGCTTTATACTCTTCTCAACTGACTTGTTTCTCAAGTCCTTTTTACTTTTTTATTTTTAGTTCTTCTTTTATATACAGCTACGTATATAAATACATCTACACATACGTAAATAAATACTTTTTATTTTTTCAAAAATATAAATACTTTTTATTGTTAACTTATGGCATACATAAGGGATAAAATTCATGTAAATTAGAGTTGGAAATGATTTAAAGTTTTCTTCAAATGAATTAAATAAATAGAGTAAGAATTAAAATAAATTAAATTTTCCAAAAAAAAAAAAAAACTCTTTAGAGCACACATGATTATTAAATATATATATAAATAAATAATATATACCTAAAATTAAATTCTAAACCGTTCCTATAAGACCAAAATAAAATAAAAGAACATAAATTAAGATGCAGTAATAGATTTTTATCTAATCTAGAAAAATATAAAATTAGGAATGCTGGTAAAATTTTTTCTTTTAAAAACTACTATTATTTAATTATTTAATTTTTACCAAAAAAAAAAACAGTATTATAGTACTCTCTCTGTTTTTTTTTTTTTTTTGTTCTTTTTTTTCAGATATTCAAAATTTATGTTTTATTTTCATTTTTTAACATTTAAAATATTTACTTATTAATATTTTATAATTATTTTTTATAATTTTTTTATATTAAAAATTATGAAACTTTAATTTTTAAAAAAAATTAAAATTTAATATTAAATATATTAAAATAACAAAATAAATTCTGTGAAAATCAATAAATAACAAATATTCTAAAATGAAAAGAGTATTTTTTATTTTCTTTTTGAGAGTAGACTGTGGGAGAAACCTTACTTCTCATCATAATAAATTAAAATAGTATAATTCTGAATTGTAAGAACATTTCTTAATTCTTATACCTTGGCCACTGCACATATTCATCACACAAATAAAAATACTAGGTCTAAGAGCCTGGAGGAGGAGGAGTGCAAATTTTGTTTCCAATAATTCAACCAATTACCATTACCATACATATAGCAGCATATGCTTCCTTCAAGCAACATGTCCTTGAACAGTTGAAAACTATTGAATAACAATTTTCTTTTGAATTTATCCGTGTCATTGCCAATGAAAGATTCAATGAGGTCAAAATGCATCTTAACATAAAGAAACATTCTTTTCTTGGTTAGAAACTGAAATTAACGCCATTTTAACTGTTACATCCATTCTCGCGTCCACGATAAAGCTAAATGAATAAAAATGCCGGATAAAAAATGGTAATACTGTTCTCTACTAGGTTAAGCAAGACTTATAATTGGGTTACAAAGGTTCGGCCTTCTAGTTACTAGCCTTCGGACGCTTGTTGAGAGTTGATGGAGAAGCTAGGAATCGATTGCAACAGCTTCAGGAAGCAAACGCAATTGAATTGATGGGATGTGAGTCTGGGATGTGAGTGGTTTGAGAGGAAACCCTACTACCGTCTTCTCCTTGGAATTTCCTTTCCCCAATGTTCCAAGAACCTTCCTCACTTCATTTGCCAGCTCTATAACCATGTTATCCTCATGACCTGTTTACAAAAATCCCAAATCTTTTTCATTTACTCATTCAACATATTGTTCTCTATATGTGTGTGTGCATACAGTTATGATGCACTCATGAGTAGTTTGAAGAGAAAAAGAAAAATGACAAAAAGACTCACCTATATCGAACATGGCCTTCTCCAGCAGGAAAAGATAATCTCTATTGTTTCCACAGGGTCCAACAGCAGTTGCAATTTGCCTGAAAAGGTAACAAGCATATGTAACAATGAAGCTCAAAGCAAAAACTTTCATCAAAAAGTTAAGGTAAAAATGGAAGGATCAGAATATTACATAGCCATTTCCTCCAATGGAGCAGGCCCCAGGTAATACTTGTTTGAAACTTTGTCTGGAGTAGATGTGAAACTGCATGAAGAAACATTTCTATTCAGAAAATTATGCACATAATGACTGCTGCTTTTGCATCCACCTATTACAATAGGAAAAACAACATGATGAGAACTTAAAAAGCAGGGTAACTTACACTATAACACCACTTAGAGCAGGCTGCATGGGATCTGCTTCCTGAATGAAAAAATGGGAAAAAAACAAACCTAAAGAGATAAGCAAGACAAGAAAATCAAGTCCAAGCACTAGTGAAATAGAAATCTCAATCTTATACCTTGAAAAAGTCCACAAGGGTCTTTTGATCATATTCGCATTCTCTCCGCTCCAAGTACTAAAAATTGAAAGGAAATAAAAACATCACTTTTGTTTCTAAGAAATACACAAACTAGTTGAGAAATAATACCTAAAAATGAGGCCTGTTAAGTGCCAGTAGAATTTTCCGTCTATAACATAGAACCATAAACAACAATACAACACAGTGAAGTGTGAAGCAAGATACCTCCATTGCCGCTCTTTCCTTTTCAGGACTTCCCCGAACACAATAAGCAGCACCCCACTGAAAGAAATATTTATAGAGTTACCAAACAAAGAAAACATGCAGCTCTTAACAAGACTAAGAATAATTAGCAATAATGATCAACAACACAAAACCAGTATCAGATCTCTTGCTCTATGACTGCCTCTAATAAGTAGCAAGAGATGATAGTAAATTAGAAACAATTGAAGGCACAAACTTGATAACTGGTAGATATATAACATGAAAGAGTTACTGTGAACCGCCACGTACACAAACGGCTCCTTCAATATGCTCCAAGGTGCAAGTCCTTGCAGGATTTTCAGGTGTACCTCTGTGATCAATGCATGCTGTCATGTGGAATAAACAAGATAAATGAGCAGTAAAACAATAAATACTGCAAAAAAATAAAAAATAAAAAGACAACCAGATAATTTTGTTGTATATTGATAAAATACTTACCAAGGTCAAAAACACGCCTGTAATCCTTGATGAAGCCTATGACTTTCTCATCATACTCGAACCCAGGGTTCCAGACCAGTGAACCATAACCAAAAACCCAGAAAACCATAGTCGTAAAGTTCCTGAGAAAATGAAGTTGACAACGTTAATTTTTCATTATAGACAATGAGATGAAAACAAGAAAATGCATCACAACATGACAAACAATGACAAGAAACCATTTATTATGAAATGGTTTTTTATACAAGTTGTGGGAAGGCAATGTGTTCCGATTAGCTCAATTTAACAGCAAAGAGATCAAGCCTTGGTCGAACATGATTTTCTGCTGTCATTGTCATGCTCATCCAAACCCAAGAAACCAAACAAATGTAAGCAAGCTGCAATTACAGTGCAGGCCCCGGTTGCCCCCATCATGACACAAGACTCAAGCGTCATGTAAACATTTGCAGAAGGAGAAAAGATGTAAGTTGTTGGTTTCAATTCAATCACATCCTACTTGATAGCAGGATTCATCTATAGCCATAAAACTCGTCCATAGTCAGAGTCCAAGGAAAATTGAGACAAACATAATTGAACCTATCTAATCTACCAAGGCAGGGTGAAAGCAAGAAAATTAAATATTTTAAAAAGAAAAAAAAAAAGGAGAATTAAGCAGCCGCAGATAAGATGAAAATTAGAACCAACGTTGTGTTTGTTGTTTTCCTTCTAAACGAATAACAGCCGTTGTTTCCTTGTGAATGGCTGATAAATGTAATTATTTTGTTAAGAAAAAAAAAAAAAGGAAAGAATGCAGGAATACATTCTGATTTCTGAGAGGAAGTAAAAAAAAAAAACGATGGTTGATATTTGAGAATGTCATATTGAAGAAGTAAAAGAGGGAGAGGACTTACGATAAGATAAATGGATTGATAGATATGAAACAGAGAAAGCGTTTCGTTGATCTGAAATAGTATACGAGGACAGCGGCGGCAAGCAGGCAACGTCAGGAGAGAAATAGAGAAACAAAGGCTTTGGTTTTGAGATTAAAATTCTCTCGTGTGTTGCGTCTGTGTCTCCCTCCTCCCTTTCTTTCCCTCTGCCGGCGTTTCTGATTCTGGTCTTTGTTTCGTTTCCAAAATGAAGAGGAAGAAGAGCTCGAAGGAGGAGGGTTGCTCCACCACACTATTTATAGATACTAAACCCAACCCATCCAGGCCTCAACTAATCAAATCACCTATGCCAAAATCAGTATTATTATTTAATTTTTAATCTCAATCTAAGTCATTCAATATTCTACGCGTGAATTAATGTTAGAAATAATCAAATCAAGAGCCAAATTCCCAATAAGGACCTGTTTCGGTTTTTTGATTCATTGAACCTGGACAAGTGGGCAGTATAGTTTACCGCGTCCAAATTGCGTCCAAATTAAGATTGTTAAAGATTCTACCGAGTTTTAAGGAAAACTGTAGCATAACTGCCGTTTGCCGTTTGCTGCAAAGTGAAACAACAGCAGCTGCCAGTTTGGAAGTTGTTGGCAACCAATCCACACGTACTTTGGACTTTAGATTCATTGAATCTGGACACTACCACCCACTTAATTAAGTCTGTGAGGACACACCGAATTACCCAAGTCTATTGGTTCGGACTTGAATATGGCTGTTCTGCATTATGTTCACTTTGGTCAATTCAAAGCCTCAAAGGTAGGCAGGCAGGCAGGCCTACAACACAACTTACCTCGAGCCCAAGGAATTTGAATTTGTATTTATTATATTAACACTTGATAAATGTGTTGCTACTGTCGCATGTATTACAGGCGAGAGCAGGAACGTTCCTCTTTTCACTGACCACTAGTGATAACAAAATTTATTATAATAATTTGAGATAATATCACAAATAATTTTTAATTATAATAAAATATTTAATATTATATTTTTATTTTAATTTTTTAATAATATCATAATTATAAATTTATTAATTAATATCTATTTAAAAAATTATTTATGAATTACATAATATTTTTAAAATTAAAATATTAAAAATAAGTATTATTTTATTTAATAAATTTATAATTTAAATATTATATTAAATATTTTAAAATTTAATTTAACTTTAAATATTTTAATATAATTCATAAATCATTCACAATATTAATCTTAAGAATTTGAATCCCTACACATATATTTCTTTCTCTTTTTTATTTTTTCATGTCCTAGAGATTAAAAATTATTACGTTAAAAATGTAATTATATGTTATAATAAGTAATATACTAAATTAATTAAAAAGAAAAAGTTGACCAAATAAACGGAGCCTCAATGTCTGTTCCAATCACCGGAATCGGGAAAAACGGCAAGGCGAAAGCCAAAGAAGAAATGAAGAATGGGTGTCAGCCTCTTTGGTACTCGGCTACGTAAATTTGACCAAAAACTTTGGCCTCTCTTCACCTCATCACCTACCGGTTCCATTCGCAAACGGCTGTATATCCAGGTATTTGTTTAAATCTGTTTTAGCTTCTGCTTTTCTTTTTTCTTTTTTTTTGGGTTTCCTGTTTTAGGGTTAGCGTGTAACTTTTTCCTCATTTCATTAGTCTATAAATCTGCCCCTGAGTTTTTAATTCAAAAAAAAATCAGCCTGAATTTAGGGGCGTTGATGCCTTAAATTTGTTTCTTTTTCAAGCTAGAGTTTCAAATTTGGTGCTACTGCTGCATGTAGCTCAAATTGAATGGGTTATCTAATTGATTTTACAAAATGTCAATTTTAGAGGTTTTTTTATTTTTTTTTATTTTTGTTTTCTAATTATCCAGTAAACCAGGGGGAAAAATAAAGACTGAAAATTTGTAGAGAGCTGAAAAGCATAGAATGGAGCATGAAGATGACAACCCATCACGCCTTTCAGGCATTCGAAGAACACGTTCCCTGGCATCTCCATACTGGGCTGCCCACCATCTACTCATTCTTGTCAATGAGATTGCTGCTACCGAGGCCGATTGTTCAAATGCTTTGTCTTCCTTTCAGAAATGGAAAATTATAGTGGAAAATTGCAATGCTTTGGGTGTTCCACAGTCGTCAAATCAGTGCCGCAGGAAGTGGAACTTATTGCTTCATGACTACAAGAAGATCAAGCGTTGGGAGTCAGAGTCAGGACTACGTGATTCATACTGGTCTTTGGATGGTCAAAGGAGAAAACAATACGAGCTTCCAGAAAATTTCGAGGAAGATCTGTTTAAAGCCATCAACGATGTTGTTAGACTGCTGGAGGACAAATCAGGTACTGACCGAGATAGTGATCCAGAAGCTCAGGATGATAAGCTTGGAATAATTGCAGACCTTGGTACGGTTTATCTTCACTGTACAAACATGCTCTTTTAGTTCATTTATGTTCCTTGAATGTATGCAAGTTCCAGTTTGGTTGCCTAGATTTGCTTGCCTGCTAGTCCAATTTTTACACTGGTGGAGGTCACACTTGGATTGCTATACTGATGGGATTTTCTGCTCTTCTTTAGATACTTATATTTTTCTGCGTAGTACTCCACTGAAAAATGTTGTGTTGGTATCTATCTCATTCATTGCATGGTTGGTGGTACTTACTGGAAGGAAATGCTTTGCAGTTTTTGGTGTTTTGAACTGCATCAACCACAAATAAGATTAGTTTTTCCATTAAAAGCTCTCTTCTTAGTCTTAGACAGTTGAATTATTGTTCATGCATGAAACCACTCTTTAATTTTTGGGTGTTCAGGGAGGAGTCCTCTCAGTGAATTTTTTTTTTTTAACTTTATTTTTACTGGTGGTAAATTGTCTAACTGACCTGAGGTATTTTCACTGCAAAAAACTTCGGAGGCTAATCTTGATGTAGAACTTTTAATTATATTACTCCTACTTTACAACATTCTCCATTTTCTACTTTCAACTGAAGTTGGTATACAAATTGTGTTGTTTGTCCGGTGAAACCTATCAAAGTTACTATGTTTCCATATATTTTCTCTGAATATAGGTGATATCAGTGATATGTTTTCCATGCTTCTCCTTTGCATTTATTCTTGTCATTTTATCTGTTTATTCACGAGCACTGATTTAGGAAATAGAATATATCTTTGTACATGAGTGAATTTGTGGTGGGTATTCATAAACATGAATAATTCAGCTTTTCAAAATCAAATTGTTCAAGCTATTGTCAGATTGTCCCATTAGCCTAGCATTGTTATGTTTTGCATTTGATACTGGGAACGTCTTAAATGGCATTTGTCTGCCTTTTGTCATCTTCATGATATTTTCTGTAGCCAACCATGACAGCTTTCCAATGAAATGGGCTTGTGCTGATGTAGGAATAAGAACTGGATAGTTTGCGGGAACCTTTGATATTGATCTTGTATCATGTTGCACTTTTGTTATTTGGTCTTATCAGGGCCCAGGAAGCAAAAAAGAAAGTTAATTCCTTTGAGAAGCCCTGCTGAAGCAAAGTCACACAAACGATGCGCGGTGGAAAAGCTTAAGGAAATTCACCTGGCAGAACAACCTCAGGAAAGCCCTTCTGAAGAAAAGCTTCAGAGAAGCGAAGCAGAAGAAAGAAGTTGGAGAACTGAGGCAGAAGAAAATCCTGAAAAATGCTACATGGACATAAACCATATGTTTAGCATGAAAGATGAGGAGCAAAGTATGGTGGCAAGACTTGGCGAGAATGCAGAGCAGATCCACGCTGTAGTTGAGGAAAATTTTAATGACCACAGGGCTGCTAATGTGAAGAATGTTGATGACTCCCGAACAGATTTTATAAGACGTCAAGGTGACTTGCTTATTGGATGCCTCGGAGACATTTTAAGCACTCTCAACCAGTTTTCAGAACTTGTCTAGGAATATCAGTGATTAATGCTAAAGACATTTATGTAAAGTGCCTTTCTACTTTCTATTTAGGGTGCAATCTTCAGAAACTTTGGAAAAGACTGTGTGGGCATCTCTCTGTCTCCTAAAAGATCCAATCGGACCGGTTGATCAGACAGATTGTCCGATTGACCGGGAACTGGTGATCTGTCCAGTCGATAGGTGTAATTAAACTGGATTTTTGATGAATCCGTCAAGAACCGGTAATTGAACCGGTTTTAGTTTTTCTTTTATTATTTAATTATTAAAAAATGCAAGTCTCAAGACTTAAATTTATAAACTCTTAGTTTTATAATTCTATATTAAATACATAGTTATCAAAATTGGATTAGATTCAAATTGAACCGAACAAAGTAATGGGTCGATGGGTCACATATTCAACCAATGTCATTTGGGTATGTGAGAAAATATATTTTAGATAAATTACTTTAGATAAAATATTTTAAAATACAAATATTTTAGATAAATTAATTAATAATGTGATAAGTAATAAAGTTATGTTCTTGTAAGGTTGTATTTTGTAATTTTATCTTTAATTTTTTAGTTATTAAAATTTAAAATAAGTTATTTTTTATTAAACGAAAAAATAACTAATAAATTTTATTGATAGCTAAATTAATTATGATTTTAAGATCATTTTATAAGTATATATTAAACTTGCTCAAGTTAATAAAAACTGTTTGATTTATCAATTTTTAATTAAACCAATGACTTCAAATGGTTCTTCAATTGTAAAACGATTCAATACTAGAATTAGACCGTGTCTAGCATTGAATCATCTATTCAAACAGTCCAACCGATTCTATACTAAAATTGGACTATTTCTAATATTTAATCACCTATTTAAACAATTCGATTGACCATTTGATTCGATTTTGATACTTATAATTAAATACTAAATCATTAAGTTAAATATATATATTTTTTGAAGTATTTACTATATTTAATCCTTATTCAACGTTAAAATCACCTATTTAATACTTAAATATCTTTTGAAGAGAATCAGTCCGTTGAATAGGAAACCGGCAACCCACCCAGTCAACCTCCGGTCTGATTTTTTATTCATGCTCTATCCATTGAGGGGAACTGCATTTTTTTTCTTATAATTGTCAATAGTATTATTTTAGGCTCTAACAAAGTATGGATGACTATTGAATTTGAGTGGGTCATTGCTCATAAGTTATAACATAATCGATTTTGACATGCCAGCCTTGAGTCCATTAATATTTAGGCCCATTTCAAAGGGCACCTGATGAGAATAAAAAACCATATCAATATAAGAGATACAGCAATCAGCTGACTCCACTGGCCCAGAATGAATTTCTGGGAATCAGCTGACTCCACTGACCGAGAATGAATCTCTGGCTTCCGTAAACCACCGCCTTATCCATTGGGTCATGAAGTCCTTTTGTGTAACAAATATTTACATTTATTTGTTGACACGATTAAGGATTAAAAAAAAAGAGTTGTGATGTTCCGACGTTCTCCCTTCAACTGTGAGGGATGGATCAATCCATGATTCCGCATTTATAACGAGCATGGTGTTGGTTTCTAAGACAAAACAACAACCTTGCTGAGAATCCACATCACCAAAGAGAACTCAAATGCAAAGAGAGTGTGAAGCAATCCACGATCCAGAGCATATCCAAACAGCGTGATCCCCCGGTTGTTATGCTGCAAATATGACACTGCATCATCCAAAAACCAAAAACCCTATCAGTATGATATAATATATTTTAGGAATTATCATTAATTAATTAATGCAGCAGATATATTAAGAGATATAAATATATCCATGAAATTAACCGACCTAAAGCTTGCCTAGCTTGGTAGTTTGATGTTGGATGTTGTGTGGAAATGCTGATGAATATATCTGATGAGTCGTCGGTGTCGCTTTCATTGAATTTTGATTGAGATGAGTGAGGATCCAGGGCAACATCGGCGTCTCGGTTATGGAGAACTACTTTCCCCTGCTCTACTCCTGCCGTTGCGCATGTCATGTTCATATGCCATCTGGTGGCTACCGATGCCATTCCTTGGGCTCTATGTGTGATTCTTGCCGCACCCAACAAGCACAAGAAGAAACCACTCAGCTGAACGGCTGAACAAACCTGCACCACCCCATATGTATATAGTAATTCATCAGTAACAAATTAAATCAAACTAATTAAGTTGTCAAAAAATGCACAACTGCATGCTGATTGGGTCGTCTATGATTAATATATAAGACCGTATATATGTGAATTGTCCCTTAATCAATAATTATAAAGTGGCGAACAGAAGGTAGTGCAAAATTAACTACTTACCAGGAGATCACCAGAATTGAAAAAATTCTTGTCTGATTTTGAGGCCAAAACCATTAACAAAGCCACGAACTGGCTGACAGTGATGACAACCAAAGACGCAATAATAAAGAAGCGATACCTATGACTCGTAACAGATAACTGTTTCCTGATCCTGACATGTTCCTGAAATATGTCCCCAGCGTCAGACCCACATCCATCGAACATCTTGTGGAGCCCTTGAAGCCTCAGTATCTGTAGCTCACAAGTCAACCGAAACAGCACGCAGACAAGCAGAAAAACACCTGTCCTATAAACCCATGACCACAACACCAACACAAACGCGATGGAGTTCAATGGGAAGCCCGAGCTAACATAAGGCAACGATATCTTCACGGTGGAGAAGAATATGATCTTATGCGCAACTTCAACAAAGAAAGAGGGTAGAAGTATGAATGCCAGGTGGCGAAACGCCTTGTCCAGCTCCCGCGTGTATCCACGTCTCACAAAGGTGGTATCTTGTTGTAGGGCGTCAAGAAACAAGAGTTGTCTCAACCCATATCTTCTGAAGAAGCAGCATAAGGTTAAAAAGCCCAAGAAAGCCAAGCCTGACTCAGGAAACTGAACCAGAAGGTTGAAGCCAGTGGTGTCAGTTGTTAATGCGGAAGATGGTACTTGGAGCGAGACCGAGAGGGAGCTTATGAGAGGGACAAAAACGGTAAGGAAAACAAACATGAAATAGGATATAAATTTGCCTTTGCAGGACGAGTGATCCAGTGCACACCACCTGAGGCTTATTCTGAAGCTGCGCAATTCATCGCAGAGCAAGGACTTTGACCGAGCATATGATGGTTGGAGTAGCAACGGAGAGTTAAAATAATTAGTCTCATCGCCATGGCCAACATCAGATATGGAGCAATTCATCGTGACGTCCCCACAGTTGGTGGAGGGCTCCATTGTTGGGTTGAGTTTACCGGTGGTTTTTTTATATTTACTCCTTGGAAATTATGTATAGTTAGTGGGAGAGAAAATGGGGTATGAGGCTGTCTTTAATTAACTCAAGACAACTACTGTTATAAGTATCAATCAATGTGTGATGTATATATAAATAGGAGCTAGCAACTGTGTCCGCAAGGGATGGCTTAAGGAGTCTGTGATGCAGGGAAGCTTTTTTGGTTACGAAGAAAGCAACTAATTGTTTAATATAGAAGGAAGGATGGTTTGCGATTGCGACTTTGGGAACCGTAGTTTGTTGGTTGGGAATTTATCTCACAGAAACAGTATCATACATAAATATTTGGCAGTTGCAGGGAAACAAACTTAAGTGTTTGCAAATCAGGGAAAGAAAAAAAAAAGGCAAAGGGCAATGGCAAAGTTTAATTTGGCCCGTGAGTTTCTTTGGCCACTCATGGAAGGAAGAATAAAGGCACTTAATTTGCTACTCGCTCAAGCTTTTGCTGTGCCTTATTACCCATGAATGCCATATTCTTTTTTTTAATTTATTAGCTGCCCAAAAGCTGAATATATCTATATAATTTCAGGTTCCTACTCCAAAAAGATGATTGTTGTGTTAATGAAAAACTGAATTTGAAAAATAATACAGCACGTGAAAGGGTGGGTGAATTCCCGAAAAGATAGTTACGGAGCTTCGACACCTGGGTTGATTCCTTCCCACAATGCTATTTTGTGTCATTAATGCATCCATCTGTCTATGAATAATAATAATAAGATTAAAATACATTAATTTTCTATTTGTATGTACTCGCTAGTTATTCCATCTGTTGCTGCAGATTAAGCAGTGCGTAGGATAGTAGATAGAGCTGATAACTTCAAATATTATACGAAAATATAATAGAAAATTTATATAAATAAAAATATAAAAATAATATAATTTAAAATTTTAAGTAAGTTTAATGAAATAAAAAATTTAAATTTTATTTTATTATGTTAATACGAATTATAATATATAATTTTTATGTAACATATGATATAAATATATAATTTTTTAATATTTTATATATCGCAAATATAAAACTTGTCAAATTTAATATATGCCCTACTTCAAATTCAAAGTTTGAAGTATGACCTGGAAACATCATATTATATAATTTTCTTTCCATCCCATAATGTCATAATTTGACTTTTTAAGGGTCAATTTTTTTCAACTGGAATTTCATTTTATTTTAAATATATTACTAATTAAAACATGAGAAAAATACTTTCTAAAAACTTTGAATGAGGTAATTTTCAAATATAATTTTATAAAATATTTAAAATATCAATAATCAAAGCTGATAAAGTTTGAACATTAAAAAACAAATAAATAAATAAACAAGGCGTTACTTAATAGGACGCGGAATAACTTAAGGCGGATCAAGCCCTGACGATACCGGGTCGTTATATTAATCCGTGCTAATCCGCTGCTCAAAGGGTTAGTAAGACATATCTGTCGTCAATCTGACCTAAACATGTAGGATCCAATGTGGGAATGTTAGAATAATTGCGTTGGCATAAGTTGATGCCTGCCTTCAAGCCCTCGTAGATACTTGTTCTCGTTAGCAAGTAAAAGTTACAACCATAAGAAGAGAAACAAGAATGAAAGGAATGCGTCAGTTGCACAAAAAGAGTTAGATGCTTTCGCAAGGAATCTCTCCCTTTAAAGGGTTGAAACAAGGTTCTAATCTCATAGCTTCATCTTTCTAATCTTTTTACATTTTGTTATTTTTATGCCTTTTGTATTTTGTTTTACAAAAGGACTGTAGTGTAGGAGAATACACGAAATGTGCTTTACCAAAAGCAAAGCTAACCAAACAGATAGCAAAAGAGTGATTTGATTCACTCACTTATGAGGCAAACATAAGTCAGGCATTGGAAAGAGATACTATGATCAGATGCTATTGCTACATAAGTCCGGGATAACTGTAAAAACCAGTTCCATTTAACATAAATTTGGTCCATGCAAATTGAAAGAGGAAAACAAAATATTTGCAATGGGGAAAAACAAAAGAAAATATAATAGACCACACATATTTCTCACAATCAAACCCACAAAATGCGACACATTAATATAGACACTTCTCAGGATATGGGTATGAGGTATTAGGGTACAAACCCAATATCCTCGAAGTATTCATGCTCAAGAGCACTTCTTGCTGTAATTCTTTTGCTGGGATCCATGCACAGCATTTTCTGAAAGATAATAGAGAAATGTATCATCAGTTAAAATAGCAGAGATGCAATACATGTTCTTAATTTCTGTGTATGAAAATATCCCTCGGTGATCATCAGGAGTGGTGATATGTTCAAGCTCAGAAAAACTGCTCTATATCAAAAAAATGGTTGGCTTTAAATGAGAAATTTTAAAGAAGCCACGTTTCTAAAATTTATTAAAATCAGTCACTTTGAAAATGATCTCAAGCTGCCGTGAGATTGGACTAATAGAATCACCAATATACAAAAACAAACAAGATAATAATCCAAAGTCATTGATGTCTACACTAATACTGAAGAAAGCACAACAATCAACTAAATATTTCTGACCTTAGCAAAAGAAAAAAATTGCCATGTGGCTCACAACTCATGAGAACTAGTAAAGGTATTCTATCTTATAAAAATCCCACTTTGTTACTTTGTAGTCACAGAGTCAGGTGAAGCAAAAAACAAAAGAAGGCCAAATAAATACTTACAGAAAGAAGGCCAATGCCAGCTGAATCAAGATTTGGAACAACAGTTGCCAAATCCTGCAAGTAAGAAATGTATCAATTTATTCCTCTAATCTAAGATGATAGAACATATAGCCACCATATGTCGTAAACACAACACTACCTTACGCGGCCACTTTGGAAAAGCAGACTTAAAATCAGGCAGTGAAGTCACTCCAGGCCATGTATCCTCATTTGGAGTACCTAATATTCTTCATATAGAAAATAATATATCAGTCTAAAGAGAATGCACAAGTTTTAGGGAGAAAATTTGCACTGATATTTTCCTACAAGCTACATGTAGAAGGCAATTTTTTATGCTCAATTAACTAAAGAGCTCCATTTTCTTTGCACATACATGTGGAAAGGGAAGGAAGGATCAGCTAAAGGGGATCAAATCAGGTAGCAATCCATTTGCTTACCGAAGTCAGAGGCGTGGCGTGGGACTCAAGGATGTTGTCTTGGAACCAAGCATGAATTCTTAAAGAGTCTCTGGCCTATTCTTATCAATGCAGGTTCTCTATGGATTGCATGGATCAAAGCCTATGTTTTGAAAGGTAGGAATGTTTGGCAGATTCCTATTCAACAAGGGAACAGTTGGAGCTGGAAGAAGTTAATGCAATTTAGACAGGTGGTTAACAGTTCATTAAGCAGAGTAATGACACTGCAATTTGGCCTTTCTTTGGTGCAGGTTATTCAATTGCTGCTGTATGGAACTACATCAGACCAAAGAAAGAGAAAGTGGCTTGGCACAGACTGATCTGGTTTCAGTTTCATATTCCCATTCTGTGATCACTTGGATGGCTGTGCTCAAAAGGAATCCCACCAAATATAGTCTTGTTTCTTGGGGAATGGCAGTGGAGGATAACTCATAACTGTTTATTCTGTCATCAGGAGAAGGAATACAGAGACCATCTCTTCTTTGGCTGTGGTTACTCCAAATCCTTAGGGCGAAAAGTACTTGATCTTCGTAAGATTAACAAAAGGGTGGAGGATTGGAAGGAGGAGCTGCAGTGGGCTATTTGCAAGCTCAAGGGGAGAGCCTTAATCACCATCATTTTAAGCATTGCATGAAATGCATTTATTTACTTAATGTGGAGAGAAAGGAAGAAAAGATATTACAGCCATGTTGAGGAGACTGATGCTAGGCTGCTGGATCAAATCAAAGTAGTTGTTTGTAAGTGGTTATATAGGCACAGAAACATTGTTATTGATTCTGTAAATCTAAAGCTTTGCAATGATAGGGGGCTTAATTCTGCTATGTTTGATTAAGAATGCTTGTAAGAACTGATGCATTCTTGTAGCAGCTCTGCTGCTTCTTTAGGTAACAGAATTCAACTACTTGTCTAAAAAAAGAAAATGTTTGTGTCTGTTTAAACCAAAAATTGACTAGCCACCATATAAACTTATTTACACATTTAGGTTTAACAACAACCCCACTCCCTGCATATATATAATCAAACAATGACCTATGACCATTTTTGAGTTAACATTTTAATAACATAATGAAATCTTCCTTCCAAGATTAATCAGAGCAAACTGAAGGTAAACGCCAAAAAGAACAATAAAATAATACTATAAGCAGATAAAAATAATAACATTACAACTTCCAAGAGGGAAACCAAAATAAAATGAAGGCAACAACTTTGTAGTAAGGAGAGTACAACAATACCTGAAGATCTTGAACAGTTCATCAATCTCAGAATCCCCAGGAAACAACGGTCGCTGGTTCACCATCTCAGCAAATATACAGCCCACTGACCACACATCAACTGGGGTAGAGTAATGGCAGGATCCAAGCAGTATTTCTGGTGCTCTGTACCACAGGGTAACCACCTAGAGATAACAACTGTTTTTAGAAGCCAGGCTAGTATCAGAATGCTTTTGCACCGAAAATATTAAGCATGCAGGTAATTAGCCAGGCTCTATTTTCCTAAAACATTTATGACATATCAAACTAGAAACCAACTCACCCAATGCTCTAAAGGGATCTAAAACTGCATTAGAGATACCAAAGCAATGGAAATCCTGAATGTAACATAAGGGAAATTATTTGATGCAACCAACAAATTGTAGTTGCTCAGACTCTATCTTTTCCTATTCCAAGCATTTGAATTTTCTTGTTAGTAAATAGAAACAAAATGGTTTTGTCCTGCAGAAATGCGGCAAAGCCAAGAAGTTTTTCCAGCGACTTTAAATTTCTTTTTCCAACTTGTAATTGTTATTGCTTGTATAAGAAGAAGATGTAATATTACTTTCGAGACATTGATATCAACTATAAATGCCAAGCAAAATACAGGAATAATCAATCATCAGTAAGACAAGTGAACAGCCAAAAACCTCAAACTTGGTATTTTTTATACCTCATGTGTAAATGTTCTGACAGGAATACCAAATGCTCGGGCTAGCCCAAAATCAGCAAGCTTTAGTGCATTGGTACTACGATCTATCAGCAAATTTTGTGGTTTCAGATCTCGATGAAGAACCCTATGAGAATGGCAATAAGCAATGCCACGGAGAATTTGATAAAGGAATGTCTGCGAGACAATCAAAGAACTACAATTCCTCACACTTCAGAAAATATTTGTAAATCATCTCTACTATAAACAACAAAAAACCTACAGTAACCATTATATGAAGTCTTTGAAAATAGGGTGTGACATTTTAAACCTGTTAAACTCCAAACAGAGAGGTAAGTTTTGTGCATATAAACCTTCAAACAGAAGAAAACTCTGATCACTCACTTTTATCATTCGTGGATCTTTCCCAAATTCTGGACATGAATCCATGTGCTTCTTCAAATCCAAGTCCAGATATTCAAAAACCAAATATAAACGCCTCTCACTGTGCACTACATCCTGCAACCTATCACCCGAAGATGAATCAGAGAAGCTGCCTGACAAACAGTAACAGTCAATGTATACAAAAGAAAAGAAGAAGTTAGCACATCGTCTAAAATATGATCATAATAGACCTCGGTTTCAAAACTGTCAGATCTAAAATAGCCAATTCACAGGCTTAACCAACCTATGTTGAATTCCTTCCTCAAAGAAATAGAGCGATACCATCAGCTCTTTCCACTTCCAAAAAAGCATGGTTTTGTCTTTTTTTTCCTTTTACCCTTCCTTTCACTGAATACATTATATAAGTTTTCAATAACTGATTCACACTTCATCTTATATTAAAGCAAGAGGAGCTGCATTCAAAAACTTGAAAATATTTGGCAGGCATGATAAGCATCAATAGCTAGAATGAATCCTGTTGTCTCAAAAAATGCATGAGGTAAACATGTAGTGAATAAGGAGTAGCACAAGCAGAAAGCAAAATGCTTTCAAACTAGTGAATAAGGGTGAGATAGCAAATGTAATAATAGGTAATGGGCAATCGAGTAGTGCAGTACAGTGCATACCTAACGATATTTCCATGTTGCATTTCTTTCAAAAGAGAGATTTCTCTAATAGCAGTGCTAGGTACACCCTCGTCTTCCTGCTCCAAGCGGATCTTCTTCAAAGCAATTGTTTCATTGGTGATGCGGTCACGAGCCTTATAAACAACACCATAAGTGCCTTCACCAATCTTCTCAACTTTCTCGTACTGGAAAATTGAGGGGGAAAAAAAAGCATATGGAGCGCAGCGGCAGAGATAAATGAGGCAAAATAAAGAGTTAAATTCGAGTGACACTAACCTGGTCCATGTTGTCCAGCGCACACCAAATGCTGGATCTGCAGCTCCAGCAGAAGAGAAGAATCAAAATCAAAATCAAAGTTTAAGAAAGAAAGAAATAAGCTAAAACTAAGAGGTAAAAGAAAACAGTTAACTCATCTCAAACATGAAATCTAAGCAGAAAAGAAAAGAAAATCCGATTAATCTGCAATCATTCTAAAGCTAGAAAAGCTTTGGGGCAAGGAATTGCGGCTAGAGGAAGGTGCAGTAAGCCGAATTGAAGAATGAAGCAAGCAAGTGAATATCAATCCATCCAAACAAAGCAAACGTAAAAGGAAAATGCAATGAGAGAAGCGAGAACCTCAATTGACTAATGGACTTGATTCCTTCAGTCGAGGAGAGACTACTTCTATTTCTAATTTCTAATTCTGTTTCTATTTCTATTTCTATTTAAGTATTAGAGTCAGAATTGTTGTTGGTCAACATGAACCCTAAAACCGGGACCCATTTTGACTTCTCGCCTCCAACTTCGTTGCCCAAAATATCACTCAGAATCGTATCGGACTGTTCGATTAAACTGAGAATCAGTATAAATCCGGTTTTAAATTGATAAAATCGGATTTGATCAGTTTTGAGTATTTTTATTATTTTAAAATATTTTGTAATGATAAAAATCCGTATCAATTTAGAATTTTATTGATGTTTTTACCATCAAATCAAATGTATTTATTTGTTAAACGTTTATTATATTTAATATACAAATTTAATAATAAATAATATATTTAAAATATAATAAATATTTAAATTTATATTTGATATATTTTTAATTTATGAATTTATATACCATTAATGAAATAAATTATATTATCTCATTAATAAATAAATATTATCTAATATATAAAAAATTAATGAAATATATCATCTAAATCATTAATAATATCTATAATCTATAAAATGATATGTAACAGTACATTAAATATAAATTTTAAGTATTTTAATTCAACCAATCTATTAAATTGATTGAATTAATTAATTAAATTGCTTATATGGTAAAATAAACAACTCGCTAATGAATAATTTTACAAATTTTTTCATATATCCAAAAATCTTAATAAACAACCCACAAACTTATGCGAATTTTTTTCTTTTTCAAGTGAGTCCATTTCATATATTTGTATAGAATTAAAAAATTATCAAGAGCAACTGCATGTCAACATTTCTTTTAATATTTCAACCTTAAAAAAAACTGAAAATTATCCCCGTGGAAAGGGTAATTGGCTGCCTATCAGGGATAATTTTCTATAATTATCCTATTCACCGGAATAATTTTCATCGCAACACTTCATGTGTGTTTATAATTAAATATAAATTTGTTACAAGCACAACGAAAATTTTCATCAACTTTTGGAAGTTCCACAAGTATTTTCACTTTATAGCCCAAAAAGAAGAACGAGAGGAAAAATGGTACAGGAACACCTTTTCCATGATGGAAAGTGATCTACATCTACGTATGTATGTATAATCACAAGATCCCAGTAAGCTATCTCAATAATTTTTTAGCCACACAACCAAAAGCATCAGCAAATTCAGAGATCAAGCGTTCCTTATACCTACAGGCTACAAATGAGATCAAAGCCCAACAAGAACCATCTCTTGACAAAACAGAACATCTCACTCAATTTCATTGCTCCATGTGGATATGCATCGTAGCCAACTAGATCCCCTTACACTAGTTTTCAGTCACTTCCTCAATCTCAGAACCAGATCTCACAGGGCTGTTGCTTGTCCGAACACCCTCACTCATGCTACCACCGGAATTTTTTATTGCATCACCAATTCCTTCTGATTCCAAGGGGTTCATACTAGGGAGGCTAGAACCAGAAACATGCTCTTCCGATTGGTTTGGCCTATTCAGGGCGCGGCAGTGTGGGCAGTAATAAGTTATGTATGGGAAATCCTCCTTCCTGGCAAGTCCTGAAGAACACACAAAAACAAAAACGGTTAGAAGTTTAATATTCTTCTGCAATAACACTTAGAAGTCTGCAGTGTACATGTGTGAACTTGTGTTGAATTAAGGGTTTACAGCAAAAGTAAATTCCACTAAGATATTCTTGAGTTGATACTATAACCGCAAAAGTAAATTCCACTAACCATTGTGCATATGGCAGTTGCCACATATGAGTGCATATGACTGTGTTGGATCTTCACCCACAAGTAAGGCAGCAATTCGAGCAAGCCATCCCCCATCATGTGTGGAAGGACCCTGTGGATAGTAATGATCAACAACTAGTTGATCATACTCAGAAGCTCGAGGACCCTCATTCCCTGCAGAATGAGGTGTTTCTTCATCAGAATGGAGCAATGGAGTGCTTCCTGTACTACTGGATCCAGTATGCAATTGCTTTCTTTTTCTTAGTCCACTTGATGGCAGTACCTCAACATCATTGCTCTTCTCCACTGGCACATTAAGGCCAGATTCATCTCCAACATGGACTTTCAAACCTGAATCTGCACCCAATTTAGATGCCAGGACAGTTGCAGCGGCAGCTTTTGCTGCAGGATCAGGATCATATCTCTGCATCAAAGTGCTTTAAATAAGTTTGATTTGCTTATGATATCACACATTTAAAAAAATACTCCAGTACCAGCTCATAAGCCAAACAAACTCAAAAGAACAAAAAAAAGTAGAAACCCAAATTTTCCCATTGTCTTCATTTCAGCTTTAGAAAATAAGAAAAGGAGAAATCTTTATTTATTGCTTTACATTCTATTTGATAACATGAGATTCTTTAAAACAGGCTTTTGCCTATAGTTTACTTTGGTGGCAACTTTTTCAAGATAATTGGTTAAAGTATTTATACCTTCCTGCAATTTACTGTGAATTGCACAAATGCAATAAATTATCTCAAAGTCAAAGCGCTCCTGCAAGCAATGCCATCAATAGTTTCCTTTCCTAATTATTCAAAATAAAATGAGGCTCTAACTAATACCTTTCCACAGTTAAATAACTCTTCTTCTAACTATCCAAAAGGTGGCATACACTACTAGGAAAAAAAAAATAAAAAAAGAGGTAAATACTTGTTGCAACAATATATATCAGGGAGGTTCATAACTCATGCTTTCCCTTTCATGGCATGAATAACATAAGAAAGTTCAAGTAGAATTCAGGCACAGGACTTAAAGGACATTTGATGAAACCAATTGCTGGTTTTCTATAATTACCTGAATAAGCTGTTGTGTAGTGTAATAATTTGTCTTCTCCTTGAGTTCATCAATTTTTGCTTGCCTTTCAGCACGTAGTCTTTCTAGAGTTTTCTGGTCCCTATGATCACCTATAAGATAAAATCGCAAATTAACAAGATTGCCCATAATTAAAAAACCATCAAACCGTTGAACCTTGATATATCAAAATCATAATATATCATGGTAATACAGTTTACTATGGTTATCACTTATCCTTAAAAAAGCTTTGCAGCTTAACCTCAAAGGTACAAAACTACGAAAATACAATCATGGTACAAAGAAATATGTAAAAGATGGAAACAGTATTTTGAATGGTAATAAGAATAACTATGGAATGCCACTTATGCTGTTCACATTAGAATCAGAGAGAGCTTTGCCTAACATGACAAGATAGGCAACAGAATTAAGAACTGTCCAACTACCTAAAGAGAGTATGTTTGAGACCTTGATCATCAAAATAGAGATACAACAATGATGGATTGCTTTCTCAAACAATAGCGTAGACAATGCTACAACAATAAATGAAGCCTAGAAATTCATGACAAAAATTACATGGAAGTGCGCTAAGAAGATTCTGGAATCAAATCTTAGGTATATAAATTAATCAAATAAAAAATTATTGGTGTACAAACAGGGGAAATAGAGTAAAGATAACAGACTGGAACAGCCGAACTCCAACCCATTAAAATCCATACTAAGAAATTATATAAGAAACAATTAAGCTCAGTGTTTTACCTTGGAAGTGCATACAAAACCACAAAATAAAACTTATATTAATAGGAAAATAGGTCTTTCAAGACTAGATTTAGGCTTCTTTCTGAGTATTTTGTATGGTTGCTGTTCTGCCACAGTTGGAATGTACTGATTTGAGTTGTCAGCTCAGAAAGGTAGAATAGTTTATATATTAAGACTTTCTAAACTAATTGCTCAACATTGTAATAATGTTCTTGCTTTATATAATTTCCTTTGTTTTGGCCTTTTCTCTTTTTAATAATAATAACAAACAAACAAAAGGCTGAAGGAGAAGCACGAAATTTGGTCTGGAAAATCTTGGAAGAGTGGGAGATGGAGAGAAAATAAGTATAAGACACGCGGATAAAGAAAGGAAATCACCAGCTACAAAAGGGATAGAAAACACCCATCCAATTAGATTGTTCTATACAAGCTAAAAAAGTATTTCAACCAATGAACATCTTGTCTTCTGGTTTCAAACCGCTAACCGGATCAATCATATAATTTTCAATTTTAGGTTCCTCAAGTTATATCTGTAGTTGAATCAGCAATTTCTAGTTTAGACATACACTTCATACCAACAATCATAGGATTTTTAACTCAATATTCCTCACCATTCCATAATATAAAACATCCAAAAAGCCAAGCCTCATATATCAATTAACATCATAACAAACTTTGGATACACATATAATAGATAAAAAATAAGTTATGATTTCTATACACAAAAATTGAAGCCATTTCCAACATCCACAAGTCAAGCATGAAAACAGTAAAATAAATAGCCAACTTTCTAGTAAGAGAAATCACAAGGATATTTCATGCAACTATCTTCAAGGTTAGAACTTCTCTAGACTAGGTGAATATATTTATGCAAAAAAACCTGAGGACTATTCTAGACAATATTATAATCTAACCAACAAAAACTTAATTCACAATATCATATCAGCTATGATATGGAAGAAATCAGCAAGTTTCCGTGTCCTTGAGTTTCTTTTGGGTGGGGGGGGGGGGGG
Source organism: Durio zibethinus (assembly GCF_047325235.1). Taxonomy (NCBI): domain Eukaryota; kingdom Viridiplantae; phylum Streptophyta; class Magnoliopsida; order Malvales; family Malvaceae; genus Durio; species Durio zibethinus. The sequence goes on along the minus strand of NC_143167.1, from coordinate 29,554,460 downwards.
TAATCCTTGTATTTTCTAATTTTGTGCACTAGTAACTGCATGCTCACAAATTTCTATTACCAGGATTCACCCAAGTTGTAAATATCAACAGCTACTACAGTTAATGGCATAAACAACAACAAGATATAGACAAAACTAGTCTAGACCTTTAACAACAATATGTAACTTTGTAAGATATTGAGCTGAGTGACTTACACAACAACATGAAACTTGTGTAAGATATTGAACTGAGTTACTTACACATCCTTGTGATGCGTACAAATGCAGAATAAGCAACAGAGCAAAAAGCAGGCAAAAGGAACATTGGCAAAGCTCGAAATGCCCTCGTCTTCCAATTCAACTCCACGGATCTTGTAGTCATGATGGCATAAGCAACTGCAACAACCTGTAAATTGACAAGAAATCCTCACGAGGGCTCATCCAAAAGAGAGTTTGTTTGAAAAGGTAGAAAGTTATTGGAAGTAATTTTTCTCATTTTCAAGAATAATACTACTACTGCTGCTGCTATTGTATGAGAGACCTAGAGCAATGAGTTGCAGATAGGCACAGAGATAGAGTTATGAGGTTAAGGGCTGGTACCTCCAAAATGACAGAAAAGACAATGAGATGCCTAATCATTCTCCTCCAGGTCTGGGATCTTCTTTTAATTCGGGCAAGAACAACGGCCTCTTCCTTGGAAATGTGTTGAAGTCTCTTCTCGAAATCGTCCCCGTGAATCCTAAAGATTGCATTCCAGATGCGGGAGAGGAGTCCCTTGCCTTTCTTCTTGACCACCGGCAGAGGCGGACTGGATTCTTTGGTTTCATCGCCAGGAATCGCTTTGTCCTCCAACATCGCTCACAATTGCCTATTCAAACACAAATCAAATCATCTCAAAAACACGTAAAACGTAATGCCCAAACATAGTTCTAAGTTGACAGAAGTTGCAGAATCATTTCACTTTCGATTCAACAATTAGGAACTGGAAATAAGGAAAAAATACATGGAAACTCACCTCTGCTAGTATTTTTTATTATCAGATATACATGTAGTATAATATCTATAATTGAAATCAAAGTTGCAGATCTGATCTTCCTCTTCCTCTTCCTCTTCCTCTTCCTCTTCCTCCTCCCACTCCCTTCTTCTTATTTGATCGATGATGAAGAAAAGCAATTATGGTTTTTTCTTTTTGAAAACAACGAATCAGCTCCGTGGGATAAACGCGGATTCCAGAGCGTCCTTCACGAAACCTAGACTCTTCCTCCCAAGCAATCAACCGTCTTCTACTTCCAATTTATTTTAGTATTTCTCTTCTCTCTCTTTCCTTTCCTTCTATTAATTTTAATTCTGCATATACATATGTTATTTCTCTCTCTCTCTCTCGTTTCTATCCACATCTACAGCACGTTCGGTTCACTAAAATCAATAAGAGAGGAATGGAATAATTATTGAAATAAAATAGAAAATAAATAGGAATCAGGTAGCACGGTTTGGAAAGTGGAATCGAAGAGGAATATTAAGAATATGTTTGGTTAGTTAAAAACATGTTAAAGAATTAAGGGAGAAATAAAATTACAAACATAATTTATTTTTAATAAAATAGTAACAGTTTTATTTAAAATAACTCTTTAATTCATTTTTTTTTTTTATTATCTTTACTCTTTTTATTTATTTTTTTCTTTTTTTTTCTCTGACCATCAATATGGTCTTTGTGGATAGATGTTACGTATTTGTTGATCCATGTTGCTATTTCTGGTAACTATAGAATTACCATCTATACTATGGATGAAAAAAAATCCCGAGGGACGACAAGTGTATTTTTTAGTTTTTATTTGATTTTTTTATTTTAGCAACATTAAAAAAAGTATGAAAAAAATATTTATATTTTTATTATCTATATTAAAAGAATTACAAAAAGTTAGAGATAACAAGTGTCTATTTTTATAGGTTTGTTGGGATTTTGGCGTGAGATGTGGACCTGTATGTTTACAAGAGTTAAATACATGGTAGTTTATATATTAAGAGATATTATTAATATATTTATTAATGAAGTAAATTAAATAAAAATTGTTAATTTTTTTTAAGTTAATTTTTTATATATTTATTTTAAGTGTTGATATTTATTTATTAATTAAATATTATTATCAATTTATTAATAATATATATAATTTTATTTACTGATAGTGTATTGAATATAAAATTATATATTAAATAAGTTAAGTCAATATTAAAATTGATTTTTGTTGATTTTGATAGATAAATGAGTTGTGATTTTATTTGTTTGATTTTATTTAAAAAAAGATAAATGGGTTAAAATCTTATTTGTTATATTAAAACAAATCTCTCAGGAAAAAATGTTGGTAAAGGTTTGATTGTTTTTAAATAAATAAATCCAAAGATAGATCTTTAACTCATTTTATGTAAACAAATTAAATCCAAAATATAAGTAGTTTAATTTTATTTTATTTGTTACAAACATTTTCACTCTTTAGGTATACATTTTTAAATTTTTTATTTACGTAAATCTATTTTACATGTTACTTTAAATAATAAAAGAGATAAAGTTAATTAAAAAATGATAATTTGAAAAATCTCTAATAATGAAAATTATTTTGAAAATTGTAATAAAAATTTTAAAATATTTTTTAAGTTGAAAAATTATATAGTCAATTTTACTAAAGTGAAAGGAAATTCTTACGATTTATTCTAATTGAAAAAATTAATTTCAAATGATTATAAAAATAATAATAATTCGTTATTATTACCATCAAAATTAAAAAGTTTCTTAATTTTTTTATAATTGAAACATTATATTATATTATATTATATTATATTATATTATTAATAATTACAAAATATAATAAATTTGATCAAAAATAGTAAGATTTCAAAAATTTAAATTAATATTAGAGAATATATATATATATATATATATATATTACAAACCAACTTAATTTGTATTAAAAATTTTAAACTCAAATCTCAATATGAGATGAGCTTATTTACTTACAGATAATTTTAAATAATTTAATAATTAATTTTTTATTAATTAAAAATAATTTAAAAATTAAAAATTATTATTCTCTTACTTTCCGAAGCACAATAGGGTAATTTACTAGTTTTAAGGGAGAATCTTGATTGTTTACTTAATCACAAATAACCATTTAATACAACAAAATATATTATTAATAGAAGTAATATAGTTTGGGTTAAATTGAGTTTGATTTATTTTTTTATATAATGTATAAAATTTTAAAATTTTAAAATATGATTTGAATTTTTGTATAATTCAATATGAATAAAATTCTATTAGTTTGATTCAGTTTGAGTACTCAATTTTTTATATTTAATTTATATATATTATTTTTAATATAAAATTTAATATATTTAAATATATTTAAGTATAAAATAATTATTTTATTTTCTAAAAGTTTAAAAAATATATAAATTAATAAAAATATATAAATCAATAAAAATATATAATTCGATTTAAATTTTATCTTCAAATTTTTATTTATTAATTCAAACTTAAAATACACATTTAATATTCAAATTTAATTATAATCAAATAAAAAAATAATCCATCTGATATAATTTCGAATCAATTTTTAATTTTTTTAATATCTTTCTCATCTATAACTACTTAGTAAAAACTAAAAAATATAGAATAACAATATAATAATAATTATAATTACAAAAATTTTATATTAACTTTTATGCGTTATTTTAGTAATATATAATAATATAATATATATTATTATAAAAGTTATCTTCATCAATTTCTTTGTTTTTACATCCCTAAGAAATTTCACTAACTTTTTATAGAAAAAAATCCCCTTTGTTATAAGAATTACAAAATTTCACTAACGTTTTTGGAGACTCGAGCATCTAAAGCGCCACGTGTCCTTCCTTTATGTTTTAAAGTCGATACCAAAAACTCAAATAGTAAGTCATCTAATTTTTCAAGTTTTTTTTCTCAATAAAATATTGTTTTAAAATTGTAAGAGAAGGTTTTTTTTTTTTTTTTTTTCTCTTTCTTGTTATTACAAGTTTATATTTTTTTGTCAGAAAATAAAATGATGGTTTAAAGAAAGAAAAATAATCTCTACAAATAAAGGCTCAAATATTTTATTTTCATTTAATACTAAAACGGTAAAACCCAATCTCAACATCAAATAGGCCAAAGCAGGAAGAGCTAGGTGCTTTACTGGAGCCATCGCCGTTTCATTAACTCATGGCTTGTCCATCTCCGAGTACACGGCCATGGCACCTTAAAAATCTCAATTACTTCTCTCTGTCTTCGTTTCCAGTGCTTTCTTCGTTTGAGGGTTTTGGTTTTTGTAGTCTTCCATCAAGGAATATTAATTGCTTTTAGAAGGAATCAAGCATTTTGAATTTAAAAAATAAAAGATCATTTAAAAAGATTTAACCCAAATTATGAGTATAAAAGTAAAAATAAAATTGATAGATTGCCAAGTGAATCAAAATAAAAGAAAAAAAAAAAGCAAACTTGAATTTATACTGAATCAAATAGAAACAAAAATAATTCAACAAAAGCTTTACCTATTTGTTCTACTCATACAAGACCGAGTTATTTCGGTGTAAGTAACGTCATCGTCAATTATAGAACTATTTTTTAAAAACGCTTTAGAAGTTAAATAGCCGATTATTGAAAGTTACCGGTCTCTATTTTGAAACATGAGATAACGTGGCAATTTAAATGGTCAAGGATCTAAAAGTATCTGAAGGGACGAGTATCCCTAGCATTCTTCCTTGGCTTAAACGACACGGTTGTGAATAACAAGTTAAAGTATATAACAAGTATGTAATGAATCTCATGTTCTGACCAATGTGGTCAAGACACCTGTCCTTAGCTAGATCTATTATTTCAAACAATTTGGGCTTTGGTTTTTGGGTCTTTGATCCTTTTAACATGCCACGAAAAGGCTGGCTTTCTCCCGCTTTCCTATATCTATTCCCCGCTTCATTGCGTATTTCATTTCAATTCCCTGCTTCGTACGGCTGAAACGGAATAAAAGGTATATAGTAGAAAATAATTAAAAAAATATTATTAATGCCCTTATCTATAAATATAATAATAATAATTTTCAAAAAATATAAACACTAATAGGATGATTCCCTTTGTATAACACTTGAAATGCAAACTTTTTTCCCTTATATGTTTTACGTTTATGATTCTTTTAAGCTTTTTTTTCTTTATTTTATTAAAAAATATTTTGTTATCTCCAAACACATAATATCCATAAAATATACATCGCATAATATGATAGGGTATGATATAAATATGAACATGTATTATATAACATAAATACGATAACACGATAATTTTTAAAAAATAAAAATGAGAATAGGATAAAACATGTAATACAAAATATTTTTTTAAATAAAAATATTAAATGTAAAGAACAATAAAAAAAAAAATGATTTCGGCCATATTAAATAATAAATTAAGCCCAAACTTAAAAGGATAAAGTCCATTACCCATTTTCTTTTAGATTAAATGCCCATTGGCCCATAACTAAGGAAAGCAAAAAGCTACAGGACAGAAGAAAGTGAATATTTCTATGCGACTGGGTATTTCTTCTGTCTTCACCTTCTACCTTCCCCTCGATCCTTCATATTCTTCAACCTTCAACGATTCAACAAATTAAAAGGTATGCTTGAACCTAAATATGTAATTCATCAGTTGTTTGGTTTTATAATTTAATTGTGTTTGGGTATTCATCATCGTTTGGTTATTTCTCTGTGGGTAAACTTTGGGTTTTACGTTTCTCTGTTTAGAGAAAAACTTCAGAAAGAAACCTTCCATTCCGTGTTCATTGGTGCCTTCGCCGTGTCAGAGCGTGTCAATTTTTTTGGCGTGTCCGCCGTATCGGCGGCGTGTCCTTGTCCGATAACGGTAATGAAAGGGGTTCTTGATATCATAACATTTTACACCAACTGAGATGTGTTAGGATGTAGTGTTTTAATCCTCAACTCTATCGAGAGTTTGGCTCCTTTGTGGGGATCATCGTGGACTATACTTAAGTTCTATTATCTCAATTCATGTTCTCGTTCTTTGTCTTATGAATTTAGTTTTTATAGTCAAACTCTCAATTAAAATTGAAAATTCCTTTATTCCATAAAAATGATATTAGATGACCAAGTCTTTTTTTGTGTGTACAGCTGGGTCGATCAATGATAAAATGAGCCGACCAACAACCCGTAGTAAAAACAAAAGACAGAGACAAGTGGAGAATGGTGATAGTACTACTGAAATATTAAGGTACTAGCTGTTTTCTTAGAAGACAAAGTAATCTTTTACCCTTTTTTTTCCCACGAGGTGGTGGGGGAGGGGGAGTTGCTAAGCATTATCTCATGTGTCCCTTCTAAATTTTCTTTCCCCTTGTGCAGGAAAATTCATGTAACAGGTGAAATAACTGACGATGATGTAAATCAGCTGTACATGATCACAAAACCAGTTTGTCAAGGCTGTCGTATGAATACTAAGGACAACCCTAATTGTTTTTGTGGGTTGATTCCGCCTCCTAATGGAAGTCGGAAAACTGGCTTATGGCAAAAAATGTCAGATATTATCCAAGCTCTTGGTCCAGATCCATGTAAAGATCTTCGTGCTTCTGCTTACTCACCTGCAGGTCTAACGAATCTGGGTGCAACATGCTACGCAAACAGCATTCTCCAGTGCCTGTACATGAATAAATCATTTCGACAAGGTGTTTTCTCTGTTGAACCTGATGTTTTGAAACAACATCCCGTCTTAGATCAACTTGCACGGCTTTTTGCACAATTGCATGCTAGTAAAATGGCCTTCATTGACTCTGCCCCATTTATAAAGACACTTGAGTTAGATAATGGAGTTCAGCAGGATAGCCACGAATTTCTGACCTTGCTTTTCTCTTTGCTTGAGCGTTGTCTAAGCCATTCTAAAGTTTCCAAAGCAAGGACAATTGTTCAAGATCTATTCCGAGGAAGCGTATCACATGTGACAACGTAAGATTATATTTCATCAGTGGTAGTTTGAAAAATATGATTTTCTATTTTTCCCCTCGTGTTACTGCTATTTTTCTTCTTTAATTTGGTTTTTATGATTTTGGAGAGTTATTAATCCTTATGTATGATTGAATCCCCCCTGCCCACCTATATAAGTTATGACTAGATAATGAATGATTATGGAAAATGGAGACAGACAATTCAGAAATGAGCGAGAGAAGCAAGGACTAATTATCCTAAAAGGGAACTGAGAGGGGGAAGGGGAAAATCAATTCTTCAATTAAGTGGAACAGGGGAAAATTTTAGTTTTCTTTTGAAACACAAGTTATTTCTTTGATGTTTTTAAGAAATATTGATATGCCGTTTAATGTTATTACTTGCTTACATTTATCCATTAAGTGGGTTATTCCTCCATGTGATTTTTAGGTCCAACTGAATTATGCTTTTTGAAAATCCTTGTTTTTTTCCTATTCTAAAATATAATTAGTTATGTTTTATTCAAGTTACCGTGAATGCTCTTTTCTTGTTCCGTTATTTCAAATAATTCCTTCAATGTGAACTTATATTTGTCTAAGTCTTTGTCATGCTTGGTTTAGCGTTAGTTTATATGAGGTTCATGAATCAACAGCTGTTGTCGATCATTACTAGTTAAAAACATCCTGTATTATAGCAGCGACCTCTTTTCAGCATTTCAATTATCTAGTTGCATTAACTTTTCATTGTGAGGTTATTTGTTAGTGTCCTTTGGTTGTTTTGGTGTTAGCCAATTGCATTGAGGTACCTCATTCAGCCAATATTTGCTTATGCTCTTTGAATATATATAAATGGTCTTCCTGCCCATGGCATTTGATAATAAGCTTGTGATTAATCTTATGGATGTAATTAAATTTGAGGTAGTAGAGTCTGTTTTATGTGAGATTTGTGTATTATCCTTTATTCATAGGTGCTCAAAATGTGGCCAAGATTCTGAAGCTTCTTCAAAGATGGAAGACTTTTATGAGCTTGAGTTGAATGTCAAGGGCCTGAAAACTCTAGAGGAGAGTTTAAATGATTATCTGAGCGTGGAAGAGCTACATGGTGATAACCAATATTTTTGTGAGTCATGTAACACAAGAGTTGATGCTTCTCGCAGTATCAAGCTGCGTACACTCCCTGATGTGCTTAATTTCCAGCTTAAGCGCTATGATTTCCTTCAAAAGGTAATTGGTGGTATATTTGGTATGATTTTGCTATTTGCTTTAACATTTTACAACTAATGGATTAGCATATCCTTTTACTTTTTATAACCTTTTTACTTGATGTGCAAGCAATTCCATTTATATTATTTCTAGTAGAAGTTCCTGTCTGTAGCATGCTTCATTGAACAGTCAATGACACTTTTAATATTTTGTGTGTTTCAATGTGTCAGTAGACTACGACAAAGAAGAAAATTACTTCTGTGTTCTCTTTTCTTGGAGAGCTAGATATGCGGGGTAGGCTATCTGAGCCTTCTCAAGTGGAATTGATATATGACTTATCGGCAGTTCTTATTCACAAAGGAACTGCTGCAAACAGTGGCCATTACATTGCTCATATTAAGGATGAGAATACAGGGCAGTGGTGGGAGTTTGATGATGAGCATGTCTCAAACTTGGGTCATCATCCATTTGGAGAAGGCTCTTCAACTTCCAATGCTAAATCTAGTCAAACTGAGCCAGTTGTTTATTCATCTTGCATAGGAGTGGATGGCACTGCCAATGGAAATAATTTGGATACCGTTCAGCTGCATCATGCAGAATCTAGTGTTGGGAATCATGTACAGATATTTTCATCTACTGATGCCTACATGCTAATGTACAATCTTAGGTGTATTAACAAGAATGGTGTGAGGGGATGTAGGATGTATGCTGCCAGTAGCACGGAAATAGAAGAGGATGCAGTTTTCTTACATGATGGAATTTCTCTTCCTTCTCATCTTTGTGAGGAGATAACAAACTTGAATTCATCATTTGTTGATGCTTGTGAACAATTCAAATTGAAGAAGGAAAGAGAACTAGATCACATAATAGCAAGGAGACAGGAAGTGAGATCAGTGCTATCCGAAGCTCCTGTTCATTCAGTTGAAGAACCGTTTTATTGGATTACCACTGACTGGCTTCGTCAATGGGCTGATAATATTTCTCCACCGTAAGTATAGTGCCACATTTTATTTGAATCTTTGTTTTTTGTTGGCTTGTGCATGTTCATCAGTTAAATATATTTCCTGTAGGTAGACGTTTTTGAGCAATGAATTGATACTTTTTATTGTCTATGATTGCACATTTAGTTGTGGATTTATGCGTACTGGTGATCTTGCATAAATTTGTAATGTTGTATTTCTGAATTTATTTCTCTTTTTGGATATTTGTAACTCTTTTGTCCCCTCTGCACTTTTAGAGCTGATGGTTTTACTTTTGATGTCCTGCAGTGTTTTAAATAATACATCTATCCAATGTTTTCATGGAAAAATCCCTGTTTCCAAGGTTGGCTTTGTGAAGCGTTTGTCAGCCGAAGCCTGGATGAAACTGTCCTCTAAGGTAGCTTCATTGTTATCTTATAACTTTTGTCCTACGACTGCTGTCTACTGTTATTTACTTACTTTTCATGGTTAATTATGCTATGATGCCTTTCTTGTCGAATTTTTATCTTTGGCATCTGGTTAAATTTCTAATAAAATGGATGTCCATTTTATTCATAGAAGTTTGTATTTCAAAATCTTCTTATTCTTTGTTTAAATTGTCAGTTAACTTATTTTCTGTCTCATGATATTCTTTTCCATTCTCCAATTGATGCATTCCATGTTATGTGATTTCCTATTAAGAATGGATAATCGATACAAGCTTTACATTCAGTTCAAGAGACCCCCCATAGTTTTATAGTGAGTATAGGTTGAGGAGATTCTTGGCTGTGCTCTCTAATGAAAGAAGAAAGGCAGTAAACCTTTAAACACCATATGCAACCAGTGTGGTCCACTCCAAGCTGCTGGACCACTCTCTTGGTGCTTTTTCCATCTGTTGATATTCAAAAAGGTTTATCATTTAGCTTGGGTGGTGTGGCCTAGTTAATCATAGGTCCTGAACAAATTGTAAATTCCCAGGAGTTTCAGGGACCAAATGGCACGACTTTATGCGGAGTGGGGTAACAATGGGTAGCATGAGCAGAATGTTATTACTGCAGGGTATCTTTCCTATCGTTTTTGAGAAAAGTGGATATTTCAATGTTCTGATGGATTGGCCTTCTCTGTGTATGGTAATGGTAGTATGATGCTTTCTATATACAATGGTAAGATGAATTTTCTCCTGGTACTAAAGATGGAAATCTTATGAAAATCTTTTCTTTTGAAAAACTATGTGCAACTCCTTTTCCTTTTCCTTGTAGTTTTTTTTTTTTTTTTTTTTTCTGTTTTTCTCAACTTCTCTTTCCTTATTGCTTGCTTATGTGTACTTACTTAGCTAGGCTTGGGTCCTGTTGTGCACATTTATTTTTCTCTTTTATCAAAAGGTAAAAATGATAATTGTATGTTAATGTATTCATATGTATGTAGATAGTTTCACTTTTCCGTTATCATCTCTTGTTTGCCCCCGTGCTACTGTGCCATCTCCTCTGATACATATTGTTGGGTGCTTGTGCAAACTAGTACAATGGGGGACCAACACTAGCCAAAGCTGACTACTGCTTGGACTGCCTTATCCATGTGGCACGCACGGTCATCTGCGCTGACAGCTATAGGGATCGAAGAAAATTGATGAAAGAGATTGCAGACGATGTACTTTTGGGCAGGTGCATAGATGGAACCTACTATGTGTCAAGGGCATGGTATGACTACAGTTGTAGAAGGAAAATTTTTTCTTTTTCAACTTTTTGGTTCTCCTCTTCTTCAGCTTCTATATTTCTCTGCTTTGCATATTTTGTCAACTTGAACTTTCAGTTTCATTTAGGAATTGGTCAGGGTGAAAGTTGTGGGATGATGAAATGAGCCATTCTGAAGAATAAAATATGCTCCACTTTGCTCTCTGTTTTTTATGTTCTGAGTGTATAGTGATGCTAGTCATTTTCTGCCTGTAGGTTGCAACAGTGGGTGAAAAGAAAAAACCTTGATGCACCTAGTGAAGCCGATGCTGGACCAACAATGTCTATTACATGTCCTCATGGGCATCTGATGCCAGAGCAAGCGGCTGGTGCTAAGCGATTGCTGGTTCCTGAGAAGCTATGGCTCTTCTTTTATGAAGATGCGATCACAATAAAACCTGACGATCCTTCAGGTTGCTCAACTTTTCGTTCTGACTCTGAAGAGTGTCCTGAGTGCTGCAAAGCACTTTCAGAAGTTGCATGCTTGGAGGATTGTATAAGGTCATCTGAACTAAGCTTACATTCGTAGTTTATTGCTATCCACTAATGTGGTTTCATGGTTGATTGACTTCTGTTGTTCATGCTGCAGAGCATTGAAGCTTAAACAGCGTCAAAATCATGAAAAATTAGCCATGGGAAAGAGTATTCCAATGTCTTCAAACTGCAAGTATTACTTGCTGCCTTCTTCTTGGCTTGCAAAATGGAGGAGCTACATCACTGGAAGCAGCAAAACTATTTCATCTACGGAACCTGAAATTCTTGATGGCATCATTAATTTGCTGAAATGTGAAAAGGTCATTTGTAACTATTCCAATACTTAAGTTTATATATTCTAGCACCGTTGCAGATCCTTTTTTTTTGTGCCAAGAATTGGTGCTTATTTATGATTTTCCTCTCATGTGGGAAGTAGCAAAGATTTTTTGATGTGCATTTTGTTGCTTTTAATTATTGGATGATGAGATTTTTTGTAGTAGTTAAAGGAAATTTCAGGAATGTTGTGTTTATGAATGGGACAATAACCCTTTTATAACTAAAATTGACTTTTAGCCAAAATGGTGAGGAATTTGCTTTCGGAAGTTAAATTTTATCTGTAGATTATTGGTGCCTATTCTGCTTTCATTTTGTGAACTTTCTTCCATTTTTTAACTTTTATTCATGAGGATAATGGTTTCTAATGTCCTTTTTCCACCTTTGTTTTCACCAGCATTTACGTCTTCTAGAAAGGCCACCAAAAGTGGCCTACAAACGTGGTTCATTTTTCCAGAAGGGTTCTACTGTAAGTATATGAGTGTTTATATATATTCATTTGCTTGAATATGTAGACACTGATATCTACTAGTGCTATTTATTATTTTTAAAATTTTTTGGCAATATCTAATGTGCTTCTACATCCAGAATATTAGTTCAAAAATTAAATTCTCTAATCCCTGCTACTTGCTTTCTTTTCTTTCTTCCTTCTACCTCCCTCCTCTCATCTTTGGATTTTAGACAGATAGATTGACCATTATCACTGAGAATGACTGGAAATGCTTTTGTGAAGAATGGGGTGGTACTCAGGAGAATGGCATATCTGCTGTAATTGAGCTCAGTAGTGCTAATGATTTGGCTGGATGCTGTGGGGACATGCCAATATTTGAGCAGCATCTTGATCTTTCCAATGAAGTAAATAATGAGATTGAGTCAGGACAGCCAGTGATTAGGACCTGCCCAGAGGTAATGTTGATATTAACCCAGAATTTTTCTTCCTGTTCGGTGATCTATGTAATGGATTTTTTTTTTTTTGTTTTGTTTTAGGACTCATGATTATTGGATTCTTTTGGAAAGTTAAGATTGATGATATTTAGCTAATGCTAAGTTGTCCAAAAACAAATTGGAAAATTTGTTATTTATGTGTTCTTGTGTAGGCAGTGATAAGTGTTGGTTGTTGGGGTTTTTAACTTTCTGTAATGAAATGTGACGTGCATGTCCTGAGGTATGCAGGATGGCTTTTTAATTTTTGCATGGAAGAAAGATGCAAATTTGAAGAAAAAGAAAAATCATGAGAAGAAGATAGAGAATGCTGTAGTTTTTATTTATTTATTATTTTTCTTCACATAAATGTCTGAATTTGTATGCATTAATGTAGAGAGATAATTGAAAATATTATTATAGATTAGGAAGAAGGAAATAGATGCTGCTTGATCTATGCAATTCTAAAAGATTCCTGGTACTTTTAAGGGCAAGAAATGCTTATTGCTCATGGGTTCTCAGAACATTCTTTGGCATCTCAGAAGTTATGAAACTTGAACAATGTAATACTGGCTAGTGTGGGTTTGTAAAATTCTGCTGAGGTTGTTGGGACTTGGGAATGACTTGCCAACCTCATTGAATGTAAATCATGCTTTCAATTTTTTTTTTTTTTTTAATAATTGCATCAGTTGTTCATAGAACACTGTCGGGTATCTCATATGTCCATAGTATTTGGACATTAGAATTGTAGACAATGCAAGTTATGACATTCTGGCCCCAGTCATTGGGAAGATGACCAGACAGCCTCATTGAAAGGAATGTAAATAGTGATGTAAGATTTTTTATATTTACTTGCCTCAGATCTGGGAACAATGTGTGTTAAAATTGTCCTAAAAATGGTTGAACTTTATTACTCTTATAGTTGAAAGTTTGAATCACTTGTGTTGATAATTTGCTAGATATGTGAGGAGTGCATTGGAGAAAGAGAAAGCTGTGAGTTGATGCAAAAGCTTAACTATGCTGATGAAGATATTTATGTTTATCTTGTACGTGGAAAAGAAGCTCCAAAATCAATCTTACAAGCATCTGAGTCCTCTGAGCCTGATCGACGAACCTCCAAGCGTTCTCGGAGGACAAATAATGGAAATTTAGTAAATTTAAAAGTTTCTGCATCTACATCAATATACCAGTTGAAAATGATGATATGGGAATCACTGGGGGTAAGCAATGTCGAATTTGTGGAATTTAACTATAATATTCTTTAAAAAATTGTGCTTATGTTGTGTGCTTCCTTTTTCTTAACTAATTATTTATCTTAATACTGCAGAACTGTGAACATGTATTCTCCTTTCTCTGTCTAAAACTTCGAGTTATCCTGTTTTAGACTACTTTAGTTGGACTGATAATCTTGTCTCTGCCTACGGACCATTGTTTTCCGACAATCTCCTTAACACATTGCTATTTGCAGACATTAAATTTTGGTGATGTTTTGTTGTTGAGTTAAATAAAATCTTAATAATTAATATTAAATAAACCATTTATATCGATGCATTGATCTTAACAGGCTTGCCGCTCTTATTACAATATGTTATTTGCTTGTAGAAATGTTAGTAGGTTATGCTGCAAAGCATTTTAGTTTCCCTAAATCACTCAAGTTGTCACTTATTTAGCTTCATGGAATTTAAAATCTCACTTATATGGGCAAATTTTGATTAAATTTGCAGAAAATAAAGTTTCCACTGACATTCATTACTTATTATTTGGGTGGAATGTGTCATTAATTTAGGGTTAATATCATTCTTTGTTTTTCTTTAGGCCAAAAATCAATCTTGGTTTGAAAATGTGGTAGGAGACAATTTCTTAATATTATTTATTTTGATGAGGTTTGCTTGCTTGTCTACTGGAAACTGAGATATTGCTATTCTCAACTTAATGTTTTTCAGATGCCTTTGTAATGAGCACTTGTCATTGAAGTAAAATATGTTTTCTTTCAATAGCAGCCTCATTGGCAATCATTACGTGCAGGTTGTTAAGGAAAACCAAATTCTTCACAAAGGATCCCGTATAATTGATCAGGAAACTGCCACTCTTGCAGACATGAATATATTTCCTGGAGATAGGCTTTGGGTGAAAGATTCAGAAATCCATGAAGATCGAGATATTGCTGGTAACTTTTTTTTCTTTTCTCCTTTTCAAAAAATATACTGTCATAGTTACTGTGTTAAATAGAATTAAGTGGTTGTTTCAGTGGTTTCCCCTCTCAGTTGGATTTGATGTAAAAGAAAGTAGAGAAACTGTTTTCTGTTTCATGTCCTCAGCATAATCCTTCCTTATGTGAATCTGGGATTTGACAAATTCTTCATACACTCCAGAAAATTGTATCATATTCATTAGGATGTTGATCTTTGTTGTAATTTAGTGCTTTAGAACTGCAGCCAGCATAAATACTTTGTGAATGGTAACCTGAGTTGGGTTTACATGAGAGTCTCTGTTATATGGATTCTTTAATTTCAGTTGCATTAGAAAAGAACACAGAAAAGGATGGGGAAGAAATCTACTTATGTTAAATTTTCTCCTTTGAGAGGGTAAAAAAATAAAAGCTTTGCACAAATTGTCTTTGTGAGAAACCCAGAGGGAGGAAAAACAAGTCCACAGAGGGGCATGATGTTAGGATTAAAGCCCTTTTTTCAGAAAGCAATAATAATAGCAAGTGCAAACGAAAAAATTGAAGACACTAGATTTATAGTAGTTCACTCTCAATGTGTGTGTTCACTTTGTAGCCATTGCAGAATTTTTCACTATAAAGAATAGAGAGATTACAAGCGCGATGATAAACCCTTATTATTACATATAAAATTTGGAGGGGGTTTACCACCCATTTCCAACCTCCACATTGACCTTTCCATGAAAGTCGATTTGCGTATTTGCTTTGGACAATCAATGTCAAGATATTTATTAGGCTCTACACAACTTAACACAAGAGTTAGGGAGGTTATTCTCTGGATTGGTAAGAGCAAACAAATTCTGGTGATTGCTTATGCTTGATTTAATAATTGCATAAATTTTCAGTTTTAAATTTCTGCAATAATTTAATACCTTTTATCCACAGTTATTTTTATGGAATTGAATTCAAGGTTAAGAAACTGGTAAGAATTGTAATTTACTGGTAGAAAAAAATTTAGTATATGAAATGATGCTGTTGAGATATTCAATATTAATTCTGAAGACATAAAATGTTGCTAGAAAAAATATGGGCTTCAGTAGGGTTCATTGATCTATCAAACTGATAAGAATTTTGATTCTGGAAGATTGTTTTTCTAAAAGAATATTATGATGATGGTTTATCATGGTTCTCTTTGGCATTTTAATATCCCAGTTTGATTGTGAGATATGATATATCTCTTGCTAAATATTCTCCTCCTCTCTGTCTCGACATTTAGTTGGATTTTTTTTACACATAGGTTGACATTAACTCGGCATTCAAATATTGCATGTGACCAAGTTCCATATGAATATTTTATTGGTCATGGGTATTTATTCTAGACGGTTTTTTTGACATCTGAGGTATATTAGTACTTCTCACTTCACATGCCACTTTGTATAAAGAAGTGTAGTTGTTTTTTGCCCAAACAGCTGTATAGTTGCTTTCTTTCTAAGCTTTATCACGTAAGTATTTCAATAATCAAGTAGCCATTGTTTGTTGATCCTTTGGTGCTGCACAGATGAGCTTTCTGACCAGAAATTGAATGTTGAAAATATTGAAGAAGGATTTCGAGGAACACTGTTGACGGCAAATATTTCATCTCAAGTTGTTTAGAGGAAGTATACTTTTGTTTTTTTGCCTACAACATCTAAAATTTTGTAGATAATGATGCTGGAAGAAGAAATGATGGAATGTTTTGATTTGCATGTTGGAGGTAAGGTGCCTGACTCTTTTTACATATCATACCTTTTGCTGTTTATATTTGATATGGGTCTCTTTTAGCTTCCTCATTTTTCATCTTAACAATAATTACCAGTTAAAAAGCTCTTGTGCAATTAAGGTGCCATGGCTGGTAAGCAGTCCTCTGCTGCTGTACAGCGCGCCTGAAATTGTCGAGGTCCTAGCTTCTATGATTGCTTATTTAGACATAATTAGATGTTTAAATCTGCATAAGGTTGTCTGATGAAATCACCAGCAAATAGTCTTTGTAAACTGTGAGCACCATTTCTTTTGGTGTCTGAAACCAAACATTTACACCATTTGGCTTTTGCAGTGTTGTCCTAGTAACTTTGTGATTTGGCAAGAGGATGGGCATCTCATTTGGTTAACTTTGTAACTTATTGTCTGGCTCTGGTTTGGTCATTGGTGCAAGAAATCACTGATTCACTAAAATATTGTGTTTGTGCAAAACAGATAGTGAGAAAGGTTGCTGCTTGAGCCTTGAAGGAATTATTTCTCTTCCCCAGCCCATTTTTGTACCTTGGCAATATCCAGAAAAGCCTGGACTTACACATCCATGGCAGATGTGGTAACCATAGTGATACTAGTATTTGTGAATGCTGCAGAGAACTCTTTTACATACTGGTGGAGATGGCTATGAATATCATCAGCGTAATATACCTTTGCTTCTTGTGGAGATGCTCAAGTTGTGGACTATATATTGCATGTAGTAATATATTTTGAGGATATCAACAAAACATAGGATGCTCTGTGAAGTAAATTTATATTAATCTCATGTCGTGTTTCAACAACTTTACTTCCTACCTCCTGTCTCCTATCCTATACCACTTTACGCTGCTATTGCCAGCCGCTCGCTAGCTACCTTAACAAAGCTTTCCTGCAAATTTATTCAGCTAGCAGCTGTTTCCTTACATAACATCAACTGGTTTCGCTATTTTTTTTTTTTTTGGATTTTGTCATTAGTTTTTGCTATTTATTTATTTATTTTTACTTTTAAACAAGGGAAAAAGGAAGAAAATATTACCATATCGAATAATTACATTACAGAGAATTTTAGTAAAATTTTCATTCATAGAATTCGAATGTGAAAGATGGTTAGTCTATATTTTTTATCCAGTGTAAAGATTGCAAATAAAAAGTGGGCCTTGGAGGCTGAGGAAGGGGCCTGGTATAAGAATGAGGCCCAAAGGTTTTGGGGGTTTAAGGGAGGGGAGCCTTTTCATCTTGGTTTGTTGGTTTTACTTTATTTATCTCTCCCCAGTGGACTGAACTCACTCTGTCTGGAATCAATGGCGGCAAAGGCCAAGCAAATGATGCAGTTGGTGTTGTCTTCTTCATTTACTCTCCCTATATCTTCACGATTAGCAGCGGTATCAGCTGTTCGTGTCCTTTATAACCATTATCCTACAAAATCGCTTGCTCTCGTGAGATCTGTTTGTAGAAGCATCTCTACCGATACAAATAAGAAGAAGACGAAGAAGCAGCAGCAGCAGCTGAAGAAGAAAGAAAAGGGCTTAGCGAAAGAAAAGCGAAGAACCCGTTCACTCAGGGATGGTGATATTGAGATTGAGAATGTGGAGGAGGATGATTCTTCTACTTCAGCCATGATGCAGCAGTCCCAGTCCCACATCCCCGTTATGTTGAGTGAAGTACTTGATGTCTTCTCTTCAAATTCAAAGCCACTCTGCTCTTTTGTCGACTGTACTCTTGGAGCTGCTGGTCATGCTTCCGCGGTCTCTTTTCTTTCTTTCTTTTACCAGTAGAGTAGTTACTCCTGAGTTTTGTCCTGTAATTTTCTCCTATTACTAACATATTGGTACTTCGTTTTAATGACAGATAATCCAGTCCCACCCTCAACTCAAGCTTTTCATTGGAATGGATGTGGATCCTGTTGCACTCCAGATGGCTCGTTCTCGCATCCATGCTCTTTCCCATTCTCACCCTCATCCTCACTTCCAAGCCTTCACTTTTCTCAACAATTTTAGGAACATCAAATCCCTTCTCAGGCAGGTTGACCACCCCGACCTCTTCTCTTCCGGAGTCGACGGCATCTTAATGGATTTAGGAATGTCATCCATGCAGGTTTTTTCGCCTTGCCCTTTCCTCCTCCCTCTTCCCTCTTCTTCAATTTGCTTCATGGCCTCCTCTGTTTTTGCACAGGTCAACGATCCCGAGAGAGGCTTCAGTGTGCTTGCTAATGGACCTCTTGATATGCGCATGGATCCTCAGGTAAAGACTTTAAGTGAAGGACATCTCACCATTGGCAACACCGCATCCTTTTCCCTTGTTTCTCTCCCTCACCCTTTACCTCATCCTCATCATCATTTTAAGTTTATAACTTTGAAAGTGGTTACGCTTTCTTGTGATTTTATGCATGTTGTTGCTGTTCTGGGCTTTACCTCTTCGCTGCAATTTGACAACTTTATGCCAATCGAAAAAATAATAAATTGCTTAACTCGTTTCATTGATTATATATAGAGTGAAATGGAGGTGGAAAATGAAAAACATTCCCAAAACTAAATGGTTCCTTAAATTGTCTAGAGGGACACAGCATGCTACAGGGACTGTTCCTTCAGTCAGGCACTCATGGTTAATTAACAGGCTAATTCTGGCATCGCATCTAGGCTAGGGCTAGGGGCAAGGCCATGGTCGAGCTGGGTTGTGCTGTCCTGCGCACGGCATGATTATTCATGTTAGGCCACAGTGGGCGTGGCACATCTATATTTTTATAAATGATTTTAGTTTTCTTTGGAGTTACTAATGAGGTTTGATCCCTTTAATCAGAATACTTCCATAAACTAGCTATTATGACTTTTGAGAGGATTATTTGAAAACAAAATGTTATTTTCGGGAAAAGAAAACTCGCAAGAGTCAGGCTGTGCCGGGTTGGTAATAGCCTTCATGGGCTCTGTTGTACTAGCCTAACCAGCTTGGGACCCTCCAGCACAACCAATATATCGGGCCTGTGCCTCAACTTGGGACTCCTCAGTAACAGTAGGTACGGGCTCCGAGGTGTAGTTGCCTGGAAACTTGACATATGCTGTTGATTAGC
Organism: Durio zibethinus; assembly: GCF_047325235.1. Classification (NCBI taxonomy): domain Eukaryota; kingdom Viridiplantae; phylum Streptophyta; class Magnoliopsida; order Malvales; family Malvaceae; genus Durio; species Durio zibethinus. Next base: position 29,534,880 of record NC_143167.1, on the reverse strand, counting down.
TTCATGTTGCAGCTGTTGATCACGTTATATCCTCATGCACCACTTCTATTCTCTTCATCTGAGAATTCTTGTTCATTGATTTTTTCTCTTGCCGTGTATGATGCTGAGTTGTAATCTGAATCGCTAACTCTTCTTTGATGGTCCTCTTCCTTCTTTTTTTCTGCATACAATCTCCCTGGCATACTGTTCCAGTGTTAAATTATTCCCGTAGAATAGCTGGAAGTAGCCAGCCAATATGTTCACACAATTGTCCACAGAGATGCATGTGTTTAGACATATCTCAGAATCTTTAATATTTCTTTTCTACTTAACTAACTATAACAGGCTTATGACAGTCTAGTCTGAAAGCAGAAGACATATTAAATTGCTGGCCAGATAGTGAAGTGGGAAGAATCCTTCGGGATTATGGAGAAGAAAGCAATTGGAGATTGCTTCAAAATAAGATTCTTCAGGCTCGTCTTCAAGGTGGATTGCATTCTACTGGTGAATTGGTTGATGTTATTCGGGGTGTGACTCCTGGGACAAGAGGTAGGTTTTCTCTCTATTCATCCAATAAGGTTTTTTGCTTTTCGTTACTGTTTGAATTTTCTTACTTGTGTTCAAATATGCTCTGACAAGGTAACGTTCGGGTCCACGGTGAGGGATTTTTGGTCGTTTGTTTGTCTCTCTTTTTAAAATTCTTTTGAAAGACAAGCACAGAGGCAATTAATGCAAAAATGGACATAATCTAATGGGCTTGTTTCCACTGGATGGGTAACGTCTAATTATTTGACACAGGAGGTAGGCAAGGTTGGGTAAAGACTGCAACAAGAGTGTTTCAAGCGCTCAGAATTGCTGTCAATGATGAACTCAAGACACTGGAGGATTCCCTGTACGATTGCTTTGATTGTCTTGCCCCTGGGGGTAGGCTTGCCGTCATTTCTTTCCACAGTTTAGAAGACAGAATTGTGAAACAAACATTTCTTAAAATCATCGATTGCAGCAAGGAAAGTGGAGATGGTAGTGTAGAAGAGAGGGATATAGGGGATTTGCGAAAGATCAAAGGTGACAATAATAAAAAGGAATTATGGATTAGACAGACGATACAAGGTCGGAATGGAACAATACTGACCAAGAGGCCAATTACACCATCTGAAAAGGAAGAAGGATTCAACCGTCGGTCTAGAAGTGCTAAGCTAAGGGTAATTCAGAAGGTCTGTTCATAGGTAAGTTGTAGCTGGAGGTCATAGCTAGCTCGGGGAAATTATTAAGTAGTGATCTTTAATGAGCCTCTGCCATTGGCGTTCCATCCTTATCCTCTTTGTTTGATAATTAGGGTAGAAATCTTCCACAGAGGAAAATCATTTCATTGGATCACCGTGTAACTAAAAACCAATTACCAGTTTTATGATGATAGGAATAGAATGAGCAATGGCGGTAGTATGACATTTGAAAAGTGGAACCAACAGATTATTACCATTTTCTTATCAATGCTAATGGAATTATTTGATGTGTGAAAACTAATCAGTGAATGATAATGATCCCCTCCCACATTTTACAAACCAACAACTAGTGCTATATGGAAGTGCAAAAGGAAGAAAGGAAGCAGTCCAGACCAGACCAGAAGCAAGCACCATCAACTACTCTAATGTTTCGCATATTAGAGCACTCCTGCTAAGACAAGAATCCATGTCTCATAAGTTTTGTTGTTGTTGTGAAATAGTCAGTCAGCTTAACAAATTGTATAATGCTAGTAGGATTGTACTAACATGCATCTTCAAGGTCAAGGGAAGGTTATTGATTAGTTCAGACTGCTTATATGCTAATTTAATAATTATTAATTAAAATCTTTAATTTTATGATGTTTACCAAGTATAATTTCGATGAGCAGAAAAGCAAAGCAATCTATAAATAAAAATCAAGAATTAAGAAATTTGGTTGAGAAGTATAATGTTGACTGTCGTAGTAGGAACATAACAACATCACAGAAGATGCAGGCACGTCGTCCATTTATCTATAAATAATCAATTATTTATTATAGCCATAGGATAGTAGCAGTAGAAAACGTGATCTTATTTCCTGAACCAGTAAAGCTAGTGACCATTAGAGGTCTGTTTTATTATCCATGTACTTTGGAAAAGTAATGCTCGAAACTGAATATATTACTGACTTACAGTCGGTAGGAATAAGAACCCACGACCAATTACTCTAAATAATAACGAGTAGAGTCTCAACTCTCAACTCAGCTTGTCGTTTTGTTTTGAGTTCACAGATAATTAAAAAAAAAAAAATCATCAATTGGGGGATATGATGACTGTAGCAACTGCGAGCAACACTGGATGGAGATGGAGATTTCCATTTCCACACTTGAGAAACAGCAGCAGCAGTAGAAGGTTTATGTTGAGATTTCTTCTTTCATAAAGTTGAGTATTAACCACTAATTCCTGCCTGTTCCTGCCTGAATTAATCTCTCCGTATTCAGGAAAGCTACTCTCACTCTTCCCATCAAACTACACCGACATAAAGAGAACAATCTTGTAGCCTCCTCTAATGCAAAGCGAGCGAGTTTGACTGCCTCAAGGACCCAAAAAGTTAAACTTCCAGTTTATGGTGACACTTCGGAGGTCAAGGGCGACCAACCTTATCATATCAGTCACTTTTTAAGCCATCCATCTGGGATCGAAGCTATGTTAAACACTAGTGCCTTACAAAACTTTGAGTTTCTTGACACCAATGCATACAGGTCAGTTTCCTGCCTTATCTCTTACTGCCAATGCCCACTGCTAGTATTTATTTGCCATTTTCGTCATTCATTTTCTTCTTGCTTAACTATCTCCTCTACTGTCCAATCCCATTGCTGTGTTCTGTGCTGGCAAAACAAAACAAAAGAGTTTTTTTTTTTTTTTTTTTTGCAATTAAACTGGCTATCAAGGAACTGATTTTTAATGAACCCATTCCAAGTTTCTCATTCATCCTAAACTATTAATCTAGAAATTCTTGAACCTCAGGTCTTAATAAGGTTTGATGCCTTTTATCTTTCATCTTTTGAATAGCTGCATAAAAATGACTCTTAACTAGAAAAGGATTTTTCTTGGATGCTGTCCAGGTGCACACTTCCAAAACTTGCGCTCTTCAACTTTGAAGCAACACCGGTACTTGACTTACGAGTGATCCCCACAAAAGAAGATTGCACTGTTGAGTTATTTTCTTGCAAGGTGACCTTCTATCCTACATTTCAGATATTGTAAGGTAGAACAAGGTGGGGGTAAAAGGTTTGCTTAAAATAAAGAGGAAAAAAAAAAAAAAACAAGAAATGCACAAAGAACTCATTTAGCATTTTCAGAACCTGTCAGCAGAGATTGTATTTTGCATGTATGCTTTTATGTTATACTGAAAATTTTGTCGTTGAGAAAATATATCATCCAGTGATTGCCTGTGAGCATTGAAGCCTCTAGGGCAAAAGTGATGAAAATATTGCTATATGGAAAGACATCTTTGCTTAATCAAGCTGATTTCTAGTTGCTCACAGCACAAAAGCATACACATTAATAAGCGACATCAATATCAAAATGCCTATTTTTGCTATTGTGCTTGTTGGATTATGATTATAATGAGAATGACAAAGTCCATTTCCATTGAACCCAGAATCTAATGATATGCAAATGAAAACAAGAGACTTAAATACAGATCTTTGATGAGTATTAAAAAGAAAAATGAAGGTCACTGTTAGTTGTATTCTGTTTGATGACTGATGAAAATTGTATTTGTATACTTGTGGCTAACATTGTATGCAGTTCAAGGGTTCAAAAGTTGTGGAACGCCAAAATGACCATTTTTCAGGTACTTATGACCTTTGTATACCTTTGAGCTAATATTGGTTTGTTTTTTATTTTAGAGTGATAGATGTTGTTTAGATGAACTAAAATCAATAGCTTGTTTCATAGTGCTCAACCTATTGCTTTGAAAACCAATCATTTCAAACTTAAAATGTGTGATTGGCATGTATAGAATTTTAAGCAATGGTCCTCGCTTTAAAGTATGAATCATTAAAAAGAAATTATGGAATGCAGTAAAGAAGTTATCATGTTAACTTCCTAAACCATTGGTTGAAGTGGGAACTGGCTCCTCAAGCAGTTCACTGTTTGGATTTTTAAGGCACTGGCTAAACTTTTTCATTTTGGTGCCCAACCTCTCATCAGCTAATTGGATTGCTGAATAAAACTTATGGCTATAATTTTTTTTATTATACTAGCCAAGATTTCATTTAGTTGTATCGTTGATAACAAATTTAAGTCGGAGGGCCCAAGAATTTTCTTTTTAGGATCTTTAAGAATGCATATTATTCTATATATAGTGGGTATTTGGTACTATTTTATAACTATTAATGTTGCTTTCAATTTTGCAGCTACTATGATAAATCATATTACCTGGGACACAAATATTTCTGAGCCATTTTTAGAAGTTGATGTGAAGTTGAATCTAAGTCTTGAGGTTGTTATCTTATTGGCTTGACAAATCATGACTGTTACCTAGAAATTAAATTTTAATTGTGCCTCCTGGCAAAACATTTTTTTTTTTCTGTAGGTTTGAGTCTTATTTTGGAATATGTGATTTACGTTTATCATGATATGCTGGCCTATTTCCAATAGTGCCTATTCGCATCCATGTAGGTTGACTGCATTCAACTCTTTTCTAATCCTATGTTTCTCTTAGTTATTTATGGTCTTGAGAAGTTGCCACTTTGAATTTACATAAATAATTGTGAATTTGTCTTCCAAAGTCCATGAAGTATTGATGAAGTTGAATTTTGATTTTATAAGGAGAAATGGGGGAAGTCTGGAAAGTTGGGAAAGGTGATACAAATGAGAACATTTTTCTATTTCAACTGGTTTGCTTGGTATAAGATGGAAAAGTGTATAGACAGAAATATTTTTTCCATTAATTTCTTGGTAGAGTAGCAAATACGTTTTGTAAGTGTAGAAAATCTCTCCAGTTTGGATGATTAAGTTTTGGTAGCATGGAGAGAATGGCAATCATTCATTTTTCCTTTCCTCTCATTTTTCTCTTCTACATGGCCTATGAGTAGAATTCTCTTCCACTTTTTCAGTAACCCCTTTGGATCCACCCACTTTTGACTCCTACCAAGCCTAGCCTAACTGTTGTTGCATGAAGAAAGTTTCAGGCATGGGTTCAGTTCTACTTTTCACCTGAGTGACAGTCGACAAGGGAGGACCTGATCAACTATTTAAGAAAACAAGCATTCATCCTACAAATCTTGCTGAATATATTCAGTTCACGGAGCTTTTTAATATTGATAAATTAAGAATTTTTTTTTATCCTTCCTAAACAGCTATACTCTTAATTCAATTTGCTGATATGGAAAGTTTGATCCAACTCTAGCTTCTCAACCATAGAGGAAGCAAACTGCATTAGATACTCCGTCTATGTTCTTCAACTTGCAGTTCTTTTTAGGTTTAATTGAATTTCAAAGCTTTCAGGGTCTTGGTGTGTCACCATAATTTGGGGGCTCCTTTGAGTAAATACTTCTAGCTCATAAGTTACCTCTAACGGTCATACAAGTGGGTTGTATTTTATTTTCAAGAATATTGATTCTAGTCATATTTTTGAGAATGTCAGCATGATAATATGATTGTCTTCCTGTTTTAAGCATGTTAATTTGTAGATCTCGTATTTGCTCTACCTGGTGTTTATCTGCTTTGGTGGTGATTTTTTCTTTTACCTTGATAACATATAAATGATGTTGATTTTTGTAAACAGATTTACACGCGACCATTTGTTTCACTGCCAATTTCAGCTGTCGAGCGTCCTGGAAATCTGTAAGTGTTTTAGTTTAAGTACAGCCGCATTTCCATCCAAAATTCTCCTATCTTGTATGAATATTTAATAAAATGACAGTAACTATCAAATGCTGTAGCACCATGGATTTTTTTCACTTAGATTATCAGCTAATCTTTGGATTAACCTAATGTGTAGATGATGTATTAATCAACAAGACAGATATTCTAATTTACAGCAAGAAATGTAAATCTTCATTACAGTAACCGTGCAGATTCCAGGATTATGCTTATTTATCCAGATGCACATTTGTCAATTCAAAGAATTTATCCTCAAGCAAGTATTTTTTTGTCTTTTGGGGGCTTGCAAGATTTAAGGAGCTTCTCTAACTATTATTTCAATTAGTATCTTCAAGTTGCATAGTAGGACAGAAACTTAATCCTGTCAAGTTGCTTATTCATGAAGATGAACTGCAATCAGTAGCATATGAGATGAGATGGATTTTCATTTTCACTCACTGATTCTTCCATAAATATTCATACAATGGAATTGTTATCAAATGCAGAATGATACAAGCTCTGGTGGATAGACTTGTTCCTTTGCTTCTTCAGCAACTACTGCAAGATTACAACAAATGGGTTGAACAGCAACTTCAAAATTGTTGATAAAGTAGCTCCTTTGTTCATATTGGCAAGTAAATCTTTGACCTTTCTTTTATACTTTTTTTTCTAATCTTTCCGACTTTCTCTTTCTTCTCAGTTAAGTCAATGATGATGGACCATAAATAGATTCAATGACAATAGCAACCAGTTTTTAAGGTTTTCTAGACCTACTTTCCCCGATTAAGGTTTTAGTTAAGAATACAATGTCAGATCTTAACATCTGGACAAGTAGTTTAGCTCAATTTTGGTTCATACTTTCGATTAAATCTATAAGCGCCCGTCAGTTTGATAGTATTAGGTCCACATCCTATCCTATTCATCATCTTATGTACCAAACATGGCCATAATGCATTACCTAGCTGATTCTTTTGGCTAAAGAAAGATTTAATTTGCATGAGAATTTGCCCTATCAGGAATTCATAACGGGGCACTAATACAATGGGCGAAACTCTTTTTCAACAAACGAGTGAGATATTAACGTACCAAACCAATCAAGACCATTATTTTCTTTAGTATTGCCCGAAATAATAGAACTATCTGAAGGAACAAACTGGATAAATAAGCCTTTGATAAATATAAATGATCAAATAAAGCATGTAAGGATCCTTAATTTTACAAACCTAAGGGTATATTAAAACCATATTCTTTGATGTTGACAGGGAAAATAAGATTAGTATTCTTTGCCATCACAAGAATACAGGTTCAATGACCATTTATGCTAGACCTAAAGATTCATCTATTCGTGTCATGTAAAATACTGAAATTCGTATATTCATGTTATGTTTTACACAAAAATTATATGTTACAATTTGTATTAACATGAGAACTTAAAATATATATTTTTTGTTAAATCTATATATAGTTATTGTTAAAATTTTAAATCGTGTTACTTTCTTAATCTTTTTTTGTATTGTATTCGTGTTATGTCACTATATCGTATTTTAAATTGTTAGATTTAATTTATATGAAAACCTAAAGCCAAAGCTAAAGAACCTTAACCAAAACACTCTAAGATTGCCCATGTAGAATCCTATAAGGTGTATCCATACATAAATGAGAAAAATTTCAGGCCAATCACCCCAGTGCTCACTGAAACTGTCAATATTGTAACTTGGACAATCAAAATTTAATTTCTATCAATTGGGACATCCAACTTTTAATTTCATAACAAGTTCAGTCATTCCCTTTGTTTTGTTAATTCACCTTCATGGAGTGATGAAATGTCAACATCATCAAAAGCAATTTAAACAACTCAAAGGGCCCAGAAACAAGGTAAATTAACAATCAGTAACTAAATGTGAACAAACAAGATTCCCTTTGAGGTCTCAAAACTTATAGTGTTTAGCAAATGCAAACATCCTAACAGTAAAAAACTAAAATATTAACAAAACGCAGACTAGGCCATCAGGTCATAACAACAACAATACCTCATTGAACCCATATGGGCCAGATCCACTATCTCTTTTTTTTTTTTTTTTTCTGTTTCCTCTTCTTTGTTTCAAGTTTCAGCATTTCAAGTCTGTGTTTTAAGAAAGTAAAGTAAGAAGTATTGTTTATAAGTGGAGGAATTAGGTGCTTTTCTTGATTCCTAACTTGAGTGTTAGTATGTGTGTGTGTCTAAGAGAGAGAGAGAGAGAGGGTTGAAAGGATTCTTCTGGAAAAACAAATGAAAGGAAATAAAAAATGATTTGAGTTATATAGCAACTAACCTAACTGTCAATGATTTCAATTGTTTGTTGTTATGGTTATCACAGTTATGATTTATTTACATAACATAGTTACGTGGTTCAATTAGTATAAAACAAAAGCTTATTTATCAAAGTGAATAAGATATTTCAGTTATTGTTACTGAAATTTACTTAATTTGTTGGCAATCTTTGCTGATGACATGGTTGTTGAAATGGTTGCTAAAATGGCTGATATGCAAGTTAACAGAATGATCCAATTTGTTATAGAATGAAAAGCTACCAATTGTTAAGAATTCAAGTCAGGAAAGCCAAGTGACAGTGACAAATACGGTGACCACTGATATTATGGGCCCAAAATTTCAGGTATTGATTTCTACACAGATGAGGATTCAGTCTCATAAGTATAGAATTTAGCTGAATCCTCCTAAATAAGATGAAAGATATTGACCCACTGCTTCAATGAAGAAGAATATACGTACTATGAAGGTATTGAGATTCCATCTTGCTTCGGAAACCGTTGGGCTCCATCAAGACACTCAGGAGACAGCTCATTATCCCCAAAAGATCCCAGCAATTCACTGACCATAGCAAAGTCAAAGAATATGAATATGTAAAAGAGAAAAAGGAATATGAGAGTAAAAGATGAAAAATAAACATGATTAGTAAAAATTCACGTACCATTATGTCAGATTTTTCAGGAGTATCATATCACAAGAAACTATGGTAACAATATTTTCCTACCCTTCCAGTTTAACCAAACTCTGCTTAAACAAAGATAAAACCATTTTCAAAATGCAAAACTAATTTGGGACTTCCAAAGAAAATTATCCACGATAAAAAATCAAAGGCTGTTGTTACCAAACTACCAATCACAGCCTTTAATAAAAGCTTTTACCAGCAAATTACTCCATCTACTTAACGGTTAAATTATATAATATCTAATGGGCATGAAGTTGAGTACTTTTCTAATCCTTGAATTTTTCAGAGGAAAAAAAATTGCTACGGAGGGAAGCACAAGAGGTAAATATAGCAGACACGAAGGTGGGGTGGGGAAGATAAGATAAACTCAATGATTAAAACAGCATTTCGAGGCTTTATCTCATGCACCCATTTCATCCCTAACAATGCAATCCTCAGCTACAGCACATAAAAATATATGGGTCTAAAATTGAGAGTGATACCTCCTTAACATGCTGACTTTTTAAAGACCAAAGATGTGTAATTAATTGTGGTTTCCATATTTTATCATAGAGGATTCAACCAAATCACATTGATAGCAAAACGTCCTCTAAGACTAATTTACCTCTACGGTTCAACAATACCACTAAAAAGGCATTTTCTTACATACTATCTTATCCAAAATCTAACGAACAAGACTCTAAAGAGAAGAGTGACTTTGTAAGGAGCGGAGAACATTCTTACTAAAATCAGCTTGCCCAGGCAATCCAAAACAAAACCAAATAAGAAAGTGTTAACTGAAGAACTCTATGCATAAGCATGCAAATGGTTCATGCACTGCCAGCAGATTGTCTTGGCAAGATTATCAGCGCATCATCTTAGCAACTGTAAAGTATTACAATTCAAAACATAATCTGCAACTCACATGAAGTGTGACCACAGCATTTGGATTTTTTTCTACAGCATAAACCTTAAGCTTGCGTCCATTTTCTTCAGCTGCCTATCAAGTCAACAAACAGATCACAAAGGCACATCAGAATAGAAGTTGCAACAAATCAGCTGCCCATTCAGCAAAAGACAAGGTAAAAAACCTGCAATGATGCCGTCACAAGAGGTCCTCCTCCTTCATGTAGAAAACACACCAATATCAAGATTGAAAAATCTTGTATGCATCATATTCACGAAAAGTAATAATAGAACAAGATGATCAGAAGTCATATAAAACAGACAAATTAGAAAAATATGATTTGTGATAAACAGGTAGCTTGCAGTGGTTAATGCTGATTCTTCCCCATCAGGGACCCTGTCCGGTAATGCTTTGCAGATTGCCCTTTGATACTAGTAAAACATAAGCACACCTTATGTCTAAAATTATAATAATAAATAACCACTCGCACCAATCAACAATATAAGAAGAGTCCCACCCACAAAAAAGATACTAAACAAACTCTGAAGGAACAAAACTGCATTTACCTGCATAAATTTCACTGAGTCTTTCTCAAACGTTTCATACGTCTGAGCCTCCAGATTATCCATCAGAGGCTGCGTTGAAATAGCAGAATAAACCAACCTTTAACTGAAATAATAATAGTGGCAAGATATTAGCAAAAGTGTAATGCTATTTTCTCAGACATTCTGAATGTATAACAAGGACTATGAAGAATGCTATACGGTAAAATCGATTTTCGACGAAAAAGAAAAAGAAATATACGGTAGAATCGTTCATAATCATAGAGTACGAACCTAGCGCTTGAGTCTTTTTCTAGGGAGGAGCATGAAATACAACCAATTTCTAAATACCGGAATAATAGACATCCCATAATTATCGATCCAAAAGAAAAAAAGGTATGTACTTAGTTTTCTGTCAATACTGAGCGCTGATTTGGTAACCCAGTCTAGAGCCCAGGCCCAAACTCTCCTGAGAAAAAGATATGTAATAAGTACTTAGTAAATAAAAATTTGGACGGGTTGCTCTTTGTCCTTTTATTATTATTTTGATTTTTTTAATGGGAGGGTCAGGTCACTCAGAAGCAAATTGACTTCAATATAAATTCAGCGGCAACAACTGTTCTAGTCTGAAAGAAAAACTTTTTTAAAAAATATAGCTGTAATTATTCTCAAAAATGTTATACAAATATATATAGTGGTAATTTGTTATTACTTGTTAATGGATGGGCCTAGGAGCCCATAACAACCAAAATCCACGACAGGGGCAGTGCATATTGGAAGGTGATCCAGAATTCACGAGGCTCTTGGCCCAAAGTAAATATAAAAAAAACCTATACAAACGGTTCCAAACCACATTAACATTATGTTTGATAAAAAAATTGAGGAAAAAAAAAAAAGAAAGATATTTTATTTTATTTTTCATTGTGTTTGATATGAAAGATGAAAAAAAAAAAAAAAAGATATAATTGTAAATAAAATTCACTCATTCTCTTTCCATCTTATTTTCTTCTTGTCAAACAAGAAATTTGAAAAGAAAGAATTTTCCCTTTCATCCTCTTGTTTTTCCTACCAACTATTGTGTAGAGGTAAAGCCCGCTTAGTCTCTCATTTCTCTCCCCAGTCATTACTTCTGCCTCGTCAAATCAATCATCCAAGCTGGCCGAAAAAATCAATCATCCATGTAGACTTTAAAACATCATAGTCCATAAACCCTACGCGAAACCATTTAAGATAAGCCCAAGAACAATCTCATTGATCTTGCCATCGAGACCACTTGTTTTCAGCCCAATCTCGTTTATGTTGCCCTTCGTCCTTCGTACTCATCCTTCTATGAGTCAATTTCTTGCAATGTAGTCCCCTAAATTCACAAAGCCAGCGGCTTAAGCCAAATCCAATTGCCATCTCTGTTCAATAATAAAACCAACCATGTCCAACAATCCACCCACATTTTCTTTGTACAAGTAAGAATTAAAACCCGATCAAAACCAGAAAGGTCTCAGAATCAGGATTTCAAAAGCACCAAATGAAAGATGAGTATTTACAATGAGAAATTTTCATTCCATGGTGATGCTGAACAAATACTAGCTGACAATTATTACTGTGAAATGGAAAAAGTCTAAACCACACACAAAAGATAAAGATAGTTTGGGACAGATATTAGGCATAAGATAGAAAATGAGCCATGAAAAGCATTACACAGCACCCCCTTTGACATGGTATTCAGCAGTAAGAACCTGACCAGGGTCAGCTTTATTTTCCTTTTCAACTTCATCAAAGTGATCCTCTCGGGCATTATCAGCCAACATAAGGGCAACTAGCCAGAAGAGGGCTGAATCGAGGGATACAAAGGCACCACCACCAAGGAGTCCAGTCTTAGCGGTAGGACATTCTGTGGTGAGATTGTGGTGAACATTGCGAGTCAAGTGAAGCTGCTCTGTGATGGTTGGCCATAAGAGCAGAGTGAATGCTAAGCCCCCTGTAAACCTGCCACAAGCGGATCAAACGTGTGGAGCAGTATATCTTAAGAACAAGGGTGTTAATACTTGAGTAAGTTGATAGGATAGGATATGGATATGATGATCCATTCATGATTAGTTACCAATATGATTTGAGAATTGTTGGGTGGAGAGTGAAGAGAAGATGATAGATGTGATATTCCACAAGCAACTTAATCAGATAACAGATAAGTAAGAATTAAGGAATCATTGAATTTACATAATCATGGATTAAAAAAAAAAAAAGAGAGAAAGAAACTGTGTGAGAATATTCCTTACAAGGCAATGTTGAAGAAGACGAAGAAACTAGTGCTTCGGAAGAGAACAGAATGTGGAACAGATTTCCCTTTGTAAGGGTAAAACAGAGACCAATAGCCAGCGAAACTAGAAAGTGACAGAAATGCAACCGATAGGTAGCCCAGAACCACCGAGGGATCTGATGGATATTTGCAAATAACCACATCTTTTCCAGAAATTGGAGTTCCAGCCGCTGGCTGTGATTTAATGAATTGGAATAAAATTTTTAATTAAAAAAAAAAGAAAATAATACTCCCTCATTAACATCAATAAATTAAGGGTTTAAAAATTATAATAATAATGCTATAAAAGTTGCGTTACTTATTAACAAACCCTAAAACCAACAGTAGCAGATTAGGTAGAGAAGGTCGAGAAAAAAGAAAGAACCTTCTTGTTTTCGGCAATGACTCCGAAGATGAAAGACAAGACGCCGAGAAAGGAGACGATCAGGGCAGCCTGCTTGATGGTCACAGCCATTTTCGATTTTGATTTTGATTTGACGATGATCTGCAATAACAGAGTAGTAATAATCTATGAGGACTAGGGTTCAAAAATAATCATTGTTTGTTAGAAATCTAATCTCCGTCAGACTGTATTAACTATTATTAGGAGCCAAATAATCGTTCAATTAAAAGGATTTTTTGGGTCAGAAAGAAACAGATTGATTGATTGGTATTTGTCGGAGGAATGAACATACATACCTTCCTGATCAAAAGGCGTGTCGGTGTCTCCTCGACTTGACTTGCTTCAAACGTTAGGCTAGATCAGGACTCAGGCGTAGAGCAGAGGAGGGTACGGTTTGTATACTTATTATCTATGATACTATGGGAAGGGAATTCTTGTGAGATTCAGTTTCAATCTCCCACATCTGATATGCTTATCCCGGGAATCTCTCCTTACAATGACCTTTTTGCCCCTTCTTTTTCAATTCCTTCTATTTTTTTTTTTTCAATTTCCAACTCACCAGTTACTGTCACCAATAAATGAATTATGACGAATCAGTCCGAGTGAAACCAAAATTTTCATTTGAAATGAGGACACGTATTTTAAGCCAAATTAATCCATATCGATATCCATCACTAATGTTGAAAAAAATTTTAACTATTGAAAATATACATTTATTCGTTATATTTTAAATATTAATAAAATTTATTTAGTTTATAAATACGAATTATAATTTTTTTAAAACACTTTTAATAAATAAAAATTATTTAATTCATAACTAAGGATTCAATTCAATGTAAATTTAACATACATGTTAATAGTTTAATGGAAGTTTATGTTAATATTTAAATTTCAATTATTTGAACATAATATATACAATTAAATATTTAACATTTACTTTGCAAAATGTAATTTAAAGTATAAATGATTTGGTGTGTTGGTATTTATTTTTACTTCACAAAAGAAATATTTATACAGATCATATTTCAAGACACTAGTGATTAATAGGAGTATTACAAGAAGCAAGCACATATAGAAAGGTCAAAGTTTAGTCGGCAACAGATCTTGTTCTTATGTAAAGAAAATATTACGTTACATAAATTTTTAAATTCATATTTGAATTTTGTCATGGGTGGGTCTATTCTAATTTTATTTTACTTTTATTTAATTTATTTTTAAGTTTATATTTAAATTTTATCGTACGTAAATTTTTTTTTAATTTTATTTTACTTTCATTTAATTTTTTATTGATTTATTTCATGAATTTACTAATGTTGATTGTAAATGTTACTAAATGTTATTAACATGTTAGGATCATTTGTTGTTGTGTTGATTTTAAATTCAAGCTTTCATATATATGCTCACGCCAAGCAAAATGCCAAATATATCAATTTAACAGTAATGTCAACATGGGCAAAAAGGAAGACACGGAAACAAGTTAAAAATCTTGCTTGATTCATTACGTTTCAAGTATCGTTTTAAACCAGGCAGGTATGAATGGATCATTTTCAAATCAAAACAAATAGCTTTTGCCTTGTAATTTGTCATTTTATTACCAATTTTATTACCACCATTCCAAATTGTTAGTATTAAAAGAAGGCAAACTTTTCCTTCACGTTATGGCCTTAAAAAGTTCACTGTCCATATAAAAATCATTAGCATTAACCACCCTTAATTGGCAACAATGTCGTTCAAACTTTACAATGTTTTATTTTTTAATCCTTTATGTTCATCAATTTACACATAGTGCTCATTTTGCAACAAACTGAACGAGACAGTCAACAGGTCTTGACTGTTGATTAAACATTTTTAAAAAATGACCAAATCATATAGTAAAAGTTATTTTGGTAAATACTTGTACTAGGAAAAATCAATAAGCATTTACATGAGATTTTGAGCTACTCTACAAATTCACAATCGTAATTTCCTTTCCCAAAATCTTTGAGACTGAATGTTTGAATCACTACTTGTATTTACACTACTGTGAAAATTTGATGGAATGTCATTCCGATTCAGTTCATTCCTTCAATCTACATGTACGAACTACAGAAAATATTCAGCATTTCAAATTCTGAACTTGGACTCACGAATCAACAAAGTATCATAGGTAAAGGCCTCGGCGAATTCTACAATTAAAGGAAGAGAGCGAAGGACCCGTTTCAAGTTAATAAGAGTCGTGCAAAATGACATGCTGTCTCTGTATTCCTGGCACGTGAAAGTACAAGATTTCTCTAATTAAATTCTTTTGATTGAAGGACCATTCATCGTGCTTGGACTTTTTGTTTTAGCGACAAATTGATGAACATCCGGCCACCAGTCAAGAAGTGATGACAGGTAAGGGCATTAACAGTCAGGATAGGAAACACAGGTCAACAATGCCATCTGTCAGGAACTCAAAAGTCATGCATGGTAGCAATCACTGGCGGCATTAGGAACAAATGAAACATCACCGTTGGCTCAACTTTATGCAGATCCATAACCATCTATATGGGAAGTCAATGGTGTGGCTGTGTCTCCCGCATTGGCGTGATTCCTGTAACTGCTTCGAAAATCTAATAATAAATGCCAGACTGGATAACTTCTGACAAATGCTGTACTGCCACCAGTACATCCTAGATGCTTTCCACATTAGCCAAATACTTTTGAGAACAGACCTTCACAGCTATTTGAGAAAAGCCTGCATAACCTTTCACTTAATTTGCAGTTTCTCATAATTGAGCAGAAAAATAAAAGTTCAAAAAATAAATTACCATTTAGCAATTATATCATGCTAACATTCCAATGTGACGCTTTCGAAGATGCTCCCTGGATCTTATATCAGCCTACATATATGAATGCAAGTCCAGGCTTGAATATTTCGTACCACAGAAAGAACCAAAATAAAGATGATCAATGGTTCAAGTTTCTTATTTCTAAATAACAGATCTCAGTGACTAGCAAAATTATATCAATATAATGGCCTTCCATACAAGCATTTTTTTTGTTTTACTAAATAATGGAGTCCTTTGTGAAGAGTAGCAATTAACGTCTGAAATATCTATGGAAAGGAGTTGCTACTGGATAGTTATTTTAAAACCCTGAATCAGCGAGGGCTTTCAGCAGTAAATCACTAAGCAAACAAAAATCTCAGGAGGTTTCTATAACCATAGACAATCACTCCAATGCACCTCCTAGATGTACATAAAAAATCAATTTTCTTTTTTTTTTTTTCCTTAAAAACCAAAAATAGATAGCTCTACTAACATCACATCAAAGCGATAAAGCCTTCATACAAGAATTGTTAACACCAGGGCACTTTGACATTTTCATTTAGAACTACAACAAACAATGATACAAGAAAGAAATCAACAAAGCTGAAGGATTATGAACTTCAAAGAATCAGTTACATGCTAATTTGCCCAACAACAAATTCATAATTTAACCAGAAAGCACCAAACTTGATTACCTGCCTGATAGGCTCTGGCACACGAAATTTGCATGTCATGTTTACAATCTTGATGGCAGTATCAAGTGATACTCGATGACCAATTGAAACAAATACAGGCTTCAGTGAACCTTGAGTTGATCTCATTGCCTATTTAAAATTAAAAAAAATAAAATAAAAAAGAAAAGACAAAGTACTGTGAAGATTTGGGACTAAAGCTGAGGTTAACTTTAGTAACTCTATTTTTCTATTCTCAGGTCATCCCTGAACTTATGAAAAATAAAACAAATGACTTAGCATTTCCGCAAGTTGATATCTGATGATTGATACTATTCTAACATCCTACAGGTTAAAGAAAAATTTTACAGAAATCTCTAACATGCTGCAAAAAAGTAGCATCTCAAAGTTGCATAAGAATTATAGAATGCAGCTTTAAATAAATCAGCAGATACACCTCCATGCTTGTCGATTTTATATATAGTCCATAGAATGAGATAAAAACTCTCAAGGTATAGTAAATGGATGATTAAAGCTTATATCAACTTTATTTTGAAGCAGAAGCAACCCAGCAAGTTCGCCAGAAATGATTTAAAAGAAAAACAGCCAGGTCCATTTCGAAGCCCTGGTATAAATTCTGCTCACAATAGTCAAATGACAATGCCCATACCGAAAAAGAAAGTGCTCTTTAACAATAGGGTGGTATTTTCATGGTGCCTTAGTTTATTACATGAGTCCAGCTATCTCTGTTGCTGAATTCATTGCTCTTCACCTTAGGGTTGGTTGAAAAAAACTGCTTTCATGCATGATTGTGAATTTTTATGTATTACATATCCGTTTATGCTTCGACTAAGAAAGGAGAGTAAGAAAAAAAAATGAATCCTGGCCAACTTCTTACCGCACCCCAAATGAAGCCTGAGCTGCCTCTTAAAGTAATAACGTCATTGGCTCTGTTTTCTTCAGCTTCGAGAAGTTTTCTTACCCCAGATTGAGTAAGACCATCAATATGATGCAGCTGAAAAAGATATCAACATATTGGCAGTGTTCATATATATACATATATATAGACACACAAACTTGTATATATTCATATATGTTTCATTAAAATCACAAATAACATATAATAGCATATAGAATAATAGTTGATGTAAACTCACGTTCTTTCCAATACCAATGGTTGGAATGTTAGCAAGAACACCTAGATGAGAGGCCAAACCAAAACCTGGCCAAGGAAAAACAGTAGTTTAAATCATTTGTGTAAGATGAAAGGAAAGCAGCGATTCCTTAATAATGCTGAAAACAGAGAATTGCAAGTTGTGAATGATGTTTATTGGACAACAAGCCTCAAAGTACAGTGAACACATCATCTCAATATAAAACAGAAACTGAAAACAATCGCAAAAAAGGGGGGGGGGGAGAGGGTGAAAAAGTGAGGGTTATATCATATAAAAATATATATTGCTCATACTTGGGTTTCCATAGCGTTGGTGTTGTAAGTGAAGGTGATAAGGGGAGTTAATAGAGTAAAGACTAAACTTGCCTCGAGGGTGAAGTAATCCATTACCATCCACCATAAGTACCTGCTGAATGCATGCAGAAATTAGACGACAAAGAGGAGATGATGATGATGACGAATAATAAATAACGACAAAAACTGAAAATGCTAAATTGAATACAAAGAAGGACCTGCGGGTAGAAAGGACTAGCATCGTTTTTCATCTTCTCCAAGAGATGTACAAGAATGGGAGCCTTTAAAAACAAAAAGTAAAAGGGGTTTAGTTAAAGATAGTGCTGTCGTTGATAGAATCATAGTAGACCTAGTAGTAGTTAGAAGAAAAGAGGATACCTCACGGAAGGCAAGGAAGCCAGGGACATAAGGAACGTCAAGGGTGAGGCAAGTATAGTCCTGATAGACGAGGCGCAGATCATGATGGAGGTCCAAAACCACGAGGCTCCCACATGCCATGGATGGCTCTTCCTTGGAGAAGCTAACGTCCACTCCCCCCACATACTTGAGTTGTTGCTGGTGTGAGTGTGACTGTGGAGAGGGCAATCTCCATGGGAAATCATCCACCGCAATGATACTTTTCTTTAGCGTATCTTGAATCCTGTCATTCCAATCAGTCGTCTATTTTACACAATTACACTACAATCTAAAAATAACAAACCCTAATCCAATTAATACATATCAAATTACAATTACATACTCGGCCCATTTGCCCAATTCAGGCGGATCTGAACGTTTTTGTGCTTCCTCTTTCTCATTTTCATTTACCCCTTCCATTTTCCACTTTCGCTTCCGCAATGCTGAAGCTGTTCAAAACTGGAGATCAGAATCAGATCTAATTTCTTTACATCTAACGCAACTTCTTCAGATGACTGGCGGTTCCTATGCAACTACTAAGATGAGATTGGAAGAGCAGATCATCTATGAATGGCTGTCAAACCGTGAAGAGGTAAATCTACTACGAAGATTTTCCAACTAAAAAAATAACTAGGTGGAAAATCGTAAGAATCAAAAGAACCATGGTATGGCGCGTGCCGAGTAATAAAAAAAGCAACCCAACAGCTACAGGCCATTAAAACCAAGTCTAATATAGAACAATGGACATGAAAACCCAAATTCAAAGAGGAGCCTGGCTTCAACAAGAAAACTGGCTAGTCTTTTCGATTATCCCGTTTTTGTATTATATAAAATACAATTTTATGTCGACAATTTAAATAAAGTAATTATTTATAAATATGAAAAGTTTTTGAAATAGGTGATGATGTTGAGGAGAGTTCACAACGTTAATTTATCAAAACATGAATTTAACAACAAGCGGCTGCGGTGTTAACACGCATCCACAAATAATATAGAGAATAATTATTTAATTTTTAATGATAAATTTTTATATTTTGCAATAAAAGATTGACTGTTGAATGAATTTTATATTGAGTTTTGAGATTGATTTTCTATTATGATTCTTATTTTTAAAATAAATATATTCTTCGTATTTTTTATTTAATATGTTAATTAAAATTTTTTTATGACTTTTTTTGTTATTCTTATTTAAATTTTATTTTAAAATTGTTGTAATAATCTTTTATATTTGATTAGTCAAAACATATATAAACATAACGACAATATATATATATATATATTAATCTACAAAATTATATTATTTAAATTTTATTTTTTTATATTATTTAATTTAATTTTAAATTTGTTTTAATAATCTTCTATATTTTATTAGTTAAAACATATATAGATGTTTTATGTATATAATATATTTTCGTGAGACACGAGATAATTAAAATTATGTAATTTATAAAATTTAAGTTAAAATAAATATTTTAATTTAAAGTTTAAAAACATTTAAAATTATAAAACTTACCAAAATCAAAGAGGAATAAAAATATCAAAATTTTTAACATTATTACTATAAATTGTTTCCATTACATATAATTTTTTCAATATTTTTATATTCACAATCATATGCGTAACTTTTTATCTCCATTAATTTAATTGTGATATTTTATTATTACGATTTTTCTAAATTAAATAACAATTTATCTTTATTATATATATATTTTTTGACCTTTTATTGGGATTCATTTTAATGCTTAGTATCTAGTTAGAACCCTAAATAATTTCAAAACAAGTGCATGTGATGTGATCTTTATTTTAAACGTTGAAGTATATGTGTTCTTAGAATCAAATTCCCACCATTAACTTATGGTTTTAATTCAACTCTTTAGGATCGTGAAAGAATCATCTTTCTCCTAAGTTTTTGATCCATACTAAATTAGACTATTTATTTTAAACCCAAATGAGACATATTTTTATTTAAAAAATATTGTCACCTTTTTTTAATTATAGAAATCAATTAAATAAATATACAATATTATATTATGTTTACACAAAATTTTAAATTGATACATTACAATAAAAATTCATATGTTTGAATCACTAATTCCTAAAAATGAATGATAAGCATTGGTAATTATCAAAATATTCATATATAGTTAAATACACAATCTAATATATATTTCCTAAAAAAAATATTTAATTATATTAACAAGCACATTAGCTCATTCAAATATAAAAAATAATATTAGATGAAATTGCCATTCTTTGATTTTTTAACTAATATCTTATTTAGAAAACTACATCAAAATATAAAATGTAAAAGTTCATAATCACCTACAAACTAGCGTATTTCCAAAAAATATATATAAAGTAATGTATTTAAATTATATTACGATTTTATTATAAAATAATATATTCTATATATTTATGAATATGTTTATACTTGCCATTGTGTTGATATGTATATTAATACTTTATCGACATGGCAATGTGTATTTAACTATAGTCTTTGTTTAAACAATTGTCAATGAAATACTAATAGAAGGCATGTATTTTATATTTTTAGTAAATTTATGGTTATTTACTTAAAACATGGGGTTTGTAATATTTATGTTTGACGAATTTTATTTTTGAAATTAAGATTGAATAATATCTATCATAAATTCTTTTACTTAAGCAATAATTTCACTACATAGGTCGAAATATTATTTATTACTATTTTAAAGTTTTTTAATTTTAATTTTAATTTATTAATTATGTATATAACAAATTTATATACTTTGATGTCCCGTGCTTGCGGAATCAAAGCTAGTTTATTTATAAAAAAAAAAAAAAAAATCAATTGCTAAGTTGTAATGTGAAAAAAAGTGCCGTGATCTAATTAGCTACTGTAAAAAATTACTAAAAGGATTAAATTAAAAAAAAAAAAGAAAAGAAAAAGAGAGACGGAGCGGAGAAGAATTGGGTTGGGTGTCGGGTATAATCAGGAAGCTTCGGATCCCCTTTGCCCTTTCTCTCTCCCTTGCTTATAAACGCGGTAGCAAGCGATGGCCAAGAATTTTTTTTTTTGTATTCCATTGCGTTGAGAAAGAGAAGCCTTCTTGTTACTCCTTACCCCCTCGGAAGGATTACCTTTAATTTGTTTGTCTTGATTGGACCTCTTGTTTATTCTTCTTCATCATTATAGTAATTCATTAGTAGCGTATATTGTCTTTTTATTTTTTTTTCAACTGTAAATAAAATTCGAAAATACCAAATAGCTTAGACATGGAGGATATGTCCAACCAACTCCAAGCTCCCAATCCCAATCACAATGAAAACCAGAATCAAAGGGAAGAGCAACCGCCGGAGGAAAGAGAGGAGCAGCAACAGGAAGAGGAAGAAGAAGACGAGGAAGAAGAAGGGAAGAAAGAAGACGAGGAATTGATGGCAAAGGCGCAGTCTCTCATGGAAAAGATCACTTCTTCTCCTGATAACCCTAACCCTACCGTGCTCCATGCTCTCGCTTGCCTTCTCGAAACTCAGGAGTCTCTGTACGTCTTCTCTCTCTCTCTCTCTATATATATATAATATTTTTTAAATAGGTTTTACTTTTAAATTTAATTTCTATCAAACAGCCAAGCTACGGAACTACTCGCACAGTGTAATTTAATACTAGGATACTTCTATTCATACGTATTCCCGGTACTTGATAGTTCATATGCCTATCCTTTCGTCCAATGCTAAATTACAAAGTTTAATTGAACATAGTTTAGAGGGGGAAGAAATGTTCGGCTATAACTGTGCTACCTCAAAAATTTCAGTGCTAAACTGTGTTTTTTTAATGAACAATAACAAACTGCACACAATAGATATTTTAAGCTTTTTGAGAGGTTGATATGTAAAATGTACGGAGAAGCAGCAATATCCTATTGCTTTTCACTCTTTCATATTATATACTAGTATTTCTTTTCATTTCTTTATCTATTTTGCATATTGTACAAATGTTTTGAATTCTCTATATGTTTAATTTTAGATACCTTGAAGAGCATGGTCCTTCTTCCAGCAATGGTCGTGCCTCTCATAATGTTGGACGGTTGGGGAACTTAGTCAGGGTAATTAACTTTTCTTTATTGATCCTTTCTGTTTTCCTTGTTTCATAATAATGTTATTATTATTTTTTTTTTTCATTTCATGCAGCTTTTCACTATCCATTTTATGTTGTTGTTATTTAGGCTAGATATGATATGATTTTTGAGAACATTATTGCTTATTTGACAAGGTTCTTACTTGGAGCATTTCCTTTTGCTCTCAGGAGAATGATGAATTTTTTGATTTGATAACATCAAAGTTTCTTTCTGAGAGTAGATATTCAACCTCTGTCCAGGCAGCTGCTGCTAGACTTCTTCTAAGCTGTTCTCTTACTTGGATTGTGAGAATTTTTTTTTTTTTGGTTGAATGTATTTAATTTCTCTCAACTTTATGGGATATTTTCTGACTTCATGAGCTGTAAATGGGTTGCAGTATCCTCATGTTTTTGAAGAACCAGTTTTGGAGAACATCAAAGCTTGGGTGATGAATGAGACTGCCAGATTTTTTATCGAAGATCACAACTGCAAGCATGAATTGGCTAGAAAGGAAGCCTCAGATGCTGATATTTTAAAAACCTATTCCACCGGCCTTCTTGCCGTGTGTTTGGCAGGGTCTACTCCTAACTTGATGTTTATGTTGCTCTCTTTGTTCTGTTCTTATCTGCCCGGTGTTTCCATTCTTTCATTATTCTTGTTTTCTCCTCCTTCTGATCATTCTTAGCATTATTGAATGTTGCAGTGGTGGTCAAGTAGTGGAAGATGTGTTGACTTCTGGATTGTCTGCTAAGCTTATGCGTTATCTTCGTGTGCGTGTCCTTGGGGAGATTACCGCAGGTCAAAATGATGCCTGCAATTTATCTGAAAGTAAGAGTTTATCTAGCGCTGCTTCTTTCAGAAGTAGAGATGAAGGTCGAGGGAGGGTTCGGCAAGTTCTAGAGACAACTCATATAGATGATTCCAGAATAATAGATGAGAAATCTTTAGATGACCCTTGTGCTGAGCGGGATCAAGATCAAAGCACTGGTCAGCCATCAAGTGGAGAGGAGTGTTGGGTTGCTGACAGACAATTACCTGATGGGGTGGCTGAGGGTGTTGACATGCATGTTGTGGATGCAGATAGTGAGGAAAGATGGCATATTCGAGATATCCGTGATGGAAAAATGAGATGTGGAGAAGTTGATGAAAATGGGAGAGATGACTCCTCAAGGCGCAGGATAAACCGTGGGTCAAGGTCTAGAGCTAAGGGAAGGACCACTGAAGGGATTATGGAGAATGAACAATCACTAAACTCTCCAGGATCCGGTAGCCCTTTTGGGCTGGCGCGTAGTATGAGAGACAGAAGTTTGTCTAAATATTTAGATGCAAGAAAGGTGTTGGAGGCAAAGAAGTGTATTGGAAAGACAAATGCTGATAATCTTGTAGTGGAAAGAGAGGATAATGATGAATGCTTTCAAGGATGCAGAGTTGGGAGTAAAGACTTCTCTGATCTGGTAAAAAAGGCAGTTAGAGCTGCTGAAGCTGAAGCTAGGGCAGCCAATGCACCTGATGAAGCCATCAAAGCAGCTGGTGAAGCTGCTGCTGAAGTTGTCAAGTGTGCCGCTTTAGAGGTACAATGCTTTTCTCATGATTCTGTTCTTTTTCAGTTTTCCTTCCTCCCCTCCCCCGCGACCAAATTCTTTTGAATGAGATTTATTATCAGTTATTTCTTCTTTCTTCTATCCTCAGGAGTTCAAAACTACTAACAATGAAGAAGATGCATTATTGGCTGCTTCCAAAGCAGCATCTACCGTTGTTGATGCTGCTATTGTCACTGAAGTTTCAAGGTAGGTACTTCTTTTTGACAGAATTTACAGAGTCATAATACCCGCAATTCAGTTGTTGTATTTGGGTTTTCATTGCCTCGTGCAACTGTTAATACACCTCATTTGTTGTTCACAGGGACTCCACTAGTACAAGTGCTGATCCAATAAATAAAACTGCTGTGGAAACAGAAGTAAACCAGGATGTTGAAGAGCACTTTATTCCCAGTGTTGAGCTGCTTGCTCAGTTGAGAGAAAGATACTGCATTCAGTGCCTTGAGACTTTAGGTGAATATGTTGAAGTCCTTGGGCCTGTACTGCATGAAAAGGGTGTAGATGTATGTCTTGCCCTGTTGCAACGATGTTCCAAGGATGAAGAGGCATCAAAGGCTACTTCACTTTTGCCTGATGTGATGAAGCTAATTTGCGCTTTAGCTGCCCATCGGAAGTTTGCTGCATTATTTGTTGATCGTGGTGGCATGCAAAAACTGCTTGGTGTTCCAAGAGTTGCTCAAAATTATTTTGGTCTTTCTTCTTGCTTAGTTACTATAGGTTCTCTTCAGGTAATGCATGTAAAGCTTAAATGTTGCAATTTATGATGTACTAGATTTCTTAAATTTTAGGAGTTACCGTGAATTTTTATGGAGGTTGTTTCTCCTGATTTGAGAGTACTATTAGAAAATATACCATTTGAGCCTTATTCACTACAACGTAACAGACCACTAAAATTTTCATTTTTTGTGTTCTTCTAGGGAATAATGGAACGCGTCTGTGCACTTCCTTCTGATGTTGTCCGCCAGGTGGTTGAGTTAGCTATCCAACTTCTTGAATGCCCACAGGACCAAGCTAGGAAAAATGCAGCATTGTTTTTTGCTGCTGCATTTGTCTTCAGAGCAGTGCTTGATGCTTTTGATGTTCAAGATGGCTTACAGAAACTACTGGGCCTTTTAAATGATGCTGCCTTAGTTAGATCTGGGGCAAATTCTGGTGCGTTAGGCTTGTCTGGAACAATGTCATTTCGAAATGATAGATCGCCGTCAGACGTACTGACTTCCTCAGAAAAGCAGATAGCTTATCATGCATGTGTTGCTTTGCGGCAATACTTCAGAGCTCATCTTCTTTTGCTTGTGGATTCCATACGCCCAAATAAAAGTAACAGAAGTGGGGCACGGAGTATGCCAAGCACCAGGGCAGCATACAAGCCTCTTGACATTAGCAATGAGGCTATGGATGCTGTGTTTCTGCAGTTGCAGAAGGATCGAAAGCTGGGTCCTGCATTTGTGAGAACTCGGTGGCCTGCTGTTGAGAAGTTCTTAAGTTGTAACGGACATACTACTATGTTAGAATTGTGTCAGGTCTCCTGCGTCAAACTTCTACATCATCCCCCCCCATCCCTCCCCCTTGGTTTATCATTTTCTGCCTCTATCATTTGGTGATTTATTCCTTTTGTAATCTTTGTAGGCCCCTCCTGTTGAGCGTTACCTGCATGACTTGCTACAGTATGCATTAGGTGTTCTGCACATTGTTACATTGGTACCTGTCAGCCGTAAGATGATTGTAAATGCTACATTGAGCAATAATCGCTCTGGCATAGCGATATTTTTGGATGCAGCAAATAGTGCTAGTAGTCCTGTGGACCCTGAGGTGGGCATTGGCTATGTTATTGCAATATTGTTATTATTGTTCTAGCAAATAACCCTAATACTTTCATGGGCCATTTTGGTGATGTCGCGTTTATGGCTTTGAAGGTGCTATTGTTATTTTTGGTTGCTAAAAGCAGATTTGTTACTTGTATGTTTACTGGTTTAGCCACTAAGCTTCACCTCCTTTTATTGTGTACTTGCAGATTATACAGCCAGCTCTTAATGTGTTAATTAACCTAGTTTGTCCTCCACCTTCAATCAGTAATAAACCATCCTTACTAACTCAAGGTCAGCAGTTTGCTTCTGGCCAAACCACAAATGGTCCTGCCGTGGAAACTAGAAATGCAGAACGCAATATTTTGGATCGAGCTGTTTACCTGCCTAACCAGAGTGAGATGAGGGAGCGGGGAGAGTCAAGTTTGGTAGATAGGGGCACTGGAGCAGCCACCCAGTCCACCAGCAGTACCGCACAAACACCTGTTTCCGCTTCTTCATCTAGGTTGGTTGGAGATCGTAGAATATCTTTAGGTGCGGGAGCAGGTTGTGCTGGCCTTGCTGCGCAATTAGAACAAGGATATCGTCAAGCAAGAGAGGTTGTTCGTGCCAATAATGGAATAAAGGTTCTACTGCATCTCCTCCAACCCCGAATATATTCACCTCCTGCTGCATTGGATTGTCTTCGTGCCCTTGCCTGCCGGGTCTTGCTTGGTTTAGCTAGAGATGAAACAATTGCACATATATTGACCAAGCTTCAGGTAAACATGGATTATTGCCACATTCTATTTGATAATATCTTCTTTGTAGTTTTACTTGGTACTTTTTAGCATTTGTCTTATTTCTTTGTATTCAAAAGTTCGCTGCTTCACTTGCTCTCTCATTGCTTACCTGGAAAAAGACGAGTATTTTTACAATCTATTTGATATGGTGATCTACTCATTGGTTAATGTTACTTGTTTCAACTCATAATTTTTCTAGGTTGGCAAGAAACTATCAGAACTGCTTCGAGATTCAGGTGGCCAGACACCTGGAACTGAGCAAGGCAGGTGGCAATCTGAACTTGCCCAGGTGGCGATTGAGCTAATTGCTGTAAGAATCTTTACCTGCTATTAATACTGGTTGCATTCTTCTTTTTGTGCAAAAGGCTATTCTTTTCTACCGCTATTTTATGCCTGTTGTATAAAGTGATTTGAATAGCATACATTAAAAGCTGAGCTTATCATTTTCTGGCCTGATTTTTGCAAACAGTTGTGGGTACAGAGTTGCTCTTTTACAACTTGGTATCTTCAATGGGAGATTAAAGCTTCTTTATAATTAACCATAAACTTGATGCCTTCTTTTTTTGATGTATGTTATTTGCCACGTGATGAGCCCTGAAATATTCAATCAAGAAGTGATTGGTAAAGAACCATCAATCAGAAGCACTTGAAAGTTGACCTATCTTTTACCAAAATGAAAGATTATATGGTTTAGGGACAAAATATCAAGTGATTGTTTAAACCTAATTTATTTCATCAATGGCAGAATTGAGCATCATGTGCTACATGTTAGAACAGGTTTCAGAATAACTTGCTTTGGATCATTCGGTTGTTTCCATTAAGTTGTAGTATCTTCTGTTCTATGATACTTGTTGAGTATTTATATTTCTTTTATTTAGTTGATATTAATTTTGCTGGACTGAATTCATTATTATTGATTGTTATATTATGTATATTTTTATTTTCTCTCTCATGCATGCTTAGCTCAAGCCTAGTGTTCCAATAAATGAAAATGATTTTTTGGTGAATATATTTTGCTTTTACTTAAATTTTTAGGAGATTGATTCTCAGGATTTATCTAATTTGTCAGATTGTAACAAATTCTGGGCGTGCAAGTACATTGGCAGCTACAGATGCTGCTACACCCACATTAAGGCGCATAGAGAGAGCTGCTATAGCTGCTGCCACTCCTATTACTTACCATTCCAGGTAAATTTTCCAGCAACATTTCATGGATTCATCATCTAATTCTACTTTTCAGTGTTCCATTGCTTCATGAATCTTATTCTGTCTGTTCTGTTGTACGCACATGCTCATGAAACTGCAGGGAGCTTTTGCTTCTCATACATGAACATCTGCAGGCTTCTGGTCTGGCTGAAACTGCGGCTTCACTTCTGAAAGAAGCTCAGTTGACACCTTTGCCGTCCTTGGCTGCCCCTTCATCTCTTGCACTCCAAGCCTCCACACAAGATACTCCTTCAGGACAACTCCAGTGGCCCTCAGGTCGTATTGCTGGTGGATTTCTCTCCGGCAGATCAAAGATTGCTGCCCGTGATGAGGATATTAATTTGAATTGTGATTCAACACTATCTTTAAAGAAGAAACCGCATGTTTTCTCGCCAACTTTCGGGTTGCAACCAAGAAACCCCTTTCATTCCCAAGATTGCCAACCACCATCTGTCAGGAAAGTATTCACTAGTTCAAAACCATGCCC
The DNA here is from genome assembly GCF_047325235.1 of Durio zibethinus. NCBI lineage: Eukaryota > Viridiplantae > Streptophyta > Magnoliopsida > Malvales > Malvaceae > Durio > Durio zibethinus. Next base: position 29,506,639 of record NC_143167.1, on the reverse strand, counting down.
TTTACCAGCAAGTGTTTCAGAAACTCCCTCGGAATCTATGCTGAAAAGTAACATTGATTCAGAATCACAATGTAAGACGCCTCTTGTGTTGCCAATGAAAAGAAAGTTATCTGAGTTAAAGGATACTGGTTTGGCACTGTCTGGGAAGCGGTTCAACACTGGTGATCATGGACCGCGGTCTCCAGTTTGTCTTACACCCAATACTACTCGTAGAAACTGTCTGCTTGGAGATGCTGCTGCATTCATGCCAACTTCTACTTTAAGGGATCAACATGTTAGAGCAACATCAAGCAGCTTAATCGATTTGTCAGATGACAACCTGTGTGGTAGCTCTCATGTGGGACAGATGACACCTTCCTCCCAAGTTGGGCTTCTAAATGATCCCCAACCTTGCAACTCAGAACGTTTAAGTCTTGACACTATTGTTGTTCAGTATCTAAAGCACCAGCATCGTCAGTGCCCTGCTCCAATAACAACTCTTCCACCACTCTCTCTTTTACACCCACATGTTTGTCCTGAGCCAAAACGAAGCCTCGATGCACCGTCAAATATCACTTCCCGGCTTGGTACTCGTGAGTTCAGGAGTGTTTATGGTGGAGTCCATGGAAATCGTAGGGATCGTCAGTTTGTTTATAGTAGATTCAAGCCATGGAGAACTTGCAGGGACGATGCCGGCACTTTGTTGACATGTGTTTCTTTTCTGGGGGACTCCTCCCATATTGCAGTTGGTAGCCACGTTGGGGAGCTAAAAATTTTTGATTCTAACAGCAACAATGTGCTTGACAGCTGCACAGGCCACCAGCTTCCTGTGACACTTGTTCAGTCATACTTTTCTGGTGAGACCCAAATGGTTCTCTCATCAAGCTCTCAGGATGTGCGGTTGTGGGATGCCTCCTCTGTCTCAGGTGGGGCTATGCATTCATTTGAAGGCTGCAAGGCTGCTAGGTTCAGCAATTCTGGGAGCATTATTGCTGCCCTATCTGCAGATTCCACCCAGCGAGAAATTCTCCTTTACGACATCCAGACTTACCAGTTGGAGTTGAAGCTTTCTGATACCTCAGCTAATTCTACAGGTCGTGGTCATGTATATTCCCTTATACATTTTAGTCCATCTGACACTATGCTGCTTTGGAATGGTGTTTTATGGGATCGACGGGTTCCTGGTCCTGTTCATCGCTTTGATCAGTTTACAGATTATGGTGGTGGTGGTTTTCATCCTGCTGGGAATGAGGTATATAACCCTGTCTCTATGATAGTTTATCCTTTTGGTATTCTTTTCTCTGGTGTGTTTTATCAGCTGCTATCTCTTTAAACTCTTTGTAATAAAGCTTTTCGGTCAGACATCATTCATTTTTTTCTTGTACTATGTTTTTCATTTTGGTGGTTCACTAGGGTGATCTGTATGTATGTGGAGGATAGTACAAATGGAAACCAGTCCATTGAAACTTCAGACGTTCAGAAATTTTGTAGGCATTTTGTTAGTGCTTGTCATTCAAGTTTTAGATGAGTGCATTTTTTTTAGTTGTTTTGCAATTCAAAATGTAGTTTTAGTGTGCATGGTCTGTTAATTGAAGCTTCTCTTAAATATATTTGCTGTGTTTTTTTTTTCTATCTTAAATTTACTTTCAATCTTTGGTTAATAATTTACCTTTCAATAGGTTATTATAAATTCCGAGGTTTGGGATCTGCGGAAGTTCAGGCTACTCCGAAGTGTTCCTTCTTTAGATCAAATGACAATAACCTTCAATGCACGTGGGGATGTAATTTATGCGATCTTGAGGAGAAATCTTGAAGATGTGATGTCAGCAGTCCACACCCGTCGTGTCAAGCACCCCCTTTTTGCTGCTTTCCGCACATTAGATGCAATCAACTACTCTGATATTGCCACTATTCCAGTGGATCGATGTGTTCTCGACTTTGCAACTGAACCAACTGATTCCTTTGTTGGGTTGGTTACCATGGATGACCAAGAAGATATGTTTTCGTCAGCCAGAGTTTATGAAATTGGTCGGCGAAAGCCAACTGATGATGATTCCGATCCTGATGATGCAGATGATGATGACGACGATGATGATGACGACGATGATGATGATGCTGATGTAGACCCAATACTTGGGCCAGATCTCAATGGGGATGGTGAGAGTGATGCCTATGATATGAGCAATGAGGATGATGACAGCGTGAGTGAGCTTGATGACGATGACGGAGATTTTGTCATGGATGATGTAGACGCCGATGGAGGTGGGATATTGGAGATTGTGACTGAGGGTGAGGATGATGACAGCCAGTTGGTCGAATCTCTTAGCAGTGGTGATGAAGAGGATTTTGTGGGGAATGGATTTGGTTTCTAATTTGATATATGATAGGCAAAATTGTTGGTCACAATGCTTCATTTAGAAATAGTCGAAAATCAAAATGTTTGTAATTATTGTTTGATGGTATTTATTGTTTTTTTTTTCTTTTGCCAATTTTGTTACTTTTTGTTACTATTAACCCTAAGAGGGCGGGAGAAAGGGTGCGTCGGTTCTCTGCAAGGTAGACAATGGAGAATAACCATTTCTTTTTAATTGTTTTGTTCATGGTAAGAACAATGTATGCAAGGTAGACATTGGAAAAAGTAGGGATTCTTGTTTTCAGGGCTCCACAGAATCTGTGTAATGTGATGATCATGTGAAAGAATAACAAGTCTACTATGCATCAGCAGTTAGAAAGCGAAATGGGGGCAAAACCAGAACCAACATCAACCCTCAGCCGCAGGGGATGTTTCTTTTCTGAGGTTTGCTACTTTTTACTTTAGTAGGTTGTCCCCAAACGCTAACACTATCGATCGAGTTCATTTTGCCGAATAGAGTGAAGGGTGAAAAGTCATGGTTCTTTTCGTTAAAGAAAGGGTTTAAGAAATGAAAAGCTGCCTGCGTACTTGCTGACAACACGAGTAGCAATTATCCTGAATAGTGGCATCCCTTCCCCTCCCTTTGGCTTTTCAAGTTGTTCAGTTCGTCGTCAGTTTTAGTTTATAACTCTATTTAGATTTTGATGCGAGAATAGAGTAGACTGTTGACAACAGAGGCAAGCAGAAGAAGAGAAAAGATGGGTGATGGTGAGAAGAAAAGGGCAATGGTAAGTGTAACTGTGACTGCGGCGAAGCCCCAATCGTTCAGAATCCATAGGAAATCGGCCACTGGCGTCCATGCTCAAATCTTCCATTTCCAAGCTGCTACTTCGCTTACTTGCCGATTATTACGACAACGTCCTCGCTGTACGATCAACTTCATCATCTATTTCTTCAGATTAGTTTCTACTTTCTACACGGTTTCCGTCAGTACATATACGTGTAGATATGATACATTATCTTCACACGCCTTTGAAATTTGAATAAATTTTTATATTCTTCTTTTTGTTCTTATTCATGAACAGGAATATGTGATTATTATTATATTTATTGGAGTACATTACGGTTCTTGTGTGCAATGGAAAGCATCAGAATCAGGCTAGAGATGACCTTGACGAATTTCTTAGTGATAAAGACTGCTGAATTTGTTTCTTGGTACTCTCTCCCTTCCAGGCCCTGGTTTTAATTAATTAAATATCATTCTGCTGTTGCATAATGTTGAGGAATCTTGTCTTTGTTTCTTGGAACTCACTTGTGGACCGAAAACTCCAATACCCATCTATACGATGATAATTTTTCCTCTTAATCCAAACATATTATACCCTCTTTGATTGAAATTAATTATTGTCCTTATCATCTCTCTTTGAACTTGTTGGTGCTGGGAGGTTTAAGTGTTTTTTTTTTTTCTGTACACGTGGAAAACCACTTGGTTTGGCTTACACAAATTGAGCAGCACTTTTCCTTCCTACACTCCCACTCCGAAAATTCAAACTTCAGACCCCCACATTTAAAGTCCCAAGTTTTAACAGTTGAGTTGTTCCTCCGCGGATAATTATTGAGTTTTTTATTGTCCCAATACTAGCCTTCGTGCATGATAAGTTATTCATTTGCAGGTTCACTGAACATTTCTGAGGGAGATATGGAGTCAAGAACTGTATTTGTTTCAAATGTAATCACATTGAACTTGTTCTGTCTATGTCCTTAATTAGTTCTTGCTGAGCTTTTTCTCTTTTTCTGGTTGACATCAAGCATGTATGATTCTCAAGAAGTCCATGGATATTGATATATATCAGGAGGCTATAGTAGAGGTATTTTTGCATTCAGGTTTAGCCTAAGCTTTTGTTTATAGTTTCTGGGTACTAAACTAAATTGATTATCAAACAATTTAAAGTCGGAAAGATTGATCCATGTGGACCTATTTGACGATAAGGTTTTAATTGAACATTTAAAGTGGACAGTTGTAATCTTAGTCATGTCACATGTGGTTGCAGTTCAACCTCAAGACATGGTCTGCCCAACTCAGAAAAAGATAAATGGTTGGGTGGACTCTTTATGAATTTTAATTCTAACAGAATAATAACCGAAACATGTGGGAGATAGAGAATAGCATTCTGAAAGAATTACTGCAGCTTTCAAGCTGCTGCCTTTCGTTTTAAGGCTGCTTGATATAAATAACTGATCTAGGATGGCAGGGAAATGTTGGGTGGCTGGTTAGTATTTGTGGGGGAATACAAGTGAAATTATGGCTAGAAATTAATGATAAGAAATTAGAAAAAATAAGTTAAATAACGGTTAGAAATTAGTGATATGGATCTTGCTCAATTAAGAACATAGCAAATCGATAAGAATATTAACTACCACTACCAGGCTCATCATAATTCATAACAGGTTCAAGGAATCACTCCTGGGAAAAAAATCCATGCTTTGTATGAATTGTAACATTTTTTTGGATTAGTATATTTATTATCCAGAAGCAGCAAAATACTGCTACAATATTACATGCAAAACCAGCGTTTACAATTCGAACCTTTCTGTACTTAACTCCCGTTTTTCACATAGTTCCTTATTTACATGATCATAATCAAGCCCCTTTAACCCAAATACCCTCATTTGAACTGAGTCTTTTATTTGCTTCAATATATATAATAGTACTTCATTCATTCATTACTGTATAGTATCTTTCTTCTATAAATTTTAATCCTAGATTTGCTTGTGTAGCCTAAACTAATGGTAAGTGAGTCAGCGGGTACGATTGCAACTTGTCAGGTTTTTGTGTGGCTGAGCAAATTGTTGAGGTATAGTTTGGAGGTCGATAATGAAACTTAGTTATTTGTTGACTGTCTACATTCATATACTAACTTATGTTCTTTCCGAAAGGGTGAGCAATGCATTGGGGAGATGCATAAACCCTTGATTGTAATGTTTCAGATCTGCCTTTGGAATTTGGGGATATATAGTGTAGGTTTTATTTTTATTCTTTTGAGGATTGATGGTGGTATGAAATGCAGGTTTTAAGGAAGGTGGATACAGGCACAGCTGCTGCAATATTTGTATCCAACCATCCTGCTGGGAAGCTGTTCCTAGCTCCAGTTTCTCACCTTAACAGGAAGGCTATCCACAGCAGACAACATTATCCCTGCTCTTTATCTGCAAAGGAGGCTAGAGACAGTAATCTTTGAACAAAATAATTGACGGATCTAAGAGATCTTTTTTAAGTGTTCACTTATAATATATATAAAAAAAATCGTCAACAAGAATAATCATTTTTTTTTTTTAATTTTTTATTTTCAATCTTTCATGGTGTCCATAAACATTAAACTTTAAAGCATGGATCTGCCTTACCATCCTTTATGCTAAAGCTTCCAACTTAACTTGATTCGGAAACAACCACAGAGGAGAAGTCTCAATAGTGTCATGTAGTGGTAAACCTCGGTGATTGTAAGTTGCAATGTCATAGACTCATTCGAACGGGGGACTCTAAGCTGATAATTAAAGTTGTGCTGAACATCTTTATTGCTTCTCTTATTTATTTAATTTTATAATATTTCCTAATAATTTTTCATTTTCATCAAAGAAAAATAGTACTCCGTATAAAAAAAGACGGAGTATGCTAAAATTATTAAAATTAAACATATGAATTAGGCGAAGCCTAAAAAAAGATGGATATGTCCGAGTCCAACACTGTTGATAAAAATAATTGAGAAAAAAAATAAACGAGAAAAAATTTATAAAAAAAATGAAAACCGAAGAAAATACACGCGCGTTATTACGGGATGGAGGACCTAACAAAAGCAATCAAAGCACAGCTCTATCGACACGTGTATATGAGATAAAGCGAGTGGAAAAGTAGAGAGAATAGAGGCGAGTGGTGCTGGGTCTGGTCACAATAAAAACGAGGCTTTGAAAGTAAATGAGAAGCGAAGACTGCTCCTCTCTTGTTCTTCTTCTTCAACCTTTTTTTAATTTTTTTATTGCTAAACCTTTCGCTCGTCTTCTTCGTTTTTCTTTCTTTTCTTTGGGTCTTTTTATTTTCTTCTTGCGGGAGGCATTTGATGAATCTATAAAATTAAGCATCCTGATCAGTCGTTATCCAAATTTCGTCTACTATTTTCTTAGTAAAATATTTCAGGTATGCATTTGATGTATTTTCCATCGCTGAATCCGTTGGTCACTTGTCCTGCTAAAATTTTCCTGATTTTTTGCAAATTTCCGAGCTTCCTTTGATTTTCAGCGTGTTTTCATAATCTGATCTATGCCTGAAGTTGGTTGATTTATGATGGAATATATTATTCTTTTAATAATTTATTTTTTAATAAAAATGGAATATTTCGATTGGGAAGGATGTGGAACTTGAAAAGGAAATGAAAAATTAATAATTTTGATTTTCAATTTGTGTTTGGTTGGTCTAAAATCTGTAGCTGAATCGTTTTTGTTCTGCTTCATTCTGTTCCAAGGACATAGGGGTTTTAGGGCAAAAAAATTTTTTTTATTTGAAAGTTGAAAGTCGTAGCTTTTATTTTGTATGCATAAAACTTTTGTCTGAAAGACCGTGCTTTGCAGCTTTTTCATTTCAATCGCGGCTATCGGTGGTACTTTGAAGGTTTGACTGTTTCTTGAACGGATATTTTGGCTTACGGGCTCCGATTCAGCTTAAACAATCCGGGATCCCAATAATTGCATTTCTAGGGTTTGCTAGCAGCTCGAAGGATTTTCATTTTTCGTAACCAAATTAAGTTTTGACTTATTTCTTAATTCGATTCTTTTAGAACTTCAACGAATGAACAATTATTTCAAAACTGGAAACTAAAGCTAGCTATTATCTCCTTTCTCAAATCACTTAAGACGTGGATGTCTGATGATTTCTGGAGAAATATCTTCTCCCTGTAAAATTACTTATCTTTTTCATCTCCAAGCATCCACTTACGGACATTTTTATATTGCAATTTTTTGTTTCTGTCTATCTGTTGAATTCCTTTACCCAATAAATTAAGCACAAGTTATGTCCTAAAACACAAGCAATGCTTGCTCATAATCTTTAGCACTTAATGTCAGGTGGTAACTCACAAGCTTTCATTTATTTTGGTTTTAGGGCATATCCTGAAGATATTGTGCCATCAAATGAGTTTCAAGAGTTTGGGCTGAGGAAATCTGCTTAACCTGATTTTTATCATTTAGTTTTCCATTCATGATTGGGAAAATGGTTGAGGGGCCTAAATTTACAGGACTTATGGGAGGAACCAACAACAATGACAACAATTACTATGATTTTACTCAAGGGTTTTACCAAAAACTTGGTGAGGGCACAAACATGTCTATTGACAGTTTACAGACGAGTACTGCTGGTGGGTCTGTGTCCATGTCAATTGAAAACAGTAGTGTGGGCTCTAATGATTCTCTAACCCACATTTTAAGCCATCCTGGTCTAAAGCCTGTGAACCGCCACAATTACTCTGTCTCTGTGGGGCAGAGTGTGTTTCGTCCTGGTAAGGTTGGCCATGCACTCAATGATGATGCATTAGCACAAGCATTGATGGATAGTAGGTATCCAACTGAGGGATTGCCAAATTATGATGAGTGGACTATTGAGTTAAGCAAACTTAATATGGGCACAGCTTTTGCTCAAGGAGCTTTTGGGAAGTTATACAGAGGTACATATAATGGTGAGGATGTTGCAATTAAGATATTGGAGAGGCCAGAGAATAACCCTGAGAAGGCACAAGTTATGGAGCAGCAGTTTCAGCAGGAAGTTATGATGCTTGCAACGCTGAAGCATCCTAACATTGTGCGATTTATTGGGGCATGTCGTAAGCCAATGGTTTGGTGCATTGTGACAGAGTATGCAAAGGGTGGTTCAGTTCGACAGTTTCTAACAAAAAGGATGAATCGTGCTGTGCCTTTGAAATTGGCAGTTAAGCAGGCATTGGATGTTGCAAGAGGGATGGCCTATGTTCATGGGCTTGGGTTCATTCACAGGGATTTGAAGTCAGATAACCTTCTAATAGCTGCTGATAAATCGATAAAGATTGCAGATTTTGGTGTCGCACGTATTGAGGTGCAAACTGAGGGCATGACACCAGAGACGGGGACATACCGTTGGATGGCACCGTAAGTCTGTAGACCCTTATATGTTACAGTTTCTTCCACATTACAATGTGGCATTTACACCTTTTTTTTTATTTGATGGCTCTTTTCATCTTTGTTAGATGATTCTTGCTAGTTGGCATGAACTCTCTGGATATTTTTATAGAAAACCCTCAAGGTTGTGCATTCTTTCTGCATAGGTTCCTTACTCCTTTGTTTAATTAACTGTATCGATTTGTAGATTAGCTTTGCTATTATCCTGTTGTGAATTATGTTAGGGAGTAAGTCCTGCTGTGTAGGGTTCTGTCATTTTCTGTTTTCATCTTTTGAGCTTTTAATTATATATTCTTTGAGTATTCTTTTTGAAATCGTTGACTAAAATAAAATTTCTTTTACTTTTTTATCTGAATTTTGAATTTGATTATGCAGTACTTTAACTTTGTTATGCTGGCTAGCAGCTTCCTTCTAAAATGGCTGATGCTTTTGTTTGATAATTTGAGGGAAGGCACTGCCTTCATGAATGTGATTTGATTTAGAATTTTTAAGTTTTCTATTTTTGGCTGGGACATTGTAAGGTTTAAATAATTGCAAATTGTTTAAAACATTCATGTAGTTGTTGCTTATCCAGAAGAAAGTTTGAGCAGATTCCTGGGGAGTGTACATGTATCATCTAAGAAGGTTGGGTTTTTGAGGCGTCTCTTCCTTTCTCTCTCTAAAATAGGTTTGAATGTTTGGCTTCTGGATATCTTGCAGCTTAAAGTGAATTGGGCTTCTTCTTGAAGTAAAATAAATAAGATGTGACAACTATTAAGTGGATACTGGATAATAAAGTACTTATAAAGCATTCATTCATTTATGTCCTTAAATTTGTTTGGAAGGGTTAGTATTCTTATGAAATTTTAAACATTTGAGATTTGAATGTGATAGGATTGTAATATGCTAAGTTGATGTTGTGTTTTCAATCAAGACGGAGATTGTGCCTAGCTTGTTTTTATCCACTGCCACTATTTGCTGTACATCATGTCCTTCATATTTTTGGGTGCTTGTTTTGTTCCAGCTATGGTGGCTGAGAAAACTGGTCTTCTATCTTGAGATCTGGTTCCTATTTCATATTTGGGTGCATTATGAATGTTAAATATTGAAAAATTTTCATAAGAATCTTGTATTCTTTTGCCCATTATACTTGTCCTTTTTGTTTGGTGTATTTACAGTTATGTGTTTTGATTGCTCTTGGATGCCTTTGACTTCATGATTTACTTGGGATTCACTCGTATGAAGTGATCCTTTGGTTTTAATGTGGTTTATGCCTCACTCTTCTCATCACTGTTTGCTGGCATACATACCCATTAACTTGTTTCTAATTTAATAAAACTGTATAACTTTTAATTAAGAATAGTGACCAAGGTTTCCAGATGGCTCAATGTTTAGTTTTTGGCAGCAGCACCTAAACTATATTGGCTGTGGCAGAGCAAGAGAGGAGTTGCAAAAGCCCCCTGGCCATTATTTGGAATTTATATGTTATCATCTGCAACATCTTACTGCACATCACTGAGGTTGGACTAACCGACAGTGCTAATGACTTGTCTCTCGAAATTTAAATGGTACTGTTCTAAATAGGCTAATTGCCAAGCATTGGAATCTACTTCACATGCACAGGAACAAACCTGTTAATGAGGGCGAAAAGATCTTTCACTTTTTTTTGAAGCCCAAGTCTTCATTTTCCTCTCGTATCGACTTTACAGTGTTTGCAACTTTTACATAATTATATACAGAGTAATAGTGATGTAGACAAATAGATGCGTTAAGAGTTGGATTTTGTATCTAGTTTAAAGTTGGGAGATTACTATTTTTGTTGTGCTATGTTGAAGCAAGGGAGGAAGACAAATAAGTAAATCAATTTACTTAATAATGAGGTTGGATGCAAGTATGTTTTATCAAGAAATGTCCTAGCTTGGAACTGAAAAGGTCTCTTAGGTTATATTTGGCTAGAGCATTTGACAATTTCTACAGCATTTTAAACTGAGGCAATTCAAAAAGCTGTTATTGAGAATGTGCGGTTTGGTCAGCTATTCCACACATTGGAATATTAATCCCTGGGTTATCCAACTTAAACAGGACATTGCCATTTCTCTCTCAGAATTTCACAACCATCACCAACCATCCTCCCAATAGTTTAAAGCATACTGATTGTTTCAAAAATGTGCTGGAAGCACAACCAGAGAGATATTTGGGTAGAAGAAGAAGAACAAAAAGTGGCTATCATCCTAGTTCTTTACTGGCAACAAAATGGCATCTGGAAGCATAGGAAGGGGAGAAAACTCACCAGAAGGAGAGATGAGAGAAAGAGGAAAGGGAAGTGAAAATATAAAATTAGGTCTTGTTGGTGTTGCTAGAACTTGGAGAAGACATCAATGGTGATGAAACAATGAGATATCTGACCAAAAATTAACTTTGGGAGACAAAGACGAAGTATATGAGACTTTCTCTGTCCTTTTTCTCAGTTTTAGTATCTTGTTTTTTGGTTGAAGGAATAAAGTACTTCGAAATAACACCTTTCTAGGTTTTATTTTGAAGCAGGTATTTGGATCTCTAAAATTCTGTGATCTTTTATCCACATGATGTAATTTACTTTTGAGCATTTAAAATGCTTCCTCGAAATCCAATCCCTCTGAACACACTCTTATGTAAAATTGGAAACTGTTGAGCACGAGTTTTTAGTAAATTATGTTGTTTTCCCCTTCCCTATTAAATGTGTATTTGTAGAGTGCTTGAGAATAGAAATGGTAGGTATAGCATGGTGGAAGATCAACTGAGAATTATAACAAGCTGTTATGCAACACTTCTAATTGGAAATATCTTGTTTGCATTATAGTTGATTGATGGAGCACAAAACATGAACTGTGAAAGATAAGAAAAGATCATAGAATTGTTAGACGTAATTTTTTGGGCCCTTATGAGTATAATGATGTGCACTACATTTCTAGGATTTGTCAAATGACTTCTACTTCAATGTTAAGACGATACTAAGAATTACTTCTCTCTATTTGCCTTGGTCTTGTTGATTGTTTGGGGTGGGAAATTTTGTCAATGCCTTTGTAGAGGGCTACGTTCTGACTGGTTTGAAGGATACTACTTTGAATGGATAAATTGCAGTTTCACAATTCAACTTTGATGTAAAGTTAAGAGGTGTATCCATTAGTTGATATAACAACAATATCTGATGAAGCAGAATGCCATGTCAAGATATTTCTACCATAAATAAACATTTTATGTTGTGTCATTATCCTTGAATAGTTAACTAGCTTTCGCGGTTTGAGGAGCGGACATGATGTACTGTTGTGTATATTTAATACCCACAGGCAATAGAACAAGTTAAGGCATTGAAATTGTGTATTATTAATTCCTCTTTCTTGTGTTCTTGACTTAATGTGCACTGCTATGGTGATTCCCCACTGCGAGAGAAGATAGTTGAGAACATTGCATCACCTCATCTTGTTACTTTCTACTTACCATGTTACTTGGATTTGTCTATTAGAATTGCTTTCCTGTTTCAAATGGAGAGTACTGGAAACTGATTTGCATCTTATATATCTATCATAACAATATAATGGTGTTCATTGGTGCATTTGTTTTGGCATTTAGTTTATCATTATTTTTGCTGAATTTTCTTTTACATGAAATTGTTTTCAATTGCTGACCTGTTGACTTGGTATTAAAATTGTCTATCTCAAAAGTATTTTATTCATTTTTGTTCTTTATTTATATTAGTAATGCTGTTGGTCGTGATTCTGTGTTTGTCTTTGCTCTTTCAGAGAGATGATACAACATAGGCCCTACACGCAAAAAGTAGACGTGTATAGTTTTGGAATCGTCCTTTGGGAGCTCATCACTGGCTTGCTTCCTTTCCAGAACATGACTGCAGTACAGGCAGCATTTGCTGTGGTGAACAAGGGTGTAAGGCCAGTTATTCCAAATGATTGCCTCCCTGTGCTGAGTGAGATCATGACCCGTTGCTGGGACACGAACCCAGAAGTCCGTCCTCCATTCACTGAGATTGTGAAGATGCTTGAGAATGCTGAAACTGAGATACTGACAACTGTTCGGAAGGCCCGCTTCAGGTGTTGCATGACTCAACCTATGACAATTGACTGATCCAGAATAGAAGAGTGAAGAACAGACGATAAAGGAAAAGAGGATATAAATGAAAATGCAAAGGAAAAACAGCAGCAGTAAGAATTTAAATATAAATTCGTGTATGTATCAGTATTTTACTTTTTTCTTTTCCCCTTATTTTCCAGATAGGAGAAGGTAACTGTTCAGACTACTGGTTTCTGGATTTTGGTGTCAATTGTACTTGGACTACTGGTGTTGTACTATTTTAGTAGTAAGGGAATCATTGATTTGGTTTCCCTCTGTAGCTATATATGTGGGCCTGCCATATCTGTTACCCTTTGATTGTTTAAATGCAGGTTCTCAATTGGATCAACGTCTTGTTTTGGTTTTCTCTCTTGTTTTTGGTTTTCCACCTGATGTTTACTGGTGCCGATTTTGGCATGGTGTTTCAATTAATAGTTATTTCTGCTTGGTGGTTGTTTTTGTGACGATATGTTGGTGGGGTAGGTTTTTGTCTGTTACGAAGCCACAGGGCAGTTGTTGACGCATTTCTATATGATTTTGCGTGGTTTTTACAGCTACAGAGGTTGTAAGTAGAAAATGGGTATTCTCTTCTCACTTATAGCGTGTATTCCCTGTGTGTTTGTGGTTCTGCGGCTAGACATAGAAGGAATTTAAGAGTAGTTGTGACTGATTGTGATCGAGTGATTTATTTAATAATGGTTGTTTTATATCCATGTGAGTCAGCTCCCCAATAAGAAGAGAAACCTAAATTTGCAGTGAAGTAGGCTAAAGTTCAAAAGTTGGATTGTCGACCAGGGCTCTATCTCATACGTGTTAAAAAGTTGTTGTACAATTCTTCGTAGAAAACTGGGATCTGAACTCCCGAGTACGCCGGTAACCGGACAGCCACAACTACGAACAATGCACAGCTGCTGTCGCAGGTTGACTTACCATTTGTTTTCGGGCCGGAGCCTGTTGACTTCCATTTGATGGGGGAAAATGGAAGGAAGAATTGGTTGGCAAGTTCCATTCCATGCAATTGCATCATATACCCTAGAAACAGTCATATTTGATTTAATGATTCCTTTTCTTTGAAAAAAAAAAAAAAGGCAAAATAATAAGGATATGGTCTGTGGATTTTTACATGCAATTAGTTAAAATGTTATTTTAAAGGCATTATTTTGTTATATTAAAAAAGAGATAAGAAACTGGTAATTTCTTCTAAACCCTAAATCCAATTCAATTAAATTTCAATTACCATATTCACCCTGAATCCCATTAAAAAATTAGCACTTAATACCGAACTAAAAATTAAGAGTATAATGAACTGGCAATTTCTTCTACACTCTAGAACCTTAAATCTTAATCCTTGATATAAATATATTTTTTCTCCTGGCCGAAAAAGGCGAAACGAGCTTGGGCAAGTCACTGCTGGGCTCATGGCTGATATGCAAATAAGATTCAGTAAAAGCCCATTAAGAAAAGGAAGACAAACGGAACCAGTGGGTCTTATCTGAGGCCCGGCCAGGCCAGTCTTATTTACGCTTTAACAATAGTAGAGTAAGAAATTACGCAGTTTTTAAAACTAGGGTTTTGGCGAATTGCTTCACCCAGAAGGCCAGAACCAGTATTCATTTTTATTATCCTTTGAAGTTGTTATTATAAAATTGAAACTTAAGCATCATCGTCATCATCATCACCATGTCATCCGAATCGGAAGAGCAGAACTTGAGCAAGAAAGCTGCCAAGAAAGAAGCTGCCAAGCTGGAGAAGATGCGCCGCCGCCAGGAAGCTGCTTCCTTGGCCTCATCGGCTTCTGCTCTCTCCGTCGAGGAGGAGGACCCCCATTCCTGCAACTATGGCGAAGTTCCTCTCCCCGAGCTCAAATCCTGCTCCCAACCCGATGCTGGAAATTGGATCCGAGCCATTGCCTCTATGGACTGGACTCAAGTTGGAGCCCTTACCCAGGAGCTGAAGGGCAAGGAGGTGCTGATACGGGGGCGAGCCCATACAACACGACCGGTGTCGAAGAATATGACATTCTTGGTGGTGAGAGAGAAGGGATTCACTGTCCAGTGCTTGGTTTCCACGCAATCAGAGGGAGTGAGTCGTCAGATGGTGAAATTTGTAGCTGGACTCAACCGTGAATCCATCGTTGATGTAATCGGTGTGGTATCTGTTCCTGAGAATCCCATCAAGGGAGCCACACAGCAGGTAGTACCTTCTTCTAATGAAGCCTTTTTTTTTATTTTAAATATAAAATGAATATCAAGTATTCATCAATCACCTCTTTTTTTATTTCTTCGGGTGAAATTCATGTTAGAATTTTCTTTTTTGGTGTTAATAAAGCCTTTCTTTTATTTTTGAAAATAATTAAATTAAAAAAATGAATATCGAGTATTCATCAATAACCTCTTTTTTTTTTATTGTTCCAGATCGACATTCTCGTTAGAAAACTGTATTGTGTGAATAAAGCCATGCCCAACTTACCCATTAATATTGAGGATGCTGCTCGAAGTGATGTTGAAATTGAAACTGCTTTGCAAGTATGTTATATACCCCTTATCTTGCTTTCATGCCTTTTTTTTGTTAAATTTTTGTATTCATTATATATGTATGTATATTCTCATCCATGTCTATTTATCATTTAATCTACTACAGGGTGGAGTTCAACTTCCTCGTGTCAATCAGGATACACGTTTGAACTTCAGAGTTCTTGATATTCGAACCCCTGCTAATCAAGGGATTTTCCGCGTCCAGTGCCAAGTTGGAATGGTAAATCTTAGAGGCTTTGCTAATGTCATCATCATCATCATCATCTCTCTCTCTGACTACAATAATTATTGCATGCTATTGTGTCTTAGGGGTGTAATCGAGCGAAGTTGAGTTGAAACAGTGAGAAACTCGAGCTCAACTCCAAACTTGAGGCTTGAATCTCAACTTGAGCTTTTTTTAGCTTGAGCTAGACTCTAGATAGAAAACAAGCAACTCAAATTCACTCTTTTAGGCTCTTTTACCTAGTAAAAAATGAGCTCGATTAATCTTGCTGTGTGTTAACATAAGGTTTCATCGTTATTGAACTAATTTAAAATGCATAGAAGTAAAATTGCATCAATTCAAGACTAAAATTGGATTTTATTCAAATATTTAAAAAGTTTATTAATTAAATATATTTGTAAAAATTTTAAAACTCTAGTTATTTTCTCGATTACTATTCGCATCGACTCTTATTTCCTTTCGCCGGCATGAATTGTTAACCGAATAGAAAAAAAAAGTTCAAACTGAGAACCGAATAAAAAAAGAAAAGAAAAAAACTTACTGGTAGAGCTGGCATTTCAATTATAAGGCCGAGAGGCAGGGCATGAATCCAAAAGCAAAGGTTGAAGCTCCAAATTGGTTTGTAAAATGGAATTGAATGAATGGCCTGGTGCTGCTGGAATCGCAAAAGAGTGGAAGTAAATGCGTTGAAGGTTAGGAATTTGGGTTTTTTTTTTTTTAGGTGTGTATATATATATATATATATATAAAGGGAAAATTGTAAATTACTAATAAAATATTAAAAATATATATTAAAAAATAGAAAAGCCCAGTTAGTCTCGCGAACCTCTTGAGTTGGATATTACGCTCCTCAAACTTGGCTTGCTCAATAACTAGAGCTACTTGAGCTCGAGCTCGGATTAACAGTGATTTTGTTCTAGTATTTTCTAGCTGAGCTCAGATAGCTTGCAAGCACAACTGTTTCATTTACGCATTTATTGTATCTGCTCTTTACCTTGACCTTTAGGTGGTCTACAAAATTTCTAACTTTGTGGATATAGATATGCTTGGAAATGCACCTCTCAGGTCGTGAAATTGAACTATGAGAGTGGTTTCATTCTATGAGAGTTTATTTTCATTCACCATTTTTTATGTGGTCTCCAATTGCTACAGCTTATAGCTATTTGCTTACTTTCCCATTTCCATCTTATTTCTAAACTGCTAAATGGTTTCTCAAGCAAGTCCAAAAATTCTGCAGATATTTAGGCAATTCTTGCTATCTGAGGATTTTGTTGAAATCCACACCCCAAAACTGATAGCAGGCTCTAGTGAAGGTGGTTCTGCTGTTTTTAAGCTTGACTACAAAGGGCAACCTGCGTGTCTGGCACAGTCTCCTCAACTTCACAAGCAAATGTCAATCTGTGGTGATTTTGGACGGGTTTTTGAGATTGGCCCGGTTTTTAGAGCTGAGGATTCCTACACTCATAGGCATTTGTGTGAATTTACAGGTCTTGATGTTGAAATGGAGATCAAGAAGCACTACTCAGAGGTAAGATTAGTTGGTTTGAGTCATTTCTACCTGAAACTTTGTGATGGTTTATATTTTAATGGCCAATTGGGCATCTATATGTAGGTGATGGACATTGTGGATAGATTATTTGTTACAATGTTTGATAGTTTGAATGAGAGGTGTCAGAAGGAACTTGAAGCTGTGGGGAGGCAGTATCCCTTTGAACCTTTGAAGGTCTTTATCCATTTTCAGTTCTACTATGCTTATATTGCTATAAAGTTTCTGTATTTTTTGGAATGAATAAATATTCTTGTATTAGTCTGTTAACTATAAGTGGAATAGAAAGAAACATATCAATGTGGAATCAGATTGTTTTGAATCCATATTCTACTGTTAACATTTATATATGTGCAGTACAAGCCAAATACCCTGCGACTTACATTCGAGGAAGGAGTTCAGATGCTGAAGGTAATCCTTAACCTTTGTTATATAAATTTAAGTCATGTACTGCTATATTTTCCTCTTTTCATTTGTAATCATGTTAAAGAGGAAATAGGTGAAATAAATAATTGAGGCAACATAGCATGCATGTATAATAAAAATAAATTAGAACAGCCGTAGGAAAGAATATAAAGAGTTAGAGAAAGTAGCTTGCTTAAGTTGTTATACTTGGATCAGACACTAAAGATTTCTCATAGATCCACTTTGTTCTATGAAATGGTTTTGTCAGTTTTAAGCTGTTCTTGGGTTCTATTTTACCTTCACTCAAATTTCATATGTTTGTTCAGGATGCTGGTGTGGAAGTTGATCCTCTTGGGGACCTAAATACAGAATCTGAGAGAAAATTGGGCCAGCTAGTTTTGGAGAAGTAATATCTAACTTTTACTTATTTCTTGTCCTTTAGATTTTTGTCCTGTCGTTCCTTCTTTTCTATTCACTGAATGCGATCTTTAAGTTTTACATTTTGTATAATTATGAGTATGAACTAAAATACTGTTTGTTGTAGGTATGGCACTGAATTCTATATTCTGCATCGCTATCCTTTGGCTGTAAGGCCATTCTACACCATGCCTTGCTATGATAATTCCCTTTATAGTAATTCATTTGATGTCTTTATCCGAGGTAATCAGCAAGATTTTCTGTATGGATCTTGATCTATTTTTAGTTTCATAGTATGGCTATATTTGTTCTGTTTAAGTATGTTTTAGTTGAAGTTTTACTTTTTTAATCTCTTTATGTGGTTTCTGCTTTTGTGTGCCAATAATGCTGTGAAATTATTACTCTTATGTCTGTGTCAAAAATAATGATTTTATCAATAAATGAGTGAGTTTGTTAAATAAAACTAGAAATAACCTCCATGTAAATCTGGATTGATGTCGTGGTTGTTGTGCTGCATGGATGAAGTTGTAAATCAATCAAAGGTAATAGTAAAAAGATTGAGGTTGTAATGGAGAAACAAGAGGTTCAATGGATTGAAATAATCACTTTTTAAATCTCTTTAATTGAATGTGCATTTAATGCTTTTTCTTTGCTTGTATCCCCTGACATGACATAACGGCATTCATGTTCTTTCTTTTTTAAATCTCCCCCTTTTTTTTTATAGATATATTACTCTTGGAACTTATTTATGGTATCTTTCTTAATGAAAGGAAAATCGCTTTTAGCTCCCCTTTCATTTGTGTGATTCAATTGATTTCACACTTGTGGAACTGCTTCTTATCCTTTAGGTGAGGAGATAATTTCAGGAGCACAGCGTGTACATGTGCCTGAGTTTTTGGCAGAACGTGCACAGGCATGTGGAATTGATGTCAATACAATATCAACGTATATTGATTCTTTCAGGTAGTTAAAAAGCACTATTTTCTCTATTACCTTACTTTCCTTCTAGCATGTTTTGGAATTGTCACCTTAGTAAATTTCAGTTGGGAATTATTTTAGACCTTAAATTCGGGTGCAGATAAGTTAGTGTAGAGAAGAACAGAATGCTTATCAGAATATTTGTTTATCAATACTTTTGTGCAAATGGCATCTGCTGCTGAAGCTTTTCTTGGTGTTTATTGAATTGCTTGAGTTCTTAATGCTCTCAGTTTCTTTAATCTTTTACAGATATGGTGCGCCTCCACATGGTGGGTTTGGAGTGGGACTGGAGCGTGTAGTGATGCTTTTCTGTGGTCTGGGCAACATTCGTAAAACTTCACTTTTCCCCCGTGACCCCCAAAGAATTGCCCCGTGATTACGTGCAAGAGTAGCGGTTCAGCCCAAGGTCCATTGAGATTTTCTTCAAGTTTGTTTGCAAGTGCTATTTGGGTGGAGAAACAAGAGTAACATTATTTGTGCTTTATCTTTGAATATTGTTTAGCGTTTGGGCATGTTAAAACAATAAAGCTTCTAACTGCAATGGCTAGTTTTTTCCAGCACTCTACTTTCACAATTATGACTTAGTTATTTTAACCAATTGTTCACAATTGCTAAAGTCAACTAGCCTGATTCATATCCCAAAACCAGATACTTGAATTTGATAAAAAAAAAGGGAACCTTGCAAATGGACGAAGTCAGTTATCGTATGAGCCTGTTTCGACCAAAAAATGTGAACTTTGCAGTTTGAAAATATTATCATAATAAATGAAATAATAATAAAATGAGAATATTGGATTTGGATGCTATTTCATCCTCTTTTAAACTGGTGTTCTATCTTGCAGCAGTGAGCAAATCTGTGAACGTTGCCGTCAGCTGGTATCCACGTACACAAATTTAGCATGCAGGGATTTAAAACAGTGATGTCCAGGACCTCATAGTTATTCATCCATGATTTGCTCTACGATAGAACATCTGCTTGTACTGTGGCAGCGCATAGTTTTCTAGTTTAATTACTACAAGGTGTATCTATAGCATTGCCCAATGAAGACGATGGATTATAACCTTTGCTTTGTTGTTCATGACAATACCTGCTTGGTCCAAAACTTATTTAACTGCTGAAGAATATAATTAGCTTTTCTCTGCTGAATCATATAATTAGCTTTTTCTCTATTTACCAATTTATGTATTCATAACATCTAAAATACTAAAATTCTTATAATTATATCTCATTTTATATAAAAAATTACGTATCATAATTGATATCGACACGACAACATTATTTTTTTTTAATTTCATTAAACTCATTTATAATTATTACTAAAATTTTAAATCATGTCAACTTTGTATCATTTTTTTTGTATCATATTCACGTGTCATTGTATGATGTTTTAGATTGTCAGGTGTCTCCAATCATGTTCATTACATGCAGAACGAAAAGCCCCTTTTTTTGAACACTACTTACATGACAGTATGGTAAAATTAATTAAATCTCCTAATGGTCTATGCATGCGCACACATTTTACCAACCAAAATTTAACTAGCATAATCAGTCAACTTCAGTTTTCCTCCATGCTTACGTGCTGAAAGGAGTAATAATTATAATAAAAAATAAAAGCAGAAGAAATGAGCCATTTAAGTACTCCTTGGTTTCCATCCTGTATGGATCATTCAGTGATATTTGACAGGTTTACCTCGTAGCAGCTCGAGCACTCATGGATGAATGGTATGAGGTGCTTCTCTGTTTTCTATAAGATGTATAAACATCATCATATTGACTCGCTTCATTGGGATTAGCTGTTGCTCCAAGTCCTAATCTTCCTAAGCCACTGGATCCTGGTTTCCGCTCAGCACTTCCATCAGCATAAGTTCCTGAATCTGGGTCTACCTGCAGATTTGGGGGTGGAGGGATGCAAGCTCCTCCCTTACGAGTGGGAGGTTCTATCTCATACTCATCATCTTCATCTTTTGAAGATCCTTGATAAGGGTTAACCTCTCCAATCTCTTTGAAAAACTTTGATACTCTCTCAAGAATTTCTGATGGTGATACACTGGATGGAGGAATAACTGTTGGGATATCCAAAGGACTCAGGGGAGAGTAAGGCACCCCACTCCCAATTTGCATTTTTCTGACCATTCCAGGAATAAGACCGGGTGGGAAAAGTGGATATGGGGGCAACTTTTCACCAATATTTGCAGATTGTAGGCTCGGTGGCTGAAGATTAGAATTTAAGGGCATAGACCCTGGGAAGCCCCCAGTAGGGACTGAATTTGGAAGAAATTGCTGGTTTGCCAGCGATGGTAGCAAGGCAGTGGCCACTTGTTTATCAGGGAGCTCTTGGTCCAGTACATTTGGAATAGAACTTTGCTTGTCAGGCTGCCATAGAGTGACATTATTGTTCGCTGTCTGTGGTAATATTCCTACACGGTGAAATTTTAAGAAATAAAAAATGAAAGGGAAATTAGAAATACATGAAATGACACATTACAAAAAGCCCAAGTTCTTTATTTAAATAGAAGAAGCTACCTGCAGGTGTTGAGGACTCGACTGAAGCAGCAGACAATTCTTTTGGAGGCCCAGGAAAAGAATTAGTTGGTGGTCCACTCATCATCTCACTCTCAAGTGCATATATGGCATCTTGATCATAAACTTCCTTGGATGCCCAAAACTGCAAAATTTTCTGTAAACGTGACTGATTTTCCTCATTGTTTTGAGGATTGTGGTATATTCTTGCAAGCATTGAACCTAATACAGGTTTAAATGCAAGGGCTTCATTATCTAGGTCACGAGGGTTAACCCTTCTCTGCAAACTGCAAATATTGAAGAGAAATGTCAAGGAGGATCTGAAGGAACAATCACGGCATCAACACCGGAACAAACAAGATGAAGAACTGCACCATGCTAGGGCCTAGGAAAAACCTAAGACTTTTGGAAAGAATACACTCTGGGTCCAGAAGTGATTGACAGATATAAAAGAACAAGTAATGTAAGCCTGTTTTCTAAAGAGGAAGGCTGATTTAAGATGGTTTCTTAAGTTGTATTAGTATGTGACCTAGAATATCATGTAAGTCAACAAATTACCAAGTACTATATAGATGCATGTTTCAGATATTACAAATGTTTAAGGTTAGGTATTTTACTTATCAATTACCCAATTGATGTTAATAGGGAGGATTATGCATGATTCTGAACCTTCTGACTCAAGCAATATAACTAACTGGATAACTAAAAGCATAAGAAAATGTCCAATTAAAATTAAAATGAGTGGATGATTAATAATATTTGAAAACAATTGATAACATGCCAAAAAAAAAAAAAGGAAAAACAGTACTCAAGATTTTTTCCACAGATTGGCAAATGGAAATTACTTGCTTTTGAGTTACTATTGTTCATCAATGATTCAATAACTTGACATTGGCTCTTGAAGAACTGAATTAACCCAATTTGAATTATTCACAGGTTCACCAACATCTGATCTGAGCTAACAATCATATGTATACAAATCAACAGTAGGGTTAACTGCTAAATAAGATGGGAAGACACGTGCCCCATGTCTGATAGGTAAGAACCACAAGGTCAAATAATCAAGTTTTAGAATATATAGAGAAGGAATCTAGACCTAGAGCTTTAATTCTAGAATATCACAGTTCAAAGTTTTAATTCTAGAATATCACAGTAGAAATATAATCTTTTAATTAATTACATCACAGGAATATGGATCACATTTGGAATGTACCAAAAAAAAGAAAAAGAATCTAATGCAATAACAAAAAGAGGAAGAAAGAGATTTATGGTATCAAGGAATCAGGTACAAGACAAAGGGAAGAAATGTTTCATGATGCATAGATCATTTGCAAACAACTAGACAAGGAGCCATCACAGAATATGTCTAAAACGCCATCAGCAGCTAAACAACAGCAACCATATACCAATAGAAAAGTACCTGTCAAAAAGAATGTCATTGGCGAGATAAATCACATGCAATTGCCTCTCTGAATCATCCAAAGCAAATACCCTATCTTTAAGTGCCTCAGCCAAAGCTGGTGCAAATGGAGACCTCTGCATGAACCATATCTTGGCACTTTTGATTGACTCTTTGGTACCATTTAGATTGTTAAGTATGGTAGTAAGCTCCATTGCAACATCAGAGGGAAGTGGACCAGAAAGGCCTTTGAAGGATTGATCATACTCTGGCTGGCCATGAGTAACAAAAGGCTGAGGATGCTGATGATGGTGCTGCTGATCATAAAATGGTGGAAAAGCGGGTTGGTGCAGTTGAGGAGCAGCCATAGCCCCAACAGAAGCAGCAGCGCTCATTGCAGGCGCGTTCAGGGAAGGATTCATGACAGGATTTGGGTGAGGATGCATCATAGGTATAGAAGAGGGTGGAAAGGAAGGGTAGGGTCCACCTGGGGGAAGCGTAGATAACCAAAGCTTGTACCTGTAGTAACCATTCCCCTCTCCACCAAAGAGGAAACTGTAATCAGGATTATCATGCTGCTTTTCACGGATCATGGCTTCAAATTCGGGACCATTCTTAGTTGCATACTCCACAAGCTTATCAATACGCTTCTGGAGCTCCGTATCAGATGGGGGAGTGGCAAGGGGTGGTGGAGAATCATAGAGGCCATGGAAAGGTGAAGAAACAAGGTGAGGAGGCAAATGTGAAGGGAAAGAAGGTGGTGGCTGCTGTTGCTGTTGCTGCTGAAGATGAAGAAGTTGAGGGTGCAGAGAGGGATGTGGGTGGAGTTGTGGTTGCTGTTGCATGTGGGGATGGTAAGGGAACTGAGAAGGATGTGGAGGTATGAAAGGTGGACCGTGCACTGTTGTAGGGAACTGTTGATGTTGCGGATGAAATCCAAACTGCTGTTGAATATTGGCTGGTTGCCGCTGCTGTTGGGAATAGGCCATAGCAGATGCAGCTGCATAACTATGAGGTGGTCGATCCATAAGGGTGTTGGAGGATGATAAGGCAAAAGGCTGTCACGAAAAAGAAAAAAAAAATCAGTAAGGCCTGCTACAAGAAAAGGAAACAAGTTCCATTCATCATTAAACCAAAAAGCACAGGCATTTTAATTTTATGTTTTCTTCTAATATGCTACGATAAAAGCAGCAGTAAGATTAGCAAACATTATTATGGATTTGAGTTGCAGGGAACAAGAGGCAAGTGCTTAGAAAAATAAAGTTGCAGCCTTTCACACTTTCAACCAAAGATTTTATGCAGTATCTGTTCTACTAAATAACTATAGCAAATACAACTAGAAAGAAAAAAAGGATGAAAAAAAGCGAAAAATATGTATTAGCAGACAGTAGTAGTCAATAGCATTCCAATTCGCAAGTACCAAATACGGATTCGAAACAAGGGATTTGGAAAGTAGAAAGCCTAATTAAAAACTTCTGTAGTTGGCTTGAGAATTTTTTCCTGAGCAGTTACTCGGAAAGCAATCTATTTTGCCGAATAAAATAAGAATCCAATGACAATGAAAGAAATATACTGCTTCTTTAGTTGTTACCTGGTCGATGATGGACGAGAGGAGAGATGCAGAGACCTAAATTCGCTTCTCGAGTTTTGATTCAACCAAGACATCCCATAGCCCTTTTTAAAAATCTCTACGAAAAAGGTTAGAGCTTGGGCTTTTGTGTTCTGGATCCAACTGACCCGACCCACATCTTTTTTTGTCAATAAAATAATATCCTAATATTATAAACAAAATACACCCGTATATAAAACCCTAATGAAAAACCCTGGGGCCTAATCATCCCTAAAGCCCTGACGCTGGAAGCTTTCTCTTTGTTTCTCCTCCAAACCCAAATAATAATTTGAGTCAAACGATTCAAAGGGAAATGCAAAGGTGCTTGTTGTCTTCTTCTACTATTACTTCTGCAGCACTGCGTCTTCACCCGTTGATGCCCAAGGTTCATTTTCTCATTTGTATTTTGCTCTAGTCATTCTCTACATGGAGAAAAAAAAAAAAAACTTTACTTAAATTTTGGTCTTTTCCTTTTTATTACATTTCTCTTTTCTCTAAGTTTTTACTAATAATATCATTTTTGTCAACTACAGTGGTAGAGTTTGTTTGGTCATTGATAAAAACTGTAAACTTAATTCATTTTCAGACTCAACATATATACATGTGTATTGCATTTTGGTAAATTTGTTTACTTTCCTTGATAATTCACAATTTACAGTTGACAATAAATCCATAATAGTCATGTTTAGCTGTTTAAATAAATAGTTAGAGGGATGTTTCATAAATATGCCTTGCTTTTTTATGATTATAAACTGATTGTGGCTTTGGTGTTTCAATTTCAGTTCATGGCAGTTGAAATCTTTTCTCTAATACCATCTGAACTTAAATTTAAAAAACTTAGACCACCTTCAAGGCTCATGCCTAGCTCTCCAAAACTTTGCCAACACTTGAATCTTTTCACAACCCTTCACAATGCCTCTACATTTGCCTTGCCACCCAACCACTTAACTTGTGCACTACCTCCGAATAGAAATATAATCTCTACATGCTCATCTTGCAATGGTATCAGATCAACCTATTTGCTGCCTCTTTCCAAAAGGTTTTTTTCTCAATCCCCTCAACCAGCAACTAAGACGCCTACGAGAATAGCTACAGGTAAAGCCAAACCCAGTGATAGTATGAGTGTCAGAGATGGGAGGAGTAGTGGCTTCAGATTCAGATGGTTTAATAGGCATTCAAAGAAGCCAAAGGCAGTGGCTGCTCTCAATGGGAACAAGTGTGCACCTTTTGAATCACCTGCTTCAACTTCACTACTTAACAATGCTAAGCCAGACTCTACTTCAAATTCACTGGTTAACAATGCTAAGCCAAACTCTGCTTCAACTTCATTGATTACCAATGCTAAGACAGAATCTAAAGATAGTCTGGAAAAGAAAAAGCAGTCAAGAAGCAAGAAAAAAAAGGAACAAATGTCCAGCACTGTTGTTCCAAAGGAAGAACCTGTGGTGAAAGGCACTAAAACTCTTTCTCTGGTAGTGACCTCTAATATTAGCAAAAATGGCCAGCATCCCACACAGGCTGCAGAGGTTGGCAGTTATTAAATGCTAAAAAGAATTTGGATTTATTGGGATTTTTAATATGCATTCATATATGTATGTTTGTTTGTGTATATGTATACATGGACATATTTATATGCATTATCTACATCTGTGTGTGTGCTTGCTTTGGAATCTGGCAAAAGTTTAACTAACAATGCAGTTTTCCAGAAAAATTCAACTGGCAACTTGCCTACTGAAGCCCATGATGGTTCTGCTTCAACCAAAAAGCAGTCAAAAAAGAAAAGCAGGAGCTCAAGTAGAAAAAGGCAGCCAATGAAAGAAGTTAATGAGCCAGCTCAGAAACAGGTGCCACAACATATATCTCAACAAGAAAAGCCACTGAAGCAGCTATATCCTCCCACTGGGAAGTCTGTTATGGTGGTTGAGTCTGTCACAAAGGCGAAGGTCATTCAGGGCTACCTTGGTGATATGTTTGAAGTATTGCCTAGCTATGGTCATGTTAGGGACCTGGCTGCACGGTCAGGATCTGTGCGACCTGGTGATGACTTTAGCATGGTATGGGAGGTCCCCAGTGCTGCATGGACGCATCTTAAAAGCGTTAAGGTTGCACTAAGTGGGTATGTAATCATGTCCCTTCCTAGCATTTGCAATGAAATTCTTGTGATTAGTTTTGTGGTCGAAAGTCTTAAAATCTACTCCACAGACATGCGATGTTGCACTACATGGAAATACTTTCATGTCCCTCTCTATCACTTCCAATATATTCCTTGAGATTAAATTTGTGGAGAGAATTCTTATGATTTTGTTGTGTCCCTTTGTATCGATTCCAATGAAACTCTTCTGATCATCCTTGTGATGAGAAGTCTTATGATATAATTTAAGTTTTACAGACATTTGATGTAATGTTATTATCCATGATTGTTATCAATTCCTTCAGTTGCTTTTGTTAATATTTTTATCAAATTTTCAGTTTCTCATCTTACTTGCCTTACTCAGAGCAGAAAATCTTATTCTCGCATCAGACCCAGACCGTGAAGGCGAGGCTATCTCTTGGCACATCATTGAGATGTTGCAGCAGCAGGATGCTTTAGGTGAAAATGTTCATGTAGCAAGAGTTGTCTTTCATGAAATAACTGAAGCATCCATCAAAGGTGCTCTGCAAGTGCCACGAGAAATTGATGTAAACTTGGTAAATGCTTATCTTGCTAGACGTGCTCTTGATTACCTGATTGGCTTTAACATTTCACCACTATTATGGAGGAAGCTACCGGGTTGCCAGTCTGCCGGACGAGTGCAATCAGCTGCTTTGTCTATTATTTGTGACAGAGAAACAGAGATTGATGAGTTTAAGCCAAAGGAGTATTGGACTATTGAGGTTCAGTTGAACTTTGAGGAACCAAATGCTCCAGTAAAAAATGCTTCTTTCCCTGCACGCTTAACTCATTTTAATTCAGAGAAGTTAGGTCAATTCTCAATCGTTTCAGATACAGAAGCTAAGGATGTTGAACAGAAGATTAATTTAGAAAATTTTAAAGTGATCAGCTCTAAAAGAAACACAATGCGAAGAAACTCTCCTGCACCCTATATAACATCAACGCTTCAGCAGGATGCTGCAAACAAATTAAATTTTCCGGCAACATATACAATGAAGGTTTGTAAGTTGTTGGTTTTCTTTTGCCAGTTTTAATTGTATAAAACCTGTGAAATTTTAGTAATTTTCCTTCCTTTACTGTCCACCCTCTCTCTGTGATTAACTTTAGTTTTATGGTCTTATCCTTTTGAATTTTTGTAATTTTCTTATACTTTTAGACTCGTTTTGCAATTGTTCCTTTTTTTTTTTTAAAGACTTTGTTGAGGTGGCAATGACATTTTCTTCATCAAATGTTGCTTTTGTTTTGACTGCAGTGTTTGGTGTTACTTTTTATTTAGTGTCATTATCTAGGGATGCAATTATTTTGCTTGTTGCTTTGGACTTTATTGTAAACTATATATTGATTAACTCTTGTATGTTAACATACTTTATTTGCTTTATTTAAAAAAATTACTAAATTATATGTATGGTTTTTATATCCTTTTCACTGTTTAACTGTATGCTTTGACATCAAGCCTGCCTTAACATATAACTATCTGGCCGATTTTTCAATATATTTACTAGTTCTGTTTTCACACTTAAAATGCAGCTTGCTCAAAAACTTTATGAGGGGATTCAATTGTTAGATGGTGAGGCAACTGGGTTGATAACATACACCAGAACAGATGGGCTACATGTGGGTACATCTTTGATCTCTCTATTACTTGGTTAGTTTATTCAGCGTCTTCATTTTTTTCTAAGATAACAAAAAGACATGTGAGAGGTCTTGTAGTGTGCACATGCCCTGCAATAGAAGTGTTCATGTGTCTTCCTCTTGCTCTTTAATGGCTTCCAGGTATCTTTTATTCTAATAAATAATAATAATAGCAAATTAGAGGTTAGTTGAACTTGGCAGAAGAAGTGGAGTTAAATTCATAAGTAATACCTGTTAACAAAAGTTAAACATTATTGATGTAAATTTACTTTGGCCTCTTGGGAAGACAATAGTTAGCATTTATTGTTCAAAAAAAGTTCAGGAAAAATGGAGAACATTCTGCGTGGCTTCTGACATCTTGGTTTGCTGCAAGTGTCATTATTGCATTTAAAATTTTTTTGAGGGCATGCACTTTTGATCTTGGCAAGACTGATGACTTATCTTGGATTTATATTCTCTTTCAGTTCTTACCTATTAGATTACTCCACTGTTTCTGTTCATACAATATATGAAAATTAGCTGATGTATTGCTTGTCATATACCGTGTTATTTTGGTACTTGATCCATACCACTGTGGTAGAACAAGAATTCATACTAACAATCATAGTTTCAGTTGTATGACTGTTGTTTATCATGTTCTATTTTATTCATAAGTCTTTCTTAAATCTCTGTGTTTTATTTTCTGCACTAATTTGTGCTAGGATTGGTGATCTTGGGGGTTTATAATACTTATCTTTCTGGTTATTGTGTTAGATTTCTGATGAAGCTGTTAAGGACATTCGCTCCTTGGTTTTGGAAAGGTGACTTGCATCTACCTGAATTGTTAAGCTCAAAAATTTTATCTTCTTTTACCTGCATGCTTTTTTCCTGTCAATGTGCCTACACTGCTAAGCACATCTAATATTTCCTCAGTGTAAACATTTTTTCCATGCCAGTTATTGTTGCATATCTGTAAGATTGCTTGAACCGAATAATTTATGTCTCATCAAAATCTGTAACTTTAATTCCAAGATATTTGTGTTTATCCTAAACTTCTACCCCTGTTTCTTGTTGATTATTATGGTCAAACTGTGGAAACTAAATGTATATTGAAAAACTACTTATTTTTAATTATACAAGAATCTTAGGTTTATATACAACTAACTAGGGGTTAAACTAGGAAACTAAATCTTTCTTAATTCTAGGGATACAGATACTTAATTCTAGATACAAATATAAATATACAGATTACAAGATTACAACCAGCTGTAAATAAGTGTTTTCTCACACAAACCATTATCTATTTTTCTTTTAAAATTCTTAGTTCAGTAAAGTAAGTTATTGCATTTTTCCTTGATAAGCACCAGTTTATTGCTGGTCGAATTGTAGTTTAATGTCCCTCTTTAATTTTTTCGGCAAATTTGCTCATCCTCTTACTTGCTGATTGTAAATGAAAACTTAATTTCTGCAGATATGGGCCAAATTTTACCCCACAAAGTGCACGCAAGTATTTTAAGAAGGTCAAGAATGCTATGGAGGCTCATGAAGCAATTAGACCCACCGATATTCGGAGGTTACCATGTATGTCAAAAAATTTCTTGTTTCTTTTTATGAGGATAAATTATGTTTTTACTTTGAACTGAACTGCAGTATTATATTTTCTGGTTTGAAATCTCACCGCCAGTTAACAACTGAATTGTTCTAAATGTCAGCAATGCTTGTTGGAGCACTTGATGAAGATTCATTGAAGTTATACACTCTTATTTGGTCAAGGACAATGGCATGTCAAATGGAACCTGCAACCATAGAGCAGGTTGGAATGATGATTCTTTTGATTCATTATAGTTAAAACTTCAATCAGAATAAGCTCGCTTGATTACTTACCATCTTTTGGTGGAAATTGTGCTTCTGAACAGGTTGCATTGATTTCTTTCTGGCAAAATCTTTATTTACATTTTTTTACTAATTGCACCATATATTACTTGTATGTGGTTTATCTTCCTCTTTCTCCTATACGGATACGGACATGGATAAATTGGTCTTGTTATCATCTGCATGATTATGGACCATCATACTATGATCTGTATAATACCTGGAATTCATTGTTCTAATCAGATACAAATTGAAACTGGAAATTGTGATGAGTCCATCAGTTTCCGATCTTCATGCTCAAGAGTAGCGTTCCTTGGATATCAGTCTGCTTATCAGGTATAATTTACAGTTTTCCTGTGGATGTGTGCATTCTGCATACTATTTCTGGTCGCTTCTTTCAATGTGTAATATGGATGTCCACAGGACATCTTGTTCAACATGGACAATCTGAATGCAATTGTGGTCGTTTGATGGTGTAATTAAATTTTGCTTATATCCATCTTTATATGGATAGTGGTAATTTTTTCTTTGAACATAAAATGGCATCAAATTTTATTGTATTTCTGAATTATCCATTTTTATTTTATAGTATTTAGTATATTTTATTTGGTTACAAGGTCTCAGGATAATCTATTGATGTTTCTTGATTCTAAGGGTATAAAATCACTTATAACTTGAGTTAATGATTTTAATTAGTTAATGAGGTAGGAATGACTTGTATCAAAATTGAATGTAAATACGATGTAAGATTTCTTAATTTGCTTTTTGTTGTATTTCCCAATTATAACATTTCTAAATACTTATAAATTAAAATGAAATATTTTCTCTTTTTTGTGCTACGATCTCTATATTATAAGAATTTAAATTTATAATAAAAGGAAATGTAGGATAGAAGTATGTTGGTTGAGGGATTAAATTATCTAGGACTTTAATTTTGGTTTAACAGGTTTGATTGCAATCTGTACATATATTTATGCTATTTTAGATTATTTAGGTTATTTCATATTAATTAGTATTTTACTTCATTTCCAATTATTAGGGTTTTAGGTTATATTTGGTATTTTGGCTTTTATTAAGGTTTAGGGTTTAGTTATAAGTACCCATATTGTTTTAGTTTCTCTGAGGTTTTGGATTAACATTGCTATTTTAGATAATTGAGTATCTCATTATTGATATTTCTGAATTTTGATTGAGATTTTAGATTATTTCTTGGGTGATTTGAATTGAGAATACTTTTTCTACATTAGAAATGAATCAGCAACACGAGGATTCACTTGTACCACATGTAACATGATTACTAATACGTTTAAAAAATATTTATTTTTTTCTATTTTTTCTGTTATTTTAATTTTCTAGGATGCTGAATCTGAAACAATCAGATTTAAGGATAGTGAAGCAAATGATTGTGCCGAGGATTTTGGGATTCTTAGTTCCCTGAAGGTACTAAATTTTCACTTTATTGTTTATTTTGAAATATATAATATTTTGACCACCTTGATGCATCTTAACCTTTCTATTCTATTATATTCCTCAGCTTGCCTTAGGCATGGTCTTGTCATGGTCTTGTCACCTTTTTAACTGCTTTTCTATGGTATTAGTGTAGTTTTAGAGGTATCGAATGAGATAGTATTTGGCAGTGGGTTGCCCCTTTTTAGCATTAGATCATAAGGTCAATGTGTTGCAATGATTTTGAAAGTGTTGGTAATTTCTTATGTTCATTTTCAATTTTGTCTCGTAACTAACTAATTTGTTTTGTAGAAAGGGGATCAATTATATCTTGGTAAAGTAGAGCTCAAGCAGCATTATACTCAGCCTCCACCACGCTATTCTGAAGGATCATTGGTACATCTTGTCAATTTCATTCATGCTAAAAGTGTTTGCAAGCAATTTTCTTGCTCAATAAATTACAATCATGTCATCATGGTTAAGCCATAGCACAGAAATATGATGTGTAAATGCTATCTTATAAGAAGACTTAAGATACTTTTCATCTCTTGAACTAAGCATGCCAAAATTGTTTCACTAATGTTCTGTTCTTTCTTTTCTTCATATATGTTTTTTTGGTGTGGATGATGTAAAATATCCAAATATCTTTCCTTTTCACTTCTTTCTGAGTGCATGCAAAATGGGCTAAGGGAGGGAGACGGTTAATTGATTATGCTTGCTTTTCTTCTTTTGCAATGGGGCTTTCATACCTTCATAATGCTGCATTTTACAGGTTAAGAAACTGGAGGAGCTTGGGATTGGAAGACCTTCGACATATGCATCTACATTGAAAGTTTTACAGGTTAGTAATTGTGTTGAAATGATCAATTTTCTATCTCATTTTATACCCGATTAAAATTGACATGAAGCTTGCGGTTTTAATTTCAAATTCCAGATCTGTGCATGTTATCTAAAACGAACTAAAACGATCTAAGCTGTTCAGTATCAGAATGCTCTTGTTTGAAGCTCGGATATTCATGTGCATGCACGTCTCCCTAAAGCTTGATTATCATATCAGGACACCAATAATTTTTTTATGGTAGTGATTCAGTTAAATTAGTGTGATGGCACATAATAGCTTATCTGCTATGCTTCTCTCTTACTGCAGGCCAGCTTGTCACTAATTTGTTAAAAACTAGATAAGTAACAACTCATATGTAGTTTGATTGTTCTTTCATGATTTGATGCCATTGATTTTATGATATGTGCAGCCTTTCATGCTCTCTTGTCTGCAACTCTCAAAGCTTCTTGGTCTTCTTTACCTTCAAATTTCATATTGACATGGCATATTCTAACATCATGTTTTGTTACATCAGGATAGAAACTATGTGACAGTAAAAAGTCGAGTATTATATCCTGAATTTCGCGGACGCATGGTAAATTATCTCCTTCCTGCTATATTTGATTTACTAAATGCTTTTTGCATAACATAATAGGTTAAAAAATGTTTGTTTACACAATAATAATATGTAGATATTGGAATGCATAGGGAATCAATGTTTCAAATAAAAATGGCAATACATGTTTCTTGCTGCTATCAGTGATAAGTAGTTGTCCATGTAGCCAATGTAAGGGGAAATTTGATTTTATAGTAAAAAGCATAATCAGCCTTCAAGTACATGGTATTGGTTGTTTGTTTTGGGACACTTTATTGAACTTAAAAAGATAGACTAATTGGAAGTAATTAATTTTGCAAAACATTTTGGGCTTACAATTAACTATTATTAGTGATTTGTAAGTGGAATATTAAATCTAGTCTTCTTTAATACTTTGGGGGCGATGTCTAGGTCTCAGCATTTCTCTTGCACCATTTTTCTGAGGTCACTGATTACAGTTTTACTGCTGACATGGAGACAGAGGTAAGTTGCAACGCACTTGACGGTCATAGTATAATGCTTTTTCAATTTGTTAGATTTGAAATTTTTGGAATGTGATTTCTTTTTTTAAGTGGCGTTATTGACTTGTATTTTCAGCTTGACAATGTTTCTGCTGGCTTAACTGAATGGAAGGGGCTCCTTAGGGACTATTGGACTCGTTTCAGCTCATATTGTAGTCGTGTTGAGAGTGTTCATATTCATCAGGTATCCCAAGGCTTTCTTACCTAAGTATCACAGGTTTTTGGATCTTATGATACTTTCATTTCAAACTTTTAGTTGTTAAAGTTAGTTTTAATTCAGGTGGAGAAGATGTTGGAAAAGACATTTGGAGATTTCTTGTTTGCTTCTCTCCCTAATAAAAGTAGGACGTGTCCAAGGTATGCTCTTTTACTTCTTTGTTGCTTTCATGGGCTTCAAGTATTGCATTTGACAAAAAATGCAAGATAAATGAAAAGAAAAGAAGATGTAGAAGAAGAGTAAATAGTATTTGTTAAGATAAATTTCTTGCAATCCTCCTTGGTGAAAAATAGTCCTTTATGGTTCAGTTTGAACTCTGAAACCTTGGAAATATGATATTTTAGGCCAACTTGTTGTTTAATATGATATTTTTCATTGTCTTTAGTCTTTTACTAGAAGAATAGAGAAAGGTGATTATCTTAATAGGATTACACAAGCTATGGAGATGGAAAGGATGGATAAGAATAGTATTATGTAAATAAGGTAAAACCATTTTAGGTATGTGTGAAAAAGAATAGATTAAACTAAGGCAATTTACTAATCAAGTTTGGCTGACTTTATTCCATCTTTGAACCTATTTAGCAACCTCCATTGAAGTTTGTAAGCTTGATTTCAGCACTTCCCTCATCAATGAGCTTGGATGGAAATGCTTATGCAGCAGACATCAATCCTCCCATAATCCTGCCAGCCTTTTTTTTTTCTTTCTTTCCCCTATTTTGCGACTTAATGCAATAGTATTTGGCATGGCTAGTATCTAATTGTTAGATTTTTGTTTCCTTTTATAACTCAATAAGGAGTATGTTACATGTATCATTTTAATTGCTAGAAAATGCTCTAGGGGAAACCTCATTCTCTCTGATTAAGTTGATGTTTGTTTAACTCTTCTAGCATAACAGGATGGAATTAGTATCTAATTAAGTTGATGTTTTCCTAGGTTATTTGTTGCAGCGTTTGTTATCTTATTTCTTGTTTGTTGCCATGCATTCATTGTCCTCAGCCCATTTGTCTTGTTGGTGTCAGACCTACCCCGCTATACATGCAAATTTAGTGATAATAGTAGGTTTTATTGCAAATAGCGGTTGCCTACTATAAAAGTAACTCAATTTTAACTTTTTGTGAATGGTTGAGATATGGGTTCCAACCAAAGCCTTTTCATCCTCTATTCGTTTAGAGCTAATCCATTTCAAACTAACAATTAAGCAAAGCAGGAATATTATTCCTTCTTTGTTTGCCTTCTCTTTTTTTATCTTTGCATGTATGGGACATAAATTTGTTACAGTATTGCTCACTGTGTATTCAGCTTGCACATATATATTATTTTAATTAGTTCACTCTTTCCGATAAAGCTTATCATAACCTTGTCCAACCTTTTTTCAGTTGCATGGAGGGCACATTAATTTTCAAAGTAAGTAGGTTTGGTGCCGGCTATTTTATAGGGTGTAACCAGCATCCAAAGTGCAAGTAAGTGTGAAGCAGTATAATACTAACTAGTTTTTGATACATATTTGCATATATATACTTGTGTGTGTGTGTGTGTGTGTATATAATCTATACACTAGCACCTTAGAGTTGGCAGTAATGTGGCAGTAATTTTGGTTGTATTTATCTGTTTGACGATTAAGAAGAGCACTGTAATCTTCTCTTTCTGAGTTGTTGTGAATCATTGTTTTTTTTTAATTTTTTTATATAGGTATATTGCTAAGAAGTTATGTGGTGATGAGGAGGAAGAAGAGAGTCCTCAAAAGAGTGGCTCTGTCGAGGAGCCAAAACTATTAGGTCTTCATCCAGGTTCCAATGAGAAGGTTTGCATCAAATATTGGTCTTAGTAGCGCTGAACAAGAATTTGGGTCTTTATTTTCATTTTCATTTGCTGTTTCCATTTGATATAAGTAGACACTAAATTGTTTCTTCTTCTATTCTCGTTTTTATTCCCCCTTCAGGTTTTATTAAAGAATGGCCCCTATGGATACTACGTGCAGCTTGGTGAAGACAGAATGGGTTATTTACCTAAGCGATCATCTGTTCCTCATGTATGGTTATATCTGGTTTTGCATTCCATAGACATAAAAGAC
The DNA here is from genome assembly GCF_047325235.1 of Durio zibethinus. Classification (NCBI taxonomy): domain Eukaryota; kingdom Viridiplantae; phylum Streptophyta; class Magnoliopsida; order Malvales; family Malvaceae; genus Durio; species Durio zibethinus. The sequence goes on along the minus strand of NC_143167.1, from coordinate 29,471,091 downwards.
CTTTTGATATTTGCACTGTTTCATAGTTACTTGGGGAGACTTATGTTTCCTGAAAAAGCTCATGAAGTCAGCTACAAAAACACTTTCAGTGAATGTAATACCAGCTAAATAGAACTTTATTTATAGCCCTCCTCATACCATCACCTTTTTCCTGATATGAAAAAGATAATTGAAAATGGTTCAAATGGTGGTATGATCAAGTATACTGAAAGTATACAGGAGAAGCCAGTTGTGCACAAGAGTTGTTACATGGATTAAGGTCTCTTATTTAGCCTATGAGTGACCTGTAAATACTTTTGTTCTTTTTGGGTAGCACCTGTAAATATTGTTTGATATATGGCAACATGGGTAAAAACAGATCTCCATCTTATTTTTTCATTCAGAGAAAGAAAGTGGACTCCATCACCCTTGACGATGCTCTTGAGTTGCTGCGCTACCCTCTGACATTGGTACTTTAGTCCACCTTTAAAGTGAGTTTTGTTTTCTTTATGCTGCTAAATGTCCTTAAAATTTTCACACATCTTGACAGGGAGAACACCCTAAGGATGGGCACCCTGTGATATTGAAGCTTGCCAAGGTCGGATTCTCTGTTCGCCATCGACGAACCAATGCTTCTGTTCCTAAGGTAAGTTTGGAAACAATGTTAAAACTGAAAAAAATATCAGGATATCGAGAAAAATTTGTATTATTTTGACAGGGTCAATGTCACTAAGTTGGTGATTATGGTAAACTTTTCTAAACTGTTAGATGTTGTAGCATTCAATGCATCCAACCTTTAGAAAACTAATTCCTTGACTGAAACATGATTGTAGAGTATGAAGCCGAAAGACATCACCCTAGAAAAAGCATTGGAGTTTTTGTCAAGTAAAGATGTGAGACGATCTGGGCGACCTACGAACAAACCAAAGGTCGAAGAAGTTATTGAGACCCGATAGGCTTGTAACCTCAAAGGAGCAGATGCTTTTGGGATGAGTAGAAGGTTTTTTGTGACTGCATAGGTATCTCCAGGTTGATTTGAAAGCAAGAGGGGCGTGAATAATGCGGTTGGAAGGTAGGCCAATTTTGTAGGGTTGGCTATTGGATTAAACGTTATTTGTTTCTAATTGATAGGGCTGAAAGCTTTTTTTGTGTTTGTTAAAATGAAATTATAGATATGATGAGGTTGAACAAGTTATTTCTATAATCAATTTATTTATATCATGAAATGTCAAACTTGAAATTGTTGGATTTTAGATTGAGGTGTGGGAGACAGGCAAAGGCACTTCTGAACATGATTTTTCATCTCATATATTTCTTTCAGTTATAGTTATAGACTTGTAGTTATTATTTTGATTGTCTTGTTTAAATTCTCATAAATGATTTATTTATTTATGGGATAAGGTTTAAATTTATTGTTAATTTTCAATAGGTTTAATTTTACCATTATGTTTTTAATTCTATAGCAAAATTTATCATTATATTTTAAATTTGAGTAATTAAAGAATATTTAGTAAAAAAGTTTACTAATTCAAAATTCTGGAAAAAAAAACCATGAAAGAGAAAAAAATCAGCATCAACCGAAAAAGTAAGATGTAACATTATATATAGTAAAAATGTCAATAAGAAATAAGAAAAAAAAAATTTTTAAAAATGTTGGATCATGCGATTCTATACTTTTACTATGTATAAGGAAGACCCAAATTCATGATCCATATTAAATCCCACTTAATCCATCCGCCAATAGTAAAGGCCCTTAAAGACCAAAATCAACAATCAAATTGAGGACTAAACCCATAATTAATATTCCTCAATTAAAAAGGACACTTGTCAACAATCAACAATCCATTAAAATCATTAATCTTCCTTCAACTACAGTTATATAAGATAAAAAGGTTAATGTTGATAGTTGAAAGGGAAACAAGAAACTAATAAACCTCCATTTTTAATACATAGGCCCAAATAGTTTTGGTCACTTTTTGAATAGCGATTATTACTAAGTCTAACCATATTTTACAAAGTTGGAACGTAAAGTTTGAATATACTCATATAAGTTATTTGGCTTGAAGAATTTCATCTCATCTCGATTTGTAAAAACAAAAAGTTGACAATGAAGCAAAATACTTTGAAATGATTTTGTCGCCGTTTGATCTGATCTATCGTGAACATTAGATCTATTGGTATTTACTGCTTTTGATTGCAAATTCTCACTTACGGTGAGATTCTTCAGAACTGTTACTTTTGTTTATTGGTATTTGGTTGTTAAACAGATTAATCTTGCTAGTTGATTTGCGTTACAGCACACAACATGTACCTATCTGTGTTCCGCTTATTACTAAGAGGCTCTATTGATAAAGATTGCATACACTCCTCTCGTTGAGAAGATCGCACAGAATAAATAGCTGGACTGCTATGCTACTTTCACATGCCGGCTTATACAATACAGATTGTTCAGCATGCAAAATTTCTGGTGCAGCTATTTTATTCTTCCAGAAAAAGTGATAGAGAGTGACTCAGCTTTGTACTTCATTTTTTGATGAGGGAGGTACTGCTCTGCCCAAGATGCTCGCGTTTATTGGAATTTTATTTGCCATTCAAAGTGGTTTGAAAAACCCGAAAGAATAGAACCAAGCTTTAACTTTTAAGCATAGAGGGCTCATTCTTATCAAAGCAGGTTCTTTGTGGGTGACATGGACTTTTGCTTATAAACTAAAGGAAAGAAGCTTCTAGCATGTTCCCCTTTCACAAAATACTAGTTCGAGTTGGAGGAAGATTTTGCAGCTCATGAATTTTAGCGATGTCTGTCTTCAATCATAGGCTCCTAAAATTCCTTGCACGAGCAGTATGGGCGGCCTGTCATTACCGTATGAATTATATGGAAAAACTCATCTGGTTCCATTCTCACATCCCTCGGCATTCTCCAATTCTTCGATTGCCATACTTGATAGAAGGTATTTCACTGTTAGCTGTTCTTCTACGTATAGCTTGTAATGCAACTATATACCACACTTGAAGGGATAGAAACAACAGAATGTATAGGCAGCAAGCCACCTTTCTTTCCGCAGTTTAACAAAGCATTGCAGACACGAGAACGAGTCAATGTTAAGCTTTGTCACAATTGGCAAATTATTCGACATATTTTTTGCTAATTCTTTTATTTGTAATTACCTGTAAATTTTGGCCTGTTCTTAAAACAGAACTGAACATCTTGTGCCAGGTTCCGTAGTTCATTGGATAATGAAACTCTAGCTTATCCAAAAAAAATAAGTCATGATTAAAAGACCAAATTAACATAGTTGAAATTCAAAATTTCGGACTGAGTTGTTCTTCCAGCAAGTAGCTAGGAACCGAAACAGCTTATGCCATTGACCATTCCACAATCCAAGTGTTGTGAGAAATTATTATAGGCACCAACTTTAAGTTGCTTTTGCTTTGTTGCAGTAATTTTCAAGCCAATCCGTTGTAACACTTTTTGGCCTTTCGAGGGGCAATCCTAGTGCTCGGTCCCATATTAGCTGAACCAAGAAAAGAATATATATGTAAACTCAAGCAACACCTGTTGGTTCACATCAAAGCAAATCAAATTTCGCAGCAAAACAAACCTGAGAGCAAATCCCAATACTCCTTGATACACCAAAAAGAACGGTATAGTATCTGCCCATCAAGTTAAAAAGACTTTTAATCTATTGAGAAATGAAGAATTACTAGGTCACAAACAACTGTTCATGCTTCCAAAAAAAAAAAGGATGTGTTCATAATATTTGAAAGAAAAGCATCATATGTTACCGTGCTTCAGTTAAACCAAAATGGTTCAGCAGCACCCCACTGTGTGCATCAACATTGGGCCATGGGTTTTTAACCTACAAGCATCCCCAAAGTCCAAATGCAGGCATTAAATTCCATTTCAGCATCATATCAGTTGAGCTAATAATAATCAGTTTGAAGTTTCAGTTGAGCCAGCAAATAATATCCTACTATTCAACGAAAAATAGAAAACTTGGGAGGCGATGCAATTTAATCAAAGTTCAAAAATAACAATTGTTCAAAATCATAAGTTTAAAAGACAACATCCTTGAGACCAGGGTTTATTACCTTATCCTAATTTACCATTCATTTCAACCAAATATCAACAAAGGAAGCTAGTGAGGATTCCAGATTATATCAATAAAAACATTAAACTACTTTACATGGTCTTCTGAGCTTTACCACTGCATTCAAGGTTGTTCCTTTGTGATGTATTAGAACATGCGACATATGCAAATTCTTTGAAACATCCTTTGGTAAAAGAATGTAAGTCAGAAAATTACCTTGCCTAACTCAGTAAGAATAGGAGGCACCACTTCATAAAGCTTAGAAACCTGCAAGGATGAAAATCATGTCACCTTAGCAATAAGACAGGAGTGTAAACAGTAACAAATGGCACTCATTAACATTCTGTCGTCAAGGCATGAGTGAGAACCAGCTGGAACAGAGGATCTTCGGGTAAGTGCTTTAAAGCAAACTCCCTTTGACACGTGTATCTTGGATCAGTTTTGCGCAACACTCCATGACCAAATCCTGGGACAACCTGCAAATAGAAAAGTACATTGAATTAAGACAACAACAATAAACATTAATGTAATCAAGCTTCTCATAAGAATTGAAAAGACAAATTATGATAGTGATTATCCAAAGGATGTTAAAACCCCTTTTTTGCTTAAGTCAAAAACCAAGTATCTCAAAAGGTATAGTGCATTTTAGTAAACAACTTCAAAGAAAGGCATCAAAAGACCACAAACAAATAGAATTTTCAAAAGCTACCATAACATTCTAAAAGCACTGTATCTCTTTCCTTCCCAGTCCAATAACAGTAAGGAGATCATATGAAGCACAAAAGAAAGACTATCATGAAGCAGGAATGACAATTTACACATCTTCCAAGAGTTAAAATGTAGCCAGATTGGCAGGTTCTGTAATAAACATTTGAGGCAGAAGAATATCCATAAACTATTAGGTAAACTTAAACTTAAATTCGAATAATCTTTAGACAATACCTTGCCACCGTTAAGTGTTTTCCAGACATAGTCTTTCAGCTGTTCTTTGGATATGTTCTCTCCACACTCATCTACCACAGATTTGATCCAAAGCAACACTTCCTACAATCAAAATAACAAGGAAGACAATCAGACTTCTACATAATGTTCAGATTCACAAGGTCAAGAAACAGCAGAGAAGGTAAATTAACTCAATTAAATGGGTTATGATTATTACGATAGCAATAAAACAATAAATCAGGAGACCATCTATGTTAGCCCTTCATTGTTTCCCTGCAGGAAATTAGCAGATGCCAAGTTGCAAAAGTGATTTTGCAAAGATTAATAAGTTTATAAAGTTATGACTGCATATGGAGTAGCAAGATACACAAATACAAACATTTGCAGGAAGACTATCTCTGATTCTATGATTCTAAAGTAATGTAACGACAGGTAATTGCAAGGAAAGCTCCTTGGAAAAACCATATTCCAAAGAGGCAACCAAAAACCATTATAGGCCATAGAAGGACATTGCCCTAATCATGCACCTTTTTTCTCTTAGTGCATATAAAAAATGGTGGAATGGGATTGAAGACATAATGGACCCATCTTGGAATGGGATTGGTATAATCAATACCGTAGGAAGTTTATGAATGATCAATATCACTACTATCAATCATCAATCAAGAACTTAATCTGCCTGGTTCAAATAGTTGGCTGCAATAAACATCCAAGATACAATCAGGGCTTGAACTCACTTGAATATTTAGAACCATTACAATCATTTGAACACCCATCCAACTTACAGAATTTAGTTACATATTATTGAATAAAGCATTGCACAAATAAGCTTCAGAAGCAAGCTAGCATATTGCTCTAAAGTGTAAATAACATATAATATTTGCTAAAACCTAGTTAAAGAAAAATAAAAATACAATAATTATAGATAACTCAAGTCTGGAAGATCCAATACCTGATTAGCCAGACCATGGAGAGGCCCAGCTAACCCATTCAATGCAGCTGCAAAGCAAAGATAAGGGTCTGAAAGAGCACTACCCACCTGAATTTAGACCATGAATATGAAAGAAGCATTGGTCAGATAAGCATAAGTTGGAAGAACTATCAACATGTTTGAGGACTTGAAAGCCATAGTAACATAAAAATTAGTAGCAACTTAAAATCCTCATACGAGGAACCATAGTAACTTACCAAGTGGCCAGTATGGGCGCTAACATTTCCACCTTCATGATCACTGGAGCACATTATTGAAAACGTCATTAAAGTGATACATATGATTTGGCCGAAACAAAGACGTTTAGAAGAAAATACCATATAGGTAAAAATATAAGTAAAATACACAACTCAAAATACGTATCCCATAACTCATATACTCTATGGGAGAATAACATAAACAAACCTGTGAATTGTGATATAAAGCCTCATGAGCTCTTGCATCTGGGGACAATTGAATCCCAACATTTGTGAAAAATTTCCACCATAATCCAATGAGTTGTCCACAGCAATAAATTTTCCATCTTTATATATCCTTCAAAAACAAAGTCGAGGGAACATAATTTAAGAAACTCCAAAAGAATTTTATGTAACAAACATTACGAGGAAAGCAGCTGTGGTCAGAGAAGTCCTCCCACATCTCACTTCTGTTCGTTCATAACATTAAAATGACATGCTTATTAATTGGCCAAGCCAAAATTAAAAATGTTAAAGAAACACATTGATGAAGGACAATTTTAGACTTACGTGTAATTTTGGTAAGGGATATTTGGAATTGTAAATTTATGTTCAGGTTTTATGGCCTCAACCTATAAACTTGGCGGGCGCATTTTTAATTGAGATTTGGTTTATTAAAATTGAGTATGAGATCTCCTCTCCCTTCGTTATCTATAGTTACACTCACTTGTTTCTCACAACTTTCCTTTCCCCTCTATTTCCTTTGTTTCTCCGTGTTTCCCTAAGATTTCTCTATATTCACTATTTTCAGCCTCGTTCTCTCTCTTGTTGCACATCACTTATAGCACACAAACAAAAGTCATCCAACAACTTATCTATGCTATAGACAAGGTATCATATGCTTCACTAACCTTTGATAAACATATGAAGCTACTAGTGGCACGCGAGCAATCAAACTAAGAGCATCTTCATATGTCGGCTCCCAATACCTAAAAGCAATGTAATACCACAATGGTTGCATGACCACAAGAAGGTTGATTTATGCTATCATAGTATAACTGCTCAGAAGGACCTTACTTTGACTTTGGAATTCCCTTCTCATATGCTTTCTGAAATTCACTTTGAACCTGAAAGGCAAAGTTGTTCAGGTACATATACAAAAACTTAACAAGGCAAGTTTAAAGTTCGTTGCACCACTCTTAATGCCCATGATTGCCGCTATAGATTTTAAACATTATATTTATGTCTAGAAATACTTCTAAAAATGAGGTTTGTTATAAAGAGAAAGCAAGGATAAAGAAGTCTATCTCCTCTAGAATCTATAAAGTAGAGGAGAACGAGAATAAGGAAAGGAAAGTGATTGATTACAGCAGAATTGCAATATATAAACCCTAAACCATGCAAGCCTAAAAGAAGTTTGACCACAGAACAGAATCAATGTGAAAGAGACTATAAGAACAGAACATATACCAACCTGGAGTGCCATAACACCAGTTCCAAATTGAGTCATAGGATGAGCTGAGACAGGTAGAGCATCAATGGCCTTGAACACATAATCTGCAACCAAATAAAGAAATCTAAGTAAGAATTGCGTTGCTTGAGTCAAGAATATTTTTTGCAGAAGCTACAAACCTGGAACAACAGCACGGCCACGCAATTCTTGAGATAAAGCATCAACCTGAGCTTTGCTCGGCACCTGAGGATAAAAGGAGGAAATGCGTATGTTGTCAAGCAATACAGGCTAAAAAAGGATACCCTGTCATTAATAGAAGCCTCATACACCACCGCCCACCTTTCCAGTCAAAAGAAGCCATAAAAGACCCTCAGGTAAAGGTTCTCCATCAGGCTTTGCAGCTGGTAATAGCTTTTGACACTCAGGAATTGACAAACCCCTAAAGCGAATTCCCTGAAAACAGAACTCCACCCTTTTAGAACTATCAGATAATTTATTTTCCAGTAATTACAGTATCTGTGCATAAAAGTCTGGTGAATCACTGTTTATTATGGGACATAAGTGAAATATACCTCCTCTGGGTCAAGTAATGAGGTTTCCCAAAGTAGCCCTGTCATTCCTCTCATTCCGCCAAGTACCTTTCAAACACAGTACAAAAATCAATTAAACAGAAGCCCAAAGATATACTTAATAATTATAAAATTTCCAACTTTAAATTAATAAATGAAACACAAATGGAAAATAAATGTTCTTTTTCACTAGTGCTACACTAGAAAAAAAATGTTTTACCATATCAACAGTAATATTCCCAAGTTGCACTTTTCCATGCTCTGACTTCAGTTTCTTCAGGCGCTCCTGGAAAAAAGTGAGAAGCCATTCAGTGAAGGAAAATTCCAAATTGGCAATGATCTTCCATGTAATCATTGATGGAATCATACTGATATAGAATATGCGCCAGCTTGGTAAAATTATGATATTGGACTAAAACTTAACACTGACCCCCTTGACAACTTGTCGATGGAGATGTAAATAAAAAGTGGAAATAAATTAACTAGTTGTGCCTCAACTATAAACTCTATCTGCAGCTATCTTAAAAATACAAATGGAACCCCATTGAGACTAGCAAAACAAACCTGTTGTTCTGGAATCAATTCCTTCAACTGTGAATGAAGATCCTGCAATGACCAAAAAAACTTGTTTAGTGAATATAATTAAAGGTGAGTACCGAAAACTAAAAAGACCAAATGGGAAAATCAAGTAGTAATTGACCTTTTTTCATGTTCAAATATACAACTAAATATTAAAGTAAATAAAAAAGTCATTTCCAGGTGTCAAGTGAAGTCTCCTGTCTTGTCAAACGGGGGCTCAACTACATTGATAGTGCACCATACGTGTGTGTGTGTGTACGCGTGTGCGTGTGTGTGTGTGTGGTGTAAGTATTCTTAATGATTGCTGATCAAACATAAGATTTTCCTCTTTCTTTTAAGAGAATAGTGTGTCTTCAAAGTGCAATATAAACAATAAATGAAAAACAAGAAGCGAGAGAAGAGAATAATAGCTTACAAGATCCGAAGAGCTTTGCGTTTGAAGCCATCTAACAGAGTCGCAGAGACTGGATTGTTGGTTCTTCAGCATGAATAAATTCAATATATAAGCGATCACGCACACTGCCTATATAAACAAAATTACGTATATGCACAGTCGCATTTGAACTTACAAGACGAGACCGCAGCCTAGATAGCGCTGATACACCCCTTAAAAACACCATTGCGCACTGCAAAAAAAAATCATTTAAAATAAACAAAAGCAACACATCTGAAGAATCTAACCCTAAGTGAGGATTTCGACACCGCCGATTTGCAATCAAACGCAGTAAGCACCAATATATCGAATGAATCAAGCCTAAATTTCACAAAAATAACATGTTCACGATATATCAGATCAAACGCCGACAAAATCATTTCAAAGAATTTTACTTCATTTCTCCGCAAACTAAGTAGCAGTACATAAACTGATCTAAGAATAACGAGTATTTACGCCCAGTATACTAACAGTTGAGTAACAGTATAGATCGAAAAGAACAGTGAGGAATAAGAAAAGGAAAAAGCCAAAACGGAGAATATCATATCTAATATTTTTGGATATTTTTAAATATTTACCTTAGAGAAAGCGTGATTTTTGAATGCGACAGATTGTTGAAGGTCGCCGCCTTTCGCTCTGCGTCGAAAGGAAAAGACGAGAGAAAAGAGAAAAACACTTGTTTGAGGAGAGGAGAGGAAAAGCGACCGTCGATGCTTTAAAAACAGAGAAGGTTTGGTACCACCTCCCCTTTTATCGGCTCGTAAGTATGACATCCGACTTTGACCCGATTTTGTAGGTACATTTTTTTTTTTTTTTTAAATCAAAGTCCAATTAGGCGAAAAATTAAAAAGAAAATTCAGAGGCAAATGGGAGGTAAACTTCAAGTTTTTTTTTTTTGACCCGTCTTCATATATATAAATATATATTTTTTATTTTTTATTTATATTATATTAATAAAATTATTATTTAATAATTTAATTTAAAATTTTTTATTTTAATAAAAATTAACATTTATATATAATTAAAATATATTTTTATTAAAAATAATATTTTAATAAATATTCTATTAAATTAAAAATTAAAAATTTTGAATTAATTTTGAATTGGACGCACAGTATCCGTATAATTAAAATGGGTGTAAAATTAATATTTTGATATAAGATCGGGTGACCCTAACCCATCTAACCCGAACTGATTGATTAGACCTGTGTTGGATTTATAAGATTTTTCAAAAACTATCTTCTTAGAAAGGAAAACAAAGTTTGTGTTTTGTTACGGTCATATGACAATTACTAAAATAAGCTTCTATTACCAAAAAAGTAATAGGGTCAACAGATCAAGCTTGTAGGCTAAGGAACAAAAGGAGGAATCTGCCGACAAAATGCTCGCATTTGGTTACTAAAGCGATGATCAGTAACTGGTCTAAGAGGATCATCAGCCACATTGGTTTGGGGTTATGATTTATGCTGCAGGGGTTAGTGTATATGAGTTGGGTTCTAAGGTATAGGGATTAGGATTTAGAATTTAGGGTTTATGGATATGGGTTTAAAGTCTATCACTATCACCCTGTTAGACATAAACTCACGGATGCTCTGTTCTGTTTGCTTTAGGTTCTGAATACGGATCCCCTTTTACAGGTACTTGATGACAATGTGAAGGAGAAACTCTCTCAATTTTGCCATGTCTCGGTTGGTATAATTAAACGGAGAAAGGTTTCATTTGTGTATGTGTTGAATGTTCATTTATGTGGTTGAAAAAATGTAGTTAATTGAAAATACTTGCTCTAGACAAAAGATACTATCTCTCTTTATGATGTTCCCAACGTTCACATTCCTTTGCTACTGAGACAGAGAGTAAGTGATTTCATTGTGAAGTATAATAATATGTTCCTTCACTTGTTGTGCACTGGTTTCCTGCTAGTGACCTCGAACACATGACTGAAATAGATGTCAAATTGGTTTTAAAATCCTTTTAACATATTATGTATTGCTCTTTACTTCTTGATGAAAATATTTCGTTGACAGATCAACCTTGATGCTTATAAAGCTGCACGCAAGTTGTTAAAGTTCTGTATTTTTTAGTTGTTTATTGCCTTGGAATGACTGGTTAACGTTCTTTGCTTCGAATGGTCTCTGATAGTCCTCTAACTGGCTTCTATCTTCAGAGTGCAGATGGTGTTCTTGTTCCTGGAGGATTTAGTGACAGATGGGTGCAAGGGAAAAATCTTGCAGCAAAGTATGCACGGGAAAATAAAATTCCCTTTCTTGGAATATGTCTGAAAATAAATATTGCTGTTATTGAGTTTGCTTAAATCTGTTATCGGATTGAAAGTTGCTAACAGCATTGAGTTTGATCTTAACACCCGGAATTCTTGCATTATATTTATGCCAGAAGTTTAATGTTTTCTTCTTGGTTTTTGTGCCATGCGCCGTAAAATAAAGTTATTGTGTCATTTCCTAAACATCTTCATTGAAGAAACAAAATTTTCCCTTACGACAAAGGGTAAATTTCATTGAAATCCATTACTTTTTTGTCCAAAAATCAACAAAAATAAAGTAGATGGCCAAAGTCCATAAAATTGAATTACAGTCATAAAACTAAACAAATTTAACCTTAATCCTTATATTTTGTACATGTACGAATGGTTATAAATTATAGTAATTTACGCATTCTGAACCAACCTGATGGAAATGTTGAATTAATTTCCAATAAAAATATAGAAAGTTTGATGGCATAAGAGATTATATGTTTAGCAAACGAGTTTCCCAGCTTTGTGTTTGTTCATCGTGTTTTTGGGTTATCTTAATTAGAAGGACGTGAAGTGAGATTAGAGGGAATACAACTAAAACTTGCTGCCAAAGAACATAGACAAAGGCATTAGAGTTGTTATTTTGAAATACGTTTCGACGTTTAAATTAATATTGTATTTTAGACAAGAAAGGAAGGAAAGAAATAAAAACAGTGAAATGTATGGAGGAAGCTTCAATGGAAGAAAAGTTTAGAGTGTAGTCGAGTTTTCTCTCATATATGTTTTTTTAATTATTTTATATATGAGATCAAGAAGTGGTGACCCGATTGAGATAATTGATAATTGATAAAATATTTACATAAAGCTTGAAAAAAATCTATTAAATAGATATGAATCGCATTTAATGATTTCAGAATCTCTAGAACCAGCTTTCTTGCCTCTTCCTCGCCCATGCTCCTGGGCCTCTGATTGTTGGCTAGCAACGTCGCTTTGGGATGCCATCTCCTCAATCACGATCTAACCTGCACAACACAAACACGCAGAATCGAACTTGCTCTGATACCAATTGTCACGGGCTCCAATCTTAGACTCAGAATCCGTGCGGCCTTAGGCTTGGAATCTCCTCCTTTATGCCTAAGTCAGCCTAAAACACAAGCGTGCGGGCACTAGAACAATGGGAAGGGCTGATTACGCAAGTTAAAGAGAAACAGGACAGGAAAACATAATTCTGGAAATGCTCTTGTATTCACTGAAACAGAAGTGTTTGATGGTGTACAAATGAGGGTGGAGCAGCCCTCTATTTATAGTTGAGGCTCCAGCTACAACTTAATGGCAAATCCCTAGAATAAAGGCTAAAATCATGGGATTACAATCAATCAAGATGCTGGCTCCTAATTTTCAGGGTCAACCAAATCTGCCAGGATGCTGATGCTGATGCTGATCCTGCCTGGTTCCAGAAGCTTCCCTTGCGTATCCAGCACCTTGGGCCCTTCTGGATGTGGTGCGGGCAGCTTGTATGACAGGCCTTGGTCTCATGGGCTGGCCTGCAAGTCGGGCGGGCGTTTGGAGCTTGTTTGCTAGGCTTTGCGCACTGATACCTGCCAGCACGCCTGGTCTGCGGGCCTCAGCCTCTGGCTCGCCTGCTGGTCTGCCTGATGTGCCTGGCGCTCGCCCAGGGCGTGACATTCTCCCCCACCTGATTGCGCAATGCCCTCGTTGCGTCTTTTGCATGGTACTGCCTGATCTGGTCCCCGAACTGCCATAAGTCCTCTGCTGGTTCCCAGCTCGCCTCACTGTCTAGAAGTCCCTTCCAGCACACCAAGTACTATTGTCTTGGCTGATAATTCTTTCGTCTCACCTCCCAGTCAGCTATAATGCTGTGGACCTCTTTCTCATATGAGGCCCTTGCTCCCAATGGCGCACGCTTTGACTCTGCCCGTCTTGGATCTCCCTCATCCTCATGGAACGGCTTGAGCATGCTTACATGGAACACCGGGTGTACTCTCGGCTTGGGTGGCATATCCAGCTTGTAGGCAACCTCGCCTACCCTCTTGACTACTCGAAAAGGTCCCTCATACCTCCGGACTAGGCCTTTGTGCAGCCCCCTATGGCGCACAATGGGATGCAGCTTCACCAACACCAAGTCTCCAACCTAGAACTGCACATCCCACCTCTTCTGGTCTGCCCACTTTTTCGACCTCTTGGCCGTCTTGTGTAGACAAACTCTGGCAAAGTCAGTTTACTCCTGCCATGCCTTGGCAAACTTGTATGCTGCTGGATTCGACCCTGTATAACCTGCAGCAATCGAACCGGGTGTTAGTGGTTGTTGCCCTGTCACAACCTCAAATGGGCTCTGGTTCGTTGCCTCGCTCCTTTGCAAGTTGTAGGAAAACTGCGCAATATCCAGTAGCTTTGGCCAGTCCCTTTGCGTGGCACTCACATAGTGCCTGAGGTATACCTCCAATAGTCCGTTCACACGTTCTGTCTGCCCATCGGTCTGCGGATGCATGCTGGTGAAAAAGTTCAAGTCTGACCCCAACAGCTTGAACAACTCAGTCCAGAACTTGCCCGTGAAACGCCCGTCTCGATCACTAACAATGGTCCTCGGCACTCCTCAGTACTTCACCATGTTCTTCAGGAACAATCGAGCTGCCTCCTCGGCTGGGCACTCCTTGGTTGCTGGAATGAAAATTCCATACTTGGAAAACCTGTCCACCACTACCATGATGCTTCCAAACCCCTCTGCTTTGGGTAGACCGACTATAAAGTCCAGAGAAACACTCTCCCATGGTCGCTCTGGCACTGGCACTGGCTCCAAGAGACCCCCTGGTTTCTTGAGCTCCACCTTGTCCTGTTGGTACACAAGACAAGTCTTCACATAGGCCTCCACATCGTCTCTCATGTGCGGCCAGTAGTATCGGTCCTCGATCAGCGCCAAGGTGCGGCTCACTCCTGGGTGTCCAGCCCACCTTGAATCATGACACTCTTGCAAAACTTCCTTGCGGAGCTTTCCGTGCTGCGGCACAAACAGTCTACTGCCCCTGGTTTACAGCAAGCCATCCTGCAACCAAAACGACCTAGTCTTACCTTGCTGGGCGTACTCCATCAAAGCCTTGGCTATAGGATCATGCGCAAGTCCCTCCTTGATACGCGGTAACAGTGACCCCTCTGGTTGGCTAATGGCAGCAAGGTTAGCCTTCCTGCTCAGGGCGTCTGCCACTAGGTTTGCCCGTCCCGTCTTGTACTCCATCTGAAAATCAAATTTCGTAAGAAAATCTTGCCATCTCGCCTGCTTGGGGGACAGCTTCTTCTGCGTCTGGAAGTAGCTGGTGGCCACATTGTCCGTCCTCACCACGAACCTCGACCCCAACAGGTAATGGCGTCAAATGCGCAAGCAGTGCACCACTGCAGTCATCTCCTTCTCTTGGACCATGTACTTGCGTTCAGTCTCGTTCAGCTTTCTGCTCTCAAACGCGACTGGACGTCCCTCTTGCATCAACACGCCCCCTATGGCAAAGTCTGATGCATCCGTATGCATCTCATACGGTTTGGCATGGTCTGGCAAGGCCAAGACCGGCTCCTCGGTCACAGCCCGTTTCAACCTGTCAAAGGCTTCCTGGCACCCTGCGCTCCACTCCCATGCTCTCCCTTTCTTGAGTAAGTCAGTCAATGGCGTGGCTATTGCTGAGTGACCCTTGATGAAGCGCCTGTAGTAGTTAACCAGCCCAAGGAACGATCTCAAGTCAGTGACCTTGGCTGGCGGTTGCCACTCCATGATGGCGTCTATCTTGCCTTCATCCATGCGTATCCTGCCACCTCCCACTATGTGGCCAAGGAACGGGATCTTCTGCTGGGCGAATGAGCACTTCTCCCTCTTGACAAACAGCTTGTGCGCCCGCAACACCTCGAACACCTGTCTCAAGTGGTCTACATGCTCTCCCAAAGTCTGGTTGTAGATCACAATGTCATCCAAATAAACCACAACAAACCGATCAAGGAATGACTGAAGTACCTTGTTCATAAGGGTGCAGAATGTTGCTGGGGCATTCGTGAGTCCGAAAGGCATCACCAAGAACTCATACGAACCATACCGAGTGACATATGCTGTCTTTTGCTCATCTCCCTCCGTGATCCTGACTTGATAGTAGCCTGACCTCAAATCCAACTTGGTGAACCACCTTGCGCTTCCAAGTTGATCGAACAAGTCCGCAATGAGTGGGATGGGGTACTTGTTCTTGATGGTCAGCTTGTTCAAAGCCCGGTAGTCTATGCACAACCGCAACGACCCATCATGCTTGCGCTGGAATAAAATCGGTACACCATAGGGTGCTTTCGATGGCCTGATATAGCCAGCATCAACTAACTCTTTGAGCTGCTTCCTCAACTCCTCCAACTCTGATGGAGACATTCGGTAAGGGGCTCTGGCTTGTGGCTTGGCCTCGGACACCAACTCGATCTTGTGGTCCACCTCCCTCTTAGGTGGTAGCTTGCTAGGTAGCTTTGCGAGCATCACATCACTAAAGGTCTTCAGCACCTTTAGCATCTCCAAGGGTGACTCGGTCTCCTTCTCCCTTGGCTCATCATATTTCAGGGCTGCCAAGAAGGCGTCTTCTTGTCTGCTTACCGCCTTGGCAAATTGGATGGCTGACACCACCCGTGACCCAACTCCAGACACTCTCCTCAATGGTACTAGGCATTGGCACCGTGCATCCAAGATGCAAACACAATCGACAAAAGGCACAAAGAGGGCGTTAATCCGAACAAGGAAATCCAACCCAATCACAAACTCATAGTCGTCAAGGAATATTACCTCAATGGTCTCCTTGCCTTTCCAGTCTCCAAGCTGTAACTCCACTCCCCGTGCTACTCCAATGGCTGGAACTTCCTTGAAGTTCACCGTCTTAATGGTACCAGTCCCTTTCTGCACCTTCAGTCCTAGCTTCCGGGCTCCATCACCTGAAATAAAAAGATGTGAGGATCCTGTGTCCACCAGTGCGCTCATCTTCTGACCCGTAACCATCAGATCCGTAAACATCAAGCCCTTTGGCTTGCGGCTCCCCTTACTCTGGACAGCATTGAGCACCAACGACCCAAGCTTTGCTGCCCCTGACTCTGGCTCCTCGTCAGACTTCTTGTCTACAGCAGCCAGCTTGCCCTTCTGTGGGCAATTGCGTGCTATGTGGCTCCCTCCACATAAGTAACATGCTAGTGGCTCTCGGTCCCCCTTTGCTTTCCACTTGCCTGCTGATGGCTTCCTCTCGCCATCCTTGGTTGAACGGTTTCGGTCTTCATCCTTGGACTCCCGGTCACGGTCCTTCCCATTGGACTGCTTCTTTCGGTCCCTATCGTCCCTGCCCTTACCCTTGGGCTTGGAAGACTCGAACTTGTTCAGAGGCTTGAACTTTATCAAGGCCTCGACAGTAGTCATGGCTTTAGCCAAGTCATGAACTCCTCTCCTTTGTAGCTCATGCTTCACCCACGGCTTCAGCCCATCCATGAAAGCAAAGAATGCGTCCTTCTCACCTAGATCCGAGATTTGTAGCATCAGTTCAGAGAATTTTTGAACATACTCTCTTATGTTCCCTTACTGGCTCAACCTGCGTAACTTTGCCCGTGCCTCATCATCGGCATACTCCGGGTAAAATTGTTCTCTGAACTCCTTTTGAAACTCTGTCCAGGTTCCAATCTTGGCGTTCCCATGCCTGACATCATCACACCTGCGCTTCCACCACAATAAGGCTACATCAGTGAGATACATAGCAGCGGTGCTTACCTTTATCGTCTCGTCTTGCATGCCCATGGCCTGGAAGTACTGCTCCATACCCCAAAGGTAATTGTCTATTTCCTTGGCCGCCCTAGTCCCCTTAAACTCCTTAGGCTTAGGGACATCCAATATGGATCTGGACACTCCAGCAAACATGCCATTCCCAATGGCAGTCTTGCAAGTAACGAGCTCATTGGTAAGCTCCTTCATCCGTTGGCGCATGGCCTCCATGCCATCGCGCAAAGTCAGTACTTCCGCCTCCAAGGATTCATTCTTTCGGGTGATCTCATCCAGTCCATTGTTGAGAGCAGCTGCTAGCTCACTTTGGATCTCCTTCCCCATGGAGTCTAGCGATGCAATGTGAGTCTCTACTTCCTCCAGCTTCTCCCCCATGTCGCCTATGGTCACCTCCACCTTGGCCAGCCTACCGTCCATGGTAGACCAGATATCTCTAGAACCAGCTTTCTTGCCTCTTCCTCGCCCATGCTCCTGGGCCTTTGGTTGTTGGCTAGCAACGTCGCTTTGGGATGCCATCTCCTCAATCACGATCTAACCTGCATAACACAAACACGCAGAATCGAACTTGCTCTGTTACCAACTGTCACGGGCTCCGACCTTAGACTCAGAATCCATGCGGCCTTAGGCTTGGAATCTCCTCCTTTATGCCTAAGTCAACCTAAAACACAAGCGTGCGGGTTAACGAAATTAAATATTATGTAGTTAATTTTAAAATAATTATTTTGATAAATTATTAATTAAATCTGAAACGAATCATTTCTTTAACGAAAAATGAATCATGTTTAAAAAATAAATGATGTGATAATTTAAATATGTGTTATCTTATTGACTTATCCGAACGACTTAAAAGCTATCATTTTGTTGATCAAACATTGATTATTGACAAGTTGACTTAAACGTAATAGAGTTCAATAATAAAATGGTGTGGCAGAAATACCAAAAGCAGAGCTGAAAATAGAAGCTTGTGTAATAGCGGAAGGGATCTACACTTTGAAGCTAAAGAATGGGAAACTCTATTAACAGGAGCAAGCGACTGAAATCAATAAAACAGATAGAAAAGAGATTTTAAAGAAAGAAAGGCCAACATTTGTGCCATAATTTAAGATTAAAGCAACTTACATATATGCTATCTACTTCGATTCGTTGGACCCAAAAAATTGATTCAGCTTACTGTATATATTAGTAAGTACCAATTTGATTTGATTTGATTAGATCCACTTTCCCTAAATTCACAGATCATTGTTGTGACTGGCAAATATTGTGCGTTACCTACATGGCACATCTCAAATCATTTTTTCACTTTTCATTTGTAGGACAGGACAGTAGTTATGTCTAAGTACGAAAGCTTTGGATATTGTCATACAATAATGATAAGCTTTCAATCTCCAATCCATTGCCAACTAACAACGAAGTCGTCTGATCTGCCAATGCCAGCCAACATGCGACAGCTTACAACTAGCTTTTAATTTAAACAACAATAATAAAAACTGATAACCTAAAACTATTTTACTCGTCCTTTGAGAGTTAACCTAATATTTCAAAGCACTTGGATTGAAAGAAGTAGCTAAATGGGGGAAGCTAAAAGGCGAGGACCTTTTCATCACACCATAATAACCCCAAAAAAATGCATTAAGGGTCAGCAAAAGTAAAAGAACAATATATTTGTACGTACATAAGGCTCAACAAAAGGCAACAAATGCTTCACCTGCCCGTCAATTTTCTCGCTTTTGTCCATTCCAAAAAATTGTAGTACGTACGCTGAATTATTTTGTGGAAGACTTTACTGCTGTGAATAGGGATAGAAATTTTTATTGCGTTATAATTACGTTTTATGGTACTTGAATTCGGACGGTGAAAATTCACTTTCTCAATGAATTCTAAATAAAAAAATTAGATTCGCTAGGCTCTTTAAAAAATAAAGAAAAGAAAAGTCTGGAAAAAGACCCTCATCCAACGGTTCTAAACGTCGAAGGATTTCGATTTCATCATTGTTTTTTGCCAACAAACCCTAAATTCATAAAATCAAAATAACCTACCGATAAAAATGATCAATCACGCGCTGTGACAGTACCTGTCGCTCACGCATCAATGAGGAAAATAAACAGTACTGCACGTACTTTTTCTGCAAAAACCAGAGGCCAACTCAGCTTTTCAATCAAATAACAAATCAAACGGGCTTTCAATCGCGCGTGAGATCCCTTGAGCCTTTTAGTTTCGTATCGTTAGCAGCTCGTAAAAGCTTTCTGTTCCCTCTCTTCAAAATCCAACTAACGACGAAGAGACTTTTTCTCTGTTGATTCAAAGAAACAAAAAACTTTTTTCCTTTATTTCTTTTGGGGTTTTGGCTTCATTAAAACCCTAGATTCTTCCCCATTAGACGATGGTATATATTTTCTCCTAAATTTCTTTTTCTCCAATTATTTCTTTTTTTTTTTAATTTTTTATTTGCTCAGATCTGTCCTCGTTTCAGTCTGGGCTCTTCCCTCCTTCACTTCCTTTTGGTTCTGTCAAATTACGTTCCTTTTTTCGTACACTTAACCGCTTTAAATTCACGCTCTTTTCTTTACCCTACATTTGATTTTCCTTATTTTAATTATTCCGTTTTAATTTGAATTTTTTGTCTTCTTTAACTTATTCACTGTTTAATTCACGGGCATTGTTGATATTTTACTTTATAAATAAGCTTTCTTTGTGAAATTAATTTTCATTTTATTCGCTCCTTTTTTCTACAAAGTGTTTTATGACGTAAAACAGTCAATTTTTGTTTTTTCCATTTGTTAAATGGAGCTTGCAAAATGTGGTGAAAAAGTTTAAATCTTTTTTCTTGGTTTAGAAAGATGGAAATTTCTCTCTCTTTTTTTTTTGTCTGCCATGGATTCTGAATTTTTTGTTTTTGATGTACAGTTTTTAATTGCGAATTTGATATATATTGTTGTCTTTAGTTTGTTGCTTTGATTGTGAGCTGCATTGCAGAGACAGAAAATGGAAGGGTAAATTTTAAATAAAAAATGAAAATTTCTTCCACATGCAGATAGGAGGAAAGCCTTTTATTACTTTTTTTGTTTTCTTTTTTTATTTCATTAATATGCAAATTGGGTTCTTTCTTTTTATTCTTGGAATTAATGAAATTCACTGGTATGCTGAGGGTCAACATTGATTATTTTTGACAGGGGGGAGAGCTAAGCTTTGTGGGTTTCAAAATTTAAATTATGGATTTAGAAGATAAATTCTTTGCTAAAGGTATGATCTTCTTCATATTTGCTTTGTGTTCTTTTCTGTAACTGCCTGCTTTTATTTCTCTATCTGTTGCTTCCTGAATCATTGTTCTTAGAAGAGTTGTTTGTGTCACTCTAGCTTCATATTGTGATGGTGTTGTTGTTTGAAATACCGAGATAACTGACTCGGGACCTTGGGAAAAAATACTTTGTATAACTTGGATGGATTGGAAGGCTTTATGAAGTGTTTACTGGACTTCAATAGATGGGGGTTGATGAAATGATCTGTATGCAATGGAAATCATTGAGAATCATCTTCAATATATATGCAATCCCCAGCATTCTCCCTGATTTCCTTCCTCTTTTCAATTTCTATTACAAGATCATTGAAACAATTTCTGGCATGGGTGCGTGTTGCAGGGTGAATAATAGCTACGGTTAATCCTGTCAAGTCCTTTAGTAAAATTAATCACTTATACAATAAATTATAGTGGGTAGTACTATGTTCAGTTATTTTATTATGCTGCTGGACCCCCTTTTTCTTCACACATGTTTCTCTGCATGACGTTCATGGTATAGTATGATAAATGTGCCTGTTTCTTCCATGCTAACAATATTAATCTTGAATCGTAGTCCAAGTGTGTTGGCAAATGCTTCTAAATTCCCAGTAAGTTTCATGCTTTTGAGGGAAAAATATTATGACTAATTTTAATGCCAAATCAGAATTTTTAATTGCCTTTAAAATAAGATACAAAAATAACATGTGTGGAAGAATCAAACCAACCACAGATACATTGGTGACCGCTGGAGTTAGAAGGGAGAACAGACTATAGATTTGGCTATATTTAGGTTCTTGCCACCTTGAGTTGGAGGATTTTCTTCCCAAGAATTCCATGGAAATAAATTACTTACCTCTCTTTTTTATTTAATTTAAAGCTTAATGGTATGCATATTTATAAGGAACTTAATACCACTGGTTTTTACAAGTAATCTGCTTAAAGCTTTCTCAATGATTCTGTTTTTGGTAGAATGTTATAAAACCAGTGTGAATTGGATGTATACATCATCAATCAGGTTACTAATCTGACTCTCTGTCGATAATTGAAACTTGTTTGAAACATTGACTGCTTGCATATGAATCTTTACTGACCTGATCCAGTCCAATATAAACCCGGTCCAAATAAATATTTTTCTTTATGGAGCATATAAATATAAAGGATTCTTTTGAAACCGTAACTGTATTGGATAACTTAACTCAGGCTGCTTTGCAAGCCTCTTCTGCAGCCTGCTTCCTGGATGCTCTTCCAGTGTGAAATTCTTACAATTTGTTTTCTTTTCTCCATTATAAAGAAGGATATGGTGTCTATCAAGTATCTCCTGGCCATTTTTATTTGTACAGAAAATTTTATCTCTTTTTTCATCAATTCGTAATAGAATTAGTTTTTATTGCAATTTTGTTGTTATAACAGACCTGTGCCCGTTACTGTCATTTTTTTTTCATTTTTAAGAAATGGGATTTATTTTCTTTATATGATATTTTTAAACAAAAAAATAAGGTGCTTTTTTCTGTTTTCAAAGATTTTATTATTTTATACATATACCATTCTAAATTTCTAGTAAATAGTAGGAACATCTGGTTCAGTTGGATGCTACCCTAGATTCCTATTTAAAGTTGCTTGCTATTTCTGTATTTTTCTTTCTTTTGTTGCATTGCAAATAGGGCTGTAAACGAGCCGAGCCGAGCCGAGTAATGAGAAGCTCGAGCTCGAGCTCGACTCACAACTTCGGGCTCGATACTCGGCTCGAGCTCGATCGAGTTTTATTTTTCAAGCTCGAGCTCGATTCGTGATCGAATTCGAGCTACTCGAGCTCGCTCGATTAAGCTCGATTAATATGTAAAAATAAGCTCGATTCGTATACTCGACAAGAGTTCGATTATTCATGCTCGAACTCGAACTCGAACTCGGATTCGAAATATTTTATTAATTAAAAAAAATAAAAATATATTTAAATATAAAAGCTCGATTAGGCTCGCGAGCTACTCGAATCAGATATAAGAATACTCGAATTCGGCTCGATCGGTAAGTCGAGCTACTCGAGCTCGAGCTCGACTCGACAATAATCGAACCGAATTCGAGTTTTTTTCGAATCGAACCCGAGTAGCTTGCGAGTACTAATGTATCATTTACACCCCTAATTGCAAATGACATGATCTTCAAGATCTGATACGGTCCAGGTGCATGCAGATAATAGTAATTTGGGTCTTACATACTTGAATTTGGATAGTTTGTTTGATAAATCTTTTGAAAGTATGGACCACATAGGATTTTCTTTTTCCCTTAAATTTTGGTGGAAATTGGATGCATTATAACTAGAGGTGTAAATGATACATTAATACTCGTAAGTTATTCGGGTTCGACTCGAATAAAACTCAAATTCGATTTAGTTATTATCGAGTCGAGCTCGAATAGCTTGACTTATTGATCAAATAGCTCTAGTATCTTAATATATGATTCGAATGACTTGCGAGTCTAATTGAGTTTTTTTATTTAAATATATATTTTTATTATTTTAATTAAAATTTACAATTTTATCCTTATATATAAATATATATATATATATATATAAATATAAAACCCTAAACTCATTTGCTTCTCCTTTTCTCACTCTCCTTCATTGGTGCCTTTCTTCTCTCTTTTCCCATCTCATCCTAGCAGCCACCCCATTCCTTTCTAGCACTCTTCCTTCATGCCTCATTTCAACATAGCTGTCTACAAATTTAACTAGTTGTATCCAAATGCCTACCCCTACCTTCAATCAACATCAGTTTACGGCCGAATTCAGGTAAAAAAAATTCTTTCCTAATTTTGGTGTCTTTGTTTTTATCTGATTCATTCCATTTACCGTCCCTTTGCTCCTTCAGTAGATCTGTTTTGCTGGGTATGTTCAATCCACTGGTTTATTCATGCTTCAACTCCCACTCTTTAAGGTCAGATCGTCACATTTTTCACTCTTTCTAGATATTGCTTTTTCTGCCAACAAATATACTGTTTTTCAATTCTAATTAGCTAGAAAAGACTTGGGTTTGTGTTAATTTTAGATGCAAAGTTGCTGATTTCTTCAACAAATTTGATGTTTGCCCCAACCTTCAAACATTCACTAAACTTAAATTATTTGCTGTGATAGAGTTAACTGTCAAAGCTTATTTGCTCTGCAAGCTTGGGGATTGAGTTAAAAAGCTTAAAAAAGGAGAAAGTGCGCTGTAAATTATGAAGAACACATTTTTATTAGGTAATGAGTTTTATCGAGCGAGCTCGAGCTCGGCTCGAGCTTTATGTCTAGTCGAGCTCGAGCTAGATAAATAGAACTCAGTTGAGTTCGAGCCGAGTTTCGAGTCAAGCTTGAGCTCGAGTATTGCAATGTACTGATTCGGCTTGACTCGATTACACCCCTAATTGCAACTCATTATGGATGTATATATTTATATGCTAATCCTTGTTGAATTGTAGTGAATAACACTTAAGCATTCAGCAGCCTAATGTGGGTTGATTCCATTTTCATTGTTGTTACTTTTTTTTTTCCTAGTCATTTTAGTCGTCAAATTATCAATATTGTCAACATTGTTTAGACTTTTGATACAAATTCCTTATACTTGCATCATGTGTCTAATTCTGCTGGTGTTGATGTTACTATGTTATCTTTTTTTTTCTTCAATATTTTTGCAGTTAGACTTATTGAAATTTTGCAGTTTAATTTTCCTTTCCATCTAGATATTTGCCTTTTGAGAACCTATTGGCAGCTTTCAATAGCAAATTTGGATAATGCAAAAGTCTTCGGAAAGGGCTAAGTTTTGAGAGTTACAGATGTCAAGGGGTTGAGAATTGGACCAAAAAAGTATATAGCCAAAACGATAGCCACACATCTCAGATAACTTACCATTGGAGGTAAAAAAAATAAAGCTCATGAATGGGGGTTCTCTGGGAAGAAGAAAAAAAGTTATGTTTCATGCCTCTTGGCACTGAACACTGAAGCTCAGCTTCTTCCATGACTTAATTTATCCACAATAATTGTAATTTTTTCTCCTGAAAAAAGTCTTTGAAAATTTGAAGGTGTAATATCATTTTTCCTCATTTTGAAATTTTGGTTTTAGTTCCTACTAAGCATTTTCAGCCCCACCACCAGAGACTTTTTCATGTTTCCTTTCTCTGTGCAGGTTCTGGCTTACAAAGTCTTTCTTCCAGTGTGCAAAGCACCCCAGAGAAAAATGGCCATTCGGATGATGCATCAAGAAGTCCAGAACTCCTACAAGAGTTCCTAAAATCTGGTCCAAAAAAGGAGCTTCTTCGAACATGTTTTGATAAAGACAAGAAAAATTCAGCTTGTTCAAAGGGCAAAATGACTGAAGCTTTAAAGTTGGGTAACAAGACACTCAAGAAGTCAGAGTTGAGAAAGGCCTCATCCACTGCCAATAGTCAGCCTTCCTCTAGGAAGCAAAACAGAAAGGGGGAGAATCCAATGAGGGTGCTCCCAGCTTCTGAGCAGGCTTCAGACCATGCATTTTCTAACTCATGGATATGTAAAAATTCTGCTTGCAGAGCTGTTCTGTCCATAGATGACACATTTTGCAAAAGATGCTCATGTTGTATCTGTCACTTATTTGATGACAACAAGGACCCGAGTCTTTGGTTGGTATGCGCCTCTGAATATGGTGAGGGGGATTATTGTGGGTTGTCATCCCATATTGAATGTGCTCTTCAACATGAGAAGGTGGGGGTTGTTGATCTTGGCCAATTGATGCAGCTAGATGGTAGTTATTGTTGTGCTTCTTGTGGTAAAGTTTCTGGTATACTTGGGTAAGTAATTGGCTTGCAGTTCATGCCTCATTCAACTTGCTGAATTCTCTTCTCTCCCTAAACTTACAAACTGCTTTTTATTTGCATAGAAGTTGTTACAAATCATGTTTCAAGTTTGGTCTGGTTGACATCTTAATTTGTTCAGAAACTTTGTGGTTTATTGTCTTTGAACTGTCCATGTTTATCATTGTGTCAAATTTTGGACAGAAAGCTGGGGAAATCTTTTCCTATTTTTTTGTTAACATGAAAGTGACATTTCTATCAACATACTTATTGCTGCTTGTAACAAATTTGATGTTGGAAAATGATCTCGATGTGATGAATCAGGTTTTAGAGAATGTGGTAACTATTGGTTATTTCTTTCTGGTATAGGTTTTTCTGTTTGGCCTGATAGGATTGGTGTGATTTACTTGCCCCTGACAGATGTTGGAAGAAGCAGCTAATGATTGCTAAGGATGCTCGCCGCCTGGATGTACTCTGTTATAGGATATACCTGAGTTACAGGCTCCTGGATGAGACTTCTCGCTTTAAAGAACTGCACGAGTTTGTCAAAGATGCAAAGGCTAAACTGGAAACAGAAGTGGGTCCTGTGAATGGGGTTTCTGCCAAAATGGCAAGGGGAATTGTTAGCAGGCTTTCTGTTGCTGGCGATATACAGAAATTATGCTCTTGTGCAATTGAAAAAGCAGATGAATGGCTGGCGATCGTGTCTAATACTAATCCAAAGTGCCAAGGTTAGAACCCACAATAGCTTCCTCTGGTTCTTATTGGTTATTTTGAAGTTATATGAGAAACTTTTTTTTTTCCTTTTTGGGCAGATTCACGTCCTACTGCTTGCAGGTTTCTATTTGAAGAAGTGACATCGTCATCTGTTCTAGTTATTCTAATTGAAGTGTCTACTACATCATCCAAGGATATTAAGGGCTACAAGCTCTGGTATTTCAAGAGCAGAGACGAGACACATACAAAAGAACCTATCTGTGTCTTTCCAAGAACTCAGAGAAGGATTTTGATATCTAACCTGCAGCCATGTACTGAGTACACCTTTCGTGTTGTATCTTATACTGATGCTGGTGACTTGGGCCATTCTGAGGCAAAATTTTTCACTAAGAGTGTAGAGATAATTCAGAAGAATTCTAATTCAGCAGTTGTGATGAATCGGAAGCAGGAGAACACCCTTATTGGAGGAAGTTCTTTAGGTTCAAAGAAGCTCACAGCAGTTGGTTCTTCTGGATTTAAGATTCGAGACCTTGGAAAGATCCTGCGTCTCGCTTGGGCTCAAGAGCAAGGCTGCTTTGAAGGGTTTTGCAGTGCTGATATAGAAAAATGCTGTGGGGCAAGCAAAATTATTAAGCCTGAAACACGAAAAGTGGATCATATGCCATCTGTTTCACGTGGGCTTGACTTAAATGTTGTCTCAGTGCCTGATCTAAATGAAGAACTTACTCCTCCATTTGAGTCCTCCAGGGATGAAGATAATGGTTGCACTTTAGAACTGGCTGTGGAGGCAGATGATGATGCTGCTTCGCATGAAATGGAGAAGAATGGATTAGCAAGATCACATGGTAGTGGTGATTCCCAGACCTGGACTAATGGGCCAACAGGAGAAGTGCCTGCTGTTGATTCCCATACAGAGTTGTGCAGGAAAAGAGCTGCAAACTCAACTGAAGAGACACATGACTGTGATAGCACTCTCATAAATGGGTCACCATTTCGTATCTCCAATGATTCTGGTTCTTTGGATAAGAATTTCGAAACCTGCGTGAAGATAATCAGATTGCTAGAATGTGAGGGTCATATTAACCAGGAATTCAGATTGAAATTACTAACATGGTTTAGCTTGAGGTCAACGGAGCAGGAACGAAGGGTGGTCAACACATTCATTCAAACTCTGATGGATGATCCAAGTAGCTTGGCAGGGCAGTTGATTGACTCATTTTCAGATATCATATCTAGCAAGAGGCCACGTAATGGATTCTGTAGTAAGCTGTGGCACTAAATTAGTGCAGGGCACTCTAAACTACAGGATTGCAATTCGCTTCATGATTATTCTTTTTTCTTTTGATAAACTTACCCCTGATTGTTTCACCAACTTTGTACAGCCATTTTTTCCTTATCACTTTCTAAAGGTGATTCTTTGTATCGCGGACTAGATTGTCCGGCTAAAAGATTTGGCTCGCTGATTGCTGGCACAATTCCCAGTTTAGTTGAAGAGAGGCCTTGGACGTACGTGAGGTTTCATCTTTGTAGAAAGGCATTTTTCATTTCCAAAAACATCCTAGTTACATTTGAAGCATTAGACTTTTAATCATGGAGAAATTATATGCATGGATGCTTTTGTTATTGCCTTCTTTAATTCAACGAAGGGTATATGAATTAATTTCGACTTTCATTTGGTTAGATATTTGTTCTAACGATAGTTTCAGTTGCATGAGAATTTTTCTCACCGCCCATGCAAAGAAGCGTTACTCTTCCTAGGTGATTTGGTGTTCAGTAGTTACACCTAAATATCTACAGTACATTCTTCATTAGTATTTTCATTTTATTCCTCTTAACAGTAATTGACCGTTCAATTCTTTTTATCACATACATAACTTTTTTATTTTTTTGTTAATTATTATTATATAAAATTGTAAACATGATTTTAAATTTATGTACAATAAATAAAAATTATCTCCAAAAAATTAAAGTCTAATTTTTTGCCAACTCATATTTGTAATAAATTATAGTCCGAGGGTTAGGGTTAAATAGAATATAAAATTATATTAGTTACCGTTGGATTTGACTTTATCCTAAAATTAAATAAATCTAACATATATCAAATATAACAAATACAATAAATAAAGAAATCGAATAAAGGACAAAATATTTATACAACAACGTGCCAAAAAACTCTTGGGTCTATCAAACAGCTCTTTTCCTATTTTCTCTACCATTAATTTTTTACCTAAATATATACAGTACATTCCTTGTTATTGTCATTTAACTCCTCATTTTTAATATTTTTAATTTTTAATTTCAATTCTATTTTATTATTAAAACTATCAGAATTATCATTATTGATTAAATATATTTATATTGATATTCACATATATTAAAATTTATAAAATAATATAATATTTTCAAAAATTATTTTTCTTAGATATTTTTCATAAATTAAAATAAATAAATTTAACCACCAGCACGATACCAAACGAAATAAAATTTACTCCCATTGCCGTGAATTGATTATCACTGAAAAATTTTAATCACAAATGCAATAAAAAAAAACTCACCCTTCAAAAACTTCATTAACATAAGTTTTATTTTCAATAAAAATAATGAATGAAATTTACTTTTATAATTGCATTTAATTTAATGAGTTATTCTATCCAAAAATAATGAATAAAATCGAATATGTAAGTTGTAACTACGATAAATTATTTTTAAAATGCAATTTTAAGATAGATTTAAAATTAAATTAAAAAAAAAAAAAGGCGATTGGCAATGGCGAGAAGCCAAGAGGCAATGGTGAGAACCAAAGGAGTCATTGATAATGACAAGAACATAGAAGGCGACCGACAATGACGCAAACCCAAGGAACGATTAAAAGTAATGAGATCTAAAGGGCCAACCGGCAAGGGCGAGAATCCGATGGGCTATCTGCAGCAACGAGAACCAGAAGGCGA
The DNA here is from genome assembly GCF_047325235.1 of Durio zibethinus. NCBI lineage: Eukaryota > Viridiplantae > Streptophyta > Magnoliopsida > Malvales > Malvaceae > Durio > Durio zibethinus. The sequence continues at coordinate 29,442,115 of NC_143167.1, read as the reverse complement.
CCTATAGTGGCAAGAAGCTAATGTGCGAACGGAAGTGGTGAGAATCCAATGGTCAGTCGATCGTTCAAGAGCTTATTAAACCTTAGGTTAATTTTACACTTTCATCTAGCCTTACTTTTAAGGATCAAAATTATTTTTTGCAGCAACTAATGTTTTGAGTTACCGACTTTTTTATTCTTTACAATAAAATACTATGAAACATTAACTGTTTTCGGTAATATGACAAATAAATAAATTATTTTTTAATTAATTAATTTGATATTTCATCATATTGATATTAATTAATATAAATATTTAAACACTTAAAAAAATATAAATATGTAAATTATATTTTTCTCCCTTACATTACATCGTGAATCTCTAGCTCATAGCATTATAATTCTTTCAGAGCATTTATAGGTGGGGATTACTTCTTAACTATGCCGATTATCTAGTGTACATTTAAAAAATAAAAACAGGTGGGTGATTTTTGAAATCTTGTATGTCAGATACGCCGCGTGGACGAACAGCATAAAACGTTGTCGTTTTTGTTCTAGAAAGATTGATTTGAGCCATTAATGTTATCATTCGGACAACTGAAACATGAGGCTCACAATGGCCGACCGCGAGCCTCTTATACTTTAATTTTGATAACAATGAACAAAAAGAAAAGGGTTGTCTCCTTTCCTTCCGCTCTAAAATGCAAATTCTTCATGCTACATCTTGGCCTTATCTCTCCTTTCAAACTACAAAGCAACATTCAAAAGGAGGTAATACTCCATCTGCTTCATGTTGTCAACAACTAATGAAACTAGTTTCAGTTTTTACTTGTTACTCTCTGTTCCTTTGTTGTAGGACTGCTTCTTGAGAGATGTCTTCAACCATCAACTGCCAACTGCTTCTTTCAGCTTCAGAAGCTGGAAAGGTCGATATGGGTATCACATAAACGGTCCATTTTTAGCTGCTTTGCACCAAAAGCTGCCTCTGTTGAAGGTAATACTCCATATCTCATCCAAAGCAAAACCTAGGAAGGCTGAAACTTTCTCTTTCTACTTTATTATAAAAATCCAACACGTGCAGTGCTTTTCTTTCCAAGCCATAGAGATTTTTTAAGCTGAAGACATTACCGGGAAGCACGGTTATCTCTTTGCATTTTTAAATATATGGAATGGCTTTAAAATGGCTGATATTTGCTGTTATGTTGGAAAGAAGTAGTAGTATTTTATTTGTGTTTGTATTTCTTATGGGTCTTTTTACTATTTGTTTTTTGGCAACCACCTGAAAATCTATATCCAAAGTTTTGTGGCTGTCAAATCTGCAATTTTCTCTTTCCTTTTTGTGTTGCAAAGTCAGAATATAACCTATTCTCTTATAAAAACTTGAATGTCTTCATGCAGGGCATGCTTAATTTTGTTTCTTGAGTCTTGAATTAAAGTGAAATAATTACTTTAATAAATAAAATATTTATGTAAAGATTTACCTCTGTGAGGCTGGGTGGTAGGAGATCAAGTCATCTTGTTGCCTTATTGCTGTTATCACACAAAGCAACCTTTTGACCCCCATTTTTTTTGCCTAATATGGTTGGTTTAGGAGTAATATTATTGCTTAAGGTGTTTTCTGGATTTTATTTTAAGTCATCTAAATTTTAATTTGGTTGATGGCAGCTGTTTCTTCAGCAACATCAATTGGAACAGCTGAGGGTGATGTATTAAAAGCTTTGTCTCAAATCATTGATCCGGACTTTGGAACAGATATTGTCTCCTGTGGTTTTGTGAAAGATCTGCTCATTGATGAAGCTTCAGGAGAGGTCACTTAGAAAATATGTTTGAAGATTTCTTAAAATATCCTAAAAACAAAGTGGAAAAAAAAAAAAACACTTGTTAAGAAGTTTCAACTTCACATTTCAGGTTTCCTTTGGCTTGGAACTCACGACACCAGCATGTCCAATCAAGGACATGGTAAATGACACAATCACCATTGTTTGATCAACAATTGACCTATGTTTGGAATGGTAGACTTTTGCTTCATATGTTCACTTAAAAATAATTAGTAATGAAATCTGCATCCTCTTTTGAAAAGTGAAACTTATTTAGGCTATGTTGGTTGATTATTTTTCTATTTGCCCGTTGTTTTCTATTTTTTTATGTTTTTCTTTTTGCTTTCCACTCAATTTCAGCAAGAACAAGAAAAAAAGAGTCAAAGCATCAACCATAGAGAGGGAGCCTTAATTTTCCTTTCTATTTCTGGCTTTTCCATTGTGCACATTGTTCTTTATGGACATGTATGCAGACTATTTTTGGGTGATGCATCGTCAATGATCTATTTCATTATGTTGCCTCCACATGCATTAGCAAATGAAAATAGTTACGATCTTTGTGTACGGTAGTGAAACAGAAAGTCTTACAAGATTTTTAATGCATGACAGTTTGAGCAGCAAGCAAATGAGGTGGTGGCTAGGCTTGCCTGGGTCAAAAAGGTCAATGTGACCATGTCAGCACAACCAGCAAAACCTATTTTTGCTGGGGAACTTCCAGCAGGTCTGCAGAGGATTTCAAATATTGTGGCAGTTTCAAGTTGCAAGGTAAACTTCCACAACCATTTGGTTATTGTCTTTATGAATTTATTGGTAGGTAAATACGTTTATATCTGTTGTGCGCTTGCTAGCCATGTTGTCTGTCCTGTGGGAACTTAAACTAATGTTGATTGTCTTGCTTGATTTTTTTTCGTAACTCCTGTTTGTAAAAAATTCTATAGGGAGGTGTAGGAAAATCAACAATTGCTGTAAATCTTGCATATACTTTGGCTGGAATGGGGGCTAGAGTAGGTATTTTTGATGCTGATGTTTATGGACCAAGTTTACCGACAATGGTCTCCCCTGAAAACCGATTGCTAGAGATGGTAGTATTCGGAACTTGAAATTTATTTTATTTGCGCATTGGTGCTCTTCTGACTCTTTAAGTCTTACTGTAGAACCCAGAAAAGAGAACCATCATTCCAACTGATTATTTAGGAGTTAAGTTGGTATCCTTTGGATTTGCCGGACGAGGTCGTGCAATAATGCGAGGTCCAATGGTTTCTGGGGTCATCAATCAACTTCTGACAACCACTGAGTGGTATGTGCCACTGAATATGCTATTTGAGTTTGATTAGAAAAATTTTGATGAACTTACAACTGTCTAAAATTTGTTTCTGCATTGTTTTAATGAATATGCTTAATTTTTATCTTGTTAGAATTTATAACTCTCTGGAACCTTTTCACTCTGAAAACCTGATTGCTTCTACTTTATAGGGGAGAGCTTGATTATCTTGTTATTGACATGCCTCCTGGAACTGGTGATATCCAGCTTACTCTATGCCAGGTTCTTTTCTGCCTTAATACCAAATTTTCTGTCTAATTTTTCATATGTTTCTTTTCATAATAGATAATTTAATTATTATCATATTGTCAAGCATACTGCACAGCCATGTGGAGATATATAGCTTGCAGGATCCCCCTTTTTGTACATTATTATAGTTGATGCATGTAATGCAACCGATCATCTTTTCTTAAACCCAGTGCTTTGGTGTTTAATGTTGCTTAAAATGAATGTCAGGTAGTCCCATTAACAGCTGCTGTTATTGTTACCACCCCTCAGAAGCTAGCATTCATTGATGTTGCGAAAGGAGTTCGCATGTTTTCGAAGCTTAAGGTTTCCCCTTATCTTACAACCTAGTTGTACTTTACAAAGAAACTGATGAGTATCATGCAAAGATTATCTTTTATGCCATATAATTGCTTAGCTTTAAACCAATTCATATGCTTTACCTGCTTTTAGACATATTTCAACGTGCATTTCTGAAAGTATGATTTGCAAGTTTATCAGTAGGTGAAACCTTCTTTCATGCTTCATATATTCACATAGGGTATTATTGTTAATGTATGTAGGTGCCATGTGTTGCTGTGGTTGAAAATATGTGCCACTTTGATGCAGATGGGAAACGCTACTACCCATTTGGTAGAGGTTCAGGCTCTCAGGCATGCACCATTATCCAGAAGTTAAATCATTCCTTATTGATAGTAAAATAATTTACAGTGCTGATACTCAGCTCATTGTCAGTAGATCTTTTTTGCACAAAATAAAAACTGCATAACTGACACTTCATTGGCTTTGCAGGTTGTCCAGCAGTTTGGGATCCCTCATCTGTTTGATCTTCCCATTAGACCAACTGTATGTCCTATGATTTTCTGTTAGTGCTTAGCTAGTGAAGTGTACTTGTCTGTTGCATACTTGAGAGTGCTCTGTTATTAATTGGTCAGAAAGCATTGTCGCATCAGCTTTTCCTCTGCATTTTCATGATGCATGTCTAGTAAGTTTCATCTTCATTTAATTATGTGACAAACACTCTTCTATATGTTGGATAAATTCACATGTAAGCATTTATTTTATCTTTCCACGAGTTTTAATCTTATCGAGCAAGCCTTAAGACTCTTATATGCAAAGTTTTATTGCTTAATAGATTATTGATCATTGATATGCTTCTTTTTAACTACATTCTATTTTTATTTATTAAGCATTATAACAGAATGTGTTGAATGTGCTGGAAATCCTAGTAAAGTTTATAGTTGATTACATTTAATTTTTGCAGCTTTCTGCTTCTGGTGATAGTGGAATGCCTGAAGTGGTGGCTGATCCTCGAGGTGAAGTTGCCAAGACATTTCAGAACCTTGGAGTATGTGTTGTGCGACAGTGTGCCAAGATTCGCCAGCAAGGTACTTATATTGTCTTTTTTTTTTTTTAATCTTTTTCTGGTACTTGATCCCTTTCAAGTTGCCCCTGATGAAAGAAATGCTAATTGTGTTCATCCTCTTTGGTTCTAGTATCAACAGCAGTTACCTATGACAAATCCATCAAGGCCATAAAGGTTAAGGTACCTGATTCAGAGGAAGAATTCCTTCTGCATCCTGCAACAGTAAGAAGGAATGACCGCTCTGCCCAAAGTGTGGTACGGGGGATTTTTTGTTTTAATAGTTAATTGATTTTATGTAAATCTTTCTGGTATATATATATATATATATATATATATATATATATATATAAAACAAAGCCTGCTACTAACATGATTGATAATTGTGATAATATCACTGTATTTTTTTTATGGTTATCATTTCTTGGGAAACAACATGAGCAGCACCGAATGAGTTTCAGTTAAATAAAAGCACATGTACAGCACATACGTATCGATAGCCAAAACAGAAATAAAGATTCTTGATGTATGATATTTTCATGCAGATAGGCTCATAGACAGAAATGCATCATAATCTCTTCTAGAGTAAGTTTGCTCTTCAGAATTGTCTAACAAATTATTTGCTACTATATTGGCCAAAAATGATTATTTGCTACTATAGCAGTTTGACTTGTTGCTGTGCAGCTTATGTCATAAGCACAAAAAAATCCACAAATAAATTGGAGTGTAAGACAAGATGAAAGAAACTCAAAGTCCACAGTCAAATTCATATGCTTTGTAGGCTTAACCAAGTCAATGTATTAATCTAGATGGTAGAAGCAATCAAAATCCTTTGTTAGATTGACCAAAAATTTGGAGCTAAGAACATTTTCCTTTCTAGCAATCTAAATGCTATTCTAATTTCTAGACCATTTGACGAATTATCTGAGCATATTGTTACTTTGAAAGAAAAAAATAAGCTTGACGAGTCCTCCTGCATGGTGGAACTCAGGTGTCACTGCAGGCTTCAAGTCTTTGTTCTGTGCCTTCTTCCCTGTACTTTTTTTTTTTAAATTTGTTTCATCCTTTTTTTTTTTTTCCCTTTGGTCATTCTTTTTCTTGGTTTAAACAGGATGAGTGGACTGGGGAACAAAAACTGCAGTATGGTGACATTCCAGAAGATATTGAACCTGATGAAATTCGGCCCATGGGTAACTATGCTGTGTCAATAACATGGCCAGATGGATTTAGCCAGGTGACTCGACTTATTCAATGTTTCTTTTGCGATGGATGACTATGATTTTTGTTACAATTGTACAGAGTGATAGGTGCTATCGCCTGGCAAGAAATTGTCAACCTACCAACCTAATGCCAACAATAAGATGATGACTAACAACTCAACATCAGTGGGGTTCCGGAAATTTTGATTTTCAGTTGAAAATCATTACGTAATTAGGACTAAACCAGATGATGGAGTAGCCAGTATGGATACTACACTTGCATGCTTTTGGCTTAATCTTCAGTATTATCAATTACTAATAAAACAGATTGGCTGGTAACCTAGCAGTTCAACTGTGGAAAAAGGAAGCTGGTGGTTAACAAGTGATAAACTTGTGAGTAATGCATGTCTTGAGCATTTTCAGTGGAAGAATGGCCCACATTGACATTTAGAAACTCATATTTTCCCCTTTAATAAATTCACATTTATCAATATGTACTTGCCGGCTTGCACTTAGTGACCCAGGGAAATCACATGGAGCAGGATTGATTGTTGGTATAGTATTTTAAGTCTTTTCATTATGCATTAGAAATAGGGGAAACTGTGGATTTAACTCATAAAATGCTCAGCGACAAAGTTGGTATTAAGCAGTTATGTTTTTCATTCTTATGCGTCGATATCATTTTTTTTTAATTTGTGTCATTTCACAGATTGCTCCCTATGATCAGCTCCAGATGATAGAGCGTTTAGTTGATGTTCCTCAACCAACACCTGTGCAATCATGATAATTTCCTCTTCACTTGTGGCGTATTTTGATCGACACCTTGATTCCACCAAACAAGGCCTGTCTGCTGTGTGCATTCTCCGACTGTTGGGGTCAAATGAAACTAAAGGGAGGCTAGGATTCACAGTTACCTCGATTGTAAAAACTAGAGCTTAAATGTGATTCTAGGCATATATATATGTATATGTACACCATAATTTTACAAGCAAAAATGGATACCTCTCCATTTCTATAAAATTTACTCCTCTCCATTCTCTGTAATAGCTTTGGTTGACACTGCTACAGTTACGTTTACCATATAGATACAAGGACAACATATTACACAAAATTTCATTCAAACATAAGAGGAACCATTGGTAGAATTAGCAGTTGACAACATAAATGTAAAAGTAAGGGAAAAAAAGGAAAAAGTTAATGTTATAAATAATTTTTAAACTATAATAAAATATTTAATATGATATTTAAATTTTAAATATTTTAAATATAATATTTAAATTATAAATTTAATAACAAATGTAGTATTCATCTTATTAATTTTAAATAATTATATATGATGGATAAATAAAATTTTAAATATTATAATAATTAATAGATTTATAATTTAAATAATATATTAAAAAATTTTAAATTTAAAAATTATGTTAAACATTTTACTTGACTTATTAATGATATTAATCAAAAGAAACTCATGAAAAGGAGGAAGAATAGTCAGCAGCAGCAATGAATAACCGTATTTAAGGGAGAAACTGTCAGATGTAAGGAAAAAAAAAAAGAACAATAAATAAAAGTAAGTTGGCCTTATCAGCATTAACAATGTTAGGAGCCGTCGTTTAAATGAGCAGTACCTGTTTCGTTAGGGATCACAATTTGGGTGGCTGAAAGAAACTGTCAATATCTTAAACCGTTGTCCTTGGCCTTGGGACCACCCCTCTATCACCCTCCTGGGGGCTGGTGCCACTCTTAAGCGTTCGCTTTTGGCTTTAAATATTGGCCTTTTTCAGAAGTCAAGGCTTTCCCTTTAATGAGATCCATTGAAAATCTTTTGGTTTTGTTTGGTGCTCTGCTTGCCATATTGATTGTGTGCAGCCATGCGAGCTTAATAGTAAAATCTGAAGTGGTATTTTGAAGTCATACCACTAAACAAAGGATGAGCATTAACGTGGCCTTTAAAGGGAAGGGACCCATTGAATCATGCTTGTTGTGGAGTTGTGGTGTTGGCGTTGCCAATCCACTACACGTAATTTGCTTTCTTACATCGCTGATGCTGACTTGCTCTCATCTACGGTCCTGTGAAGACCATTACAATAAACAAATTAAAAACAACCAATGTAAAACGTTTTTCTTTTTTTCTCTTCTAATTAAATCAGGAAGCAAATAGATTGTTCCAACTAATCGAATGTTAAAAATTGCTTAAAAGTTTTAAGATAAATCGTTCATTGTCAAAATTAATAAATCTTATTAATTAAGCTAATCTGTTAATAGTATTATTACATATTCGATTCACTAAAAATTTATGTTCTTAATTTTTTTTTTCAGTAGTACCGAGTTAAGCTTCGGTTTCTCCAAATCAAATAGTAAGAAAAAAACATTAAAAAAAAAAAAGAACAAATCACAGTTAACTTTTTAAAGTATAGACAAAAAAAGAAAAGAAAAAAAAATCAAGTGGCTGGTGGTTACTTGGTCTATGCCGATGTACACTTTCACCTAATCTGATTAGACGGATAGACAGAAAGTCTAAGAAATCAAATTTTCTTGATTTTCTAATCTTTGAATTTTCTCAGATACTTTTTTAACAAAAAAAAGGTTGTAGTTGAAAGTAAATATATATATATATATATATAAATATTTAGATTTGAATTTAAAATTTATTAAAAATTATTTTTTAAAAATAATTATATAAATTAACAAAATAAAATTTTAAATTTATTTTCTCCAAAATTTGAAGTTAAGAATATAAATATATATAATACAAAAAAAATCATAATTTAAAAATAAAAAAATAATTATAAGTATTCATATATAAATTTTAAATTTATTAAATATCACATAAAAATAATTGTATAAATTAATTGAGTTAAGCTTTACGTTATATATAAATTTTTGAAACACTAAAAGATAAATACAATTGGATATTGCCACAATGGAGTTTTCATTTAGGATGCACGTTTGTTGTGCAAATTAATGTATAGGAACATCAATCTCAAATTGACCCAGTGTTGCTCTAATTTCTTCTTCCTTTCTTATTCTAATCATAAGTATTAATGAGAAAATAAAACAAAAGAAAAGAAAAACTAATATTTTATAGTTTAATATATGGTCAATTAAAACAAAACAGATGTTCCAAAGAATCGCTTTTATGGCACGGCACATCCTTCTCTCATATATAGTATTTTGTGACCTTATAATTTTCTTGTGATTGGGCCCTCCATAACCTATGCTTTGGTCAGATAGTACTATTTTTTGTTATACAAAGCCTCAACTCAATAATCTAAGGAAAGGAAAATTATTTTCATGGAATATTACCTTTTTTTTTATATATATATATTTTTGTCTGTTTTTCCTTGTTATCATCCTCAACATGCGCACAGCACAAGATATTCTTTATCCTTAATTTGGGGGATTCTATTATATTATAAATTAATGTGCTAATCTTTCACTTGATATTGTGTTATATATATATATAGACACACATAGGTTAGTCTTGTCATGCAATTAAATTTTGTTTAATGAAAATTTGGATCATGCTAAATACAGATAGTTGTTCAAAATTAACAAAAACGAAAGAAAAAAAAGATGATCTACTTACATTTATTTAAAGTATGATTAGATCTCAATTAATTTTATAACTATCCATGAATTGCATCGAGTTGGCTTGACTTAGTCGATCATTCAAAAGTTTTACCCAAAATTCTATTCCTCTCAATTTATTTAGTTCAAAAGACTCATTTTAAAATATATATATATTAAGATATCTAAAAAAATATAAATATATTATAATTTTATTAATTTAAATAAAAAATATTATAATATTTTTTGAAATCAGGCCACATTTGAATTGTAAAACCTGTGCTTAAAATTCAATCCGAATTAAATTAAAATCCACATAAATTAAACGAATAACTCGATCTAACAACAAATCTATCTCTTATGTAGGGTTGGCAGCCAAACTCAAACTCGATGGGTTTCGATTTGACCTAATTTTATAGGATTGTTTTTTTTTTTAAATCAAATTTTAGTTCGGATCGAATCGGATATTATTAACAAAAAATTGGAGTTGGGTCGAGTTCGAATTTTAAGCAAACCCGACCTGATATTATATTAAAATTTATTTTTTAATTATTTTAAAAATAATATTTTATTAATTTCGGATCAGATCTGATCGAGTACAGTTTATACAATATCCAGTTCATGTATAAAAAATTGAATTAGATTGAATTTAAATTTTAAAATTATAAAATTAGATCGAATTTGAGACAAATAAAAATACATCTTAACCTAATATATTACCAACTCTATTCTTACTATATATATATTTTTTTTGTTCAAAGGAAGACAACGTCCTATAACATGAAAAGGGGGAGAAAAGCTTAATTCAAACCCAAACTCAAATATCTTTCTTAAGACTTTTTTTGTTACTAGATCAAAAAGCAAAAGATTTATAGTATCTGATTATTTATGGCTTGCCCTATTCATTATTAATTTTCATTAATTTCAGCCTCCGTTGCTAATTACGTACAGCCAGAAAATGTTAGAAGAATCTCTTGATCATTATAACGAAGCAAGGGCTAAATTGCTAAAGTGAGGTCTCCTTCGTATGAGTCATTTCACACAAGGATTAATAGATGGGTCGTTCCATATAAAGAAAACTTTCCACCAAAGTTAATGGCAGTATGGGCACATTTACTCATGTTACTTAAATCTGAAAAGTTCCGATCCAACTGCGGCAACCATTTCAACCTTTTTCTGGCTTTGTCATTGTTGCATCACCATGATGTAGTCATTATTATTAATATTATTATTGCTCCCAAGGAATTAATTTTCAATACTGTTTTAAAGAGTCTTTAAAATTTTTGTCAATGATGTTGGTGGAACCCCCAGAAATTTTTTTTTCTTGAGTTGTAGATCAGGCCATCAAATTAATTAGGATTATGTAATGACCACTGATTCTATTGTCATCCACACAATGAGTTGGTTTTTGTCCTTTTTCATTCCCAAACTCTCAATCTCATATTGTGCACACAAATATGATTAACGGCAAGCCAACAATTTTTCTTTTGAGGGTGTTAAAATATCATCGCAAAAGCCAAACTTAGCCAATGGGATTTCGCTATACATGGGATGGGATACAGAATTAGGTATATAATATTCTCAACATGTGTCTTAATATAGCATTTAATACAAACTAATGCCAATTAGAATTTTTCTTTAGGAGAAAGTTATGAATTATTCTATCTCAGGGTAAGTCTTTTCAAGTGTAAGTTTCTTTCAATTATGTATTAATTCGTCATTGATGGCTTAGTTTATTTATTAATTTTTTAATGTATATTAAAAATTATTTAATTATAATTGTAATTTTTTAAAATAAGATGTAAGTATTAAGATATATTCGAATATTAAAAGCATATTATTTTATATTCATTTGATACATTCAGAATTTTATTTTTAGAAAATTTTTTTATAAAAATTAAACTTAGATTGATAAGGAAAAATTTTCTCTAATTAACTAGATTAATCTTTTGTAAAAATTTTAAAAACTAATAAATAAGTTTAAAAAAAAAAATTAAGTGAAGTACTTGAAGTGGATCAAGTAGTGCTGGCACCTTGAATGAAATGGAAGTAGGTAGGTGGCAGCGTGAAAGGAAGAATGAAGGAAGGGAGATTTGATGGGCGGGTAAAGACGGAAGGTAAGGTAAGAAAATGCTGTGATGAGGTGGTGGCAGTAGAAGAACACGTGGTGGGGCACACCAACTTTAATAAGAGAAAAAGGTAGGCCTTGGACTTATCTTCCACCTCTCAATTTCCAATCAATAATAAACAACACTGCCACTACACGACAAATGTGGCCTTTTGTGTCTGAACACATCTGTCCGCCCCGCCTGTCTTGTATCACTCAACCTTTCTTTGTGGTTCTGCTTTGGGCTTTCCCTCCCGTCTTGGCGCCCACCGTAACGGCGCAGTTGGACTCTTCTCTCAATCGAATTCCTGTGTATTGATTTTCTTTTAATAATAGTAACAATACTAATAATTATTTATTTAATCTAATTTTTAATGGATAGGGACGGGAAAAAAATTAAAAAATTAAAAATTGATTAAAAATTATTATGTTCATATCAGTTTGGATTAATTTTTTTATTCAATTCATATCATATTTAAATATTAAATATATATTAAATTTAGATTGAGATATAAAAAATTAAATCAAAATAAATTATATATTTTTATTAATTTATATATTTTAAAAACTTTATAAAATAAAATAATTATTTTATATATAAATCTATTTAAAAATATTAAAATTTTTATTAAATAATATATAAAAAAATTGATAAATCTCTATTCAGATTAGATTAATTTAAAAAAAAATAGTTCAAATTAGATTTTAAAATTTTATAATATTATATATTATTAAAAAAATTAAACCAAACTCGATTCAATTCGAATCATTATCATCCTTATTGATGGAGAAAGCTCAAAGCAAACTCCATGGTGTTATATATAATAGAAAATTATTTCATTCCCTACCAATAAAATTTTCAAATTTTATAAGCTGAATTAACATAATAACACAAAATAACAGTAAAAAAAGTGTGTATATCTTAAATATTTTATAAATTAAAATTTTATTATTTTACTAATAAAGCATATGAATGTTGATAAAATAATCTCATTTAACTCTTGCATTTTAATGTTTAATATTAATGCTATATATGTGCTAGTTTACTTATGCAGACAGTACAACATGGATCTCAATCTATAAATTCCAATTTAAAAATATTATATATATATATGTATGTATAGAAGATTTCTTTTTATGAAGAAGCATGAAGCATTTAAAGTATGTGGTCCTAGCAGTCAAAATGCAGAAATTAAAATGCTTATATCCCAACAACTATGATAAATCTATATCTATCAATAGTTTTTCATCGCAATTGCTGAATTTCGAAGCTGACTTGGTGCCGAGATTGACTCATCTTGATTTAATCACATGGTTAATTCTTCATTTTATTTTTATTTATAGTTGAACAGGATCTACTACGAGCCTGTGATCCATTGACAAAGAACTATAAGTTTTGGAATGTGAACTTTCGAAATTTAGTTCAATTGTTTCGTATAATGTTATTATATTATATTTTTAAAGGATAATATTTAATATTTAAAATTTTAATATTCGTAATCATTTTCATTATCCTAAGATAAAAATATTTTATATAAAAAAAATTATTATCCAAAAGTAAAGGTTTTGTAAATATAGTGGGGAAAAGAGTAATAAAGCTTTTTTTAATGGCTTGATCAATTGGCTAAAACTTTTCAATTCATTAATTTTGATACCTAATTGATGCCTAAATGTTTATTTAAAAGGTCTCCAAAAGGTTGAAGTTTGAACCACCAAAAACGGAAATAATTCATTTAATGATCATATTGGTGGGGTTTCGATGATGGATTAAGACTTCTAATGCGCCTCTCAGCTAAAGCAAATATGTTATTTATTGCCGAAAGGTTAACATTTCTTTCTCTTCTTTAATTTTATTTACTGAGATAATTAAACCACTCTCTCTTTCCTATATAACTAAGCCCAAACCAACAGCAGACAACATCAAAATCAGCTTCAGTTACCTCTCTCTCTCTTCTCTGTCTCTCCCAACACCCTCTGTCAATCTATATCTTGTTGCTTAATTTCTGACAAACATGGTGAAGCTAGAAACGAGTCTTCAAGCAGCCATGAATGCAAGAATAATTGGGTCTGGAAGTGAGACCATGGTTCTTGCACATGGGTTTGGAGGAGACCAATCTGTCTGGGACAAAATCCTTCCTTACTTGACCAAGCATTACCGGGTTGTCGTTTTTGACTGGACCTTTTCAGGAGCTGTAAAAGATCCTAACCTCTTTGATCCTTTGAAATACTCTTCCTATGATGCCTTTGCTAATGACCTAATAGCTATTATGGACAAGCTTGACTTGAAATCGTCAGTCTTTGTCGGCCACTCCATGTCTGGTATGATCGGATGCATTGCTTCCATTAAAAGACCCCAACTTTTTAACCGGCTCATACTTGTTGGAGCTTCTCCTAGGTATTTTTCTTTTCTTTGAAGCAGACAAAAAAAAGGGTTTTCTTGCTTCTGCTATACCTTTAATTTGCATGTGTCACCTGCTGATCTAGTTAATTTTTTGCATGATTCTGCATGGTCACTGCTTTTCTTTATAAACAACAGTATTATACAGTTTGAAGCATGAACTTGACCAGGTTCTATTAAGAAAAGCCACACACTTTTTTTTTGATTGAGAGATTTAATTCAATATTTTGCCACATCTAGTATTAAATATTCTTCTATTTTCTTTTTTTTTCTTTTCCCCTTTCGGTAATTCCATTTCTTCCTTTTTTTTTTTATATCTGTTTTATTTACTATATGCTTTGTGGACAAGTTTCGTGCACCGAATAAAATTAAATTAAATAATATTTTTACTTTATTCGATCTGACGATGGTTAGATCTAGTCGCTCTTGATGTTGATCTAGCATTTTTTTTTTTGGTCGAATGGAATGTTGATCTAGCTTTAGGGACTCCAGTAAACGCATCCTTAATCTTCTTTTCTTCCTCGGCATGCAAGTAATAATACAAGACTTACATATAACGTAATAGATTTATTTTTTTAACTGTATAAAATAAATAATAAAGCTGTGATTAGACGTGCAGAACCTGTTCAGCAAAATATGGGTACAGAAGTCTCTGGGTCTGTTACGATAGAGAGTGTTTTGTTCTTTATCTTGTACTTTTGTGCTTCGAAATTGTGTGGAGGAGGCAACTCTATAAATAATGTTTATGCATATATATATATATGTATATATATTTATGAGTTACTTTTGTTAGCTAGTTAGGTTCTGTTTTTAAGTTATACCATAAATGCTATATGGGGTAAATAATAATTGTGAAAAGTTTTTTTTTTTTTTAAATCACAATTTATAAATAAAAATATTATAAATTTTGAGATTTGAATCGTAAATTTATTGAATATTATTTTTTAAAAATGATTATATAAATTAAATGAGTTAAATTTAAAATTTAACACGAAAAACATATTCACTTTGTGAATATAATTGGACTTTACAATATTTACTATGTTTATAACAAATTTTTCTAAGCATAGTTTATTTAATTTTCTCATGCGACTTTGTTCCAAAAAAAAAAAAAAGTTTCTTATGCTACTAATTAATTAACACAGGTACATTAATATAGATGATTATGAAGGTGGATTTGAGGATGCAGCAATTGACATCATCCTCTCCAGCATCAAATCCGACTATGATAATTGGGCATCAAGTTTTGCTACTCTTGTTGTGGACAACAAGGATCCTCTCTCGGTTGAAAAATTTGCAAAATGCTTGAAGAAGATGAACCATGAATTCGCAGTCCCCTTAGCAAAAACAGTGTTTCGTAGCGACGAAAGAGATGTTCTTGAGAAGGTTACCACCCCATGCACCATCATTCAGACCACAAATGACATTGTTGTGCCAGATTCAGTTGCCTACTACATGCAGAAGAAGATCAAAGGGAAATCAACCGTGGAGATTGTCAATGCCAACGGTCATTTCCCGCAGTTGACTGCACATCTTGAGTTCCTTGATGTGCTGGGTGGAGTTTTAGGCTTTGAGATTTGATCAGTTAAGGTCAGAAATAAAATAAATATGTGGCCATTGGGACATATTCTTTTGTGTGTTTATGACTCTATTGTGGAACTGACCAGTGTAGAATATATTTAGTCTTTTTATTATTTCATGTCTTTTATAATCAGTAATTAATGTTTTAATTATTAAAGTTCTTCACCTTTTGGCTTGAATCTTATTTTATTAGTACTTAGGAAACAAGTGATCTTGTGTCTTGAATTGGATATGATTGATTTTCATTAATTTGAAGAAAAAAAAAAAGAAAAATGCTATATACACTCTTTAATAACATATAGTATATTTTAATTAAAAAAAAAACACATTTTGTGCAAAAGGTAAGGGAATGTTTTGGATTCAAAATTTTGAATAAAAATTCTATATAGTACTCAAGTCCATAATTAAACAAAAACAAATACAAAGTAAAAAAAAAAAAGAAAAAGAAAGACTATAATATATATTGCGATGATGCCATAAACCCTAATTTCTTTTTTTTTTTTGGAAATTATATAATTAAATTATAATTATAATTACGACTAAATAGTTTCATTTTATAATTCTTAATATATAAAAAACCAATTAATAAAAAAAAAATTAAAATGTAATTGAAAGAGAGTAAGAAAATCATACATTAATAAGGACCATTTTCTTAGTATTGAAATGAAACCGAATAAACAACCATAAACCCTAATTTAAACCAATTCTTTTTTATAACCTAATTGAAAAGGTTCAACCCAAACTTGACTCATACATCACGCCCAATTGTCCACACTGGCCACAACAAAAAGGCTGGGAGAATTCACTTCCGGTAATCAAATGTGGCCCAAAATCGGCCCACTGGGCTTAATATCGTGGAACTGTAACAGGGAGTCATAGGGGCGAACCGGACGGGAAATAGATATCCGAAATGATCTGGCTTTTACTTGAGAGTTGAAGCAGTCGAAGTCATCAAAGCAAAGTTAAACTAGGAAAGCATGAAATGCTTTTCAGTCTGTAAACTCGGAACCAAATCTTCATTGAAGTTTCCACTATTCTTGTTCCCAAACAACCCTGCAACATCGGAGGTTATCGCCGCTGCTCGCTTCCGAAGTCTCGCTCCTCGTTCCCTTCGCTTCTCGTTGCTTGGAAGCGTTTCAATCTCTATTCGTGATCGAAACTGCTCCACCATGGCTGGCGCTGAAGAGTTTGTTAAGGGAAATGTTTATCCAAACGGCGTCGCAGTCATCACTCTCGACCGTCCCAAAGCCCTCAACGCCATGAATTTAGGTCCCTTTCGTTATTTCTCCTTAATTTACATTTAAATTTAATTCGTTTTGTATGAGTTTGATTAGAACGAAAGCGAATTCGAATTGAATGATCGGTTCTAGCACGATTTTTAAATTACAATCTCTACCCTTGATAATGTTATGCTAAAATATTATGAAGGGATAATGCTGTCAAAAATAGTGAGAGTAAAAGAAGAAAAGTAAGACGTTGTTCAAGAAGTTGCTAGTAATAAAATTGGAGGATTACAAGAAGTTTGTAATGGTTCTACAAGATATCCTAGTAAAAGAAGAATCTTTGTTGTATCCACAAAATTTAGCACTTGTTAAGAATTAATGGACAACTGTGCTTGTGTAATTTTGTTGTCTCGTGGCATTTTCTTTGATTTGATATGAATCAATAGTTTGCAGATGTGTTTTGTGGATGAGACGTGTGTATATTTTGATAAATGTAGATATGGATATCAAGTACAAGCAAATTCTTGAAGAATGGGAATTGGATCCAAAGGTCAAATGTGTTCTGATCGAGGGCAGCTCACCACGTGCGTTTTGTGCAGGTTCTTGGACAAGAATTAAGGCTTCTTCTTTGACAGGGAAATGATACTTCTAATAGTATTTCTAGATGCTGTTTGTAATGAAAAATGTGTATTGATATCCTTGTAGGCTATTTTCACGTTGCTAGTGTTAGGGGAGTTTTTGGGGCTAACCACTAACGGGTAATGCAGGAATGGATATTAAAGGTGTTGTTGCTGAAATCCTAAAGGACAGAAACACACCTCTTGTGCCAAAGGTTTCCTTTTCCTTCCATCTGTAAATGCATGCCTCGTGCTTCTAATGTTTCCTACAAGCATACTGTACTTAGTAATTTTTTCCATTCTTGTCAAATCCACTGTTCAAGCCTTAACTTGTTTGCCTTATTCTTCTCTTTTTTCCTTCTTGGTTTTTTCCTTTGGATTGGGGGAGTGTGGATATCATTTTACTTGTATTTTTCCTTATTCTTTTATTTTTGGGTTCCATGTTGTGTTCTTTCCTTAAATCAAAGCACTCAATGCTTCTCTCATTGATAACTTAGATTTAGCATATATGCAGGTGGTGATGTGAAGCAGATTGCAAACAAAAACACACTATCACATATGATTGAGGTTAAATTACATACAATTATAATCATGAACATTTGTAATTTGCTAAATCAAGTCAACACAAGATGTCTGTTGTGTTTGTCCAAACTTGGAATACAACTCTCACCATGGCTATTATACAATCAACATTCCAAAAACCATTTATGATTGCTTATATCAGTCTCAGTAAAGCGCTATCCTTTTACTTTTTCTGTAAAAAGAAAATGACACCATTTTTACTTCATGTCATTTGAAATCCCACCACCCAATTTTTGTGTTCATATCTCCTACAACTAATTGTATGCAATTCTGAAATGTCAACCATCCATAATTGTGGGGTTTATGTGGCTCTATATGAATCCCATTTAGGCACAAACAGTGGGGAGGGTTGGGATCAAGTAATTGTAGGTGAAATGAATCTTTTTTGTTTTTGAGAAACAGAGGAATGGAAATCTTTGATTATACATGTAGTACAACTTGCACAATGTATATCATAATTTTGCCTCTATTGTTTTCCAGATGAAATTAGCTTTTGCTTGTATCAGTAGGAGCATAATTTAAATTTTAACTGTTCTGCACCTGTGCTTTGCAGATTTAACTTTTAAGATATGTTTAAAGTGTTTTATCTTGTAATTGTGTCTAAATTGTAAATGATCTGTTATACATGTCCAAGATGCAGCCATTGACATGATAGGATGTGAGCATGGTACCCCCACATACTGATTGTTCTGCACTAGCGATGACTAGCATATAGTTTGGGTGATTTCTTCATATGTGCATGATGTGTTTGTTGGATATTATATCATTTCTTATTAGGGAGACTTCTGTTTATGCTATGTTGTTTCTCTTTACTGTTAAATCACTTAGTGCCTTACATATTAACTTGTCTTCTGAAGTTCTAGCCTTATTATGTTGTAATTTTTTCCAGGTCTTCACTGCAGAGTATTCTCTAATATGCAAAATTTCAGAGTACAAGAAGCCTTATATATCATTGATGGATGGCATAACAATGGGCTTTGGAATTGGCCTATCTGGCCATGGTCGCTACAGAGTGGTAACTGAGGTGCAAACTGATCTCCTTGCTGTCTGGAGAAATATTTGGTCTTGCATTTTAAGTTATAATAGCTTTACAAGTGTCTTTCTCTAATATTTTACTCTTGCATAAATCTGGGTTAGAGGACTGTTCTTGCTATGCCAGAAAATGGAATTGGTTTGTTTCCTGATGTTGGATTTTCATATGTAGCTGCACAAAGTCCAGGAGGGGGTTCTGTTGGTATGTCTCTTTTACCTCTAAAACTAAGCTCTAAGAGTTGTAAAAACGGCTTGTAGTAGGATGCTATAGATTAAACCAGAAGCACTAGGGTTGAACTGGGAGTGTAGTAGGGTTATTTTTAATCTTGTAAGTGCTTTTAAAACATTTTGGATATGCTGAATCCCTAAAGCTAAACTTATATGATTATACACGTGCACAAATACCAATTTAATTCTCTTGCTCTCTTGAGGTTATATTGCATCCTTCCACTCTTGTCTTTTACAATTTTGGAGTTCTGCAGGTGCTTATCTTGGAATGACTGGGAAAAGGATATCAACGCCTTCAGATGCACTATATGTAGGTCTTGGAACACACTATGTGCCATCCAGAAATCTAGGTTCACTGAAGGAAACCCTTTTAGCCAGTACCTTGTATATCTCTGTTCTTCTTTTTCTTTTGATTGCTTTCTCTTTGAGTGGAAATGAATAGATTTAGGATCTTATAATTCTCTATTTAGTTGCTCACTGTTCATATAAATTGTGACTTACAAATGTCTCTAAAATGGGGGGAAACGTATTTATGACTTGATATTCCAAATCAAGTTAGCTTTGTGAAAAAGTGTGAAATCTTTGCCTTCAGAAATTTTAGTTTTAGGACCAATGTTTCTCTATGTTGGGCCGGAAGCTGTAAAATATGAACTTAAACTCTTCAATCTTCTTGGTTTTTATTGTATTTCAGCTTGTTGTTTGCAATGTAATTTCCTCCCATTTTCTGAATAAAAAGTTTTGAATTTGTTTTCTGTTCTTCTGCAAATTGCAGATGTAGTAGTTCTATTAGCAACACAAATATTCATGGTCTTCTTCCAGAAAAGTTGTGAATGATATGTTTTGCAAATTGGAGATGCAGTAGGTCTATTAGCAACATAAATATTCATGGTTTCTTTCCAGCAAAATTGTAAAATGATATGTTTATTTTCACAGTTCAGAGGATCCACACATGGATGTTACTACACTGTTGGCAAAATACAGCAGTAACCCTGAGTCTGAAGCAAACTTGAAGTCGTTTTTGCCTCATATAACTTCATGCTTCAGTGCAGATAAGTCTGTTAAGGAGATAATTGAAGAGCTTAAAAAACATCAGCAAAGTGCAGAAGCTTCAGGTAAGCTTAATTAAAATTGGCTAATCCAAACAGTAAAATGAATTGCATATGCGTCATTATTGTGCTCCCTGGAAAGCTTTTTCTTGTGGATGTTGGTGGATGACAGTGAAACCATTAATCTAGATACATTTACATTGTTTCTTTCCGCAGTGGTAGAGTGGGCAAATGATGCTCTGCATGGTCTTGGAAAGGGCGCTCCCTTTTCTCTTTGCTTAACACGAGATTATTTCTCTAGAGTTGCATATGGATATGGTAAACATGGAAATGAATTTACTACGGTGAGTTTGGATATGTATAATTCAACTTTCTCTCGCTCTCTCTCTCTCGTTTCATTTCTAAGTAAATTTCTTCTCTAGTCACAAGACGGCAAGAGTTTTCAAGTAACATCTGTATTTATGTTGCATTGATCATTTCCAGCTAAACAGTGTTATGAAAACTGAATATCGCGTTGCCTTGCGGTCTTCTCTGCGAAATGATTTTGCTGAAGGTGTACGCGCAGTCTTGGTTGACAAGGATCAGGTTGTTTCTTCATGCTTCTGCACCTTCTCTCCAAGATAAAAGATCTGCCACTTGCTAAGATTATACTTTAATATTATTAAAAAATAAGTTAACATCTGCAAATTTTCTCCTCTTTTATTCCTCCAATCTTTAAAATAATGATGATCTCCAAATACGTTGAATCTATTTCTTTAGAACGTGTCTGTCGTTCATCCATTTCTAACATATATGCTTGTCTGTTTATGGATGTGCATGTTCCTCGAAGCTCCTGGGTTTTATTCTTCTTCGCCTTCAGGCCTTAAAAGCTCATGGCTTTATTGTTCATAGTTGTGACTCTTTTATGTCTGTGCAGAATCCAAAGTGGAACCCTCCAAGCTTGGATGGAGTTAACCAAAAGGAATTGGAGGAAGTTTTTGAACCATTAGGTCCAGGAATTGAAGACTTGAAAGTGTAAGTTCACACTTCACATAAACAAATTGTCTCTCCTTGTTTTGCTTGGAAGATGAATGGATCGGCGACATGCAAATACAAATTTGGAGCTCAAGAAAATAAACAAAAATCATTTACAAGCAAAAGTGCCTCGGTTTTTGGCATGAAAGAGTTTTACATATTGCATGACACTTAATGTCTTTAATAATATTCTGATCCTAAAGCACAATCATTATTCCTGGAATGTACACTTTTGACTTTTCACAGAAAATAGTACGGTCAAATATTTTTTATGATCTATGACTTTAAGATTCTATGAAAATGTTGTGCTTTTTTTCCTAGGATGGCGGTTTGCATTTAAACTGGATTGTTATCTTATTCACTGATAATGGAGTTTACAATTTCCATAAACCAATTTATACACTTATCATGAAGGAGAAGATAATTTTTATTTCGGAACTATCCAACATTAATGCGGCTTTCTTTTGTGAACAGAATGGGAGGGGGTTTTGGCTTGGTGTGTTTTACCAGAAAGCATATTTAGGATTAGGAGCAATCTTCGCTCTTCATACTTTGGAGAGCTTTCTGTTTGGTTGCAGAGAAAAGTTACGTAGATTCAGAAACAGATTGGGATTAAAATTTTTTTTTTTAATTGTGTAAGAGGAAAAATGGATAGGGAGAGATGCTTACGGAGCCGCGATTGCATGCTTTGATTTTGTCGAAGCCTCGGAGATCGGAAGAATCGTGGGGGTTATCTTCGGGTTTAAAGACACGAACGACGAGTGGGTTAGTAGTGGCAGCAGCGGTAGATGAAGCTGATAGAGAACGGGAATTGGAAGTTTTGATTGGATGGATGGAAAGGAGAGTAGCGGAAGGGAAATACGGTTATTGAACCGTTGGAACAGGCGTGATAGGATTTGGCGGTGCGGAGAGATGAGATTTGAGTGTCGCATTTTGTGAGAGAGGTGGTGAGCATTGCAGCCATTTGAGAGCGAACAGCGAAGCGGGCAAGAGAAAAAGCGGTCTGGTTTGTTTGGGACGAGGGAGAGTGGAAATTATTTTGCTAACGACGTCGCTTTCAAATTCACTAAGGATACGTTTGGTTTACTATTTTGCCAACAATGCCACAATAACCAAATTATGAGGTTTTTCTTGTCCCAAACGCGCCCTTGGTAGTTTTTCAAAATCAAAAGCAACTGTGTAGAGTGCGGGCTTTAGCGCTTCAGGCCAAATCCTTAAGTATCCAATCAAAACGGAGCTCAAAGCAATTTTCTTTTCCTTTTGTAGGAAACGTCAAAGAGTGGTTTTATTCTCTTTCGTGAATCGCATTTTCTTTGGCCTTGCTGTAGCATCTTCATTCACGGTTCAAATGCGTTCCCTTCTCTACAAATCGCTTATTTGCGAGTCCCCCCATTTTCGTACCCAATTCCTCAACGTTCCCGCGGGTTCTCCTCCCTTTCCGTCGCCGCCAAATCACAATATTTCCCGCCGGATTACGTATCGAACCATGTCTTGCTCTTCCCAAACCTCTTTCCCCACTCTCCGAACCGTCACCATATCTTATCCCAAACTCAAGGTGAGTCCCTGATTAGCTTTACCTTGACTTACCTTGGACTTCGGTGAGTTGACGCGTTTGAGTGGGATTTCAAACAGAGTTGACTGTGATATTGTGGTCTAAATTGTTAGTTTCATTGCATCTTCCTGCAGTTTCTTGGCAACCAAACAGAGTTGATGACATGTTATTTTAAAAAACTAGATTGTTGGATGTTGTGTATACGTATCTGCATGCGTCTAAAAGCTTTTTTTGTTAATATTTTTTTGTCCCGTTTATCGAAATGGATTGAAATAGGACAAGGATGCTGACCTGTCTATGAAAATTGAAGAAGGATTTGGACCGAATGGACTGGGAATTCTATCAATTACAGACGTATGAATTCATTTTTTTTCTTTCGCAGAAATTTGTTTGTCGATAACTTGATGGCTTGATTGATTTTCTTAGGCAATTAATTTCTTCTAATATGTTTTGAGTTTCTTTTTTCTTTTTGGTAAGTTTGACTTTGTAATTATTTATTGCAGGTTCCAGAATTTCCTTCATTGCGTCGAAATCTTCTACACCTTTCAACTAGGTATAATTTAAGCTTCAAAAGGAAAATTTTCATATGACTCCTTATTAAAGAAAATTGAAAAATATTATTTGAATCTCCTTCCCTTTTAACAGATTAGCTGGCCTGCCTGAAGAGGTGAAGAAGGGACTTGAGGATCCTCAGAGTAGGTAATGTTTTGAGGTTTTTATTTTCTATTCATTGTTCCTCTGGGAATTCATTTAGAATGTTAATGCTATTTTCTTTTTATTTATTAAAAATGCATGACTCTGTTATTCTTAAAAGAGAGTGTCAAGGGTTCAAGATTGTGGATTACATTGCTGTGTTGCCTTTAAGCCGTGTTCTTTTTAAATGCTTTTTATCTATAGGTACAATTTTGGATGGAGTCACGGGAAAGAGCAGCTCGAATCTGGGAAACTGGGTAAATGTTTACACATGTTTGAATCTTACAACTTGACATTATTAAACATGAGTCATTAGCATGCAGTTTATTGCTTTTCTTTATATTTATATATAATTGTAGATCAGAAA
Organism: Durio zibethinus; assembly: GCF_047325235.1. NCBI lineage: Eukaryota > Viridiplantae > Streptophyta > Magnoliopsida > Malvales > Malvaceae > Durio > Durio zibethinus. Next base: position 29,418,202 of record NC_143167.1, on the reverse strand, counting down.
ATACCATATAGCTGATATAAAGTATGCCGCACTAACATTCTAGTTGAAGTCAACATTAAGAACATGCTAAACTGCTTATAAACATCAACCTTGAGCAATTGGCCTCTTTGTGTGTGGGAAAGTATGTCCTTTTCTTGTTCTTCCTCAAATCCCAACATTTATGGGAGGCTATCTTCTTTCTGCTTCCCATAATTTTAATAGCATGCGTAAGTTATAGGCAGAGATGAAAGGATATTGTTTTAAGAGATACTGTATAAACTGGATTAAGGAAGGGATTGAGTGAAATTTTGCTACAGATATGTTCAATTCTAAGTTACATTCAGAGGAGAAATACTCTTTCAATTTCTTTGATGTTGGTTCTGAAACAAAAAATAAGAGACTTAAGTGGTTTATACTTGTTGCAGGATTTTAGATCCTGGATGCTTTTTCTATATGTGAAGTGGTGTGAAGCCCCTTGAAAATGTCTGCTTCTTCCTATATATTTGATTTTGATATTGTCTTTAATTTATGCTTGAATTGTGTTTCTTTTTCTTCCTGGGTGCTTTAAATTTTTTTCCCTTCAATGATTTCAATTTATTTCTCTTTAATGCTATGCAGATCTGCTGAAAGGTTCGTTCTATGCAAATCCGCTAATTGATGTGTCTACAAACGATGTATACTTGATTGAGAGGTAAACATGGAAAGGAAATTAATGAGTACTATGATTGCATTGATACGTAACATTGTCTTAAATTGGTGCAGAGACCAGTTCCCACTGTTTATGTCTGTAGGCTCTTATATGATATAATGTAGACTCTGCCACAAGTGATTGTGCTTATATGTCCAGTTGGTCACCCATGCTCTGCCTTGTAGGTATCCATCATATTGTGGAGCAAATATATGGCCTCAGGCTGCTTTGCCTGAACTTGAAGTGGGTATGTTCACATTTCTTTAAATTTAGAAAAATAATGGAATCTGAAGCATGTCTTCATCTTTTAGTGAGTTATGAATTGCTCTGAGGAAATAATATCAAATTTATTTATTATGTGTTCAAATCTGACGTAGGATTTTCTGTATGTTGATTATTGACCTCTACTCTGTAGCTTTCAAAGCTCTGGGAAAGCTGATCTTTGATGTTGGGTTGCTGGTGGCATATCACTGCGATCAATATGGTAAATTCCCTAGAATTCCAACTTTTAAGTACAGAAAATATGAAAATGGAAAGTTGCACTTCTATTCCTAAATTATGCATACCAGCTTCACTGACAAAGCATCACAGTCTTTTATAGTTGAGATTAGACCTTTGAAAATCCAGGGGTGACCACATTTCAATATTTTGAATTTCATATTTTTAGATTTGACCCTATACCATGATGTATGAGATGGATCGAGCCTAGTCCTGTTGAAAAAATTGGCTACTGTGGTTTCTTGATTCTATAACATGTTAAATTTATCTTAAACAAAGAACAAAGTGTTTTTGTTTGCTATCTTAAGTTGCTATTTCACTTTATGATCACATGAGCAGTATCTAGGGGGATGAAAATGCACGAGGATGAAGGCCTTGAACAAACACTTCTTCGCTCTCGTTGTCATAAAGGCCGTTTGCTTTATTACTTTCCTGCACAACTAAGGTTTTATTTTCCACAGTAGATTTCTGGTTATATTTTTCCTGAGTCAACAGTTAATCCCTCTCTTTCTCTAGCTTCTAGAGTGTATCAAGTAAAATATGACATTGCTTGCAGTAATCATAAAGAAAATGGTGACTCCATGTCATCTTGGTGTGGATGGCATACAGACCATGGCTCACTGACAGGTATAAATCTTTAGTCTCATCTTATTATTTTTCTCACTTCAGCTTATCAGCTACCTCATGTATAACACCTGACCTTATGTTAAAAAAAAAGATTTAATTAATGAAAACCTATATAATGCCTGTTTAACATCATTAACCTATTGTCATCCATCTTGGTCTGTCTAGTGCTTTTTTTTTTTTTAATAATGATTTAGGAAGTAATAGTTAAAATGAAAAAAAATTGCCATATGATATTTGTGTATTTAGGTGGTATTGCAGAAAACAGGAAAACTGGAATTGTTTTGCTTTGCTTTCAAGGCATGTCAAGATGAATCCACCCTCCATAGGTGCAATGAACTGGATTGATTTCATTTACTGAAAATGTAGATAAGCCTGTTTCAGAGATTGAGAGAAGTTGTATGGTGGTATAATGTTAGTTCAGATACACAGTTAAACTTAAAAAAGAAGTGGGGACTTTTGGTGGGCTAGAACTAAGGATGTTTCTGATGTAAAGCACAATTTTAAAAGATGATACAACTATAAGGAGATTAAAGAGAAACTTGTATGGATAATGAACTAAAAGTTGTTTAGCATTTTAACTTTTAAGTGCAGTAGTTAACTCTTTTGAGGTTAGAAATTAGTTTTTGTCCTCTTCTTTTAGTAGCCTTGCAAAAAGATTGATATCATAGTGATCAATTTTATGTTTGTCCCTGATTTCTGCTTCAATTTTTAATATGTAGGTCTGACATGTGGCTTGTTTAAGAGGGATGGTGTAGAAATATCTTGTCCTGATAGTGCTGCTGGCCTTTATATAAGAACACGGACTGGTCAAATTGTCAAGGTATACATTCTTGGTCAGAGTACTCAACTTACCAACAAATGCAAGTGACCAAGTATATTTATAATGAATTTTTTCCAAAGCATTCTTTGTCATAAATCATAATTCCTTGTTTAGCTTCTCATTTAAAAAAGAATAATTTTAGGCATCATATTACATGATGTGTCAGTCTCGGATGATATTTTGGAGTTGAAATATTGAAATTTCATTTGTAATGGGGAATATTAGATAAAAAATTTCTGGCAAGAATGAGCTTGTTAAGGACTAGAGTGCTATCTGTACACTATTTTGATGCCAGTTCCATTTGCATCCAAGACATTAAGTAAATGACATATTATACATTATTGATGCTGGATTGTGCCATAAAATTGCACATTACTGTCAAAATAGAGAACCTTTTATAATTTTTGGAGAGTACCATAAAATGGTGATTTGTACATTCCCTAACTTTTCTATATTTTGTAGATCTTAAAAAATATTCCCTAGTCTGTAGTTGAGCGTGTAAGTTGAGAAATCGGAGAAAGGCTTCCATTAGATGGTAGAGGTATTTAAATAGATGGAGAAGGACAAATACTAGGGGATAAAACTAGAAATTTCCTTATTTCATGCTGCGGAAGCAATAGTGTGGTTTTAACCAATTTTTTCAACCAACAGCTGCAAAATGTTACCTATGATTGCCATGCTTTAGAAAAACATTTACTGATTCTATTAAATTGGAATTCATATGCATTAGGCTATTTTTGGAGAAGATGAAATAGCATACCAAATTGGCGAGACCACTGAAATTCTTTATCAAGGTTACCTTTGTGCAACACCTCACTGTGTTCAGGTAATTTCTACTCTCTCTCTCTCTCTTGGGGGGAAAATCCCTGTTCAGTTTCCGTTATCCTGTTCTTCCACTATAATATCCTTTATTCATTGATTCTGTTAGGCACCAAAAGGAAAGGAGGCTTCTGGTGTTGATCGATCAACATTTGCATTATTTATGCAACCTGATTGGTATGTTAATCATCAACAATTTTAATTCCATGCTTATTGACTTGCCTTGTACGAGATTAATTTTAATGGTAGAATAATGAACTATGATGATTTGTTTCGCTATAGTCAGCTCAGCATTTATGCCTTCATATGTCATTCTCTGCTGGTGTAGAAATGAGTTACTAACATCTGATTAGGAAAATGAGTTTGATGTTGGTAATCTTGTTTTCTTTAAAATTGAAGGGATGAAAAGCTCACTTTTCCTGAGGAGGTTCGTATTCATAAAGAGGTATGTTTCTATAATCCTATGGACATGCAAAAAGTATCAAATGATGCATAAACCACAAGCTAGCGTGTGGACTTGCACTTGTGCTTGGAAGAAACTTAATGCTAGAAGTCAACTTTAACTTTCAGGATAATTTGATACCATATGATGATGGTCCTAATTAGAATACAACTTTTAAACATTCCTTGGAACCCAAATAGAAAAATTACTAGTATTATTACCGTGTAGGGGTCGTACTATTTACTGAAGTTTTGTTGTGCAATGGTTTCAGCTGATACCATCAAGCGGCAGTCTTACTTTTGGAGAATATTCTGAGTTGCTCATTGACAAATATTACCACAAGAAAGCATAGGGAGCCTGTGTATTCTCTTCTAGCAACTTTAATCTTTATTTTATCCCCTAATGTCTAGTTACACTAAATAATACAAAAATAATCAATAAAATCTCTTTGTAATCTTCATTTTTTTTTTAAGTTTTTAATCTACTCTTAAATTTCTTTTATATTATTATATATTTAGTTGAAGAGGATATTATGCGCTTAAACTTTCGAACCTACAACCTTCAACTGCTAATTTCAATGACATACAACTGATTCAAGGGATAGTTGGCTGTAAGCTTCATGTTTGTTTTATAGGAACAAAAGAAATTTATAGATCCTTGGTGCAATTTGGTGTTGATTTTTTTGTCAAACAAATATTCTATTTTCTATTTTATGATGAAAATCAGGTCAACAAAGAAAGGCAAATGGTTTTAGGCTTGGATTTGGACCGTCAAATTTCGGCCCATTTAGCATCATCCCCTAATAATAATATAATAATATTTTCTTTTGGCAAAGCCCTTAAATTGGATTGGACTAACAACTGTGGTGGTCTCGCTTTCGTCTTTCGTGGGCTCTACATGAAGTGGAATGCTTGGGAGGATAAATTAGAAAATCTACGCCCACCCTGGGGAAGATAAGGTGGGTCCCTAATCGGATGATTTTTCCGTAAGATAATCTGACCGCTGTCTGTTCTGACGTAAAATTCAAAACCAAAACAGCGGCAGCCGCAAATATGAAAAGATAAAAAAGCTACAGTCTCTTAATGAGATGACTGGACTTGATAACGCTGGTAGCAAATATAACATAAATAATTATCAACACAATCAAATTACAAATTTAGATCTTAATTTATTCGAATTTAAGTTTATTGAATAGAAAAAATTAAAAATAATAAATAATAATTTAATTATTAAATAATTTTTTACTTTTATCACTTTTTATTCTTATCAAGCAAATTTTTAGATTTTTAATTTAGTCATTTAATTACAAAATGTTGGCCAGAAATTTCCCAAAAAATGTTACGGTACGATTGGCTCTCGTTCCATGCAATGCTAGCTGGCCGACTTCCACTTCCACGTGTCTCGCATTCTTTTTTTATCTCAAAACATATTCATATTCTCGCCAGCGAATCAAAGCCATTTCACTTTAAGCCGGCTAAGGACCAGAGTGAGTAATGAAAGGACAAAACGTGTTCAAAATGACGACAAGAGTGCCACGTGGCGGGCAAACGATAATTAAAGTAAAGCTGGTGGAGGAGGCTCCCAACACGTCTTCTCCTTGGTTTATCTTTTGTCTACTGCATGGCCCCACTGTTAGTTTGACCAAACTAAATGCTCCACCCTTCTAAATTTACCATTTTATCCTTTTTTTTACATGAAATTTGTTTTCCCAAAAAGCAAAAAATAATAATACTAAAAGATAAAAGCGTTTATTTTTTTCATTTTCTCTGTATTTGTCGAATGGTATATTTTCTGATTTTTGTCAAATTAAAAATAAAAAAAAAGTTAATGTATATAAATTTAAGGTCAATTTTGTTGTTATAACAACCCATTATTCATCATATCACTCAATCATTGATGAGATCTAAATAAAAAATTTATTAAATATATATTATTATCTCCAACATTTTAATAATAATAAATAATTTATTATCTCATTCTCATCTTCTTTTTTATATTATCATTCGAATTCTTTTAACATCCAATTCGCACTAGTTTGCTGATCTCACTTTTTAATTCGCTTTCGCCACATTCTTATCTTAGTTCAATGGTGCCACTAATAATATATAGTAGAAAATGTAGAATTTCACTTTAAATTATTTGACTTTGCTTCCTTTGTATGAAAAAAAGAAAATGTATTTGCCCATTTCTTAAAACAAGAGAAATATAAAGGGCTCTCTTAAAAAATAATAATAAAAAGGGCAAAACACCAAAGTTGCAGTTGGATACTGAAAAAGTTGGCTTCCAGGAAATGACATTTATCTAAAACAAAAAAGGGTACCACAGTCGTCACACGTTTGTATAATTATAAGTAGGATTTTTCCGTTCGTGTTCCAAAGCAGAATCATCAACGACCATAATCCTCTCAGACGGTTGGGTTCCGCCATGTCAACCACACCTTACTTTCTTTCAAGCTCCAAATCCAATCCTTGCCTCAGGTCTCAAAAGCCTCGGAAACCCAGTTTTCGAAATCGTTGTTTGTTGATGGCAAAGCAGCAGAAAACTCGGTTTTACATACTTGGACGTTGTGTCTCCATGCTTTTGTGCTGGCATGACCATTCTCTTTCAGATTGAGTTCCAAGACAAGATTTTGTTTCCAGGCATCAGTTGGAATCTGGAAGACAAATCTGGGTTTCAAGATTTGGATGAGAAGAATAGACGAGGAATTTGAAGAAAGGTCAAGGAATTCAAGCGCTGGTCTCTTGCTGGAAAACAGGTAGGATTCGTGGAAACTAGAAGTAGCCATAGAGTTAAGAACTTAGGAGGGGATTGGACCAAGGATTCAGCGGCAGTCATTCATTTGTATGCCAAAACCAAAGGAGCAAAGTGTAAATAACAAATTTTTGCTTCTTCAAGTTTGTTCTTTTTTGTTCTTCTAAAATGGATGCAAAAATTTTTGCTTTTGATCCCATTGGCTTCTTCCTTTGTCAATTCGTACATTCCTATCAGTCTATTACTCCAAAGAAAATATTGATGATTAAATAGAATAATATTTGATAATTACAAATAATTTTAACTAAAACTTTAATGTGTTTATTATAAACAAGTAATATGCTAAGTACTGCAAAAAAAAAAACTCACTGAATCTGGGCTACTTAAATGGTTATGTGCAAAAAGAAAAATACTAGAAGGAACAACAATATATTTTTTTTATTACAAAGCAATAAGAATTTCATGTAAAATGTGAAAACATTTATGCTATCTAAATTTCAAGTAAAAGGAACAGCCAAGTGTTGATTTTTTTTTGTCAAGGAACATTACAATATGGGCTTTCCTTCTGCCATTTTGTATTTCTACACACGTAAAATATGGGGAAATAGTCATTGTATCCAACTGGGGAGAATTTATCTCAAAACTTCCATTCCAATTTCCAAACCATCTTAAATTCAAATTGTGTTAGATTCACTGTTGCCATAACCTGCAACAGTGACTCTCCCCTGGGCACTGTTAAAACAGCAGTGTCAAATTTTTTTTTTTTCAATCATGAAAAAAAAATTGGATGGGTAGGCATTGGTACTAAAACACATGTAAAACTCTTTTCTTAACTGGCTAACTGCCCATGTCCCCAGCTAAACTTTCATTGTCCTGAGATTACACTTGTCCCCATCTAAACTTTCATTGTCCTAAGATTAGACTATGGAAATCAACCCTATAATTTTATTCAACCTAGCCAATTTTGCTTTTTTAATGTCTACCTTCATCCAACCACTTGACCAATTCCTTCCTCTGGACTTACGTAATAAAATTTAATACTAATATTTTAATTATTTATATCATTTTTCAACAATCGTAAATGTAATTTTTATGCTAAGTTTCAAAAGGAAAAAAGAAATCTTATTTAAGAAGCAATACTGGATAGATTTGATCTGCTCTCTTTATCCCTTTATCAGTAATTGAGTGAACTATTAGTGGAGTATTAAATTTTTAATTTTAATGATCAAATTTTAAAATTTTGATAAATTTAAATAAAAAAAAATTGTAAAAACTGGACTTGAAAGAAAACGAAATTAAAGAGGTAAAAATGTAAATTCGATTTTTTTTTAATCTATATAAAAGGATGGTAGAATAAACCCCTTAACCAAGCCCAACCCAACTAAGTAAGCCCGTTGCACTTTGCAGCTAAAACAACGTCGTTTAATAAGACTCCCCTAGGCCCGCTTCTCCAGCTTTCATGCACAATTCCATAAATCCTAAAAAACTCTTGGGCGGCTGCAGCAATTCAAGGACCAATCATTTTCAACCTTACTTCAAATTTGATTTAAATTAAATTCCATTGTTTCAGCTTGTATTTCTTCTCACTTCTTTGTAAAAAGTTGGAGTATTTATTTCTGTTGAAGGTCCAAATCAATCAATCGCGAAATTTACGCTCTGCAAAATTAAAAAATAAGAAAATCCCGTGAAAAATGTTGGATGAAAGTGAGTTCGATATGAATTTCAAATTGTTAGCCCTTCGAATCCCTTGTGAGCTCTGCTAAATCACCACTAGCCGCTCTTTTTTAAAATTTTTTTTTTAATTTTAGTTGTTATTTCTTTTTAGTTTAAGAATTTTCTGTTTTAGGTACTTTGCTGGACAAGCCTCGTGCTAAACCTATAACTGAAGATCCTACACGTGAGAAGAGCCGTTACATGATTTTGTCTGAAAAAATTCAAAATCTTGGTAAGAAACGAGGCATTGTAAAATTTTCAACTTTTTGTTTGTTCAGTTAAATTTTTTTTTCTCACTGCTGGAAATTTTGTGTTTGAAATAGAACAGATTTATCAGATATTCGAAGCCCAAAACTTGATGAACTCAAGAAATTATGTGAGATCGAAGCAGTTCCATATTCATTGACCCTTGGATATTCTAGCGGACTGCTGGTCAGTTCCATATTCAATACGGTTCTCTTTAATCTTTTCCAGCGTATAGTTTTAAACCTGTGTTTAAAGGACGGTTTATGGTTTTATAGATCATATCATCATATATTGAAGCAGGTTCTGCCTCCCGGGGTGGAGGTACCTTCATCTTTTGAAACAATAGTTAAGTGTTTAACTCAATCTTCGATTGAGCTTTCCTTCTTTTTTTTTTTCACCCTGTATTTCTTTCCTGTTGCTTTCAATACCATTGGCGTCTAACATTTTGTCTGAACTCTGCAGGTCATGTTGCCCATCTAAATATACACAATAAGTTACTTCCTTTCAAAGATGTGATTGCAAAAGTCATTTATGATATGAGTTTTCGTTTGTCTCTGTCCTGAACATTTCATCATTCTTCACTGTCATTGTCCCTAGGTAAGGTTTTTTTTCTTTTTTTTTTTTTTTTTAACTTATTGGACCTGTTATTTGCATTTAATTTCCTTTTCGTCCTTTCATGGTAGCTTTTTTGCTTTGGTTCCTATTTGGTAAAACTAATCTTTTATGGCACTTAATATATAAGTTTTCTTTGCCAATACTTCAAACCTTCTGATTGCAGAGATTCTTATATTGATATTAATACTATTGGGATTTGTTTTCCTATTCTTTTGTGATCATATCTTCGTGCTTTGATCAGGAACTGTAACACTCGCTGCTTAGTATCTGTTTGTATCATGATTGTTACCATTTCTTTGCTTCTAATTGTCCATTCGTGCTACTGATTGCTCCAAGTTTAATCTCTTGGCAGAAAAATTACCCAAGAATTAAAACAGTTGTTAATAAAGTTGGAACTATTACAAATAAGTTTTGCGTGCTGAAATTTGAAATTTTGGCTGGAGAAAGTGATATGGTAACAGAAGTGAAACAATATGGGGCAACATTCAAGCTAGATTACGGTTTGGTTGATTGGAATTCTAGATTGGAACATGAACACATAAGGCTTGTATCTTTGTTCCTGCCAGCGGAGACAATTTGTTACATGTTTGCTGGTATTGGACCATTTGCAATTCCAGCAGCACAGAAAGGGTGCTTTGTGTATGCGAATGATTTAAATCTAGAAAGTGTTCACTATTTGAAGATCAATGCACAAAGCAATAAGGTTGGTGGTTGTGCTTATGCATACAATATGGATGCTAGGAAATTCATTTCCCAGTTGATGGCTGTATCAGTTTGTGAAATTGATTTAGAATCTGATGATTCCATGGTCAAAGCTTGTGACACTTGTGGCATAAAGGCCATTGTTGATTTGAAGGCAGAGGACACATAGCTTGGTAGTACCATCTGTTATTATTTTATGCTTCTTCTTGCTTTAAGTTGGGTATAAGTTTATCTGAATTTTCCATTCTCTTTCAGTTGAGGAGAAAGAAGTAGTTGGTAGTGATGTCAAAGATGATCTGGAGGAAATGCAAAATTCTTCCAGGACTGTAGACGGATCGGTAGTTGCAAGTAAAAGATCTCCACATTGTTTCACAGAAGGTATGACAAGAATGTGCATCAGGCATTAGGTTATAATTGAAGAACATGCAATAATCATATATTTTTAATTTCTTTTTTATATTCACCAGCTGGGGAAGCTAGAATTAGCCATATATGTAATTATTTTGCTCTTGCTTCGTCGGACTGAAAGAGTGAGAATTTCTGCATTGACATTGCAGAGAATGCAAATGCCCACAGTGGTCATAAGAAAAAGGGGGAATACACATAAGAGGATGAAAGGATCTGTTGTGCCCAAAGCTAAGGCCTGGGAGCATGTTGATCATGTGATAATGAATCTTCCTGCTTCTGCTTTACAATTTTTAGGTATGTAATCTGCCTATTATGATATTTGTGTATCAATATATATGCAATTGTGTCTTTGTGTGTGTTTGTGTTTGTTCTGCAGACCACTGGTCCAGTATTCCCTATAGTATAACTTTACTTTTGGTTGATCTGGTGGACATCCATGTTGATTCTAATGTTACCTCAAGTTAATCTTTCTTTCCTTCTTGTTTTGTTTGGAAAGCTAGAAGCTTTTTCGCTGGTAAACTTGCCTGTATATATTTGTGTATCATTAATGCTTATTTTTTTTTTACCATTGATTTCATTACTATGAAGTATGAATATGTGGCATTATCAGAACTAAGTACTAAATCCATCTGATTAGTGTTGCTTGCATTGGAAAGATGCATGCATCCTGTTAATCTTTTTTATTCATTACAAATGCATCTTCTTTTCCCCACCCTGGTGCAGAGGTAAGGGGGAAATAGTCCTTAGTTAATGGGACTAGGTGATCACCTCACTGTACATACAACTTTTTGCTCCAATGATGATGCTTTTTCCCGTCTGCTTTTGTGAAAGCGAGAACAAAATTTATTGCATGTATCCTACTTGTCCATTTCATATGTGCTACCAGTTTACCAATTTTCCACATGATGCTCCTTTGTATGAAGATTTGGTCAAAGAAGTTTGATTTTTTCCACAGATGGATTTAGGGGTATTATCTCAAGGATATACTGGAAGGGGCCTCTTCCATTGGTTCACTGCTACTGCTTCATACGAGCAAGTGAAACTAAAGAATTGATAATATCAGTAAGTCTGCCGCACTGTTATTTATATTTCTTTCATTACTTGTTTAAATAGCTTCTTAGGTTATCTGGGTAAGTTCCAGGATTGAGAAGTTTTAGGTAATTTCATTCTTTTTCATTTTTATACCACTACTTGAATTGCTTGTGTTAAGCCACAACATGGATGACATTCTTTCCCATGAATATCTTGTCCTTTACATAAGCCCCTTTAATCTAGTTCATTTGGGAAGGTCCATAGGATGCAAAAATTTATCAGTTAATCTCTCGTTATTTTATTTATGCTGTTAACTGTATTTGATTTCTCAAATCTTTTACAGGAGGCAGAGTCTGCCTCAAATGCCAAAATAAAAGACCCAGTGTTTCTTATGGTTAGGGATGTTGCCCCTAAAAAGCTGCAAACTACAAAGATTTTATCTGTTCTATTTTTATCATCCCAACCCCTCTTTTTTGTTGAGGGTGGAGGAGGAATTTGCATTAATCACATTTGCGGCCTCTAATTATGAACTATACTTTATGGTGCAGGCAATGTTTTGCTTAAGCTTTAGGCTGCCAGAAGCATGCTTTGTCGACGACATCACCGACAGTACCTGTCATTAAACTGGCGTGTTATGAGTTATGACCCTTCTTCAAAGTCAGAGTGGTATTCTTCCATACACATAGCTGAAACACTCAAGAACTTGGCAATGGAGCCAACCTAGCATTGATGTCAAGAAGTATCCATTTTTCTATTGCTTGCACCTGTGTTTTGGCATATATGTATGTTCACCTTTTGTTGTAACTTGCAAGACACCTGATTTAATCGATCCCACCTGCAGAAATGAGGTGTTATTATTGGCTGTATTAGAAGGGGAGAAAAGAAAACTATCTTACATGTGATAAGATAGTGCTATAATTTTCACACGTCGAATATTAATTGTTAGGAATTCTTTCTTCATTTAATGTAAACACTGAATAAAGTCTTGGTTTTTGCATTCAGTTATGATGGGCCATCAGGGGCAATTAGGCTGCTTCAACCGTCAGGTCAGGGCATAAATATGTTGCACCCAACGTTCAATGCTATACATTTTTCCAGGCTCTTTCGCTTCTGCAGGCCCTAGTGTCTTAAATGGCATTTTCCCACACAAAGCTTTTGGAAAGTGTAGTATCTTTGATGGTTAGAGATGATAGGATTTGATTTGATTTTTTTGAATAATGTATAAAATTATAAATTTTTAAAATTTTATTTGAATCAAATTTTTATATGATTTGAATCAAATTTAATCAAATTTTATTGATTCGATTTAATTTAAAGGTTTTTTAAATTTAAATTTATTGTTTTTATATATTATTTTAATATAATTTTTAATATATTTAGATATAAAATAATTATTTTTATTTTATAAAAATTTAAATTATATATAAAAGCTAATAAAAGTACATAATTATATTTGATTCGATTTTTTAATTTTTGATTCGAAGTTAATATATACTTTTAATATTAGAATTTAATTTGAATCAAATAAAAAAATTTAATCTGAATCGAAAAAAAAAAAATACAGTATCTAATAAATTTTTTTATTTTTTCATTTTTTTTGTCACCCTTACTCATGGTGAAGTTAGCATGTTCTTTTTAGGTATATCCTATAACTTTTTACTTATAGTAAGTTTAGTAATTTATGTATTTGTATTTTGCTGTATAAAACATTAATAATTAATATATTCAAATTACGAATTATATAAAATATATTTTTATTTTTATTAAATTCATACATAATTTTTATTAAAATTTTAATATATTCTCTTTTCAATTTTTTTTTTATTGTTTTCATGTTTATCCTCATGTCAGATTTTAAATATTTCTGTCTATGCGAAGGCTTATAGGCTAAAAGGTAAACTTTTCCCCGTATTTTACGACCAAAAAAAATGAAAAGCCCCCTACTTTTGATTTGAAGAAAAGAAACAAGGAAAAAGGCTCTTTGAATCCCCCAGTTGTGTAGGAGCCTTTGGCCTTTGAATCCCCAAGAAAAATTGGTGCCAACCACCAAGAAGCTGGGAATATGATAACAAATAAAACTAGACACACAGGATTTGGGTTAAGGTTTAGAGGATTCTCTTTATACCTTGTTTCAGAAAAGCAGTCAATTGGATTTCAACTCAAGCTGTAAAGCTAATGCCATGGTCTCCAACTTTATAGTGTTACATGATTTTTCCCTTTTCTTTTTCACTGTGCCTTGACTCTCAAATCAATACCATGCTTGCTCTTATCTTCTCTAAAATGACCTTTTTGAACATTATTGTCATAATTCTTTTATAAGAAACAGGAAAAACTCTTTAGTTAACATTTTTTATATGCTCCAACTGATCAAATGAAATGATTTAATTTCGGATTCAGGATTGCGAGTAATCAGAATTTAATTATTAACAATTTCAAATATAAAAAAATTACTGTTATAATTAAATGAAGGTCAAGGTTAATATACTAAAGAAGCTTGTCAAAAGGGAAAACCTTTTAGTCTTTAAACAGGTATTGCTTAGCCATTTTGGGACACAAATCAGAATGCTCTGGCAAATAGATTTAACTGAATAACTGAATTAAGGAACGAATCTTCCATTTTTTTTTTCTGCTTTTATGCAGTAAAGCCAAACCATTAAAATGATCGTCAACTTGGCCATGAAGCTTCTCAAAAGCCAATGATAAAAAGTGAGTGAGTGAGAGAGAGAGAGAGAAAGAAATGACATTGCTAAGAAAGAGAGTGTCCACACTTGCTACTCGTTTTCTCATTTCTAAGGATCTATAAGGTCGGCACTATGAGCCAGAAATATTCCCCTCTCCCTCTCCCACTCTCTTGCAATATTCCAATACCTTAACCTCCCAAAACCCAATCATTATTTTTTGCTCCTCATCATCATAATTCTTGATTCTTTCTGAACCCAAGAAAGATTCCAAGAGAACCCAGTGTCACGAAAAAAAATGTCCTTGGTTTTGTTGTTTCTTTTCTTAATGACGCTGGTTCCAAATGGGAATAGTGTTGGTGTGAACTGGGGAACCCTGGCAACCCACCACCTCCCTGCAAATAAGGTGGTGAAAATGCTCCGAGATAATGGGTTTGATAAGTTGAAGCTTTTCGAGTACAATGAAGAGATTATGATGGCTCTAACTGGGACAGATATTGAAGTGATGATGGGAATTCCTAATAGCATGTTGAAAGAGATGAGTGAGGAACCAGGAGCTGCTGCTTCTTGGGTTTATAATAACGTTAGTGGTTATTGCTACGATGGAGGAGTCAATATCAAGTTGAGTAACATAGTTTCTACCCAGTCTTGCATAATTTCTTAAATGCATGCTCTATTTCTTCTTGACTTCTTGAACTGTTTTTATTCATTAATTTTCACTCACAGGTTCTCGCTTGTTTATCTTCAGCGGACTTCTTGAGTCGAGTTTCTCATTTCTGTTTTTCATTGTTAGCTCTTTATTTGCCAGTGATGACCATGTTAGTTTTTCTGCCCGTTTTTCTATTTTCTTGGAAATTATGGTTCCTCCTGTGGTTTATAAATGTGAGACTGGTCGTTGATCTCATCGAGGGTTTAACCACCTTATTTTAAGGTCATTTTCTGAGCCTTTTATTCTTTATGACTAGGATGCATGGGCTGATTCCTTGATTCTGTTCAAGGAATATTGAGTCTTTTTTTGTTGGGCATATAGAGCCCTACTCAACCTCGAAGTGGATTTTTAGGTCAGTGGTCTACCTCTTTAACTGTCGATACTCAATATCAATATATAGGGCAATTTGTCTTGAGGTCCTGCCAAGAATTTGACAGCAACACACTCCACTTCTAAAAGGGCACACAGATTTGCAAATCGCGTCCAGTCAAAAGGCATCCTCTCCCCATGCAAATGAGCTGGAGGTGACTCGTATCGCTGGGGTTCAACCCCACTTTATAGCTGATTTTATTTGCATATCTAAAAAAGAGGGGGATGGGGTGGGGGTATGATCTACTTGTATTTGCCCAGGATCTATTGGCCTTTGGCAGCATTTTAGCTTGGTAAAACCCTTTCATGCAGTCATTTCTGAGCGTATGAACAAGCCGCATACGTTAAAGTTGTCATTTTTAGATGTCCTTCTAGTTACGGTACTGTCGTTGCATTTCAAGTAATTTTATTTATGCAGGTCGTATGGAGCAACTAAAACAAGTTTTGGTTTTATGACAAAATATACTTTGGAAATTGTTTGTAGGTATGTTGCTGTAGGCAATGAACCCT
Organism: Durio zibethinus; assembly: GCF_047325235.1. Classification (NCBI taxonomy): domain Eukaryota; kingdom Viridiplantae; phylum Streptophyta; class Magnoliopsida; order Malvales; family Malvaceae; genus Durio; species Durio zibethinus. The sequence goes on along the minus strand of NC_143167.1, from coordinate 29,402,596 downwards.
TCCTTCAAACATACAATGGCACCTATCTACGGTACACATTACCAGCCCTCAAAAATATCCAGAAAGCCCTTGATGAATCTGGGGTTAAGTGTCAGTACAAGGCCACAGTTCCCTTCAATGCAGACATCTATAACTCCCCAGAATCCAATCCAGTTCCATCTGCTGGTGACTTTCGGCCTGAGGTCAAGGACCTTGCAATTGACATAATCGAGTTTCTGTATTTACATGATGCACCTTTCACTGTCAATATCTATCCCTTCCTCAGCCTTTATAGCGATTATAATTTCCCCATGGAGTTTGCATTTTTTGATGGAGCAAGCAAGCCTCTTAGAGATGGCTATAACGTTTACAGAAATGCATTTGATGCAAACCTTGATACTCTCGTTTATGCTTTGAGTAAAGCTGGATTCTCTGACATGGAGATCATAATTGGAGAAGTTGGCTGGCCAACTGATGGTGACAAAAACGCCAATACCCAAAATGCAAAGAGGTTTAACCAAGGATTGATCAAGCATGCTTTGAGTGGAATAGGAACCCCAGCTCGGAAAGGAAAGATTGAAGTTTATCTATTCGGCCTCATCGATGAAAATGCTAAAAGCATTGAACCTGGAGGCTTTGAGAGACATTGGGGAATTTTCGAGTTCGATGGAAAACCAAAATACCAACTGGATTTAACAGGTTTGAAAGTTGACAAAGGGCTAACTCCAGTGGAGGATGTGAAATACCAACTCAAAAGATGGTGTGTACTCAACCCTGAAGCAACTGATTTGGAAGAGTTGCCTGATAGTATTAGCTATGCATGCGGCTTATCAGATTGTACTGCTTTGGGTTATGGTTCCTCCTGCAATCACTTAACTGCTGAAGGAAATGCCTCTTATGCTTTCAACATGTACTACCAAGTGAACAACCAGCACCTTTGGGACTGTGATTTCTCTGGTTTGGCTATAGTCACTGATGATAATCCATCTGAGGAAGGTTGCCAATTCCCAGTCATGATAGCTCATGCTAATTCTTACATGCTGTTTCATGGTGATCGTTTGGATGTTTTACTAAGAATTATTATAGGATTTATTGTACTATTTTCATTTCTGATATGAAAGATCGTATTATAAAAAATAATTTCCATACCGAAAAATGAAAAAGGAAGACTATATTCTTTTAGATATGCTATATCACTACATCTTTTTTTTTTTGTAGAATTGGAACTTTCATAAAAATCTTCATTTTTAGTTATGAATTTTTGCACCTTGATTTATCAAGTCCAATGATGTTAAAAGAATAACCTATAGTCGTGTAATAATATTGGCCAAAATAAAAAGAAAAAAAAAACAAAAGGAATGTTGGAATTTTTAAGTTTTAATCCAGCAGGATATTGGTCAAAAAAAGAAAAAAACTGACGGCAGGATAAAAACGACAAGTAAGGTTGTGTTTTGATGTAAGCATCCATACGACGCCGTTTTAGGAAGGAACAAATTTGAAGTTTTAACCCAAACCTGAACCGACAATTGGTGGATCTGTTGGGTTTCTTGCTTCTTTCTTGTTCTCATGCATATGACGAATCTATCCATAACGACGACGTTTCCCCTTCCCGAATGACACCTTTTTCTTAATTTACGGTTTCAGAATTTTCCCAATTCACTCCGAGATTTTTACAAAATTTTCTCCCATCGTACGAAAAAAAAAAAGTGATGGGATTATCACAAAAGAGAGTTAAATCCTGTGGAAGCTTTTAATTTTAGGACAAATTAATTATCTTTTGAATACAATTGTACTAAAAAAATGCCTGTGAAACCTGGGCAATCGTCGTATCGGGACCGAACGCAGGAGTTTTTGAGCGTAGCGGAAACGCTAAAAAAGTCAGTTTCATCCGCTAATAATGCGAAGTTGAGTAATAGCAGCAGTAGCGTTAGCACGAAGCCCGAGGATCGGCGGTCTGCGGCGGCAGTTCAATCGGAATTCAACAGAAGGGCCTCGAAGATCGGGTTCGGTATCCATCAGACATCACAGAAGCTAGCCAAGCTTGCTAAACGTGAGTTGATAGAATTTGTAGAATTTTATATTTATTTGCTTTTATGTAATTAATTGTTTTAATGCATTTTTACCTAGGAAAAATTAACTTATTTGCATTCTTAATGAGGAAGTAACGGCAGATGAGGAACCAAGTTTTGATTGAATTTGTTTTTATGAACTTGTTAATTTTTTTCTCTGTTTTTAATTTTCACGAATAGAAAGGTTTCTGGGGATGTTATGAAGTTTGTTTGGAATGAAAATAGTAGTCCTCTGGTTGTTGTTTGACGCATTGTGATATGGCGAGCGATAGCTTATGTTGTGTGGTTGTATTGGTTGCTTTAAAGTAAGATGATTCCACTAGTAACCATGCAGATGAGTCATGAAAATGGTGGCGAAAGCAGCTTCTATATTTAACAGTTATGGTGTGACTGTAATGATTGTAACATGCTGGGAGTTTGGGTCTTTTTAGATCATAGGTGCAGTGCAGGATGGAGGTGAGTGTCACACTCACTCAAGTTGACACGCAATTATTCGGAATAAATGGAGAAAGTACACAACTTATGCTGAAAGCCACAAAAGTATCATTCTTGTAAAAATTTGTTATATTCCTATAACTAAGCACTGGCAGCAGGTCATAAAACATTATTTTAGAGAAGCAGCAACTCCCTGAGTTACAATAGATTTACCCAAATGCTAAATGATTGTGAGTCGATGCATTGCATCTGCATGGTTCTCAATATGTTATGAGCTAAATCTAGCTAAATCTTTGTCAAAAGGCTTTTATGCTCTCATAATATCTATGTTGTTTTGATGTTTTGGACCTTTAGATGGTTTGGGGAGGATATGTCTCCGAACCAGATATCTTTGGCCTTAAAGTAAAGAATGTGATGAGGACTTGTTCCATGAGTTACTGAAAGGCACAATTCTGTGTAATGATTTTTTTAAGAGCTCTACTGTATGGTCGAACTGGCTGTAGGTTGGCTTAAAAGTTGGTTGCATAAACTATAGAGGCTTCAATATGTTGTTACTGCTGGTTTCTTTTTTCTACGTGTGAGATTGTGTAGCAAGGCTGGCTAATAAGGAGAATCTATTTCAGGCTAAGTGCTCGGGGTCATAATTGAATTTTGATTGAGCATGATGATTAGAATTGTTATTTCATTGACATTTGCAAATTGAACATAATAATTAGGCAGGTATTATTTATATCACTATGTTGCTAATTGCATGATTCACACCCATGTTGAAGCTTAATGTTTATTGCATGCAACAAAAGAAATCCCAGGATGTTCAAATATCAAGTTGATCTTGGTAATCATAACTTTGCATCTGTAAATATATGGACTTGGCTTGAGATTACAATTTACAAGCAACTGGTTACATTGTCTGATTGTTTCCTTTTCAATCACCATAACTTTTCATTCAATTTAGTTGTACTTACACCAATTACTGTTTCCTGTTGTTGGATTTTTACATGTAAACTTATCTGTATCTATATGTTGAACGACATTTTCTTATATTTTATTTCTTAAAAGAAGATTTAATTTTTGTTGGGTCTCATTGGCTTGAGGGCTTGTTCCAATTGTTCTACAAGTTTTGCTATTTGCTTTGTTTTATCATCATCTAATTGATCCATTTTTGCATATAATCACATGTTACCTTGTTGCTGGTTTATTCTAAGACACCAAGTATGGTAATATAGTGCTATTAAAACTAATACTGCAGAGACTGTAATTAGATAAAATTTTATTTTGTGACTATGGTAGAAGTTAAACAGAACTGTTTATTTAAGTATTATTTTTCTGTCTCACCAGTGGCGAAGAGAACATCAGTGTTTGATGATCCAACTGCTGAGATCCAAGAACTGACATCTGTAATAAAGCAAGACATTACTGCACTTAATTCTGCTGTAGTGGACCTCCAACTGCTTTGCAACTCACAAAATGAAAGTGGAAATATTTCTAGTGACACCACAACCCATTCAACAACAGTTGTAGATAACCTAAAGAATCGACTAATGAGTGCAACTAAAGAGTTTAAAGAAGTCCTGACCATGAGAACAGAGGTAGCGTGAATGTTGTGGTAGAAATTTGTTGTTTTAGAATATGGCATATTTCCTTTGTGTCATTGCCTTGTCTAAATTGTGGTGTTCTTGTATTCATGCAGAATATGAAGTTTCATGATAATAGAAGGCAATTGTTTTCTTCAAATGCTTCAAAAGATTCTACAAATCCTTTTATTCGCCAGAGACCACTGGCTACTAAATCAGCAACTTCTTCATCAACAAGTCCTCCCCCTTGGACTAATGGTTCCACGTCATCATCCCAGTTATTTTCAAGGTATAACTCCTGGCAAACCTTTCTTTTTCTATCCTTTGTGAGCGTTGAGGGGAAACTCATGCTATCAACATTTTCTAGTTGTTGGTATTGCATGCAGAAGGGGAACAGAAACATGGTTTGCAACTTGCTGTATGTGAACTACTTTACATGCTTCTATGTAAAAACAGATGATTATAGTTTCTTTTAGTTCTTAACAGTTAAGTCTTGCAAAGTTTCTCCATGTTGTTAGCTGTTTGAAATGCACAAAATGAAGACTAGCAAGCAAAAAATGTTTTCCGTTGTGGATGGTGTTGCCATATCTCAGGTTGCTAGGATTAGCGGCATTTGTTTGTAAGATCATGTACTTGTCCAGTTTTTGTCTGTAGCTATCTGGTAGCACGTCCTTTGACATCTTTAAAAACGTAACTTTTCATTTACTGATGAGTCATGATTAATTGGTTAGTTGCATTTCAAATTGTGTAGTAAATTCTTACTGAATAAGATTTAGGTGTTTCCAGTCGACATATATGACTTTAAGAACAGGAGCAGAAAAGAACAGTTTCCTACCTTCTATCTTGTGTCTTGTTTTTTCCTTCACAGCAAGCATGTAGATGGGGAGTCTCAGCCTTTATTACAGCAGCCGCAGCATCAACAGCAACAACACCAGCAGTTGGTTCCCCTGCAAGACAGTTATATGCAGAGTCGAGCTGAAGCTCTTCATAATGTGGAGTCAACAATTCATGAACTAAGCAATATCTTCACACAACTAGCAACCATGGTTTCTCAGCAGGGGGAGCTTGCAATCAGGTTCCTCCATCATCTCAATTGTTTCTTGATTTTCCCAATGACCAAAAGAAAAAATATGTTTGACATTAGATAGGATTTTATGCTAACTTTTGGTTGTTACATACATACGCTAGGATTTTCCATGTTGCTATTACTGGTTCCTGTCTAAAAGAATATTAGATTAAACCTTAGATTATTATGGTTTTTTTTTTTTTTTTTGAAGTGTCAAAGATTGAGATGCTGTGCTTAATTCCTCCAAAACATTGGGCTTATCAACAGCATACTACCACTAACACCTTTGGTGAAATGACAGCACTTTGAATGCATAACTAAAAAGATAGAGTTTCGAGTTTTGACCCATCTTTCTATATTTATACTTGTTAATGTATATAATATGCACATGTTTAAAGCAAAAGACATTAAAGACTTGGCATATCTACAATTAGCCTCGTGTTAGTTTGGTCTATCTCAAATTATGGTAGGAAAATGGTCGCCATGTTCAAATTTTGTTTATCCTGGTAATTGGTTTGCCAGATGATGGGGGACTGAGCTTATCATATACACTGCTTTGGTTGGCAGGATTGATGAAAATATGGATGAGTCACTGGCAAATGTGGATGGGGCACAGAGCCAGTTGGTAAGATACCTTAACAATATTTCATCTAACCGTTGGCTGATGATCAAGATATTCTTTATATTGATTGTATTCCTCATGTTTTTCTTATTTTTTGTGGCATAAATATAAATTTGGTTCGAATTTTTCATTCTTTCAAAATTGTACTTAAATTGAAAAAAATTTCTAGTATTATTTTTTATCCGTATTATTGTACATTAGAATCTTGTAAATTGTGGTTGGATACTATAAATATAAAAAGATGTAAATCTTAATAAAAAATGATGAACCGATCAAGTAATAAATTTTTTCACGGTGGTGTCCTCGACCCCTGCGGTTGTAATAGTAAGAGGCAAAGAAGCCACGTGGTGAGCTTTGATAGGTCTTTGATACTGTGACTCTGATCTACCTGCAGTAACCCTAGTACTCCTCCCTTTTTAACCAGATAGCGTAACGGTAGGGGTATAGCTTTCAGCTTTCTCACGAGACCCTGTCCCACTCCCACCTGAATTCAAACAATAGAAAGAAAATATTAGCGGTCTTTTGAATTTGAATCTCGTAACTCGTAACGGTTGAATCCCCCCTTTCCTCCTCTTTACTCTCTCCCGTCCTCCTACCATCCCTCCATCTCTCTCTTGGTCTCACGCCTCCTCGCTATGGCTTCGCTTACTCCAGGAATCCTCCTAAAGCTCCTGCAGTCCATGAACTCTCCCACGCGCGTCACCGGCGACTACCGCTCCGCTCTCCTTCAAGTAATTGGTATCGTCCCAGCTCTCGCTGGCTCTGACCTTTGGCCCAACCACGGCTTCTACGTTCAACTCTCAGATTCCCTCAATTCCACCTACGTCTCCCTCTCCGAGCGCGACACCGAATTAATCCTCTCCAACCGGCTACAGCTCGGCCAATTCGTCTACGTTGATCGATTCCATTTTGACTCCCCCTTGCCACGTGTCTCCGGCATACGTTCCATAGCAGGTCGCCACCCTTTCGTTGGTTCCCCTGATCCTCTCAGCGCCCGCATTTCGTCTTCCAAAAGGGATTTCCTTATACAACCCGTATCCGAATCCGAATACTCCGTGGTTCCTATTGCGGTTTACTTGTCTAACAAGAAATTGGAACAACAGCAAACTCCAACTATAAACAAGGATTTGAAAATTGAAAAGCCCAAAACAAGGCAGCCTCTCGCGCCTAGAGATAATGTTACAGTTAATGAAAATTTGGAATCCGAATCCAAGGTTTCAGAAAAGCCTCCGCAAAGATTTTCGTCACCGGCGACCGCCAAACGTTCCGTTTCAGCTGTTAAGAAAACCAATGCCGTGGTTGTGGAAAGAGATCCATCTCCGGCGGGGAAAGGGAAGAGATCTGCATCTCCGGTACCGTCAAAATGCGTGGTACCCAGCTTGGTGGCAGCCAAGGAAGAGAATAGGAAAGTTGCGAGAGAGCCGGCGATCATAGTTCCATCAAGGTATAGGCAACCTTCGCCTAACGGAAGGAAGCAGGCATCACCGAGTGCCCGAAGAGCATCGCTTTCTCCAGGGAGGAGGCTGTCCGGGGGGTTGAGGGTTTTGCCGGCTGTAGGGGATTCGAAGAAGAAGATGGCAACGATTGTTGCTGGGATTTCGAAGGTCTCCGAAGCTCTGGTGGGATCGGCAAAGAGTAGTAGGAAGAGCTGGGATGAGCAGCCAGAGAAAGGTTCAGGGGAACACAAGGAGAAAGCTTCTGTTAAGACTAAGCCGAATCTGCAAGCAATTTTGCGGACTCAGGTAAATATATTAACCATCCTAATTTGCTAGCTTGATTAATTAGTCACTAAAACCCCCCCCCCCCCCCCCCACCAAAAAAAAAAAAATGCTGAGGCTTATTTGAAGTTGATTTGCAATTGCATTAGGGAGATTCTTTTTATTCTCATTTCAACTTCGCCCGAAAATATCCCACAATGGATTTTAAGAATGACAATATAAAATTTTATATAATAGATTATCATGTATAATCTAAGTTACATGTGCATCTATGTTTCATAATTTCTGACTTTCCGACATTTTTCCAGGCAGCCATTTCAAGTCGTTTAAGTGATGTACATATTCAGAAATCCAATGATGAACATTCTTCGAGCAATAAGAAAACAAATGCTAGCCCACCTGAAGATGGTTCGGCCCCGGAGAAATCAAAATATGCGAGTGGGGCTTTGGGAATCACCATTCATGAAAAGAAATGGACTGATGGTAGTGTTTCATGGGATTCCCTACCTGCTGACCTTGCAAAGCTTGGAAAGGTATGGAGCGATTTCAGGACTTATCACGAAGCTAATCAAATCCCTCTTTTGACTTTAAATATATAAATTTGTGTGTTGTGCTTCTGCTATTCTGTTTGCTTTCCATTTAAGATAGTGCTTTTGTTTGATTAGAATTTCCTATTTAAGATGCTGCGTTTTTTATATTATCTTCTAGCCCAAATTGAGAAAGGTGATGTGATGCATTTGTCATGAATCAATATTCTACTTTGTTGCTTTGTATCTCCAACAAAAAAAGGGAATGAAAAGGAAGAAGCTGAAAAAAAGGGACTCCTATCATTGCCTTTTCTGTATAGGAATGATATAATTATAGATGGAAGGGCAACGTGTGAGTGCCTAATGCTTCTGCTAGATTTGTATACTCATTCCTAACAATTGCTTTTATAGAGTGGAAATAATATGCTCTAGCTTCTGGGAAAGCTTTAACTTCATACAGTTTCATCTTTAATATTGGGTAGATAAGACCAATTTACCACCTAGTCTTTGCATATAATTAGTTAACTCATGTTACTATGGGTTATTGGAAAGTCTCAATGCCATGGCAAACATATTCTACTTTCATTATAAACATTTAGCTAGCATGCTATGGTTGTGTACAAGAACTAGCATCATCATCATTGAACTAGTGTAGCACATGAATTAAAAAGTAGAGAAATGTCGTTCAGTTTTCAATTTAATTAGACTGTTATTATGCTAGAGGTTAGATTTAAAAATGATCTTGTTCTGTGAAAGTGAGGTCCGTTGAGGTTTGCAATGATGACATTGTGCACTTAGAAACTTTGGAATATATAACTTTGGAGTATATATTAGATAAAATGCTGTAATATTGGAGTTTTGTCCATGAACAACACTCTATTCATAGATCAGTGCTTTCTATTATTGATGCTTTATATCTGAACAAATTCTGCATTTGTTTATTTGATTTGGAATCCTGGAATCTTTTTAATGCTACATTTCTGCCTTATGCATTTGATCAATAGTGTGCGGAGGAATGCTGATATCCTTAACACACTTTAATGATAAACAAATCTAAATAATTATTCCCAATTATTACAGAGATGTAACGGAAACAAAATATTCTGTTATCTGAAATATTGATTTGGAATGTAACTGACATTAAGCCCAGAGCCTAAAATCTTGCAATATTTTTAAAAACTGAATTCGTACTTTCAATACCTTGTCTGAATGCAGGAGGCTATGCAAAGGAGAGCTCTTGCCTCCAAAGCTGCAGCAGAGGCATTGGAGGAGGCCATTGCTACAGAGTCTGTTGTCAGGAATTTAAGGTTAGCATCCATTCTAACATGCGTATGCATGCAACTCCAGGCTATCACATTGAGTGTTGCAATGTTTAGCATATAAATGAATAATGTGACAAATAATTTGATGCATCGGTCTTTATTCGGTATCTTATATAGTAGGAATTATCACCTTAATTTATTTGGTATTAATTATTTATGCATTTTGTTTATGCCGAAATAAATTATCTATGCATAAGTTAGACCAAGCACCATATTTTGTCAACAAAATTCTGTGCCTAATTTTGTGCCCCTATATTTTCCAGCATGTTTTCAGAACTCTCCTCTAAATCAAAGGCTGGGAATCCTTTGCCCACCATCGACCATTTTTTTTCGATTTATGATGATGTCGTGAAGTATACTGGGATTGCTGAGACTGTTGCAGCTAGCCACAATTCTAACGCAGAAAATGCCTCCACGAAGCACTCAAAAACCTCTTTTCTATGGGTTGAAGCTGCACTGGCTACTGATCTTGAGATAGTTTCCCTTCTAACCCCTCAAAATAACGAGTCTCCATCTGCTCTGCAGAGAAGTTTGTCCAAGAGGCAATCTCATCATGCTTCACCCAAAAACCAACTCAAAGCTAGTTCATTGCCACAGCTGGAACCTACTGGTGCAATGTGGACAAGAGGTCAAGGAATGAAAGAAACGGTGCATTTTGCACTGAACTTGAAGTCTGAGATGCAAATGTGGTTTCTTCGCTTCATTGAGGAGTCCCTGGATGCCGGTTTCCGGGTGCTTGGCGAGTGTGCTTCTGGTGGTAGTAAAGCATTACCTTTGGACTGTGGATCCATTGCAGCAGTTTTATCACAGTTGAAAAGGGTCAATGATTGGTTGGACCAAGCAGTTTCAATCGGGGATGAACCATTGGTAGACAAGGTTGAGAAGTTGAAGAGGAAAATCTATGGCTTTGTCATTCAGCATGTGGGAACCACTTTTGACAATTCCCCCCATCTTTCTTCATCTTGATTCTTGGTTTACTTCATTTTGCTTGTTTAAACTTAAACAAGAATGTTTTTTTTTTTTTGTTATTGTCTGAAGTTATTCAGTTCTGGTTAAAAAGGTTGATCCCTTGTGTAACTAATGCAGATAGCATCGTTTTGGTATTATCAGAATTCATTTTGTCGCTGTCGTTTTAATTTGTTGACTCTTTCAATGCACTTGGGTCCCAACCAGCCACCACAATTTGACCGAAACTCTCGAGTTTGCCCATGTCTTGAGCCTTACCCTATTCCCTCAACTGAAGTTTAGCTCCAAGTCGTCAAACTAGGCACCTTCCCATTAGCATAATATTTTGTTTGGAAAAGTCGTTTCTCTGTCAAAATATTGTAGCATTTTTTCCTAATAGTATTAAAATTTTGGATAAACTTTAAGGAAAATTCTTATAATAAACAAATTTAATCTTGCCAATGAACTTGTTTGGTTATAAGAACGGAAAGTAAGGAAATTCGGAGTTATTTTATAGGTGAAAAAAGTTGGTCCCTTTTTTTTTTTTCAATTACATTTATATAATTAATTATTACATCATTAAATCATTAATTAATAATTTATAATTTAATTAAACAATCAAAATCACATAGACTTTAAATATAAAATTGTAAGATTTTAAGATATCTTCTTTATTATTAAGTCAATATCTCATTGACAAAAGTTATTCCGACTTTAAATTAATTTAATCCGCTCAAAATCAACCTGAAAAGCCAAGAAAATCTCAAACAGTAGCTTAATCTAAAGACTTAAATCATAAACGTGAACATTTGCACATCATTTTCTGGCCCCATGGTTGTCTTTGGCTACATGTGTGTTTTAAGCAAACATGTGATTATGGACCTTTTTTTTCTGCCTATCAAATCGCAATCCACCGTCCAAAAAAAAACATACTGTAGAAAAAAAAAGAACTGTACTAATTTTTCAATTATTAATTTATTATATCTAAATTACCTTTATGAATAATTTATTTTTTTATCAGTTGATTTAATTAATTAAAATTTATTTTATTCGATCAAAAAATTTTGAATTTGAATAATGTCGATGGTTAATTATTGAGATCATGTCGATGATTAATCGTTAAAATTATCTTGATGTACAACCTACAATCATTTATTTTAAATTATCAAATACGATACATCTTATAATAATTTAAAAATTGAACCAATTATTTGTCTTATAATTTATAATTGTAAGGAGATTTTAATTACTAACAATAGTAAAATCTATTATTAAATGTATAATTTATAATTTCCGTAATAAAATTTAAAATTTGACAATATTTAATAACAATAATAGTAATATAAACAAATGATCCAATTTTTCTTTTTTTTTTTAAAAGAAAGATAATGATAGCAGCCATATTTTTCTTTCTTTTTTTTTTTTTTTTTTGGTGCATGCAGTGGTAATAATTTTCAAGTTCGAGAAAAGCATTTCACATAACACCTAGATAGGAAAAAGGAACAATATTAATAAAATAAAGTGTAACAAGCTTTCTTTGTGCCAATCAACAACATAGAGAGTGACCTACATTTTACTCAGCAATATATATATATATATATATCTAACAGATTTTAAGGATAAAAATGCATGACAGAAGGAAGAAAAATACTACTAACAAAAATCATATTTTATTTAATTAATAAATTAATCCACCTTGACAATAAATGATTTGACACTTAAAATTAAAATTTATTAATAGTTTGTGAAATTAAAAAGTCTTTGTTTAATGGGGAATAATAATTATTTAATTTTATTTAAGGAAAATTAAAGGAAATATGCAAAACTCACTCTTACCACGTAATAAAATGATAAAATTTATCTTTATCCAAGAAGAAGCAGCCAAAACCTATGGCAAGTTGGTAATAGAAACAACAAAAAATGTGGGTCCAAAATGTTTGTAACGCCTGCCAAATTTTGACTTCTGATCAAATAATTTGTTTTTTTTTATTATTATTATAGTTTTATAATTATTTAATTATAATAAAAATTATATAAAGTTTCATAAAAAAATTTATAAAATTTATCAGAGTGAGTTTAATTTAAAATTTTAATTAATTAATTATAATATAATAATTAAAAATTATATAATTCATTTTTATTCATACGTGTGATGCTTCACGTATCTTCTTTTAACAAGAAAAAGCCAAAAGTTCCAATGGGCTCTGGGCCCCACGTCATTCGAACCACATAATCTAATCCGATCATCATTTGATCAAACGGCTCACATTCACTCAATGGCTAACTACACTTAAATCCCTACACAGGCTGCTATCCCCGTTAACCTTAAACAGTAAACACTCACCACCATTAATTTTTAATTTTCTACAATGAAATAAAAAAATAAAATTTAAATATGACATTCGCTTTGCGTTTTGAATTAAATACACAAAAATTATTGAAATAGACAAATTTATATAAAATTTTTTAGATAAAATTTGTATAATTTTTTAAAAAATAATTTAATAAAATTTTAATAAAAAATTTAAATTATAAAATATATATTTATTTTTTTATAATTCAAATTGCATCTATACTTAATTAAGAATAAAAATTTTGTTAATATTTTAATTAAAAATATTTATATAAAAATATAACAAAATTTATTAAATTTTTTTTAATTTACAAATTTAATATATATAATGAAATCTTTTAATTTATTGATTTTAATTTTTAATTTTAATTTTAATTTAATTAATTTTATTATAAAATTTTATAATTTTACTTAAAAAATTTCTTTTAAATCTTTGCCTATTTAAAATTATAATATCACAATTTAAATTGATAAATTAAAACTATATATTTTTTATTTTTTATTTTTATGTCGCATTTAAAATTAAATATTTTATGAACAAAAAAAAAAACAGAAAAAAAAGAAAAGAAGGGTTGTCTTTTTCTTTTTTTTTTTCATTTCTCAGTTTTCTTTCTTTCTATTTATATTATTATATTGGAAACTAGGAAACACTTAACATACATTTGAAGAAGATCTTGCTTCCTTCACCTTGCCTTATCTTCTTAATTTTATTCGTATTTTCCATTCAGAACCAAAACGTCACAATCCGTTCAGGCATTTCTCAGATAAAAAAAAAAAAAAAATCTAACCTTTCTTTTTCAGTTTCTCGTTTATTCTACTATATTTCAATAAAAATCTGAAAATTTCCGTTCTTTATCTCAAAACGATTTTTTTAACAACCCAAGGTTTTTTCGTTGTTTAAAAATCGTTTCTTTGATAAACCACTGTTGTATTTAGCGTTCAGAGGTGTTAAACCAAAAAAAACTTTAGGTGCGTTTGGTGACGGGGGTGGGGACATTCTATTCTGGGATTGGATAAGAGATAAAAATGGTCGGAGGAGGGAATAGCAGGAGGGATGAGTCTTTGGTGATTAACAGCACGAATGTTTTTGCGGCGCTTGGGAGTTTGAAAAAGAAGAAGAAGAAGGGAAGTGAAAAAGAACATCAGGGTTCTTCTTCTAAGAGCAAAGGGAAGAAGGGAGGGGAGAAGGAAGCGGAGAAGAAAGAAGTGTTCTGGGCCCCATCACCTCTCAAGGTGAAGTCTTGGGCTGACGTCGATGAAGAAGATGATGATGATTATTATGCCACCATGGCTCCCCCTGGCTCCGCTTGGGACACTCATAAAGAACCAGAGCCTGTTTTGGAGGTCAGGACTTTGTTTTTGTTTTCAATATGTTGTTTTATGATTAGATGATGATTAGTTTTTACTTTTGATCTTCCTTTTGGTATTTGTATTATCCTAATGATGAAGATCTGGTATTGTGTTGATGATAATGGATATGATGTAATGTCTGGTCATGTATAAAGTTTTGTTTGTGTTTTGTTTTATAAAGATCATCATGAAGTAAGACTTGCCTGGTGATGAAGGGGATGCTTTGTTCATGAACGGAGACTGTGTTTTTGCCCCATAAGATATAATTTCCTTTATTGTAGTAAATGTTGGTTTTGGATTTTTTTTTTTTTTTTTTAAGTTGGACTATGATGAAAGATGATTATGCTTCCTTTTAAGGGAAATTGTCTCTGCTGGAAAAATGTTTTAACTATATGTGCTTTTGATTAAAATTTCTTGCAGTTGGTTTATCTTTGTTGTCCTAGATGCTAGGAAATGAATCTTGTAACGTGGATGCAAGAATGCTTGTGGATTTATGAGCATCATGATGATGAAACCTGTATGGAGGATCCATATTCGTTCCCATTATGCATTGTTTTCAAAAGCAATCCCTTTCTTCCTTTCCTCTTTTTGCCAAAGAAGGATATTTTCTTGTAAAAGGAATCATTTATATCACTGTGAAAATATGTTTAATGAATAAATGATGTTGATAACATACATGCTCTATCCGTAGGATGTTGGTGAATGGTTCTCTTGCTTTGGTCATTCTTCTGGTCTTGTAATAGCATGAAACTAACTTGGTTCTCAAACCTAACATGTATTTTGATGTCATGCATTTGAGGTTCCACAATACCTGATTTACATGTACTTGATCATCTAGTCATACGAAACTAGACTTGATTCTTAAATTGAACAAGTGTTTAATGTCCTGTGTTTGAGGGTTGGATGCCAATTAATTTGGTTTGCACTTTTATTTTGTCATTTTTGGTCTTTTTGATCATGATTCAGATATATCTAGTAATTTGATTGTCTTTAAGTGAACTTTTTAGATAAGTTTGTTCTTTCACTACTATGGACTGATGTTTGAGATGTTGTCATTTATCTTGTCAGATACATTAGGATGAATTCAGTATATCTAGATGGGGGAAACTCTTTGGGGTATATATTGCCAGTTGACTTGTTGGTATCCTCTGTATCAGCTGAAAGTATTGATTATTGAATGACTCCTAAAAGTGAATCTTTGGAACTTTAGTTGTTGTTGCATTCTGAGCTATAATATTGCAAGGGTGAAATTAATGTTCTGCTATCAAAAGTTTCCATCACCTAGGAAAGGTCCTTTTGAGATTGTAGGTTATTCTGGGGCTATTTATGGCCATTTGATATCAAATGTCAGTTGCAATATTGCTGATAAACTTAGTCAGTATCTTGTGTGATATTTACATATAAATTTTAAACATAATGTGGATAAATATGTGACTAGATACCTGAAATGATTCTGTCATGGGAAAAGATATTTGTATTAGTATAATTCTTAACGGGAAAAATCTTAGATCCTAATTAATTGTATTCCTTGTTGGATAAAGACTAGATTCTCTAAGTTAAGTCAGTATTGATTAAAATGATGCCAGTTGGCAAACTGGCAGAGCACTGATTACAATCACAATGACAATTGTCACTGAGTAACATCAAACTGTAGTTTAGAGGAAACAAAGGACGGATTCTTTTTTTTTGGGGGGGGGGGGGGGGGGTGAGGTCCATTCTTTAACTTGATTTATAAATGTCATCTTAAGTATTTTGTAACTATATTTTTACTACTATAACATCATTTGTGGTAAACAAACTAAAAATGTGATACAGATATCATGGACCTGGTTTCTAGTACCTATATGTCTTCTGAAGGCCATCAGTACTTCGTTTTTATCAGGTTGTTATTTAATTTTATTTTCCATTCCAGGGAAGTGAAAGTGAGGAAGAAGGCCTTGATGAAGTTGATGATGACGTTGAAGAAGAACATGAAAATGAAGCTGAGGCCCTAGTAGAAGTGCAGCCAGTTGTTAACAAGCCTCCCAAAGCCTCTATGGTCACTAAAGAGACAGAAAGACAGCTTTCAAAGAAGGAACTGAAGAAGAAGGAGCTTGAGGAACTGGATGCTGTTCTTGCTGAGTTAGGATATACCAAACAGGAGACAGGTGGCCCAAATGACAATTTAGCTTAATGCGCATATGCATATTAGTCTCTCCTCATTCTCAGATAGATGTTTAGTCTTCTGTCTTTGCAATGGGACAATTTTAGTGCTGAAATAAGTAGAAGAAAACAATATCCACTGCGAAAATGGGAAGTGTTTAATTACCTTTCAGGGATTGAAATGCTTTCCTAGCTTAACAATAAAGAATTCAGGAAGTGTTCTCTCTTTTGAATTCATTACTTTTCTTGGTTCATTTGTTTTGTGTCCGGTTAAGCCATCTGGTTGACTAGAACTCTGTTTACTCTTAATGTTTGTTATGTCTACTGTCCTAAAGTGGCTTGCTTTCCATGTTTCCCCACTATGTCGCCTACTAACTGTAGTACAAGACTGAGATAGCAATTTTTTGATAGTATTTTCTTCAGCATTTATCTGAGAATGTAATGGGGTGGAATTGTAGTCTTATAAAGGTTGAAGTTGGACATATATACCTTGTCTTACGACTTCGAACTGAGATTTTACTTCAAGTGGTGCTTGTTTTTCACTATTGCATTGCTTATTTGAGTTAAGTATTCCACTGTCTATTGCTTTCTTGATTGGATTTTAGTAGTCTTACATGAAATGGTCTTTTTCCTGATTGCAGGAATTGCACAGAGAAAAAATGCAGAGAGCAATGGAGAAATGGAAAAGATAGAGAATGCTCCTGCTGAAAGCAAAAGTGCTAAAAAGAAGAAAAAGAAGGATAAATCATCAAAGGAGGTGAAAGAATCATCTCAGGCCCAGCCTAAAGGTATTGATGCTGGAAATGATGCCGAAGAAACTGGTGAAACTAAGAAGCCAGAAGAGACATCTGCTGTTGATGTGAAAGAGCGGCTGAAAAAGGTAGTTTCTAGAAAGAAGAAAAAATCAAGTAAAGAGATGGACGCTGCTGCACAAGGTGCTGCCAGTGAGGCTGCTGCAAGGAGTGCAAGGCTTACTGCTGCAAAGAAAAAGGAGAAGAATCACTACAATCAGCAGCCAGTGCGGTAAAGTGGCAAGGGTTGGACTTTTTCTTTTCATTTTAACTTCTCACATATGAACATGTATTGCTTTCTTGTTCGATTTGTTAATGGGATATAAACATCAGTAAATTGTTTTTTGTGAATGCGACTCTAACAGGGCACTTTTGTTCTCAGAGAAAAAAATCAATTTATTTAGTCTTTGGCGTTTCTTCTTTCTCCTGGATGGTAGCTGAAACTTCTTTTATGCTAGGTGACAACTAATATGATATATGAGCACACCTTGTATTGGCTAGTTCTCTTTCACAATTTACAAGAAACTTGGATTATATTGGGTACATAGGAAGCGGCCGCAGTATTTATGACACAAGACTTGCCTTCGAAATGCAATTTGGACCACACCATGCTATGCAGTCTGCATATTAATCGGAGTTTATTGTAAATTGCTAAAGAGAACTAGCCAATACAAGGTGTGCCCAATATATATATATATATATATATATATATTGCATCCGTTTGGTGTGTTATACCCCACACCTATCAAGATTGGGATGCATTCTAGAACAGTATTCACTAGTACTCTTCTCTTGATCATTCACATTTGTCCAGGATTCTCAATTCATGAGCAAGTCTTAGTAGATATAGATAGTGATGATAGGTGTATAGAGTGATATTGGTAAGAAAAGATAATAGCAATGGTAGTATTGAGGAGCGTGTCAAGATTGGAGAGGAAAGAAGTAAGGGGTTGTTTTAGGGTGATTTGTTTATTTAGTTTTTTTTAAATTCTTAATTTACCTTTAAACTTCCCTACTCTGGTACTGGATTGAAGGATATTATGCGCATAAGTTTCTTTAAACCTATAACCTTCAAGTGTTAGTTTCAATGTCATGTCCGTAGATCCAAATTTCAACAGGGTGATTTGTTTATTAATTTTAAAGGCATATTGGGGGGTATGGAAACGTTGCTCATGTAATTAATCCATATCCTCCAAATTTATGGAGGGTTTCCTCCAGCCAACTGCCTTTCTCTACTGGAATGTCTCCTTTCCAAGTTACATGTCTTTCATCTGTATGTAGTTTTTTACAAAATTGCCGGGGTTGGTGTTAACGACTTTATTATGAATCTAATCTTTCTTATCTTAAATTCATAGTTGAATATAAATTATCCTACAAAAGAGTGTTTATAAATATGCAAAAACACAATTGGCAACAAATAAAGATAGGCCAGTATGGCACAAGCATAGATCCCTCTCTGTAGAACATGAAAGATATCACCATCAACTGTCTCATACCGACACTCCTTGAAAATCATCTAATATAATGCAAGCATCTTTTCAGTTTATAAAAATCAATCTTCCATAGGTGCCATTTCTTGGCATGACCTCTCCCATGGCTTCTTGGGTTCAAGAGCTTAGTTTCTCTCATCTGCACATCCCTATAACAATTGATCGAATGATTCCAGTCATGCCAGCCGGTCCTGTTCCTTGTGTCCCTGGCAGCTGCCTTTACTTGTCAAACCTTGATGATATGATTGGAGCACGTGTTTTTACACCAACCATGTATTTTTATAGATCAAAAGACTTGGGTTCCGATGGAGAACCAGTTGTGAAAATACTATGTGATGCACTAGCCAGAGTTTTGGTTCCTTACTATCCTCTATCTGGTAGGCTCAGAGAGGTAAAAAACGGGAAACTAGAAGTGTTTTTTGGACGAGAACGAGGTGCACTTGTGGTAGAGGCACACTCTGATATGGCTTTAGCCGAATTAGGAGATCTTGCAGTGCCAAACCCAGCCTGGGAGCCATTAATCTATAGGTTCCCCAATGAAGAACCATATAAAGTTCTTGACATGCCGTTAGTTATAGCTCAGGTAACTCATTTTGGCTGCGGTGGCTTTAGCCTTGGCCTGAGACTTTGCCATTGCATCTGTGATGGCCTTGGTGCTATGCAGTTTCTTGGTGCATGGGCTGCCACTGCGAAAACAGGTACATTGGTGACAAATCCTGAACCTTGTTGGGACCGGGAATTTTTCCACCCTCGAAATCCACCAATAATAAAATATCCGCATCCCGAATTTATGAGAATTGAAGAAGGTTCAAGCTTAACAATAAGTCTATGGAAATCCAAGCCTGTTCAAAAGTGTTACAGGGTTAGCCGTCAGTTCCAAGCTCAACTAAAATCTCTAGCTCAACCTGATGACATGCTTGGGTGCTCTACATTTGATGCTATGGCAGCTCATGTTTGGCGGTCATGGGTGAAAGCACTTGACGTAAAACCACTAGACTATCGACTTAGGCTTACATTTTCGGTCAATGTTCGTCCCAAACTGAAAAACCCACCATTGAAAGAAGGATTTTATGGCAATGTAGTTTGCGTGGCATGTGGAATGAGTCCTGTGTATGAACTTGTTAAGGGGCGTCTCTCGGACACTGCCCGATTGGTTCGTGAAGCCAGACTCAGCATATCAGAGGAGTACGTGAGATCCACAATTGACTTCGTTGAAGTAGACAGGCCAAGAAGGCTTGAATTTGGAGGGAAATTGACCGTAACACAGTGGACTAGATTTTCCTTGTATGAATCTGCTGATTTTGGATGGGGAAGGCCAGCTTATGCTGGTCCGATAGACCTGACTCCAACACCACAGGTTTGTGTATTCTTGCCAGAAGAAGGCGCCGAATCTAGTGGAGCAATGGTGGTGTGTATCTGCTTGCCTGAGTCAGCCACCGATAAATTTACGGAGTTTTTTTGTTTAAAGGATTTCATATGATGAAAACTTGAAGTGTGAAAAGTACTCCTGATATGCTATGGATTAATACACAATGAAGAAATAGTTCCCATTAGCAACTCACCGTGAAATTAACCTTCTTGACATGAGTCAGATTGAGTTAAAAGAACGGCAAATACTCAGCTCTGGAGATGTTTGTCAAGTAAACAAAGAATTACTGATTAATTAAGCAAAACTAATATTTGGCTTACAGCTTAAAATGAGAATTTAAAATATGATAGATGATATAACAGGAAAAAGATATACAAATTATATAAAAATAAAATAATTTAAAATTTTAATAAAAATTATATATAAATTTAAAAAATTAAAAAATATATATTTTATATTTTTATATTAATATAAAATTATTATACCTAATTTTTATATAAAATAAAATATAAGTATAAATTATTAATATTTTACACCAAAAAATTAAAGATATCGGTATGACCAATTGAAAGTTTGTTGCTGCCCCTTCTATCTTCAGAGTCGGCAGAAGCCAAAAGGGAAATGCTGACACGGTTTTTACTTTATTGGTACTGTTATTACGAAATAATAACAATAATAATAATAATAAAGCAGTGAGTCACCGACGAGTATCGTTATCACCAACAGCGATAGAATTGTTTTAACAGCACCCCCTCTTTTCTCCAAGCTGTCGAATCTCTCTCTTCTCTCTGTTTCAATCCATTCTCTTTTTTCTTTTCCTCTCTTTTGATTTTCCTTTCTATTAATCCTTAATTGATTTGTCATTAACATTTTTAATCAAGAACAATTTTCAAGGTCAAATCGGACACGCTGAGAGTCCGATCTCGTTTTTCCCATGCGAATTTAGGGTTATTCTTTTAGGTTTTTGCAAATTGATCGGAAAAGAGAAAAAAGAAACTGGCCAAAGTGGCAGATTTCGTAGATAGGTTAGAAGCTGGGGGCTAATCAGTCACAGTCCCACCGTACCCCCCCGGCGCCACGTGTGGGGCTCTGGTACTTCCTCCGTCCTAACAATGCTCCTCCTCTCCACACTCTCCACTACCTCGACTCCGTAACAACCCGTCCCTTACCTCCGGTCCGATCCGATCCCCGACCCACTTCCTCCATGGACCAACACCATCCGTCAACCACCACACCTCCTCCCCTGGAAGAGCCCGAGTACCTTGCCCGTTATATCGTCATCAAGCACTCATGGCGCGGCCGTTACAAACGAATCCTTTGTATTTCTAATGTCGCTATCATCACGCTCGATCCCACGACTTTGTCAGTAACGAATTCCTACGATGTCTCGACCGATTTTGAAGCCGCCACGCCGATTGTCGGCAGGGATGAGAATTCTACTGAGTTTAATATGAACGTGAGGACCGATGGAAAAGGGAAATTTAAGGCGATAAGATTTTCGTCACGATATCGGGCGAGTATTTTAACAGAATTGCATAGGATTAGGTGGAATCGGTTGGGACCAGTGGCGGAGTTCCCGGTGTTGCATCTACGGAGACGCCATGCCGAGTGGGCCCCCTTTGTAAGTTTTTGCTGGATTTAGTTTTGCTCTTGCATTTGTTGATTGACTTTGTAAATTGCTAAATTTTGAATACTAATGAAATTAGTTACTAATCTGACTGAAGTGGGCCCTTGTTCAAATGTAATTGCAGTTCTATTAACTTTTATTTCGGCAGAATGATGCAAAGATAAAAAGAAGCTGATTAAACTTTAAATAATTAGAATTTGTTAGGATTTTATTTAAATTAATTCATTGTGCCGCATAAGTTTTTATTATAATTTGTGGTATTTAGTGCACTTTTTGGGTTATATTTAGTTTCTAGTGGTTGTATAAGGGTTTAAGGTTTAGCCTAGAAGTGCTTATGCTATTTTAGTTTCTTGTTCGTTTAGGGTATTAGGAATTTTTGAGACTTGAGTTATTGACATTTTGAGTGTTGAGATTTTGATAATTGGAGATATTAAGATTCAAGATTTGAATTCTGAGACTTGAGATTAGAGATTTTGGTAATTGAGATCAGATTGTTTTCGAGAATTTGTTTGAAATTAACTGGTTCTAGATCGATTGTATTTCTAAATAGTAGACTGCTTAGGTAGTTATATAACTGTCTATTGTCTCTATTTACTACTGGTTACTTTGAATTTATTTATTGAATTTTCCTGTTCAAGCTTTTAACAACCGATTACCTGTTCAGAAATTGAAGGTCACATATGTTGGGGTTGAACTTATTGACTTAAAATCTGGAGATCCTCGCTGGTGCTTAGATTTTAGAGACATGTCCTCCCCAGCCATTGTTCTACTTGCAGATGCTTATGGGAAGAAAAACGTTGATCATGGTGGTTTTGTTCTTTGCCCTTTATATGGAAGGAAATCTAAAGCATTTCAAGCTGCTTCAGGGACCACAAATTCTGCTATCATTTCGAATCTGGTATTGATATTGTCTTTAATTTACATTCATCAATTTTTTCACCTCGGTGAAACTGGAAAGACAGAAGGGATTTGAATCTTGAATTAGTACTAATGTAGGTGATAGAACTCATGAAAACATGACTTTCTATATTATTTTCAAAGTCATGAATTTGCTAGATCTCTTTTAAATATTGGATTTCAAATGGCTTAATAATTTAGGAAATTTGAAATTCATCTACTTATACCCTTGCAAATACATAGGTGTATTGAGTTTTAACTAGTTTTTAAATAATGCTTATCTCTGTCCCTCACTATTTATGTAAGAAACCAAATCCAAATCTATTTTCTAAAATTCATGTCTTCAACCATAGCACTTTGTGTTTCCATTTATCTTGAAATTCTTCCAATCCAATGAAGTTGCTTCATCTTGGATAGTATGCCCTTCTATTCCTCTAGGTCATATTATTCTTGTACTTTATATTTTACATCAATAATTAATTATTAAATATATTTTTGCAGACTAAAACTGCGAAATCAATGGTTGGAGTGTCACTTTCTGTAGACAATTCACAATCTCTCACTGCAACAGAGTATATAAAGCAAAGAGGTAACTTACTAAAAAGAACTTCCTTCTGTTTTCAGTCATTAACTTCCTCTTCATCCTCTTTTTTACCTCTTCTCTTTATTGGATGTAAATCTTTTGGTGTTTCTTTCATTAATATGCAAAAAAAAAAAAAAATGTAAAATGCAGCCAAAGAGGCAGTTGGAGCAGAAGAAACCCCTTGTGGAGGTTGGTCTGTGACAAGATTGCGTTCTGCTGCTCATGGAACTTTAAATGTTCCTGGATTGACTTTCAGTGTTGGCCCGAAAGGAGGACTTGGAGAGCATGGGGATGCTGTCTGTCGTCAACTCATCCTCACAAAAGCCTCCCTTGTTGAAAGGCGGCCAGATAACTATGAAGTAAGCTAACGACCTTCATCTGATGATAAAAACATAGAATTGGTATATTTCACTGGTTGAGTAGATGCTGTATACCGGTTGCATGACTTGCCTTAGGAGTCCATTGGGTTACACTTAATTGACTTAAACCATTGTTTTAATTGGTGTTATAATAAGGAATTTCCCTTGAAGTGGGGCTGGCTGAATGCTAGATATGACCATCTTTGCTAAATTGTTAAAGCCAAAGGCAGACTATGGTGACTGCCCCTTAATCATTTTAACTATCATTGAAGTTCATTGGGAAAAATGTTGCTGGTTAGTTTCTGCTTTTTTAAATTCAAAATTGTGAAATGCACTGGTCTATTTATGGTTCGAAAAGGCATTAGAGGATACATCTTTGAATGAGGTAGAGTGCAGTGACAGTTTACTAACATTTCATAACCAATAAAAGAAGTGTTAGTTCAACGCATAGAGGCAAGTTTTAGATGTTGCACAATCCAGATGGCTAATGTTACATGCTTAATCTTTTTAAAGGAATTTTCTGAAGTAGAATTTATCAAATGCTGAGAATCTTCCTTAGATGCGTGCAGGCTGTTATTGTTCGTCCTTTATCAGCAGTGATCTCACTTGTTCGATTTGCAGAGGAGCCCCAGATGTTTGCAATTGAATTCAATGATGGATGCCCTATCCATGTGAGAATAAATTCTTTATTTTGAAATTTTAATATGTGTGCAGTATGCGACTAACGTGTATTGCATGGCTTACAGGTCTATGCTAGCACCTCACGAGATAGCTTACTCGCTGCAATTTGTGATGTGTTGCAAATAGAAGTAGGTATATGTGTTCTTTCTAGTATACAAACAGGGTTTCATTTTTTTACATCATCATACTTGCTATTTTGTCTATACCTATAAGTTCTATTAGTGCTGGATAAATTAAATAGTTAATGTGGTTTGGTTGATCGTCTGCTTGTCCAGGGTCAGTCCCCAGTACCTGTTTTGCCAAGGCTGACAATGCCTGGTCATCGCATTGATCCTCCTTGTGGGAGAGTTACTTTGCAATTTGGGCAGCAACGCCCTCTTGCTGATGTAGAAAGTGGATCTATGCATTTGAAGCACTTAGCTGCTTCTGCCAAAGATGCTGTTGCTGAAGGTGGTTCTATTCCTGGTTCAAGAGCTAAGCTATGGCGTAGAATAAGGGAGTTTAATGCATGCATTCCATATAGTGGAGTGCCCCCTAATATTGAAGTACCTGAGGTGACTCTGATGGCCTTGATAACAATGCTTCCAGCAACACCGAATCTTCCTCCAGAGTCCCCTCCCTTGCCGCCTCCTTCACCTAAAGCAGCTGCAACAGTGATGGGCTTTATCGCATGTTTACGAAGATTGTTAGCTTCTAAAAGTGCTGCTTCTCATGTTATGTCTTTTCCTGCTGCTGTTGGAAGAATAATGGGCTTACTTAGAAATGGATCTGAGGGTGTAGCTGCTGAAGCGGCAGGGCTTGTTGCAGCTCTCATTGGAGGTGGTCCTGGGGATACAAATCTGCTAACAGATTCTAAAGGAGAGCAACATGCCACAATTATGCATACTAAGTCTGTATTGTTCTCTCAGCATGGTTATGTCATTATCCTTGTCAACAGATTGAAACCCATGTCTGTATCGCCTTTATTGTCCATGGCTGTTGTTGAAGTTCTGGAGGCTATGATATGTGATCCACATGGCGAAACTACCCAATACACAGTTTTTGTTGAGCTGTTGCGCCAAGTAGCTGGTTTGAAGCGTCGTTTATTTGCTTTGTTTGGCCATCCTGCAGAGAGTGTTAGAGAAACAGTTGCTGTGATAATGCGTACTATTGCAGAAGAAGATGCAATTGCTGCTGAGTCAATGCGGGATGCTGCTTTACGTGATGGTGCTTTATTGAGGCATTTATTACATGCATTTTTCCTTCCTGCTGGTGAGCGGTGCGAGGTTAGTCGGCAGCTTGTTGCTTTGTGGGCAGATTCGTACCAACCAGCTCTAGACCTATTGTCTAGAGTTTTGCCTCCAGGACTCGTTGCTTATTTGCACACACGTTCTGATGGAGTGCTTGAAGATTCTATTCAAGGAGGATCATTGACCAGTAAAAGACAGAGGCGTTTACTTCAGCAGAGGAGAGGTCGTACAGGGCAGGGGATTGCATCACAAGAGCAACCCTTCCCTTCTGTTAATAGTTTTGAGGCAGGTGATGCAGCAAGGCATATGAATACTGGTTTTCATAGAGTGGCAGATAACTATCACAAATCTACTGTAGACCCTAATTCCAGTCAAGTTTCAAACCAATCTTCTGCTACTCACACTGTGGAAAGTCTGGCCAGTGATGTATATTCTACAGGAATTTCACAAAATGGCCATTCTGCTATGGCAGCTTCCACTGATGCCCCATCAGCAAATGTGCATGGAGCATCAGAAACAAAGGCTTCAAATTCAGTTGATTCTGATGGCAATGTAGTTGGGTCACATAACACTGGTCTTCCAGCACCTGCTCAGGTTGTTGTAGAGAACACACCTGTTGGTTCTGGTCGCCTACTTTGTAATTGGTCCGAGTTCTGGCGTGCTTTTAGCCTTGACCATAACCGTGCGGATTTGATCTGGAATGAACGTACTAGGCAAGAGTTGAGGGAAGCTTTGCAAGCTGAGGTTCATAAGTTGGATGTTGAAAAAGAGCGCACCGAAGATATTGTTCCTGGAGGTGCTACAGTAGAGAATATGAGCAGCCAAGATAGTGTTCCAAGGATCTCTTGGAACTATACTGAGTTCTCTGTTAGTTATCCTAGTTTGTCCAAGGAGGTTTGTGTTGGTCAATATTATCTCCGCTTGTTGCTTGAGAGTGGTAGCAGTGGCAGGGCACAGGATTTTCCGCTTCGTGATCCTGTTGCTTTCTTCAGAGCACTCTATCACCGGTTTTTATGTGATGCTGACATAGGTCTTACAGTAGATGGTGCTGTTCCGGATGAACTGGGTTCATCTGATGATTGGTGTGATATGGGAAGATTAGATGGCTTTGGAGGAGGTGGAGGCTCTTCAGTTAGGGAGCTTTGTGCAAGGGCAATGGCAATTGTGTATGAACAACATTGCAATACAATAGGCCCTTTCGAAGGGACTGCACATATTACAGTTCTCTTGGACAGGACAGGTGATAGAGCTTTGAGACACCGTCTACTTCTTCTTTTGAAGGTACCTTTACCAACATATTTTAGGTGCATTACATATTTCAAACTGTAAGAGTTTGTGTGTAAGATTTGCGATGGAGTAGGCTTGATCTCTGTATTTACATATGTGCAGGTTTTGATGAAGATTTTAGCAAATGTGGAATCTTGTGTATTGGTGGGAGGGTGCGTACTAGCCGTTGATTTACTGACAGTGGTTCATGAAGCTTCAGAGAGGACCGCTATCCCTTTACAATCAAATTTGATAGCTGCTACTGCTTTTATGGAGCCACTTAAGGAATGGATGTATACTGACAAAGATGGTGCACAGGTTGGACCTTTAGAGAAGGATGTTATCAGAAGGTTGTGGTCAAAGAAAGCTATTGATTGGACAACAAGGTGCTGGGCTTCAGGGATGCTGGACTGGAAGAGATTACGAGATATTCGTGAGCTTCGTTGGGCACTATCTGTTCGGGTTCCTGTCCTTACACCAACTCAGGTATTGTCAGTCTCATGTTGATCTGCAATATATTGCTTGCACAAGTGCTTTTGCTTCAGGAAAGTGTGTTGCAGTGTTTACTTAAACAGTGATAACTTTGGTCTATTAAATAGTTAAACTTTTTCTTATTAGTCAATTTTTGAATTTCATGTGATTGTGATCATCTATTGAGCTTTTTAGTCCCTTTTTTTTTTGGATATACTGTGTGCAATTTGGTATTTGGAATCATGTTTGGATTTCTTCCTCTCTATTATATGGAACTTAGCATCTGAAATTTTGTACTAGACTCAGTTAAGGCACTGTTAAATGGGCATTACTGATCTTTTGCTTGCATTTTAGTTTCTTAAATGATGTTTCTTTGAGCCCAATTTAATGTTTGGGAACATTGAAGAGGCATGATCAAACATATTTGTGATACGGATAATGTAATTAAACACACAGTGGCTGATGACAGGTGTTGCTTTGGCTATTACTTATAATAACAGACATCTCTTTATCCTTTCTTACCCTTTACCTTTTTCTTGATATCTTCTAATTGACAATCCTGTCTGCAGGTAGGAGAGGCTGCATTGTCTGTGTTACATAGCATGGTTTCTGCACATTCAGACTTAGATGATGCCGGTGAGATAGTTACCCCAACTCCTAGGGTGAAATGGATTTTGTCAAGTCCACGTTGCCTTCCACATATTGCACAGGTGCCTTTTTAATTGATAATTTTGTTATGCCATGCAGATATTGCAAATAGGCAGTTGCATAATGACATTTTAAGTTTTTCTGGAAAGATTTATAAGATATGCTTCTGTTGATAAATAGTATAATCTATCTCTGAAGTGTTTTACTCATGCAGTTGCATCTATTTCTTTTTCCTTAAAAGGCTATGCTTTCTGGGGAGCCAAGTATTGTAGAGGCTGCTGCTGCATTGCTGAAGGCTATTGTTACCAGAAATCCAAAGGCCATGATGCGTCTCTACAGCACAGGTGCATTTTATTTTGCCCTGGCATACCCTGGATCCAACCTTTTTTCAATTGCACAACTCTTCTCGGTAACTCATGTACATCAAGCTTTTCATGGTGGCGAAGAAGCTGCAGTTTCCTCTTCATTACCCCTTGCTAAACGTAGCGTATTGGGTGGGCTTCTCCCTGAATCTTTGCTGTATGTGTTAGAGCGTAGTGGCCCTATTGCATTTGCTGCAGCAATGGTTTCTGACTCTGATACTCCAGAGATCATATGGACTCATAAAATGAGAGCAGAAAATCTGATTCGTCAGGTGAATCATATTTTTAATTTGCTATAGTTTATTATGTTAAGATGTTACGCTGCACTTTCACATGCAGAAATGATATTGGCTGGGGCAGAACTAGGATTTTTTAGGGGGCATTTGAAATTTAAGTATAGTCTTATAAATAGTGATGTAATATAAAGTAGCTTGATGCCGTATTTGATGAATTCTCTCATCAATGGTTTATTATATTAAAGAAATTACATTCCCAAGTTTATAGTTTATTGACAAATTTTCAATTGGGTTTATGAAGTAGCTAAACTAATTCGTATAATATAAACTTAGAAAATGATGCATGTAAATAACCAGATGAGATGACATGATGATGATTTTTTTTTCTCTTTTTCCTAAATTCTTTCTTTAGCTTGTTTTATGTGTGTGTGAGAGATAGGCAGATATCCCATTTTTCTCCTTTGCTATTTTTACAAGGAGTTGCTGCCCCTTCTCTCCTTTGCAACTTATTGTTTTCTGAATGCACAACCCTAATAGTGTTCTGAAAAAACAAATAGATGATTGGAAACTACTTAGCGAATATAGCTAGAAGATAATGTTTTTTTACGCCAATTATAAAGCATAAAAATAATTCTACTTACTGATACTACTTGGTAAACCTGCATTTGATACATTTTTTTTCCCTTTCCAAAGGTTTTGCAGCATCTTGGTGATTTCCCCCAGAAACTGTCACAGCACTGCCATTCTTTATATGAGTATGCTCCTATGCCACCAGTCACTTATTCAGAGCTCAGAGATGAAATGTGGTGTCACCGTTATTATCTTCAAAATCTTTGTGATGAGATCCGTTTTCCAAATTGGCCAATTGTTGAGCATGTAGAGTTTCTACAGTCCTTGTTAGTAATGTGGCGAGAAGAGTTGACACGGAAACCAATGGATCTTTCTGAGGAAGAAGCTTGCAAAATCTTAGAGATTACCTTGGATGATGTATCCAGTAAGGATGCTGATCAGAAGTATTCTCATGAGGTGACTGGAGAGATATCTAGCATATCCAAGCAAATTGAGAACATTGATGAAGAAAAGCTTAAGCGACAATATAGGAAACTTGCTATGAAATACCATCCTGACAAAAATCCTGAAGGGAGGGAGAAATTTCTTGCTGTACAAAAGGCTTATGAACGACTTCAGGTAGATGTTTGCTCCTGGGCTTAGCGCATACTAACTTGCTTGAGATAAAATTAATGAAAGTATAGGTTTTGAATAAATTATCCTCAATTAATCATACTCTTTTAATTTCCAAAATAATTTACCTTATATTTCTCTTTAAATAGGCTACAATGCAAGGTTTGCAAGGTCCTCAGCCTTGGAGGCTGTTGCTTTTATTGAAAGGACAATGCATCTTGTACAGACGATATGGAGATGTATTGGAACCATTTAAATATGCTGGATATCCCATGTTGCTTAATGCTGTGACTGTTGACAAGGAAGACAACAATTTTCTTTCCTCAGAGAGAGCACCTCTTCTTGTTGCAGCGTCAGAGCTTGTTTGGCTTACGTAAGTCCCCCTCTTACCAATATATACTTTTCTAACGTTAGCTTTACTCATTAAATTTGTCTTGGAGATTTCACCTATTTGTACTTTTTTTCTTTAATGTTAGGTGTGCATCTTCCTCATTGAATGGTGAAGAACTTGTTAGAGATGGTGGGATACTTCTTCTCGCAACACTTCTCTCTCGTTGCATGTGTGTAGTTCAACCAACTACTCCTGCAAATGAACCAGCCGCTATCATCGTTACCAATGTGATGCAAACATTTTCTGTTCTGAGTCAGTTTGAGACTGCCAGGGTTGAGATGCTTGAGCTTTCTGGACTTGTTGAGGACATAGTGCACTGCACTGAACTTGAGCTTGTGCCTGCAGCTGTTGATGCTGCCCTCCAGACTATTGCTCATATTTCTGTGTCCTCTGATTTGCAAGATGCCTTGATAAAGGCTGGAGTGCTATGGTAAATTGGCACATCTTTCAATATTGATCCATGTTTGTACCATGAGTTGAATGCATGTTTGCATCACTGTTAGTCAACTTATATGTGGCCATATTTTAGTCTAGGCAATATTTGATCTCTTCTTAGTTTCTTACACAGTTACCGTATTCACAGTATTTTATCTGATCTGCTGTCAAACCACATTAGGCTTTCCATTATACATGGCCACCTTTTGGGACTTTTGTCTTCCTTTTGCTTGAAGTCCAGTACTCTCAAAACTTAGGGAACATCCTCTTCAATATAAAATATTATAGGCCATATGTTTTTCATGGATGAGCATTTCATATATGGGTTGTTTATTTAAGTCTTCTTGGTGTCATTAATTTCTCTATGCTTTTCTTTTGCTTTCGTTTTTCTGCTTCATGTAAAAACTGATCCTCATATTTTTGCATTTTCTACTGGATATGCATGAAAACAACATTGTGGAAACACAAGAGACTTAGTTTCAGATAATTGCTTGTACCATTATCAGTTTTGCTTTCTTGCTGCTGAAGCTTCTATTCTTTATGTTTCTGCTTGTTTTTTACCTAATTTTATATTTGATATCTTGATAATTTGTTTGGAAGTCATATGTATTAAGTAGTTTTATTTACCATTGTTGCTTTAATTACTTGGTTAACTAGTTTTATTTTGTTAATATGGTTTCTTTAGGTACCTTTTGCCATTGTTGCTTCAGTACGACTCAACTGCAGAGGAATCTGATACTTCAGAGTCACATGGTGTTGGTGCTAGTGTTCAAATTGCAAAAAATATGCATGCTGTGCGAGCATCCCAAGCTCTATCTAGGCTTAGTGGTTTGTGCAGTGATGAGAGCACAATACCTTATAATGCTTCCGTTGTCAATGCGCTCAGAGCTTTGCTAACTCCTAAACTTGCCAGTATGTTGAGAGATCAAGTGCCAAAAGACCTACTGTCCAAGTTGAACACAACCTTGGAGTCACCAGAGGTAAACGATGTGCTTTTTATGTTGTCTCATTTTAGTTACCTTGCTATTGTTTCGAGTCTTATTTATTCTTCTCATAGATCATCTGGAACTCTTCAACTCGAGCGGAACTGCTGAAATTTGTGGATCAACAACGTGCTAGCCAGGGTCCAGACGGTTCATATGACCTGAAAGATTCTCATATCTTTGCCTATGAAGCACTGTCAAAGGAACTTTTTGTTGGCAATGTTTATTTGAGGGTTTATAATGATCAACCGGATTTTGAGATCAGTGAACCAGAAGCATTCTGTGTGGCTTTAATTGATTTTATAGCTTCTCTAGTACACAATCATTGCTCTGTGGATTCTGATGTTCAGGAAAGACTTAATATCACCAACTCATCCCTTAAGTCTGATGAGCATCAGGGTGACACAACCGGTATATCAGTAGATGAACAGCAAGTTCCTGATGATTCTCTGGCTGTATCTGATAAAAAAATGAAAGATAAGGAAGAAAATGTGATGATTAAGAACCTTCAATTTGGACTTACCTCACTTCAGGTAATTTATTTGCTTGTGTGTACTAGGTCATAAAGCATTTAATATGTCTGACACTTTTTCCCTTTTTCCAGAACTTGCTGACAACATATCCAAATTTGGCATCGATATTTTCCACTAAAGAGAAGCTATTACCACTTTTTGAATGCTTTTCTGTGCCTGTTGCTTCAGAAAGCAGCATTCCTCAACTTTGCCTGAATGTTCTATCTCTCTTGACTACATATGCTCCCTGCTTGGAGGCCATGGTTGCAGATGGATCTAGCCTTCTTCTTTTGTTGCAAATGCTCCACGCTGCCCCAGCTTGCCGAGAAGGGGCAATTCATGTTCTCTATGCTTTGGCAAGCACACCTGAACTTGCTTGGGCAGCTGCCAAGCATGGAGGTGTTGTGTACATTCTTGAACTTCTCTTGCCTTTACAAGGTAATAATGTCTTTCTGGTTTTTCAATTCTTTTCTGTTTAGAA
This sequence comes from Durio zibethinus, assembly GCF_047325235.1. NCBI lineage: Eukaryota > Viridiplantae > Streptophyta > Magnoliopsida > Malvales > Malvaceae > Durio > Durio zibethinus. The sequence goes on along the minus strand of NC_143167.1, from coordinate 29,370,501 downwards.
GATGATTTTATTGATGTTAGAAATCGCTATGTGCAGAAGAAATTCCCTTGCAGCAAAGAGCAGCAGCAGCCTCTTTATTGGGTAAGCTTGTTGCGCAGCCAATGCATGGACCTAGAGTTGCTATAACATTAGCAAGGTTTCTTCCAGATGGCCTAGTATCAGTCATAAGAGATGGGCCTGGTGAAGCTGTTGTGTCTGCCCTTGAACAGAATACAGAAACACCAGAACTTGTATGGACACCAGCCATGGCAGCTTCTTTGTCTGCCCAAATTGCTACTATGGTATCAGATCTGTACCGTGAACAAATGAAGGGCCGTGTCATTGACTGGGATGTACCTGAGCAAGCTCCTTCACAGCAGGAAATGAAAGATGAGCCACAGGTATTACTTGATATATTCTTTATCTAAATTTTCTATTTGCTATTTGCTGGGGAACTAATAAGTTCATAGTCAATGCAGGTTGGTGGGATCTATGTCAGGCTATTCCTTAAAGATCCCAAATTTCCTCTTAGAAATCCCAAGAGATTCCTGGAAGGGCTTCTGGATCAGTACTTGTCTTCTATTGCTGCCACACATTATGAGTCACAATCTGTTGACCCTGAGCTTCCTTTGCTTCTGTCTGCTGCTTTGGTTTCATTATTGCGAGTGCACCCTGCACTTGCAGACCATGTTGGTTATCTTGGGTATGTGCCCAAACTTGTTGCTGCTGTGGCTTATGAGGGAAGGCGAGAAACAATGTCATCGGGGGAGATGAAAGATAGAAACAATATGGCAGACAGAACATATGAATCTGATGAGCAACCAGTGCAAACTCCACAAGAACGTGTGCGCCTTAGTTGTTTGCGGGTTCTGCATCAACTTGCTGCCAGTACAATATGTGCTGAAGCCATGGCAGCAACTAGTGTTGGAACACCTCAGGTATGTGTTCTAAAAGCTGACTTATGTGTTATGTTCTTTCTGTTTTTGTTGCCACTCAATTCCTTTCAGTTTCATGCATTCTTCATTTTTGTCGGTTACCATCGTACCATGGTGTTTCCTTGTTCTTTAATCTTCTTTGAAAATTTTTTATGGGTAAGGAGGTTTGTTGTTTAGCTTCCATTTATACTTTTGGTCCATTTAATGCTCTGCCCTTGTATTTTGTGTCCTCTTATTTACCCAAGAAAATGTTATTGTAGGTTGTTCCACTTCTAATGAAAGCTATAGGATGGCAAGGTGGAAGCATTTTAGCTCTAGAAACACTGAAACGTGTTGTGGGTGCTGGAAACCGAGCTAGGGATGCACTTGTTGCCCAAGGACTTAAGTAAGTAATGTGAATAAAAGCTAAAAGTATATACAGAAAGATGCATAATCTTCTCTTAGTAGAAGAAATATTTTCTAAGAATTCCGACATTTTACTAAAGAAACTTTCTTGAGAAGTTCTATATTTGGTTCATATATTAATGTTAAGTTCCCGATGCTAATAGATTTGCTCAGGTGTAAGAGATTCATATTGTGTTTTCATTCAAACTCTGTTCTGTAGTTTCTGATGTAGCAACAAAATCTTAAAAAATGCAGGGTTGGTCTGGTTGAAGTACTTCTGGGACTTCTTGATTGGAGAGCTGGTGGAAGGGGCGGACTCTGCTCTCAGATGAAATGGAATGAGTCAGAAGCATCTATTGGCAGGGTTCTTGCAATTGAGGTTAGATTGCAGTCATTCTAAGCTAACTTTCACCTATCACTGACTCTAGTATACTGTCATTGCTATTGTTATTTATCCAGTTATATGTTTCTTTTGTTATTTTTTATTTAAAGTGAATAATTCTTGGTAAAATTTCCATGAGTTATTAAATTATAACTGCATAATAATTTCTTTTTTCTTTTGAAGCCAAATCCTTGAGTTATCTGAAACTATGTCTTCAATTTGTTGATCCAGGTTTTGCATGCATTTGCAACAGAAGGGGCTCATTGTATTAAAGTGCGTGACATATTGAATTCATCTGATGTAAGTCCTCAAACATGCTTTCTACAGATACAAGTTTTATGAACCTATAAAAATGACATTTTATTGACGGTTTCAATGTGTATTGTTTCTTCAACCTGAATTTTCATTTATTCCTTTTTTGCGATAATGCATTCATACTATGCATCTCCTCTCTAAGCCGTTATTGTGCGATTTTTAAGGTTTGGAGTGCTTATAAAGATCAGAAACACGATCTTTTCCTTCCTTCAAATGCCCAATCCGCTGCTGCTGGAGTTGCTGGTCTAATCGAGAATTCCTCATCTAGACTCACTTACGCCCTCACAGCTCCGCCACAAACTGCACAGGCAAGAATACCTGCTTCAAATGGTAGTCATTATCAGCTTTCATAGTTCAAGGATTAAAGAAGTATTCACGCCATGAGCGAGTACTGAGTTAAGATTTTATACATGACACATTTGTACAGCTCAGTGTACAGTTTTCTTAATCTTTTCCATCCCCCTCCTTTTACCCATTCTCTCTGCAAGATTTGACGGCCAAGGTGGTGGTGGCAATTTTCCTAGTTAATATATATATATATATTTAAGAGGGTGAAGTATTATTCATTTTCCCGTGTAAAGAAAAATCCAGTTGATTGTAAATTGAAAATGGATCTGTTCTGCAGTAATATAAATAGTTGAGGTGACTTTCTCTGTGTTCATTACAGCAATTTTTAGTAGCAGGGTTATTAATGCTGGTTCCCAGTTTGTGGTATGTAGGTTTAGCTCTTTCAATGTCACTAATTGTTTTGCTTCACCAACTAACCCAAAGCAAATTTCTTTATTTTTTGGGGACGATGGGAAATGATACCGTTATGCGAATTATGAATAAATAAAAGAAAACCCATGTAATGAAGTACCACTTCAGCTTCCTTGGCATTTTTTGCCTTCCAACAGACTAACTGATCTATGTTTGCCCAAGTTCTTGTGTTGGGTTACAAAATAGAAGTACGGCTTTTTCTTTATTCCCTTGTGTCTGCGGAAATTTTTCTCTTCTCAGGATTGATTGTAATTTGCAAGCGACCAGGGAACAATTGAATCAATTTCATTACATGCCAGGATGTCGAAGGCAAAAGGTAAGCTCAAAATGGCCCAATGAAAGTATTGAATTCCACCTGTTTTTTATTAGATGGCTGATTTACTAAGCATATAAGCTTTGCCTAAAACACAAGTGCTAATAAAAAAATAGAACGTGAAACAATTTTTTTTAGAAAGTTACGAAAAGGTGAAAGTATTACATATTCTGATATTATTATTATTATTATTATTATTATTATTATTATTATTATTATTATGAAATTAGAAAGAAAACATAGTAGCCAGAACCAAAACACTCTTTTTAACTTCTCTACATAACCCCTCTAACTTGTTGTAGCACAAATAAGACATTGCTGTAGTAATAGCCATGTATCCCTCGTATGAAAATCCATGCAATTGAAGCCATCAGCACAAGGCAATTTCCTCCCAGAAATACCTTCATTTTGGCTCCATTGTTGCTGCTAGGGGTTGCCTTTGATACCGACTTTGAACTGGTCCCACCTGATGAAGAAGAAGAAGTGGATGGGGATCCAGATAATGTTGGTGGGGAACTTCTTGTTGAAGTGCCACCCCGATCAGTTTCTTTGAAGATCTTTGCATCTGGCGAATCTGGTGGCAGATTCAGAATAGCTACAAGCATCATCAAAAACAACAATCAAATGTGGTTATATATGAAGTAATCATAAAGATTCAAATTAAAATAAAACCAACAAACGATAGAATTTCAAAATTCAGTTAAACAAGGTTCTCATTTTTTTTTTCCCTTGTTCTTTATTAAAGGACATACTAGGGCAATCGGACACTTTGGCATCAATTTTGCAAGCAGATGGCATTTGAAGTATTGACGGGAAGGCCCAAAGAAGGGTCAGTGCTCTCTTTGATCAGAGCGCACAAGCACTTCGGCTTGCTGGCCGTCACTTTCTGAGTATCTTGGCAACACTGTGGTTAGGGATGGCATCGGGTCGGGTTCGAGGCGGGTTTTGTTCGCTCCGAACCCGATTCGACCCGATTTTTTTAATACTCGAATTCGATCCGACACTATGTAAATTGTATCAGACTCGAAATTAATAAAAATATTATTTTTTAAATATAAATATTTAAAAAATCATTATATAAATATATATAATTAATTAATTAAAAAATAATTTTTGAATAATGTCGGGTCAGGTAGGATCAAATTTTAGACATACCCGAACCCGATCCGACCCCGATTATTACCTAATTTTACCTGACCCAACACCGACCCGAAACCCAAAATTAAAAAAAAATCCGACTTTATAGTGTCGGGTCGGGCCGAAACCCGTCGGGGACGGGCTTGATTGCCGTCCCTAACTGTGGTGTTGGCTTCTTTGCAGTTCCACTCGCAAAGGGAATGCAAGATGCAAGATTGGCAAGCTGGTCGGCACACTCCTTCTCATCATCCTCCACTGTTGCCATTGATGCCATGGCCAATGAAGCCACTATTATGCATACCACCACCATCTTTAATTTGTTTAACCCCATCTTTGCCTAAAAACACTAATTTCTGCTCTTAATTTGTGGGAGTTTTCTGTTTTTAGGCAAATTGGATAGTAATTCCCTCTCCCTCTCTTTTTTTTTTTTTTTTGGTATGGTTTCTTCTTTTGTTTTTGAGCTTGCATTTCATAGGTATATATGGAGTTAGGGGATTTTGGTAATACTAGTCTTCCTGCTGCAATCATTTTAATAGTACTTATAATATAGAAAATAATTATGAGAAATTATTACATTCATTGATAACAAAATTTTTAAATTTGATATCAGAATTAGTAGAATGAGACATACTATTAGAGTCTAATAAAAAAAATAAAACATATGACAACTACCTAACCTCATTTATAAAGTAAAAAATTTCATTACCAGCATAAGCTGACTCTGCATATATTTTTCTTATCTTTTATCAGCAGGCAAAAAATAAGCTGAAATTGGTTGTTATAGAAGGGTAACACTTCATTTATGGAATGCCTTGAGAAATGGTATCCCATGTTCCAATGAAAGATGTAATTCAATTCAAGATTTATTGAGCTTTGCCATTCCCAATATCATCCTCATTCCATTTAAAGGTGGTCTTTATCTGCAACAGTGCAGCACAATCAACCCTGGGACTTTTATCTTTTGTTTCCAACACTTACTACAACCAAAAACTCAGAAGATGAAAAAACAATATTAAGTACGTTTGTCTTTAACCATATGTTGATGGAAAAAACCTGCGTATGTGATATTACTTCTACCAAAATTTACTTCTGAAAATTATCAAAAGGTACTTTAATTACCATAAAAACAAACCAAAAAAACAAAAATGGAGCTTATGATGAGAGCATCATTGGATTAACCTTCAGAAAAGAAAGGAGCAGCCAGGTGGAATTTTAAAATTCAAGTCCATTAAAAATGAACAAATCGACAGGATTGTATTTAAGTATGATGTATATTATCGTAGTCCGAATGTACAATCTTTGCTGTTTCTCATTTTGTTGGTCTTCTAGAATTGCTAATATGAGCAAGTTGCAGAATGGAACGAGGAGAGGAAAGTATGTGGAAGGGTGGTGTGATTATCAGACAAATGCCAATAGCAAAAAGCAATCCCTCATTTCTTCGACAAAATTGTGCATTTGCAAAGCGGACAGACTGCTTTAATCTTTAGCCATTTATCTACACAGCTGGAATGGAAGAAATGAGAGCAAGGGAGCTCCTTCAGCACATCATTATCCGCATAACTTGCCAAACAAATGCAACAAACCTGCATAACGTCCATATAACATAAGCTGAAGATTGTTTCGACCGAAAGCAAAATAATATAACAATACTACTAATACTTCCTGCATAAACATTAAATAAAGCACTAGTCTTATGAGTGAAATTACTGCATCATCCCCTGAAATAGCACATTCCTTTTCATCTCCTGCTGCTTCAACCCCTCCTTTAACTTCTGAATTGATTGTCCTTATGCTGCCACTACCATCTTTCTGTAACTTGAAAGTGTATGTTGGCAGAGAATTGATGCATTCTGAAGTGGCTCCTCTAATTAGACCTAGGTCTCCACAGCAGCATGCTAAAACAGCACACAGGATGAAGGGCATAGTAAACTCAAGATAGCTAAAGACAAGAAACATTACACATAACCTACAATGAAGCCAAAGAAACTGGTTTATTTCCAGACACAGAAAAGCCCAAAAATAATAGCATAATACTTATACAGGCTAGTGTTGATACCTGCGCAAATTTGGAGCCCCTGGAGAAGGGTACCCCCCGAATAGCCAAACATTGCCAATTACAAACCAGATAAAAAAGTACACTTTTACCATCCATTTAAAGCGCTCCAAAAATCTGCTAAGCCTGCCAAGATATCATGCAAAATGCTTCAGCTGTCGAACATAAGATTGATGAAAGGTCTGTATAAAACACTCGGAAAAGCAAAAAGTCAATGTTAGGACCAAACAGAAAAGAACTAGTAAATGGACTGATATACACATACTGTCTGAAGGTTAAATTTACTCCTGAACTACAGGTTCAAATCTTTCTTAAACATAACCACATCAATAAATGGATTTTTGAATGTTTATTGGTTTTTCAGTAACACTAACAGCAACTGTGGAAATTATCCAAATAAGATATCACACTGCAGAAAAGAGCACTCCTCTCATTGAAAATATAAAATGTAAAACATAAACGATGAAAACATTTCATATGAATGTAGGATGAATCGATGAATTATTTCTTCCATTGCTAGACAAGCCAAATGCAAAATTTTCTGATACCAGACATTCTAACACACATGAATATCAGTACATCACTTTCTATAGGAAAACATGACTAGTTGCAAGAACAAGAACCAAAATTCAAGTTGAAGTAAAAAAGTTCAGAAACTAAGACATGTAAAGGAGATCATGCAACATGAAGCCAACTGTTGCTAGTCAAAGAAGCTTCCAGTATGAAGTTACATGAGTCTTTGGTAGCAAGGACAAAGTTAAACAATTTTGTCAGGCTTGATAACTTCTGTTAGAGGCCATGGCAAAAATTTCAAACCTCCCAATTTCCATTCTTCTAAGATAGTTATTATATCAATTCAGCATGGAATATGGGGAGAATGGAATAGCCATTCGCCCCCAACCAAGGCAAAGTAAATGTAATTCAAGCAAATTATTCCAAACCAAGAAGAACAGAACACTGAGAAACCATCTTAAACTATAAATAAGTAATTATGCACATTACAGAGGATTTAGCATCAAAATTTGTCCAACAAGAAGGTAAACACTTACACGGGATATGGAAGAAAACAATGATGGAATAGGATGGGAATACTAGCAGCACACCCCACTGCATAACCCACAATCCAAATGGACAATGGAGCTTGATGCTTCTCATTCCTCGAAACTACTAGAACAGCCATTGATGCAGCAATCTGAGTTATATTAAAAACTAGTCTAATGTAAATCCAAAAGCTAAAAGATGATATAAAACTCCCATGACTAGATCCACCAGAGGGGGTAGGCTGAATCACAGGTCCTTGAGAATTCCTTGATAGAACATTATTCCCATGTTGAACATCATTTGGAATATCAAGAACATGATCATTTTTGTCATGGAGGTTCTCAAGTGGCTGCTCCATTTGGAAAAGTTCTTTTCTTGCTTTTTTAAGTTGAGAAGCAAGAGAAGCAGCATAAGTGAAAGCCTTTGATCAATTGTTCTTCTTTTCTCTCAATCTTTAGCAAACCAACAAAAAACTGTCCTCTGTTAAACCTCCAATTTCTGATGCATATCTACTTTTATAAGTAAAAAAATTACAGCTTCCAAACAAGAATTTTTGTTCATAGCAAAAAAATAATAATTAAAAAAAGACAAATTATACATATTTGTCTTCCTTTCCTCGAATTTCTCAGCAACTAAAACTATAAAACAATCGTTTCATCCTTAGCTAGGAAAAAACCGCCACAAATACCAAAGAATCTTAAACTCTTGTTGAGAAAAACCAAATTAATGTAAAAATATTCTTTTTTTTTTTTGGCGTTCTCTTTCTTCATTTTTCCCAGCAACCAAACATGTTTCCAATTTCTCAGGACTCAAAGAAAATAAAAAAGTTTAACTCAATATTGTGCTAAAGTTCAAAATTTATTCCATATTTTGATTCAAGTATTTCTCTTTTATTACTTCAAAAAAAAAAGTATTTCTCTTTTCTTTTTCCAGTTTTCTCAACATCCAAACAACAAGCAACAGCTTACATGTACCGGTATTTTTAACTTAAAAGCAGCCAGGAATTAACAACTTATCAAAAACCAAAATTTTTTATTTATATTACAGAATAAAGAGTTTTAAAAAAAATCTGCTCCAAGATTGAAAAAACTGTAAATTTATGTTTATACATTATTTTTTATTTTCTTTTTCACTACAAGAGAGAATAAAAATTAACCCAAAAAAAGGACTTACAGTATCTATTTGGTTTTTGCCACTTGACCATCCAGTGTTTGGTGGAAGAGAAAAAAATAGGAGCAAAAAATCTGATCAAGGTAAGACTTTTGAAAGAAGAAATAAAATAATAAAGAAAATAAAACAATAGTACTTATTTTGACGTTTTGAGCTTGTTTTCTTGTCCATTTCCCCCTTAACTTCGAAATCCAAACGGGGTCTTACAACAACGATCCCTCCTTTAATTCTTACCGTATACAAAGGTCGGGATCAGCATACGGTTTAAAATTTTTTTAATTTTATATATTTTTAATCATTAAATTTCATATATTTATATATAATATATTGAGTGAATGGTTTGATTGCCACCAATTTTTTGTGTAATTGTTCATGTTGCAAATAATCCAATTTATGTACCACTAAGTTTTTTTGGGAATTAAATTTTACATTGTAAGCACTTAGTTTTTTTTATTATCATAATCAATGTTATTACAATGACAAGTATAATTTTTTTCTAAATGGGTTTTGGACAGCATCAATATTTTTCTTGTAAAAAAAAATTTATAACTTTATTATTTTATAAAAAATTATTTTTTATCAAAAAAAGAAATAAAGAAATAGCCATAAATATGCCCTATGATTTTTGGGAAACATATGGTAGAATTTTGAAAGCTTTGTTCTTGTGCTACACAACTACATAAGTATAGTCTTGAAGGTTCATTTTTTGTGTTTTTAATTGAGGAATGTAGGAACTTTCCTTCGGGCCTATTTCGTAACAACTAACATATGATAAAATTATAATAATAAACTATTAACTCAATTGATAAGATTATTCTTTTTAACGGAAATAATTTTTATTCAAATTTAATCGATAATTTTTTATTAAGATTATTTTAAAAATATAATTTACGGTCATTATTTTTTAAATTGTTAAATATGATATTTTTTATTTTGATTTAGATATTGAATAATTTATTTATTTATAAATTTTAAAAAAATTATAAACTTAGTTCACAAGACATGGATGTGGTTTTGAGGAATCCAGTAAGTTAAATATTTCTCTTCTTCCAGCACATTCAAACCATTTTCCAATTTTCCTAGCCATCATATCTTGTTACTTAAATCAATTTAATCTTTAATTTAGATCTAAAATAAGTAATTTCCATTTTTATTTATATATCTTACACATGTAACTAGGGATGGTATCGGATCGGGTTTTGCTCGCCTTGAACCCGATCTGATTTTATGCTTTAGCATACCCGAATTCGATCTTATCCAATTTTTTTAATATTCGAACCCGATTCGATACTATGTAAATTGTACCCGACTCGTCCGATTCGAAATTAATAAAATATTATTTTTTAAATATAAATATTTAAAAATATCATTATATAAATATAATTAATTAATTAATTAAAAAATAATTTTTTATATAATATCGGGTCGGGTTTTAGGCATATCCGAACCCGATTCGACCCCGATTATTTTTTAATTATATCCGATCCGACTTTATGCTTTAGCATACCCGAATCCGATTTTATCCGATTTTTTTAATATCTGAACCCGACTCGATACTATGTAAACCGTACTCGACTCGTCCGATTCGAAATTAATAAAATATTATTTTTAAATATAAATATTTAAAAATATTATTATATAAATATAATTAATTAATTAATTAAAAAATAATTTTTTATATAATGTCGGGTCGAATTTTAGGCATATCCGAACCCGATTCGACCCCGATTATTTTCTAATTATATCCGATCCGATCTAACCCAAAAACTAAAATTAAAAAAAAAAAAAATCTGATCCCATAAGGTCAAGTCGGCTGAAGCCTGTCGGAGACGAGGTTGATTGCCGTCCCTACATGTAACGATGAATACATAAAAAAAAAGGAACCAAAAAAAAAGTGGACAGAGCGAACACTCCGGTGTAGAATCAGAACAATTTGCATAGCATGGTTTCGCCTCAGCTCAGTTTGAAAATGCATGAATTCGGGCCTTTGTTGTTTAGTCCGGCTTTTAAAAAACACTTTGGCCCAGAAAAATATAGCCCAAAAGGTTAGTAAAAGGTTTAAGAGTAATGTATGGCTAATGGTTGTCATTGGGCCAGTGTAAATGGCCTCTCCACAAGAATAATAGCCCATATGGTTGGGCTAATATCGCCTAGTAGAACTCCAATGATCATTTTTAACATGAAACATAAATTTATTTTATAACCTAAAGAGAAAATTTTCAACTAAAACGTATTTCTGACCCCATGGCCCATTTTCATAGATATTAAAAGCTTTCGCTTGATTGTTGTTTTTTTGTTTTTTATTTTTATTTTTTAGGTAAAAGGATGAAAATTTTTTAAAATAAAGATATAGTAATCATTTAAAATTTTTTGTATTTTATTATAATCATTTGATTTTTAAATTTTTTATTTCAAATCAGTTGGACCTTTAAACATCTAGTTTTATCTAATTGAATCTTTAAATATATATATATATATATATTTCATTCAATTAAAGTGTTGATTGAACAGAAACAACTAAATATTTTATCTAACAATAACTTAATGATAGATATTTCAGGATTTAATTGGTTAAAAAAATAAAATATTGGATGATTATTGAATTTTAATTTAAAGATCTTTTAATCCTTTTATCTTTTTTATTTATCTCTTATTTTTAATTATTTTTTAATTTTAAGTTTTCACTTTTTACTCAAAAAAAGGTAAAAACACCAAATCAAACAGAGCCTATAATAATAATAATATTTTAGATAGAACCTATATATCATTGTTGGATGCATTAACGTTGCCGGTCGAATTAGCAAATGACAAAGGTTTGTCAACAACAATATAAGGCTGTATTGAATTAAGGTAGGCAGCCTGTCACTTATGTTTGATCATTGGTATAGGTACATAATCCCCTTTCATCACGTTTAATGGGTCCAATTGAAATTATTTGCATGCATAAAAAAATGAAACCATCATTCAGACATTATTTGCATATATATAATATATTGTTATCATGTCATGTGATCATGATTAGAATTGTTTAAAGGTTGGTCCATTCATTCAAATCTAAAGATCTGTTCAAGTTTTAAAAGAGTTTAGATCAAAAATTAAATTTTTTTAAATATGTTTAGGCATAATTTTTAGGTTTGTTTAAATTTTTAACCAAACTTTGAACAAAAAAATTAAAGTTAAAGCTCAACCCGAATAAAATATATAATTAAAATATTATAATTATATAAGTATATATATATATATGAATTTTTATTTTTTAAAAAAATTTTTTTTTAATTTTTTTATTATATAAATTAAGTTTAATGCGTAGATTTAAAATTTATTTTTTAATTTAAATCGGATTTGAAAATTTTTAAGGTACGAAATATCAAGTAAGATTAGGTTTAGGTAAGTATATAAATTATTAATATAAAGTATAGACCCAATCCAAACTTGATCCAACCTAGTTTATGAACACCTCTAATCATAACAATGTTTGAAAGCAAATGGCAAATGCATTCTTGTAATGTATAATAGAATTAAACGATGTTTCATTGTGATATTATTTTTTTATTTTTTAAAATTATGCTTTAAATATAAAAAAAATAAAATTTTTATATCAAACTTGAATAGATGATAACATTTAGACAAATATAAGTGTATTTCTTTAAAACTAAATAATAAAATATTTAAGAAATGTAGATACAATTTAAAGGCAAACATAGAGATATCAATGAGTAAGGGATGAAAATGGTAGAGCATTCCCTATCTCCATCCCCATATTTTTATATTATACCTATCCATATTTTTATACCTAATGTGTATTTTAATTTATCTTCATTGTCATCTCAATGGGTATTTAATGGGTCTTGAAAATCCCTAAACTTATATCTTTTTTAAAAAAATAAAAATAAAATTTTATTTTTATCTTGTATATTTAAGTAATTTTTTATAAAAATATATTCACATATTTTTTCAATAAAAAATATTCATTCTAATTAATCTAAAATAATAATTTATATTATTTAAATACAAAATATATTTATTAAATATATATAAATATATACATATATGTAGCGTATGGATATAATATGGGTGCTATATACTATTCATATCTCTGTATCCAATAAAAATTTAATATTATATTCATCCCCATACTCATAATGTAATAGTCATTCCTATCTCTATTCGAGTAACAAATCAGATTTCTTATTGAGTATAGGTAAAATTGATATCTTTAGGCAAACATAACTACATATTCTCATTGGACTTCAACCTCATCGGAGCACTTCCCATTTCACTGTTAGGAATAATGACTCAAATCCCATAAAAAATTTGTTTGAGATTTGTCAGATATTACTTGATGGACAATAAGATTTAAAAAGAAGAATTCTAAGAGAAAGGAGATTCTTAATAGGTAAGTTTGACTTGCAAGAGAAAAATTCTAAAAGAAAAGAGATTCTTAATAGGTAAGTTTAACTTACAAGAGAAAAATTCTAAGAGAAAAAGGATTCTTAATGGGCAAGTTTGTATGGTTATAAATAGGTGAAGTCTCTACAGGGTTAGATACGAGAAAAAAATGTAAGAGAGTTGTAGGATTTTATGGGATAGACACCTCATAGGAGTATTGGGACTCTACATCTTATGGGTGTGTATGTTTATTTATGAGTAGACTAAAAGAGACTGAAAGGGTCCACATAGGTATGATGTATGGGAGCATATAGGTATGTGTTTGGTTATGTTGAAAGAGTGCACAAGGGTTTGGGTTTGTATTTATTTGGGTTGAGAATACTTCATAAAACTAGAGGAGATTGAGAATATCTTATGAGTATTTATTGTTGAGTGAGGTTGATGATTTAATGTAAGTTTGTAATTCTCTACAATTAGTGAATCTTGTTTCTCATCCATGGACGTAAGTTGATGGGATCGAACCTCATTAAATTGTTATCTCTTGTGTGTTTGATTTCGTTTCTGCTGGTGTGATTGGATTGGAGGCTTTTAGCCCAACAAATGATATCAGAGCTGTGGTGTTTTTCAACAAGTGATATCATAGCTGTGGTGTTCCCCAACAAGTGGTATCAGAGCTGAAGGTTCGAAACGTAAGAAGAGTTAAAGATTCAAGATGTGAAAAGAGTCGAAGGTTCAAGACGTGAAAAGAGCTGAAAGTTTAAGATGTGAAAAAAGCTAAATGTTTAAGATATGGGAAGTGCATTGTTTGAGATATGGGAAGAAGCAAATCCAGAAGAGCTCGATTCAAGATAAGAGTTTGAGTTTAAGTTTTGAAGATTGAGGATTAGTTTGTATGAAGCGTGAAGACATAAAAAAAAAAAAGATAATTGTGAGACTTTTTTTGCAGGTGAAATCAAACATGTTTAGCATGAAAATAGATGATTGATAAAATTTGAGTCAAGGTAGAGATTGTTGAGAATAATAACTCAAATCTCATAAGAGATTTGTTTAAGATTTGTTAGAGATTTGTTTAAGATTTGTCAGATATTACTTGATGGACAAGAAGATTTATAAAAAAAGAATTTTAAGAGAAAGGAGATTCTTAATAGGTAAGTTTAATTTACAAGAAAAGGGATTCTTAATAGGTAAGTTTGACTTACAGGAGAAGAATTCTAAAAGAAAAGAGATTCTTAATGAACAAGTTTGTATGGTTATAAATAGGTGAAGTCTCTACAGAGTTAGGTATGAAAAAGATGTAAGAGAGTTATATGATTTTGTGGGATAGACACCTCATAAGAGTATTGTGACTCTACGTCTTATGGGTATGTATGTTTATTTGTGCGTGAACTAGAGGAGACTGAAATGATCCACATAGGTATGATGTATGAGAGCATATGAGTATGTGTTTGGTTATGTTGAAAGGGTGCACAAGGGTTTGAGTTTGTGTTTGTTTGGATTAAGAATACTTCATAGGACTAGAGAAGATTGAGAGTGTCTTATGAGTATTGATTATTGAGTGAGGTTGATGATTTGATATAAGTTTGTAATTCTCTACAACTAGTGGATCTTGTTTCTCATCCGTGGACGTAGGTTGATTGGACTGAACCATGTTAAATTATTATCTCTTGTGTGTTTGATTTTGCTTCCACTAGTGTGATTGGATTGGAAACTTTTAGCCCAATAAATGATATCAGAGCTGTGATGTTTCCCAACATTCACCACCATGATTATTTCCTATATTATTTTTTAAAAGAGTTGTGGGAGAATGAGAGAGTTTAGAAAAAGAAATGAAGGAAAATGAAGTTAAAAAAAAAAAAGAGTTGTGTGTAAAGAAAAAATGGTAGAGAAAAAAGTATATGAAAAAGGTAAAGAAAGTAAAAATTGTGAAAAAGGTAAAAAACGTAAAAAATAAAAGACATTTGGTAAGATACCAGAATTAAAACGCAACATTTAAAACCATACTCTTATCTAAGTTCAATTAAAAAAAAAAACTAAATCCAATTATCCTGAATAAAAAAAAAGTGCATTAATTAAGTTGTTGTAAATCGAAACTGATCGGATATGAATTATTTTATCATATCTATTTTAATTAATTTTTTATTAAAAAATTATTATATAAAAAATAAAAGTAACAAAATAAATAAAAAAGAAAAAAAAACCATAAAAAAAAGTTTTAAAAAAAGAAATTGTTAGCTTTTTATATGAGATGGTGATCCAATAAAGGGTGAATTGAATTTCTCAAAAAAAATTCAAAAATATATTTTGATATAATTCAATGAAAGATTAAAATTAATATCAGAATATGATGTAAATAACGATAAATTGATGAACTTGAAGCAAATATAAACTATAATGAAAGTAAAGAGATAATGGTAGAGAAATTAAATATAAAGATTTATAAAAATTCGATCATTCTCCACAAAACACTTATGTTCTCTCTTTTAGTTATCCACACCAATGCCTCAATGCACTAATTTTGAATTGAGAATACAACCCTATATTTTCTTCCTAAAGCTTAAGATAGAAACATTTACCTTTACATAATTAAGAGGATACATCATTTTTTATTTACAAAATAACCCAAATGATTATTACAAACTAAAATACCTCTCAAAGTAAAGTGTTTATCTAATGAAGTACAAAAATTTTTGATAAATGAACAACAACATTAATTTGGATACAACAAATACAAAGATATAAACTTTAAAGCTCTTAACCTCTTAATTTTTTTAAAAGAATGAATATATACTTTGTTTGATCTTGCTCTCTTTATTCATCAACTTTCTTGGTGTGTTGGAATGCCTAATATATAGAAGAAATGAGGAACTAGCCATTTAGAGATAGTTTGCAATTGCAAATACTCATTGAAGCTTGAAAAACTAGACGGGTATGGGCATAGGGATCGATTCCCTCATATTGGGGGATCGATTGGGTTAGTTAAAATTTGAACAAATTCATACGTGAAAAGCCATAACCAATCGATCCATACATGCTATCAATTGATCACTTTTTCAAGTGATCGATCCCCTAGTCTGGGTGATTAATCCCTTTTCAAAGTCAAAAACCAAATTTTCATTCTGTATAAAAAATTAATTGATCCATTCATGAAGGGATCGATCCTATCTTTAAAAACCTTGAACCAATTAATCCATACAATGAAGGGATTAATTGGTTTACCTAGGAAATCTATTCGGTCAAACTAGTTGGTTGTCTCTTATTTTGCACTCCACTTACTAATTTGATCATATATTGAATTATACAATCCAAATAAAAAAAAACTGCTTAGAGATTTAGAAACTAGACTTAAAAGACTTTTTATCCATATAAAATTCATCACCTAATTCATTGTATACGAATTATAGCGAATTTTCAAATCTACTCCTTATGCAGTTTTTAAATAACTGCATAATATCTAGTAAAAATTCAAAATCTTTTTTTAAAAAATTTTGATTTTGATTTTGTTTAATCCATTAAAAATTAGACTCAAACAACTTTCTAATCATATAAATTTTAAATATTAAAACTTTGTGAATTAATATAAAAAAATAAAATAATTTCAATGTTAGAAAACTTTATTCTTGTAAAACAACTTTCTTAAGTTAATTTATTTCTCAAAACCAATATTATAAAAATTGTATTAAGTTCAAAATGAACAAGTTTACTTTAAAGACAACAATTGGACTTTCATTTAAACTCAAATAAGTGATGTTTAAAGATAATTTTAATCTAAAAAATAAGAAAACATAAAGAAAGGTTTATTTAAACTTTAAAAATCATATTATTTATTTAGTATAAAAATAATAAAAATTAAGAACATGTACTAAATAAATATTTTTTAACATCTTAATTAAGCTTATTTAGCTTAATATTTTATCATTTCAAAATAAAGATTAATTCAAGACTAACAAAAATGAAAAAAAAAGTGCCACGTAGATACCTAAAATGGAATAGAACATCTTAAACCCATCTTCGACCCAACCTAATTTTTTTAAAAAATCTCGACCCGATCTCGAAATTAAAAAAAAAAAACAACTATGTTGGATCTATACCAATCAAAACTAATCAAATATAGATTACTTTATCATTTATACCTGAATTGACTTTTTTTTTATAAATTTATCTAATAAAATTTAAAAAAATTAAAAAAATACAAAGTAAAAAAATAAAGATTTTGGAAGAAGGGATGAGTGCCACGTGAACACCCTCCCATTCTTCATTCTTTACAAAATTAAGTATATATACACAAGTACACACACACACACACACACATATATATATATATATGTTTTTCATTTGAAGTATATTAATTCAAATAGCTTCTGCTTCCTTATTTTTCGTAAGGTGTTTGATAAATTCTTTAATTATATTTATCTAATAACATATAAACTTTTGAGGAGAATCAACTTACATAGTATAAAACTAAAAAAATTTTACATATTTTTCTAACCATTGATTTTAGTATAACTAAAGATGAAATAAGCCTTTTTTATTAATTTTTTACTTGTCTATCTTATCTTTTAGATCTATTGATCACTAGTTAAAAAAATGTATAAAACTTTTTTAGTTTTCATTGTATAAGTTGATCACTGTTAGAGCAAACACTGAAAATATAGAATTACTGTTTTTGATAAATTTAAAATTTTGAGGAAAGGCTCCAAACTGTGTAACGGTGTCATTTTCCTTAAGACTTTATTTGCCTCCACCATATTATTTATTAAGTAGATATGCAAAAGGTTACAAGCAATAAATCTTTACAATGAAGTCCAATGACTGATTGTGTTTTGTACTGATGAAATCAATCTACCAAGCAATCATCGGTATATCACAAGATCACTAAACTTCTATAAAAGTTTTCTACAATAAAACTTTTACAAAAGAAATCTATGGCTTGGAAAAAGAGAGAGAATTTCAATAATTATTTTTATGTCTTTTGCTGAAAACCAGAAGAGTCTTTTATAAACAGATAAGTGTTATTTTCTATAGACATGACTATATATTTTGAATAATCAAAAATTTTTTATTTTTGAACAATTGAAACTGATCATTTTGAATAGACTTATCTTTCTGTTTTGAACAGACTTAACAATCTATTTTTTTTTAAATATAGAACTATTTTTTCATATTTTATTTTAAAAATCTCTAATAATCACTTCTCTAAACTTTTTAAATTTAAGTAGTTATAAGGTTAACTTGTTTCTTTTCAAGATGTATTTTGTAATGTTCTTTCTTATATATTACTTCATTAAAACTCTCTCGAGCGCACAATGATAATAATATTTGCATCATTGTGTGTGAATATTGTCTTTCCTTGCAATAATAATAAAGAATATTTGTATCAATGCATGTGACATTTATTTAACTCGTTTGTAAAATTAAAAATTTTTTATAATGCATCAAAAAATGAAATAATAATAATAATAATAATAATAAATAAATAAATAAATAATGTATATAAATACTATTGGAATGGTCTCAATCTTATTATGTTAATTAATAAATTGAATTTAGGGGTTATAATGGTGAATTATCGCAATCTTACAATGTTAATTAATAACTTGAATTTACAGGATGGCAATGTGTTTAGGCGAGTTTTCATTTGACCTAACTCCAAAATATTTATATTTAATTCGATATTAAAATATTATTTTTTCATATCTAACCCAATCCATGTATCCATAAACCACAACTAACCTGATTTGAAATTAATTTAATAATTTTAATTTAATATAATATTCATAAAATATTATTTTTAATTTAAATTATATCTTATTATATATAAATATAATATTTTTATTAAATTAATATCTTAAATTAAAGTATTAAATAGTTTATTAATATATCATATATAATTAAATAAATCATAAAAAATATTTTTGTGTATATCTAAGTAGGGTTGAGGTGATGCCACCTAATACTTGATTCTGACTCGAACTCAACCTTGAAGATAAAACCTAACCTAACCTTTAATTTTAAAAAAATTTGACCTTATTAAATCGGGATGAGTCGAAACCCGTTTTTTCATCCTTAACAAAAATACTATATTTTTTGACATAATTTTTTTTAGTTGGCACTTGGCACCCTTGATTAAATTTGACAATTTAGACATAATATGTAACACTTTTAAATACAAGATGGGAGCGCAATATAGACACAACATGAAAGAAATCGTATTTCGATTTAGTCTAAATATGTTTCATATTTAATCCTAGTGATATATGTTAATATAATTTTCATATCTTATACGTATTAAACACGCTCAACATAATTATGATGTTTTTAACATGTTTAATTAATTGTGTTGTTTTTAATTTTGATGGATATTATATGGATTATTATAACGTCTAGATCCAAGGATCTATCGCTAGATATTGACTTAAGGAGTCGTCACTAATCTTTTTTTGTTTAGGTGCGATTGGTCACCTAAGAAATCTATCCTTTCAAATAATACCTAAGCTTAAGAGTCCGTAAAAGAATAGGTTCAGGTCTATCAACAAAAACAGAGTTCGGGAGTTCGGTTACAGTGAGGAAGGTTATAGCACCCTTACAACGCCCATCGAAAGATGGTACCAGCTTAATTTCATGTCATCCAATAAGCTTTAAAAAATTTTTAAGTAATTAATTATTGAAAATTATTCTCAATTGACTCTAATACTTTTAGCGAAAATTTGAAAAAATTCCCTTACCTCAAAAGTATGCAAGGAGACGGCTCTATTATTGAATTATTTAACATTAAAAAAAATTAAAAAACAAAAAGGAAAGGAAATAAAATGAAAAAAAAAATGATTCAGCTTTAGATATAAATCTTTTTCTCTTCCAAACTCATTGCTTTTGTATAAAGAAAATTGATACTTTCAACTTAAAAAAAAAAAAAAAACCTTTTTTTAGAAAATTATTTTCAAAGAAAATTGATACTTTCAATTTTTACTCAAAAATATTTTTTAGAAAATTTATTTTCAAGAAAAATTGATACTTTCAACTTTTCCTTAAAAATATTTTTTTTGAAATTTTATTTAAAGAAAATCGTTTTAAAAAATAAAAATAAAAAAATAAAATAAGGAATAATAAATAATTCTAATCTAATAAATAAATAAATAATAATAATAATAATAAATATATATAAAGAAAAAAAAACATTTTGAACGGCTCGGCTCGGTTAGGAAACAACTCGGCTTAAGATAGAAAATACATCTCTATAAAAGGCCCAAAAAAATTTTTCTCTTATTTTCTCTTCTCCCCCTTTTTCTCTACACTCAAACCCTCTCTCTCTAGACCGATTGCCAGTCATTGTCCATGGTGCCGACCGTCGTTCGTCAATCACCGGCCATCGTCGTCATTGATGGTCGAAAAATTTTAAAATCTCTTCACAAACTCCTTTCCACTCGTCGAATCCAGATCCGGCCTCCGTTTTACCTTAAGGAGACTCAAACGGCCTAGATTTGTCTTTAAAGGTTTGGTTAAAACATTTTTTTTATTTTTTTATTTTTTTGCAACTGACCTTGATTTTTTTTTTGCAAGTGTTTTTTTTTTTTCGGCGTTAGGTTCCCCTGCTTGGGGACTGTGATTTTTTTTTCCATTTTTTTTTTACAGAAAACTAAAATGAATTTTTTTTTTACAATACACTCTTTTTTTTTATATAAATTTTTGTAATTTTTTTTTTATTCCCCCTCTTCTTCTTTTTTCGTGGATTACAAGCTCTATTTATAGAGCTTACTGAGATTCAAATCTCAGATCTTCAGGGATTCGAGTCTTATTTTTTTAACTGACATGATAAGCTGATATTCACGCGTTGGTTAGTGTCGGTGGCTGCCAGTGGTGATTTTGAATTTTAGGAAGAGTGCATTTAATACACTCATGCTTAGTCAACTTTAATCGGATAAGGAAGAAGAAGAAAAAAAAATAAAGAAGGAAAGAAAAAAGAGAAAACGAAAAAAAAAATAAAAATAAAATATCAAATATAGATTACTTTATCATTTATACCTGAATTGACTTTTTTTTTATAAATTTATCTAATAAAATTTAAAAAATTAAAAATTAAAAAAATACAAAGTAAAAAAATAAAGATTTTGGAAGAAGGGATGAGTGCCACGTGAACACCCTCCCATTCTTCATTCTTTACAAAATTAAGTATATATACACAAGTACACACACACACACACACATATATATATATATATATGTTTTTCATTTGAAGTATATTAATTCAAACAGCTTCTGCTTCCTTATTTTTCGTAAGGTGTTTGATAAATTCTTTAATTATATTTATCTAATAACATATAAACTTTTGAGGAGAATCAACTTACATAGTATAAAACTAAAAAAATTTTACATATTTTTCTAACCATTGATTTTAGTATAACTAAAGATGAAATAAGCCTTTTTTATTAATTTTTTACTTGTCTATCTTATCTTTTAGATCTATTGATCACTAGTTAAAAAAATGTATAAAACTTTTTTAGTTTTCATTGTATAAGTTGATCACTGTTAGAGCAAACACTGAAAATATAGAATTACTGTTTTTGATAAATTTAAAATTTTGAGGAAAGGCTCCAAACTGTGTAACGGTGTCATTTTCCTTAAGACTTTATTTGCCTCCACCATATTATTTATTTAGTAGATATGCAAAAGGTTACAAGCAATAAATCTTTACAATGAAGTCCAATGACTGATTGTGTTTTGTACTGATGAAATCAATCTACCAAGCAATCATCGGTATATCACAAGATCACTAAACTTCTATAAAAGTTTTCTACAATAAAACTTTTACAAAAGAAATCTATGGCTTGAAAAAAGAGAGAGAATTTCAATAATTATTTTTATGTCTTTTGCTGAAAACCAGAAGAGTCTTTTATAAACAGATAAGTGTTATTTTCTATAGACATGACTATATATTTTGAATAATCAAAAATTTTTTATTTTTGAACAATTGAAACTGATCATTTTGAATAGACTTATCTTTCTGTTTTGAACTGACTTAACAATCTATTTTTTTTTAAATATAGAACTATTTTTTCATATTTTATTTTAAAAATCTCTAATAATCACTTCTCTAAACTTTTTAAATTTAAGTAGTTATAAGGTTAACTTGTTTCTTTTCAAGATGTATTTTGTAATGTTCTTTCTTATATATTACTTTATTAAAACTCTCTCGAGCACACAATGATAATAATATTTGCATCATTGTGTGTGAATATTGTCTTTCCTTGCAATAATAATAAAGAATATTTGTATCAATGCATGTGACATTTATTTAACTCGTTTGTAAAATTAAAAATTTTTTATAATGCATCAAAAAATGAAATAATAATAATAATAATAATAATAAATAAATAAATAATGTATATAAATACTATTGGAATGGTCTCAATCTTATTATGTTAATTAATAAATTGAATTTAGGGGTTATAATGGTGAATTATCGCAATCTTACAATGTTAATTAATAACTTGAATTTACAGGATGGCAATGTGTTTAGGCGAGTTTTCATTTGACCTGACTCCAAAATATTTATATTTAATTCGATATTAAAATATTATTTTTTCATATCTAACCCAATCCATGTATCCATAAACCACAACCAACCTGATTTGAAATTAATTTAATAATTTTAATTTAATATAATATTCATAAAATATTATTTTTAATTTAAATTATATCTTATTATATATAAATATAATATTTTTATTAAATTAATATCTTAAATTAAAGTATTAAATAGTATATTAATATATCATATATAATTAAATAAATCATAAAAAATATTTTTGTGTATATCTAAGTAGGGTTGAGGTGATGCCACCTAATACTTGATTCTGACTCGAACTCAACCTTGAAGATAAAACCTAACCTAACCTTTAATTTTAAAAAAATTTGACCTTATTAAATCGGGATGAGTCGAAACCCGTTTTTTCATCCTTAACAAAAATACTATATTTTTTGACATAATTTTTTTTAGTTGGCACTTGGCACTCTTGATTAAATTTGACAATTTAGACATAATATGTAACAATTTTAAATACAAGATTGGAGCGCAATATAGACACAACATGAAAGAAATCGTATTTCGATTTAGTCTAAATATGTTTCATATTTAATCCTAGTGATATATGTTAATATAATTTTCATATCTTATACGTATTAAACACGCTCAACATAATTATGATGTTTTTAACATGTTTAATTAATTGTGTTGTTTTTAATTTTGATGGATATTATATGGATTGTTATAACGTCTAGATCCAAGGATCTATCGCTAGATATTGACTTAAGGAGTCGTCACTAATCTTTTTTTGTTTAGGTGCGATTGGTCACCTAAGAAATCTATCCTTTCAAATAATACCTAAGCTTAAGAGTCCGTAAAAGAATAGGTTCAGGTCTATCAACAAAAACAGAGTTCGAGAGTTCGGTTACGAGTGAGGAAGGTTATAGCACCCTTACAACGCCTATCGAAATATGGTACCAGCTTAATTTCATGTCATCCAATAAGCTTTAAAAATTTTTTAAGTAATTAATTATTGAAAATTATTCTCAATTGACTCTAATACTTTTAACGAAAATTTGAAAAAATTCCCTTACCTCAAAAGTATGCAACGAGACGACTCTATTATTGAATTATTTAACATTAAAAAAATTAAAAAACAAAAAGGAAAGGAAATAAAATGAAAAAAAAATGATTCAGCTTTAGATATAAATCTTTTTCTCTTCCAAACTCATTGCTTTTGTATAAAGAAAATTGATACTTTCAACTTTAAAAAAAAAAAAAAAACCTTTTTTTAGAAAATTATTTTCAAGGAAAATTGATACTTTCAATTTTTCCTCAAAAATATTTTTTAGAAAATTTATTTTCAAGAAAAATTGATACTTTCAACTTTTCCTTAAAAATATTTTTTTTGAAATTTTATTTAAAGAAAATCGTTTTAAAAAATAAAAATAAAAAAATAAAATAAGGAATAATAAATAATTCTAATCTAATAAATAATAATAATAATAATAATAATAATAAATATATATAAAGAAAAAAAAACATTTTGAACGGCTCGGCTCGGCTAGGAAACAACTCGGCTTAAGATAGAAAATACAGCTCGAAGACGCGGTTCGGGGACGTCGACTCGACTAGGCTCCAGGGAAGCTTAGTACATAGGTCGCTGAACCGGGTCGTGATCGGGTCGAGTCGGATCTTGACAAAACGCGTCGATCCTGTGGGTTTATTAACGCCAAAATGACATCATTTTACGGCACTATAAAAGGTTCCAACCTCTATTTTCTGTAGACTGCTTCTCTTTTTCTCTCTTTTCTCCTCGTTTTTTTCTTTTCTCTCTAAATAAACCAAAAACTCCGATTGAATCTCATCGGATTCTGAAAAATATCATTGAAATCTGAATTTTTTGTTGAAAGTTCGTCGAAAAGTTAGTCGATTTTTGAAAATAGTACGTCGAAAACTGGGTATCGATCAAAAAATTAACCAGTGCCGAAAAAGTCACCGAAAAATTCAAACTTCACTGAAAAATTCACCGGAATCTGAAAATTTTTTAGAAATTTTCAAAAAAAATTCGCCTAAAATTCTTCAAAATTTCTAAAAAAACTCATAAAATTGCTTCTGATCCTTCTGAACATCCCTTTTTCCTTCTCTTTTTACTCTCTCTCTATGTGTTTCTGTGTTCTGTTCTTTGTGATTTGTGGATCTATTTATAAAAATTGATCATAAGAGTTTCTGATCAATCCCAATTTCATCTAAGATTTGGATTCAGTCTTTGAATTCAATCCAGACTCTTCTAATTCCAAATTCATGACAGAATTCATCCCAATTTCTCCAGCCAAAAATTGATCAAAAAAGATAAAGTAAAAAAAAAAATATATTAATAGATAAATAATAAAATATATTAATAGATAAATAATAAAATATATATTAATAAATAAATAATAAGATATGTTAATAGATAAATATATATATATATATACTAATAAATAATAATAGTAATAATAGATAAAAATAAAAATATATAAATATAAATATAAATGGGCTTACCCATTTGGATCAAGTCCAATTGATCCGGACCTGAACCAAATTGGATGTCTACATGAATTTATTATGATTATAGTATAATGGCTTATATTGATAGTCATTATTTAAAAATTTTTTAACATATTTTAAACACAATGTTATTTTGTTATAATTGTTTTATAAAAAGCTTTAAATTTAAATAATGAAGCTATGACTTTATTTTTATTTATTTAAAAATAAATTAGTAATAAAAAATAACTTTGATTTAAATAGATAATTACTTCTTTAAAAAGTAAATAAAATAATAATCATATTGGATAAATCAATTTATTTTAAAAAAATATTAATTATTTCGTATAATACATATAATAAACATATTTATGTTCATATTTAATATCTTAACATATTTTATTAATACCCTTGATTATGAATATACATCAACGCATGTTTGGTTGCCGGATTTGCATATGACAATGTCCCATAATTAAAAAGAAAAATTTAGAAATGTAACGGTTCTTTTTTCAATTTTATAACGAGGTATAGCTTTAAAATTCCATGCATTTGTTTCCCATCTTTTATTCATTAATTAAGACCTAATTCTTACGGCTAATTATTTGGTTAACAAAATTTAAGGAAGATGTAACAAGGCAAAGTCACAAAATCAATCCACGTCTATCAGCCAGTTTTGGTTGATTTACAGGATATAAGATTATGGATAAACAGCTAACTTTCATCTAACTCCTTGCTAATTTCATTAAAGTCGCTCCTTATTATTAATTGAGTTTTATTATTGACGGATGCTTGGAGTAATCGTGAGCAATCAATCATTTTAACAATGACTTAAAAAACAATGTCCCTTAATAGTGACTATTGCAATATTATTTCTTTACTTTAAAACTTAAGAAAATGTTATATACACTGCCTAAAAACATATATGTGATATTGATTTGATACTTTGCTAATAAAAATAGGTCTCTTTCTTTCTTTCTTTCTTTCTTTTTTTTTTTAATTTCATATATGTGATATTGATCAGGTATATAACTTAAGATAATTCTCTTTCATTCCAATTTCCAAAAATCCCATTCAAACTGGAGACATCCAAGATTAATTAAGCTTTAACTGCTGTTCATGCATATGGGGCTGTTTATGTGTCTACTTTTGTAAATTGAATTGTGCTCCGAAACTTCGCATATGAGCCAGCCAGTGATCTTGATCTGCAGGCATGCATCTCTATGGATAAAAATCTACCTTGTCGGCATGCAAACAAAGATTAAAAGAGCAACAAAATTTGATCATTCCCAGTCCCATGCAGGAAAGGCAGCTGGCGCATGGCTGAAGCTAGCTGAATATCTACCACCCTTTACACCCATCCATGCATGCCTCCAAGGATTATGGTTCAACAAACTCTGACCTATATGCTAAACCGTAAACACACGGGATTAATGATCACCTCAGAAATTTTCATCAACAGGGGAAAAAAAAAAGAAACAAGGAATGATTCAATGAAAGAAGGCAAAGGTAGTTGTGAGCTTCAAGCTGTCACTGCTTTGTGCACCACCAAATTTTGGAACTTCCAACTGTTTTGAGTTAATGCAACCATAACCTAATTTTTATACTATATTGTATAATACTTTGTCACAGTCAAGTACATAAAGTTCACATTTAACGCAAAATCTATGAAGTACCAATAAATTTTTGCCACGACAATTGAAATAATTAAAACACTACTTCTGGAGCTATCTTATTATCCATCTATTTATTAAATTAGTAAAAGTACTCTTGCATTCGGTCACGTGGCTCAATAGTTAACGCATATTTCCCCTCCCACAAAGAGTGGCGTTAAAATCTCGCCGTACTCGCAGTTTAAAAAAAAAAAAAAAAAGTTCCTAGTAAAATTTTTGTTATAATAAGCTCTTAGGTAACGTTAGATTTATAAAATTATGATAAATTAGAGTAAAATAATATTATAAATAAAAATTTTATTAAATAATATTTTTTATTTTATGTTTAATGTATAAAAAGATTAAGATAAAATAATTTATTTATTAGTCAAAATTAATTTTTTAAAAATTTATATAATTTTTAATGGTATAATAAAATATATAAATCTAATTTTATGAATTAAAAAAAATTATCTTCACTTAAAGAGGATTAAATCATTTTATACAAAAAGAATAATAATTTTTTTATAATCATATTCATTTCAATTAAATATAAATTAAACATAAATTAATTATCATATTATCTTATTCATTATTTTATACTATTCTAAATTTATATTAGATGTGTGTACTATCTAGTGGCATCAGATTTTAATGAATAATGGAAATTTAGATTAACAATTAATTAGTAATTAAGATCATTGAAAATTGGAAGTTCATTTCTCACTTGAGACCTGTATTATTTAGGTGAGTCTGAAGTCGTCCAGAGGTTTCTTGCACCAGCAAAGTTGGACTGATAATGCCTATGCGGTATACTTGCTTCGGTTTTGACAATGAATTAAGTTATGGCCATGTGCAAATATTGGTGGTGGATAATTTTTTTTTTAAGCACCGAATCCATTTTGAAAATTGCGTGCTTCAATTTGTATACCCTGCATATCTTGTTATGACATAAGAGAACCTTCAGGATAATCGACTTTTTAGCTTGCATAAGATATATAGTTCATGTCCAACATATGAAAAAATAGTATGGCATTTTAAGAAATTATCTCTCTCTCTCTCTCTCTCACACACTCACACACACACATATATCATGAAATATAATGCTCGGATTAAATAAATATAAATCGTATAAAAATTTATGAATGATGTGAAATTAATTTAGTTTTACATTTGTATAAATGGGATTTTTTCATATATATAATTAAAAATTATGATAAAGATATAAGTAAAGAAATTAACAAAACTAATATAAAATTAGCATAATATCTTTCTTATATTCTACCACAAATAATATTATCTAATAAACTTATTTTTAATTAGAGAAGGAGAGGGAATAAAAAATAGGTTCTTGTTTTTCAAGTGTGTTGGAATAAATTATACCATCTCTATTTATAGAGATCA
Organism: Durio zibethinus; assembly: GCF_047325235.1. NCBI lineage: Eukaryota > Viridiplantae > Streptophyta > Magnoliopsida > Malvales > Malvaceae > Durio > Durio zibethinus. The sequence goes on along the minus strand of NC_143167.1, from coordinate 29,342,542 downwards.
AATTCAAGAGTTGTAATTCTTCAATTATGTTGATTGATTCAACCAAATTATCTTTTTATTAATTTAACACCTTTTGAAACTCATTAAGTATCATTGATGACATCCTTTTTTCAAGCAAAAGAAGGCCTTATAAAAAAAAGTTTGGATATGTTTGAAATAAAACTAATCTTTATAACAATATTGTTTGAATTTAGCACTAGTTTCTAGTTCAATTGATTGGCACATAATGTTTAATCAATTATGTTCATTCTTTTACTATATTTTGAAGATATTCCAAAACAATTTATATTATGCATATTTGTAAAATGGTACATGAAACTTTGGGATCGAAATATATAATATATTAATTCCAAGTAGCATCTTAGATATGAACATTATATTCCTGCTGAGTTTGATTCCATTTTTTTTTTTTTCATGATTGTGATAAATTAATTAAGCTGTAAAATTAGTTATTCTCCAAAACGACAAAAACAAATAGTAAAAGAATAACTTGTAATGCTAGCAGTTAATGAGTTGTATTTTTTAGAACAAAACCTTCAATTAATCGTTAGCATTAATTCATGAAAATAAAGCTGTATCCAAAGCTGGTTTCTGTCGCATTCATTTACCGGTAAGACGGAGACGTGCCCTAAATCATCAACCAATTTGTAAACAGAAGCAAGATTAAAGATTGAGAATTTATATTATCTCTTTTCATTCCTCAATCGTATATATATATCTAAAGACTGGTACGGCCAGTAAAATTAATGTTCAGATGAAAAAAAATTATGTGGACTGGGTTTATGTCGTGTGCGTAAAGGAAGATGTGAAAGTGGCACAACAATCCTCTGAAGCACAGTGTTATTACTAATAATTTTTATTTTTTTTTGACGAAAGTGTAGGCTTTTACGTAGATAGGCACATATATATACTTGACCAGCTGTATATGAGAGCACTTGGTCCTCGCTGTAAAGCGACTAGAATTGGTCTTTTTCTTCAAAGCTTGCATGTTTAATCTGATGTGATGGGAATCGGTGAGTGCTTTGGTTAAGGAAATGACCAAAGAAAAAATAAAGAAACTAATTGAATTCTAGTTAGACACTGGTGTCCAAGGAAATGCATATCCCCACACAGCAAACACGTAGCTTTTTTTTCCCCTTTCTGACTCGTAATTTCCTTCAGAAAAATTATGAGAAAACAATTAAAAAGGAAATTTCCTCTCGTTTTTCTTAGAGAATGAAACCAAGAAACATACAAAACAATAATAAGACAAAGGGCAAAAAAACAAGAACAGATCCTGTAACTGATTAGATAGATAACTGATAACACTTGTAGATAACAGAAACAGATACTGCAGCTAGCAGAGATTAAGATCCCATGCGTCGTTAAGAACACGTGCAAAATTATACAACAAAACAGAGACAGTACTGATAGTAAAAACTAAAAACCATCTTATTCTTATTGCTGTTTTTCTGGCATATAATTTTCTTCTGCTCTTACTTTCAGGCACAAAGCACACGCCATAGCAAAAACTTGAGGTTGAACGAGGTTGTTTCTCAAAAACAGACAGCCCCCACTGTAGCCCTTGCCATTTCCAACGGTGGGCCTTCTTTTTACACATGATGCGGGTAGCCAACAGCCAGTATTACTGCATCTGCATGTAACCTTTTGATTTGGATGGGTCGGCAAACTACATTGAATGCCAATTGAAAATTAGTGATATTTTTAGGTGACACTAATACACAGCATCATCTAACAATTAGGCAATAGGAAAGCAAAATTGCATGCGACTTTTGGGACCCATTATTGGAGCTTGCGAATTGGAAAGGATTTAGGTGACACTCTCAAATATGGCATTTCACATGCATTTGGTTATTGAAAATTAAGATTATATTTGAGAATAAACTTCCATAAGAGAGTAGTTTATATTGTACCTAAATAAGGATTAGATCATTTGTTTAAATCTGAAAATTCATTCAAAATTTGAGAAAATTTAGACATAAATATTAAACCACTTAAATAGATATAAATTTAAATTAAAGGCCTACTTAAAAAATGAGTCAGGCCATGAGTATAATATTTAAGGCTTAAACTAGGTAGTTATTTATATGTATTTTATATTTATAATTATATTATATAAAAATAAATAATTAATCAAATAATACATTTGCATATATTAATATCATATGTCTACATATATCCAATCTCAATTAAATACCAAATTAATTTTTTGCCACAATACTAAATTAAATTAATAAAATTATTTTTAGACTTTATTTTGTTGATTATTTATATTGCATAATTAATATTTATTGCAATTTTTATTTTTATTTTTTATTTAAAATTTTAAAATTTGAACGAGTTTATATTTTTCTTTTCATATAAGGCCAGACGTATGCAATAAATAAGACTCATATTTTAAGTTAAACCTAAACAAATCTGAAACTTACTGCTATATTGTCCAAATTCCATCAAAATTTGATCCAGTACTACTCATGAATAAATCTTATTTTATTGCATTGCCTTTCTATTTTACTTTGAATTTTACTATAATGCTTCAAAAGTTCAAGGAAGCAGAATTAACTTCCTAATATTTTTTTTAATGTTTTAAATTAACTAAACCCCCAAATGAAAAAGAGTAATTTATTTACAGGCTGTAAAATTAAAAATTAAGATACCTTCCTAAAAAGCCCTGGGTTCAACGGGCAAAGGGACGGGACCACTAAAAAATGCTATCCCAGTTTTTAAGGTATTTAAAGTCTCGTTAACGGCTCTCTCCTCAATGTTTCCTACTTTACGATGTTGCCCTTCCTAAACTCCAACAATAACGAGACTGAACGTGTGACAGCTCAATATCATTAGAAGGATAGCATTTTATTTATAATTTTTTTATTTAATTATAATAAAATATTATATAATATAAAATTTTGATAATTTGATAAGCATCACATAATTTTAAAATATAATTAATTAATTATATTATAATAATCATAGTTAATATATTTCTATAAGTAGCCATATTTTAAGTACTGCTTAACTAAAGTTTCCTTCCCTTCTAAAAAAACAAAGTCAAAATTCAATTTATTGGTATTATTTGTTATTTTTTAATATTTTTTTAAGTTTCTTACGTGATAAATTTTTTTCATCTGCACATTATGAGAATTTATTAAAATTATATTATTTCACATCTGTTAAATTTTATATTTTTATAATTTTATATTTAAATTAAATTTTTTATTTATTATCAATTATTCTTAATTTGTGTACTTAACTGCTGATTCTTAGTTTGATTAATTAAATGATTTTTAGGTGCAATATTCAAATATGATTATAATTTTTTGTTTAGACTAATAACTATAAAAAAAAAAAAAGGTTTTTCAACTTTCAAGACTTCGAAAACATTCAAATCCAATTCATTAATTTACTATTTTACACTGCTCCAATAGGTTAAGCCATTTTCTTAAACCGCTAACAAGGCGAAATGGGGAGGAGGGTCGAAATTTCATTAAACAATGGGCGTTTGCACGAACGGGTGGCTTTGGAAAGAAGATTGAAATGGAATTGAAGACCGCTGACAGAAGAATTTGACGTGTTGGAGATCATTGTTTTCTGTTTCACTTAGTTGAACTACTCTTCCCCGCCCTTTTTTTTTTCTAGTCAAATTTGAGCATATGAAAGCCAAATTCACTACAATTTATAACAAAAATAATATAAGGAAAATTCCAATTTGAACATCGGTTCGTTACGTAACATCAAAATAAATTCTGGGTCAAGTTTCATTAATTTATTTCTTCTCCTATCCGCAAATAAATTATTGAAGTTAATTTCTAATGTTGATAACTCATGCTTGGACAAAAAGGAATTTTCCTAACTTTTAGGATCAATTAAAAAATAAGGGATTATGGTTTAATTGAATCATATAAAAATTCATTTTTCCACGTTTCACTTGCTTTTTTTTTTTTTTTTAATATTTAAAGTAGTTAAAAATTTAATCATAGTAATTGAAACTAAAAATCATGCATCAAGTTTCATTGAGTTTGAAAATTTGAGGAGATTTTTACTTCAAATACCATGGTTCTTCTTTTTTTTATATATATATAAAAGAATATGTCACCAATGTATAAAACCCTTTTAAATTAATTTCTTAAAAACCCATTTAAAAATCTTAAAACCCCTTTAAAGAAATCGTAAATCTATTTTTTTTAATCTGTTCTTAATTTTTGTTTTAACCAATTATCGTAACGATTTTGTGTTCATCCAATAAATTTGAAAACGAAATAAAAAATAATGAAGTTGTCCTCCAATCTTTTTTTACTAGGTGCAATTGACCCCCTACTAAAATATATTCTTTTAATAAAGTTTTAAAATTAATTAAAATTTATTAAAAAGATAATTTTACGATCTGTGAAACAATCTGAGTTCGAAAGTAGGTTACGCGTAGGAAATGATTAGTAACCCTAAAACGCCCCGTTTAAAACGGTACCAATTAACTACATGTTATCATTCGATTTTGATAAAAATAGTCTTTTTTTCGGTATTTGAAAATTAATTTTCTTAATTTTTTATTTTTTATTTATTGTTTTTATATTCAAATATTATTTGAGAAAAATAAATTAAAACATTTTTATTGAAATAAAAATTAAAATGTTTCAGTACGTTGGTAAAATTAGAAGAACTCTTTCTCACCTAGAGATTTCTTAAGCATAACTTCTCAGAATACCTTAGAATCTCATATTTGGATGTCTGAATTTACTTTTCGTAAAAATTATGTCATGTATGCAATACAAAATGTTATCATGTTGATGCACACATTTTTTTTTTAAGAAAAATTGGAACTTTTGTTGTATTGAATATTTTATATAAATATTTCAATATACTGGTAATATTTTTAAAAAAATCCTCTCACTTAGGGATTTCTTAAAGCATCTCTACTCGAAATACTTTTAGAATCCCGTCATCGGATAAAATTTTCTTTTTTCTTATTTGTATTATTATTAATTAATTAATTAATTTTTATTTATTATTTTATAAAAAAAGAAAATTTTTATTTTATTGAAATTTTTTTATAAATACTCCAATACACTGGTAGTATTAAAAAAAAATTTTCACCTAAAAATTTCATAGGTATTACTACTCGGAGTACCTCTGAATCTCATCGTTGGATAAATTTTATTTATTTATTAATTAATATTATAAAACAATAAAAATTCATTTTGGTAAATTTAAACATTTTTACATGCATAAATATTATTATTAATAATTAAAATAACAAAAATAATATATAAAAAAATATTTAAAAAATTCAAAAAAAAATATTTTTTTACCTAAATCGGACCGATCAACGTAGGTCTAGACCGGTTCGATCAGTTCTACATCAGCGGTTCAGTTTGGCGGTTCAGGGACAGTTTGACGGTTCATGGACGGTTCGACCCTGCCTGGGTCGGTTCAGATGAATCAGTCTAGGTCTGATGATAAGTCAGGTAATCGGGTCGATTACGCGAACCCTGGGTCGGGTCACGGGTCGATGCGCAGATCCTCAAAGGCTAAAACGACGTCATTTTGAGGATTTATTGAAACGACGTTGTTTTTGGCATTGGCAGTCTCTATAAAAGGCTCAAAAAAAATTTTCTCTCATTTTCTCTTATCCCCCTTTTTCTCTACACTCAAACCCTCTCTCTCTAGACCGGTTGCCAGTCACCGTCCGTGGTGCCTACCGCTGTTCGTCAATCACCGACCGTCGTCGTCATCGATGGTCGAAAAATTTCAAAATCTCTTCACAAACTCCTTTCCACTCACCGAATCCAGATCCAGCCTCCGTTTTACCTTAAGGAGACTAAAACGGCCTATATTTGTCTTTAAAGGTTTGGTTAAAACACTTTTTTTTTTTTTTTACAACTGACCTTGATTTTTTTTTTGCAAGTGTTTTTTTTTTCGACGTTAGGTTTCCCTGCTTGGGGACTGTGATTTTTTGTTCCTTTTTTTTTTACAGAAAACTAAAATGATTTTTTTTTTACAATACGCTCTTTTTTTTATAAAAAATTTTGTAATTTTTTTTTCGATTCCCCCCTCTTCTTCTTTTTTCGTGGATTACAAGCTTTATTTATAGAGCTTGCTGAGATTCAAATCTCAGATCTTCAGGGATTCGAGTCTCATTTTTTTAACTGACGTGATAAGCTGATATTCACGCGTTGGTTAGTGTCGGTGGCCGCCGGTTGTGGTTTTGAATTTTAGGAAGAGTGCATTTAATGCACTCATGCTTAGTCAACTTTAATCGGATAAGGAAGAAGAAGAAGAAAAAATAAAAAAAGAAAGAAAAAAGAGAAAACAAAAAAAAAGAAAAAAATTAAATAAATAATAATAATAATAATAATAATAATAATAATAATTATTATTATTATTATTATTATTATTATTATTATTATAAATGGTGTTTACACCAATAACAAAACCAATTAAATTCCAACTTTAAGCATTTAATTTAAAGTATACTAATTATTACTTAGCAAAATTACACTAAGTTACCAAGATATCAAATTTGAAATTTAATTCAATTTGTTAAAATAGATAAATAATATCTAATAAATTTGAAGTTCAACTCTAAGTATCTACAATTTTTTTCTTATATCCAAATTACAATCTTCTCTGTAAAAAAAATAATATTAAGAGGATATTTGATTCATAAATTCTTAAATATCAAAAGGATAAATAATTTTTAAGAAAAGTGATAGTAAGAGGGAATAGATGATTCTTATTATTTGTTGACCTTAGGAAATATAATATTTATGTGTTTGGTTCACGAAATTAATATTACCTAATGAATTTTTTTTTTCTATTTTCTTTGATGACACATATATAACACATGGCATTTTTTTTATTATTTATTTAATATTTTCATAATATATTTATTTAACACATTAATAACTAATAAAACAACAATATGATATCTGAATAATTTAAATTTAATGTATGATCTTACACATATCAATGTGTGGATTGGGTTTGCTTTCCTTCAAACGTTCTATTTTCGATATTTTTATGGAATAAAAGATGGAATAACTGACGTTTATATGTAAGATTCGTCTTTTTGTGAAATCTATGACCTTTGTTTCCGCCATCCATTATGGAATAGATAACAGTTGTTACAAATAAATGGCATCTACTCCATAAAAAGGGGAATCAATAAATAAATAAGTAAACATCAAAGTGTTCTATTCTATATTTAATTAACATGCAAAGTGTCACATATTTATTTTATATATTAAACAACATAAATTTTAAATAAAATAAACAATTAACATGTAGAAAGCTCTTAATATAATAGACATAATATAATAATTTTTATCAATTAAAAATAAATATTTTATTATAAACATTTATTTGATTCCAAATAATTAGAAGATTATTAACATAAAATACATAGATAAATAATTTTTATTATTATATATTTAATAAATAAAATCAAAGCTCAATTAAGAAATAAACTAAAATAACTAAATTAATTTCTATTTTTATAAAATGATATTTTTTCCATATGTGATGTTAGATGTTAAATGTAGAGACTTCAATGTCTTTACATATGTGAGATTGAGCTTTGGTTTATTATGTAATTTTTATAATATTAAAGGGTAAAATGGATACTAAATACTAATTATCGAGAGTAAAAGTGGAATAAATCTTACATTTTGTTTGGAATCTAAGAAAATCTTAAAAAGAGTAAAGTTTTTTATTCAAGCCTATTTTCTCTCTTCTTAACATTGTTGATAATCTTAGAAACATTCGAGAAATTGCATTTCATGAACCAAAAGAATCAAGTTAAGAAAAATTAAATTCTTAGAAAGAATCTCAAAATCAACAAAACAAACACCCCATAAAATATCTAATTAAAGTCTTTATCCTACAAATAACATAGCATAAAAAAGATGAGCTAGTGCCATCCTAGCTTATGGGTTATTAGTATTTAAAAAGCATGGAGATAAGTTGGAAAAGAAAACCTAGGGCTAATTTCGATCATAATTCCAAGCTAATGAGTCATAAATCCATAGTTAAGCTTGTTTTAAAATTAAGGAAGAGAACTTTATTGCCCATCTTTATATAATTATTTTTTGGCCAATGCCCATCTTTATATAATTAGGAGTAGGTAATTAACTACTAGGCTATAAATGATGGGCTAACATTCTTTTAGAATATGTAGATCGCCTCCATATTAGTATTTATTTTTGGCCACCGTATTCCATATTATTTAATAAAATTTTGAAATTATTTGAAATTCTAATATTAAAATATTAAAATATTTTTCTTAATTTGTCTCAAATAAAATAAATATTTTTTAATAGATATAAAAATGAATAGTTAATCTAGAAAATTTTAACTTCAATCATTTTCCCATTCAATTTGAATAGGTGACCCTAATTATTTATAGGTTAAAGTCGAATTTCATATGCTTTAATTTGTTTAAAATGATAGCATCAATTAATAAAAGTAATGGTCTTATGGACCATTTTACAAAGCTAATAGGTAAAGTTTAGTTTTTGATATTCAAGTTTAAGGCCTTGTTTAGCATTGCTATTGAAAGTAATTTTTGCTTTTAAAAGTTGATTTTGATCCAATCGTAATGTTAAATAATAATAATAAAAAAATAGTTTTTAGTTTCAAAGCTTGATTTTCTAACCTAAATAATAGCTCCTCAATATGTAGTTTGCAGTGAAAATGTGTGTTTGAGATAAAAAAATTTATTTTATTATCCAATATTTATAAATTTTTATTATTTTATATATAATTTAGTATACATTTCAATTACTCACAAAAATTTTTTACCACAATTCTAAATATTTAAAATTTCTAACTACACTTTTAAATATATTTTTTTAATCTAATTTTTTTAAACCTCAACACTGATGCTAAATTAGTCTTAAAAAAAATTAAAATGTTAATCATTAAAATTTAAAATTTAAAATTTAATATTACTATACTTAACAGTCATGTCAAAATCTTGACTATTAAGTTTATTATCACAATCAGTCTTAATCGCCAAGTCAGCACCTGATGACTGCCAAGAAGGCAAGGAATTTAACTAGTCCAATAGTTGATTGATACTAGTAAGTCATCTTGCCACATCAACACAAATAAAGTATCAAAAATAAGATTAGGCTGCAGATGATATATTCTGAATGTAATACTAAGTCTCTAGCCTACTAATTCTTTCAACTTCTTTTTCCCTTTCTTCCTTTGTTTCTCTCTTATATATTGTTGATTTGAGTTCGGTGACGGATCTTAACGTTTAATTTTTAAAAAGTTGAAGTAATATTTTACAATAATAATTTTTTATTAAAATATATCAAATTTATTAATAATAAATTTTTTTTGAAAGTAATATATAACAACAAAACTTACAATTATAAATATATTAATATATGTATAACAAAATGAATATGTAAAACTACTGGTTTACGATTTATATTTATATATCACTAACAATATTTTTTATAAAAATAAAACTATTATATATTTTAACATTCTTAACATATTATCTTATCATATTTAATATTTTAATTATTAAAATAAAAAATTATATTTTTATAATAATAGAGCAGAAGCTTTTGATACAATAAATTAAAACCTTTTAATTTTTATATTATATTATTACATTATAAAAAATGAAAAGTACTTATGTTAATCATTTGAATTATTTTGGGAAACTTTTTTTCAAGAAAATTAGCATGCATGATATATAATAAGAAAAAAGTTTAGTTGAAAAAATTATCACAATTGAAAATTTATCAATTCAATTTTAATTATTACAATATTTGAATACATATTAAACTTAAATTTATATATTTGAGAAAATATAGTGTTGATAAACTTTTTCAATTTAAATTAAAATCATTTATAATAAGTGAATCCAATTTAAAAAATTTAACATTTAAGTACAAATAATTTTATTATTATATATCCAATATAGATATGTAAAATAGAGAATAATAATCTTCAACTTATTGTCCTAATGATCAAACAAGCTTTAAGAAGACATACAATTGGGATTCGACTCCAATCCCCTCTCCCTCATAATATAGGTTCTGCTCCCTTTGACAAAATATATATATATATATGAATATAATAAATTTAGTTTTGTAGGAGCGTAACCAATTTTTTATCTAAATTTAAAATTATTAAAAATATATATATATATATATATATATATATCTATAACAAAAATTTCACAATTTTTTGAAAAAGCATGCCCCCTGAGCTATGAAACGGCTTGTCTCAAAATATTATTTCTGACGCCCCAAATCGTCATGCTCACGATAAGTGAACAAATTTATAGACTTTTTCCGCTGACCTATAGGAAAGAATATAAATGATATATTGATATTTATAAATTATTTAAATTTAATTTAAATAAAATTTAATTTTATTGAGTCAAATTTAAATAATTTAATTTATTGATCAAATTAAATTTTAAATATTTTTATATTTAATTTTTATAATTTATGATTTTAATTAAAATTTTATATTTTATTATATTTTTATTATTTTAATTAATAAAATATTTTAAATTCGAGTTTAAATTCGAACTTCAGTATAAATAATTAAATTTTTATCGAATAAAAAAATTAAATTTATTTTTACATATTAATCGAACTTAATCGAATGAAATTAAATAATTTAATTTGAGTTAAATAAAATTTAATCAAATTTAAATTAAATTTTAAACCTTAAATTTTAAATTAAATTTATATTATATTTAACACTATATCACTCAAATTCAATTGATTATATTTTTACATAAATTTATGTCTTTTAAATAATAGATTATATCAATAAATTTATATATTTGAATACATATTAAACTTAAATTTATATATTTGAGAAAATATAGTGTTTTTCAATTTAAATTAAAATCATTTATAATAAGTAAATCCAATTTTAAAAAATTTAACATTTAAGTACAAATAATTTTATTATTATATATCCAATATAAATATGTAAAATAAAAAAAAAATAGTCTTCAACTTATTGTTATAGTGGTCAAGCAAACCTTAAGAAACATACAATTGGGGTTCGACCTCAGTCCCCTCTCCCTCTTGATATAGGGCTATGCTCCCTTTGACAACCAAAAATATATATATATATATGAATATAATAAATTTAGTTTTGTAGGAGCCCAACCAATTTTTTATCTAAATTTAAAATTATTAAAAATATATATATATATATATATCTATAACAAAAATTTCACAATTTTTTGAAAAAGCATGCCCCCTGAGCTATGAAACGGCTTGTACTTCTCAAAATATTATTTCTGACGCCCCAAATCGTCATGCTCATGATAAGTCAACAAATTTATAGACTTTTTCCGCTAACCTCTCGGAAACAAAAGAATATAAATGATAGATCGATATTTATAAATTATTTTAATTTAATTTAAATAAAATTTAAATTTAATTTTATTTTATTGAGTCAAATGTAAATAATTTGATTTATTGATCGAATTAAATATTAAATATTTTTATATTTAATTTTTATAATTCATAAATTTAATTAAAATTTTATATTTTAATATATTTTAATTAATAAAATATTTTAAATTCGAGTTCAAATTCAAACTTCAATATAAATAATCAAATTTTTATCGAATAAAAAAATTAAATTTATTTTTATATGTTAATCGAATTTAATCGAATGAATTTAAATAATTTAATTTTTATCTCGAATTGAATTTAAGCTAAATAAAATTTAATCAAATTTAAATTAAAATTTAAGCCTTAAATTTTAAATTAAATTCAAATTCAAATTTAATATTATATTGAATTTAAATTAAATCGATTATATTTTTATATAAATTTATGTCCTTTAAATAATAGACTATATCAATAAATATTTTAAGTTTTAATAATAACTTACCGGACCATCAATAAAATAAAAGAAACAATCAATAGTAAAAATAAACCAAAATATAACTATTTTATAAGATGATAAAAAAAATCCCCCAAATTTTTTTGGGATAAATAAAACCCTCAAAATTGATAATAAAATGAAGAGGCCAATTCTTTCAACCCAAAAAAGGACAACGAATAAAGGAGCCCCACCGAAAAAATAATTAACCCAAGTTAAATAAAGTCCCAAATAAAATCAAGTCAAAGTCAAAATCTAGTTAAAATAGAATCCTCTAACTAGTTACTACTACTTTCATTCGCCAGCAATTTTTGTCAGCAATAAATTTAATGACGGAAACAAACATAAATAGGGGCAAGGGCAGCAGAGTAAATAAGAGAAAATAATGTTGGTAAATTTGGAAATTTAGAAAAGAGGGCGAGAGGCGGGAGGGGCAGATGCCGTGTTGTGCACTATAAAAGGGGTCCCTGGACTCCAATTCCCTACCACGGAAATCGCTGGCCCTAAATCATATTTCTCTCTCTAACTAAAAGAAGAAAAGAAAACCTCTTTTTTCCTTTTTTTTTTTCTTTATTTCTTTATAAAATTCTTCGAAAAGACAGAGAAAGAGGGAGGAATGCGAAGAAGAGACGAAGGAAAAAGAGTGCTAGATCGCAAGCGCTAGGAGTAACGAGAAGGATTTGCAGATCCTAATTAACGCAATAGTTTCTCCTGTTTGCGTTTTCTCGAGAAAATTTTCCCTCATTGATTCGTTTTTTTTTTTTTGAGGTACGGACGTGGAAACTGATTCTCTCGTTTTCTGTTTGATCTGCGTTTCCTGGTTGAAATGTTGTTGCTCTGGTTGGTTTCCGAGAAAGGAAAGGAAAAAAAATTGGATGTCGCTTTGTTTTATGTTGTGTTGTTTTCTTAAAAAGTTTTCATTGATGCTGGCGGCCATATGAGATCTACTATTTTCTCTCATTTTCTCAACAATCAAATGTAGCTCAAATTGGTTTTTTTTTTCGATTGTTCATTTTCTCGTCGCCATTTCTGTGTTTTGTGGTGTTTGTTGTAATTTTCTCATGAAATGGAGGGACGTAATGGGGAACAGAAAAGATGTTTGAGAGAATGTACCGTTCTGTACTGCAATGGATATGAAAGCTGATACTTGTTCATGAATTGCTTGCTATTTTCTCTGTCCCTTTTTAAATTTTTTTTGGCTTTTTGTTGTTTAAAATGTCTTACGGGTTAGATCTGCTTTGGTGTTTTTGTTTTTATCGATTGTGCAGCATATTTTCCTCGTCGCTGATTACGAGTTTTTGTGGCATATTTGCAGTGACACGCTCTGTTAAATTACTGTGTTTTTTTAGAAGTTAGAACATAATTGTTTCTTTTTAGCATCTAGTAAATCTTTTTTTTCTCCTCTTTCGTCTCCAGGTTTTTAGAAATGAGGAATTTTCTTAGATTTTTTTAAATATATATATATATATATATTTTCCGTTCTTTGGTTAGATTATGGAGGAAATTTAATAGGATGCTGCAGATTATAAAAATAGAAAGAAATTCTTTACCATTTTAGAATTTCCTTTTTTATTTTGTGTGTTGGGGGCGGGGGGGAAGCTGGAACCTGCTTTGAAATATTGAATACGTAACCTTCATTGGAGTCAAAATATGAGGATTTGGTGATTATTTAAATTTGTTGACGCGTCTTTTGGAAATGTTCTGATTCTTTATTATCTATGATACAGTTGGAGCATGCAGCAGCTTCTTTTCTAAAAAGCTTGCAGTTTGCAATAGAGGGAATTTCAGCGGATAATAGAAGTTTGTTTTAATTTTCAAAATCATGGTTGCCACTGCTGCTACATCCGCATTCTTTCCAGTAACTATTTCTCCGGACTCCTCTGACTTTAAAAACAAGAAGCTTGGATGTGGATCTACTAACCTTAGAGGTATCAAGTCGAAAGCATCTGCTTCTTCTGGAAGTTTGCAAGTCAAGGCAAATGCTCAAGCCCCTCCAAAAATAAATGGTGCTACGGTTGTGACAACTCCAGTGGAAGGTTTCAAGAACGAAGATGGTGTGAGTTCCCCTCCTCCCAGGACGTTTATCAATCAGTTACCTGATTGGAGCATGCTTCTTGCTGCTATCACAACCATTTTCTTGGCTGCTGAGAAGCAGTGGATGATGCTTGATTGGAAGCCGAGGCGACCTGACATGCTTATTGATCCTTTTGGCATAGGGAGGATTGTTCAGGATGGTCTTGTTTTCCGTCAAAACTTCTCAATTAGGTCTTATGAGATAGGTGCTGATCGTACAGCATCCATAGATACACTAATGAATCATTTACAGGTTCAGTTATAGTATTTGGCTACAACATTTGAACAACTTATGTTCGGAACAAAATTTTATATTTACTGTGTTTTTTTTTTTTTTTATGTTGATATGTTGCAAAAGCTTATTTTTAATTAATGATATTTCTCTTTTTGGCAGGAAACAGCGCTTAATCATTGTAGAAGTGCTGGACTGCTTGGAGATGGTTTTGGTTCAACCCCTGAGATGTGCAAGAAGAACCTAATATGGGTGGTCACACGGATGCAAGTTGTTGTTGATTGCTATCCTACTTGGTAAGGCATACTTTCTTGCTCATGGTTTGCTCTTATAGCAATAAAACAATTCATGATAGCCCACTTTTGCTTTAGTCGTGTGGCTGTGGTTTTATTTGTGCATCATCATGATGCCATGTTGATACAGTTCACAATGTGATGTCATTGAGGCATGTGTTTTGCTACTAACTAGTTTAGTTCTTGAATTCCACCAATGTTTTTTTTTTTTGGTTGCTTGGAAGATACAGACATAGCCTATGGGCAAGTTTAACGCTTGTATCTGGACTCTTATGACTGATGTGTTTCTTAAGGCCATTTTCAATGATGTAGGTTAATATTCAGTACTAGGGAAATGATCTTTGTATCACATCTCACGTACTCAATTTTGTTCCCTTAAAATGTGGATCTATGTTCTTACTTAAGCTAAAAGGTTAAGGTCTGAAGTTGAGAACAATGGAAGCCAACCCCCAGAAATGATTAAGAGAAAGAAGATAAACCTGATATACTTCTTTGTTTAATGAGAGACCCTATGTAATACCTAAAGAATGGTACCTTAATTTTTTATTTTTTAAAATAAATCTGATATGGTTCTTTGTTGTGCCTCATTGGTTTTTGTCCATCACAAAAATTAGTAATTCTGGATGTATTAGAAGTATTATGAAATTCAATATTTATGAACATTGGACTTTTTTATATCTTTCTTGCAGGGGTGATGTTGTTCAAGTAGATACTTGGGTCAGTGCCTCTGGAAAGAATGGCATGCGAAGGGATTGGCTTGTCAGTGATAGTAAAACTGGTGAAATTTTAACAAGAGCCTCAAGGTAGAGCATTGTTTATGAAGTTGCTTCTTGTGCTTATGGCACGTTTTTACTATTACTTTTGAACAATTGATGAGATGATCTTCTGACACTAGTAGGAAAGGATCATATTCATTCATATTGTTTTATGATGTTTTGTGCCATGGCTCTGTTCTTCTTGCAAGAAAAAAAGGGGGATAGCCAAAATTGTAAATTATTGACTCTAAAATATTTCAAAAGTTGTTTTGCACGCATTTAAAATGTTTTCATTGGATGCATTAATTGATATTTTGGTTTCCCAGACAACACAGAGTGACTTCTCTTTTTTGCTTGTACATTTTTTAAGGTGCTTCAGGAGTGAGTTATCTGGGTTCCCTCTGTTTTAATTTTGGTTTTGGTGATCTGCAGTGTGTGGGTGATGATGAATAAACTGACTAGAAGGTTATCTAAAATTCCAGAAGAGGTCCGAGGAGAAATAGAACCGCATTTTATGAATTCTGATCCTGTTGTGACTGAGGATAGCCGGAAGTTAGTGAAACTTGATGACAGCACATCAGAATATGTGCGTAAAGGTTTAGCTGTAGGTCCCTGCTGCCGCCATCTCTCATCTTTGGTGTGCTTAGTTGTGGGCACTTATAAGTGTCTATCTATTCATTTGTTGCATTCTTATTAAAAGTTTATTTCTAATTTGCAGCCTAGATGGAGTGACTTGGATGTCAACCAGCATGTCAATAATGTGAAGTACATTGGCTGGATCTTTGAGGTAGACTTCACTGATTTTCTTTTGAAATCTTCTCCCATGATAACAGTTGAACCAAAATGTAACCATTGTATTTCATATACCTTAATTCTTACCTGAGATGAGGAGCAAGAACTTGCTTGGGCACCAGAAAATTCTAATCTGACAAGAATTAGCTATTTATCTTGGCTTTAAGTTTTTTCAAAAAAGCATAGAAATCAGTGGTGACGATTTTTGAATCACATTTATGTTCCGGTCTAAAACCAAAATCCTATTTACTGTACCATTCCTTACAAGTGTTTTAAGTGTTTAAATTGCATTTACTGTACCATTCCTAAATTGAGTTGTGTGCCAAAATCTTTACTTGGTTGGTATCAATTACCGATGCCCCAATTTGGATAGAAGTTTTCTTGGAACCAATAGCCTCCAAGTTTGAGTAAAAGAGGCTTATATGAAACGACAATTTAGGAATTCAATGCTCGGAATCTGATTTAGGATGTACTTTTTCTCTTTTATTTCACCAATTAACCCATTTATTTGTTTGGAAGTTACATGCATTTTAACCGGAAAGTAATAATGGTCGCAGAGTGCTCCACTGCCGGTCTTGGAGACCCACGAGCTTTCTGCCATGACACTGGAGTATAGGAGGGAGTGTGGGAGGGACAGTGTGCTGCAGTCACTAACTGCTGTCTCTGACTCTGGTGTGGGGAACTTGGTAAATTTTGATGAAATTGAGTGCCAGCACTTGCTCCGACTCGAGGATGGGTCTGAGATCGTGAGAGGGAGGACCCAATGGAGGCCGAAGTATGCCAAAAGTTTTGGTAATGTGGGTCAAATTCCCTCGGAGAGTGCGTAGAAGTCCAAGTTTCGAAGTTGTGGCTGGAGGGGCAGTATAGTCTCATTGCTGTGTGTCACAATGTTTTGTGTAGAATCTATGTTGTGTTCTTTGGATTTAAATATGTTTCTTCTTTATATATATATATATATATGTATAATATATTCCTTCTGATTCGTCTTGATTAAAAAAAAATGGTCTTGTTTTATTCTTTCTATCTCTCTCTCTCTATCTTTGTCCGCCCACCAGCCCAGCCTCCCCAGCCAACTGGCTCTTGTTATGAAGATGCTTCTGCTTTTGAAAATTGAAAGCCAGGTGAGATGGAGCAACTTTTGTAAGGATGAAAACTGATCTTATGCTTTGCCTTACTGGTCGGTTGGTACCCTATATACCGTAGTTTGGCTACGTTAGGTTAATCAATCTTTAATTTGTAAAGAATATGTATATTTTTGGCATTTCATTAAATGGATGGTTTACTTTCATCTCAACCTATAATTTTCTTATCTTTTCGTTGTTTTTTTGTGTGTGTTGAATCAAGAAATTCATAATCATAACAAGCAGAGAAATCTGTTGGTATATCATAAAAAGGATCCAAGAAAATATTAAAAAGACAAACATGACCAAGGTAGAAAAGCAAAGCATTGATAAAAGCCTAAATGAACATTAGTTGAATTAAGCATTAGTTAGGTATTACCTGCTGAAATTTAATAGTTTTAGTGAATAATTTGTGGCTAATTTACTAATTTTATACATGACTCAACTGTACTCTCTAGATTTTAAAATTTTAAAGTACACCTTTTTGTTTAAAACCGAATGGAAAATAATTCAAAGCTTAAATCAAAATATTAAGAATAATATGAAAGTGAAGAAGTGATTTGTAAAAAAAAAAAGGACAACAAGAATATTATGTCTGGATTTCTCACATCTTCATAAATAGATTTGAATCTTTACTTTTAAGTTGTGGAGAACAAAAACCAGGTCAAATTTGAAGAAGAAAATGGTGAGAAAAGTTAAAAAAAAAAAAAAGAAGAGACAAAGCATTTGTGATCAAAATAAATTGAAAAGTTGTTTGCAGATGAAAAGAAGAAAGAAGGCAGAGAACAATAAGAAGCAAATACACCAAATTCAAAATTTTGGTTTGAAAAAAAGTTGATTCAACACTAAATATCTAACATTTTAAAGTCTTTATGCTTTAATTTTAATTGTTTAAGTTATCAAAATTGAATTCTGGTCAATGAAATTATGAACTTAATATCCTATTAACAGATAAAAAATAAATTTAATACTTAATTTGACTTGGAGAAATAAGTACTTAATTAACGATTAGTTGTTATTATACGTGCATGTATTCTCAACAAATGCATGCATATTGACATATGGGAAACCGTAAAAGAGTATGACCAAGTGAATAGCCTTTGGCTCTCTCTCTCTCTCTCTCTCTCTCTCTCTCTATATATATATATATATATATATATATATATATATAAAAGGATATAAGGTAAGACAAAAACAAGAATAATCAAGGGATTAGAAATATATACCAATCAATCCAACTATGGAATTCTTTTATAATGCCATTCCACGTTAATTATTTTAGTTCATGCACATGCATATGAAAAAGAGTCCAATCCCCAATCCCCGCCACAATGGAACTCCATCTCACATGATTGGCATCAATCCCTAATTATAATAAGTTGAATGCATCAATTCACTATTGTCATACACTATCATATTATATATTAAGTCAACCATTTATTGTACATATAATAAAAGAAAACTATGCACCAATCATATTGCTTTTAATTAGTTTTCAGGTCATATGCATACACATGATATTACGAATTAATTATTTTTAATAAAATTTGCGAACAATTTTATAATCGAAATTTCCTTAACAGATTTATAAAACTTACCATCATAAAATGAAGCTTTCACATTAGACACTGTAATGGTAGGATTTTCATCAAAATCATTTTCAAGCAATTGATCTTCATTTTCCACAAAATTTTCCCGAAAGGTTAATGATACAATTCACTCTTCAAGCATGACTCCTTCAAAATGATAAAAGTATATACTCCAACCAGTTTAAACCTCAACAATTACAGAATATGTTTTAATATTTTGTTAAAATAGTGGTTAATTTACATAGAGGTCATAATTTGACTGAACTCGAAAAACATTTAGATAAATAAAAACCAAAATTCAATTTGATTTGAATTAATTAAAATATCAAATATTTAAATTTGACATAATTTGAACTTAAAACAATATGAAGAAAATGATATGAATGTAGTAGCAATCACATATGAGATTGATCGGATTTGAAACCCATAATACCAAATTCAAAAAAAATTAAATTGTAATTAATCCAAGATTAATCTAAAATGAACCAGGTTCTTAGTTTCATCGAGAAAACTAACACATGTATTTTAAGTTATTGTGCATGGGGTTCATATTTTGATATATATTTGTCTTAACAGCTAATAAAGTAGAAAACTAAGGAATATAAAAATAGCATCTCGCGAAAAGAATAAAAGAAATTGGAACATGCATGCATGTAATTTACAACTTTCATGAATTTTAAGATTCTATAATTAATCCAGCATATATGCTGTAGTTAGTAACATGAAATAATTAATTCTCATAAGATTCTTTGTTTTACTGTTTGTTTATATTAATCTTTTTTGTTAGTTGTTTACTGTATGAATCAACCTCGGCCCAAAACTTCAGACGGTGAAGCTGCGTGCGGCTCCCGGCTTTACTGTTTGACTTGAGAGCGAGGACTCGAAATTTCGTACAAAAAGAAAGAAAAAAAAAAGATTAAATGAATAATGAAGCGACATGTTGCCGACATTCAGCGACTGCCCATATGCTTGTCGGAGATTCATTTCTTGCATTGGCTTGTCAGGTTAAAAAAAAAAAAGTGTAATATTAAAAGTGGTTTTAAATTATAAAAAATGTTTAATATAATATTTAATTTTTTTAAATAATTTTTATTAAAAAAATTTATTTGGTTAGTGTTTTTTTTTATTGTTTTTACATTATATTCAATTTTTTGTTTTTCATTTTTTATAAAAAGTAAATAACAAAAGTATAAAACAAATGAAGTCTTAATAAGTCATTGCAATTTAACTTTTGCCAACAATTCAACATTTAATATTAATTATTGTTAATGTTTTCACTGAAATTTAGTTCTACTTAATATATGAAAAATGTAATGCTTCTATGTAGGGTTCTCATTTTTTTTAAAGAAAAATAAAGTTGTTCTATTCTAATGAATATGTTCTATGTTTTTTTTTTTAGAAAAAAAATGAATATGTTGTGTTAAATGTGAAATATTATCTGAGTTGTAGAGTTTGTAGCTATTCATAAAGTTGTTTCTGTAAAAGAAAAAAATAACAATAAAAATATTACATATACATTTTGTTTCCATGACATACATTTCTTATTGTTATATAAATTTATTAATTGTACTCAAAAAGGACAATACAGTCTCAAATTTCAGGGAGAAATGTTCTGTTCATTGGTAAGCACTTTGGACGAAAATTTCAACCTTATTTCAAGCACACAAGAATGAGATTCATTGGTCTTGTTTTCCCATTTTTGAAAGACTGGATTTGACTAAATGAACCGACAAGGTGGCACAAAATTCTATGCTGCTTACGTGGCTACGTGCACCAATCCAAAACCCATTGGTTGAAATTACCCACGTTTCTTCCCTCCATCGGCTACATCATCAATCTTCCCGTACCTGTGGCTCCTCCTTTTGCGTATAAAGCCGTGATCCCCTGAGCTTTTTTACACGTAGAATGCAAATGCAAAGAGTGTTTTTTCTTTTTTTGTTTTTCTTTTCTGATCCAAAGCGCAACTGTTAAAGAGAGATATGTCATCGGAAGAAGCACCAGGGTCATCGGAAAGTGACGTCACCAGCATGAGTTATGAGGATACGGAGCTGACTTTGGGATTGCCAGGGGAGGGACGTTCGTCGGCTGTTATTCCAGCACTTAAGTGCTCTGCAAAACGTGGGTTTATTGAGACCTTTGATCTTAACCTTGGGAGGTGTTGCAACACGTCATGGGGACATAGACATAGTGATAAGCATGTTAATGAATCCGGTGCTGGAAAACCTCCTGCTACCAAGTAAGATAAAACTGGCGACTCTTTTTCTTTTTCTTTTTCTTTTTTTAACCACATGAATTTAAAGAAAAAGGATTTCTCAAAAAAAAAAAAAAAGAAGTATATGATGTTTATGATTAATTGCTTTGTGTGATATCGTGTATGGCATTGAAGGGCACAAGCTGTTGGTTGGCCACCGGTGAGATCATATAGACAGAAGGCTATAAATGAGAGCTCCAAGCTGTATGTGAAAGTGGCCGTGGATGGAGCACCATATCTCCGCAAAGTAAACTTAGAACATTACTCCAATTACCAGGATCTGATGAAAGATTTAGACAATTTGTTTACTTGCTTCACTATCCGTAAGTATTAAGCTATTCATCCTTTCCTCTCTCTCATTTGCATTGAACCCTATTTGAGTTTACTTGCATTTCTTTGAGGCACTCGTTAGCCTTTGCCCAGCTACTCTAATCAAAGGTTAAACAAATAATGATATTAATTGAATCTAGAACTTTATTTACTTAATTCGTGCAAGTAATCTTAGAGATAATATCTAGCTTATCCGAGAGTCAAATTTCCACATCTGTAATTTTTTTTTTTATCTTTAAGTTATAATAAATTATGTAAAAAAAAATTAATGATATGAGTTAGTCTAACTTAAGTAACTGCGGGCTTGAAATCATGATTTAGGTAATTCTAATATGGAGGAAAGCAAGCTCATGGATGTGGCGAAAGGAATGGAGCATGTACCAACTTATGAAGATAAAGACGGTGACTGGATGTTGGTTGGAGATGTTCCTTTGGAAGTAAGTTTAAGTGTTATACACTTTTAATATATTTTTTTTCTTTATTGTGCTTCATGATACAACATACACCCGAGGATATTTCTGTCTCCTTATTGTTTGTACCAAAATTATTTCATGAAATGGCTCAGCCTTTACATATTGAATTTTTGTTAATTTTTCCCCCTCTAAGTAATTACAATAAATTGGTGGTTTTGGTTGTTATTGTCATGATTATATTTACGAAATAGTACCTAATTAATTAATTAATTATGATCCTAACAGGATGTTCATAGAATGTTGCAAGCGTATCCGCTTGATGAAAAGCTCAGAGGCTGCAGTCCTAGCCTTAGGTAATGTGTACTTGATTATTCCTCATATTAATAACACTATGCATATATGCTTAACTCTACCATTATTTTAAAATTTCTCATCTTAATTAAATTAGTATTTTATATAACTGAAACTTTCGTATTAATTGTTCATGCAGCACCAAAAGCTTCTATTCCAAAGTGCCCAAGCCCACGTTGAGAGTCAGAAAATTAAACCAGACGATGTTTCTTTGAATGTGCTAAGAGCATGCAATATTTATGCAGGGAAATTAGTTAGCTAGCCATGCATCTGATCGGAGGAAACATTTTACTTTGTACTATTACTTTCATCTTCCTTTAGCTGCCCTTTTGTTTTTAACTATTTGGTGACTGAAACCCAGTTGCAATTATTTATGTTGTATTAAAACAATTAATAAATCTGTTTTCTCCTTCTCTTTCCCTCTCTCACACACTGCCAATTAATGAAACTTGGCTCTGGTCTTGATTTTACACAAATTTCGTCGATGAGCAGAGAAGAAGAATTATGTCTGGTTTTTGTAACCCCAGCTGAATTATTCATGTTTTGTCTTTTAATGAAACAATGGGCATGCGCTCCTTGATTACTCCACTTTAGCTTTTTTTTTCTTTAATTAAATTATGGCATATAATTATTAATTTTGTTAATAATTTAATTATGTGATATGATTTTAATAAAAATAACATATATATGTTGATATGAAATAATTATTTCATATAATACTTTTTCTTAAATGTGAGATTTAATCTAATTAATTGATATAATTATTTTTAATAATTTAAATTTAAATATCAATATCTCCAATGCCTTTTTCTACAATTAAACGATAACCTTTTGTAAAAAATATAAATAAAAGTAGCCGTTTTCCTAAACTAAAACTTAAAGTAAATATTAATTATTTAGGGATTGTTTGGTATTATTGTATATTTTATGTTTTATGTTTTTTAAAGTTTTTTTTATTTTATTTTCGTTTTATTTTTAGTTTATTAAATTTGAAAATATGTTTGAATAGAATATTTTTATTTTAAAAATGTGAAAACAAAAACATGTAAGAAAAAATGGTTAAAACTTTTAGACTCCATTTGTTAATAATAATATAATATTATTTATTAATATAATATTTTATATTTACTAATATAAAATTATTTATATAATAAATGTAATCATATTTATTAATAGATTTTTTAATATAATATTTTATATAATAAAAATATCATTTTATTAATATAATAATTATAATGTCATTATAATGGTTTAATTGTAATTTTTGTGAACAATACTCGTATGAGAACGGTGCCAATTATTTTCAAAAAACTAAAAACATTATTTTTTGTTTTCAATAATTTTCAATTTTTTTAATTTAAAAAATTAAAAAAAAAACAATTTACCAAACATATTTTTATTTTTAATTTTTTAAAATATTATAATGAAGTATAAAAAAAATGATAAATGAATAACAATAATGATTTTTTGATACAAGAGTAAATATAAAAGATTTTGAAGTATTAAGAACTTTTGATTTCATTTAGATAGTGGATATATGATTTATTTGATTTTAATTTTTTGATTCATCAACTTTTTGATGTGTTAAAATTATTAATTTATAGAAAAAATGAGAAACTAGGTGTTATAGATTGTTTGATTGAAAAAATACGTGTTGAAGCTTGAAGAAACTAATCGTTAGAGCCAATTAAGCATGACCAAATTGATTGGTTTAAGCACCCACTCGATCTTCTAATCAAGATGATCGATCTCCTATGCTGGATGGTCAATCCCTTATTGCATTTTAGAACCAATGTTGCTTTCTAGATGATTACCCGATCAATCTCTTGTCATGGATAATTGATCTTGTAGGCCAATTTCACAAGCTTATGCTATTTTTTTTTTTTAGAATTCATATAAGGATTCGATCTATGAAAACTCATACCTGATCGATCATCTTTGCTAGAGATTCAATTGGTTTTTGCTTTACAAAAACTTGGAAGCTTTCTACCAAAAAAACAATCAATCCATTGAAATAAAGATTGATTCATTGCTTGAGACCATTACTTATTTTTAAGCATAAAAATATTTTAAAACAAAAAAAAAGTTTGTTTAAGTTTTAAATCAAAATTTTATTTGATAAAACACTTACAAATATTTTTTTTAAGTTCAAAATATACATTCAAGTTTTTCAAATTTTAATATATAAAAAATTATTTTAATAAATATATTTTATATTTAGTACAATAATAATAAAATATAAGAATAATGTACTAAATATTCATTTTACAAAATCATAATAAAATTTATTTAATTTAATATTTTATTATTGTAAAATAAAAATCAATTTAAAATTAACAATAATCAAATATAAATATATAAAATTGTGTTGTCTACCTTTAAATGTAGTAATAAAAGAACTTAAACATGCCTTTCATTCATGCTATGTTCATCTGTCCACAATAATGTCCTTAAAAAACATAATAATAGAACCACAATCTTTAACGTTTTGTACAATTTGGTACTGTTTGCATTATTATCACTTTCAAGTAAAACTTTTTTTTCCCCTAGTGACAGTGTTTACTGCCCCTACTGCCCTACTTCAAAGCCTTGTTTTTCCTAAAGAGTAAAGCTTACGAAATAGGCACTGTCATTTTTTTTTGAGGTGACATCCACAGTTCTTTTCCTCTGTAGTCTTTTAAAAACCTTGATTTGGAACCAAAATTTTTTTTCACATTTCAATTGATATACCCATCTTATGAAAAAAATAATATGTATTTGGTGTTATTACATTTACATCTCAATCACATTCATAATAGTAAGATTTTTAGTCAGTCATTTTTAATTACAAATCTTTTATCACAAAAAAAAAATCCATAATTATAAATAGATCTAATTTGTGGATTCTGAATATAGATGACAAACGCATGAGTTAAGATTAAATCATGCATTTGGGATATGGATTGTATCATCATGTTCAATGTTTTCTCAAATTTAATTATTTGGAGATTAGTTTAAGTTTATTTAGAATAAAATTGATTATTAAATTTGAGTTATTATTAGTTTTGATTTATTCAATCTAGAGTTTGTTATTTTTGTTTTTATTGATTCAAATAAAATTTTAAATTATTTAATATTCTACCAATAAAAGATGGATACCATAAATAAAATTAAAAAAACTCAAATGATTAAAAAATTAAAAAATTATTTGATACATCGATAATAAAATTTTTTTATTTTATAAGTAGAGTTTAAATAATTATATATATTATTTTTTATTAATTTAATTTTTATAAATATATAAAAAAATATGTATTATTATTTTAATTTCGTTTATAAAATAAAAAAATTTAAGTGTTATCGTATTAGATAATTTCTTTAAGAAATTGTAGTCTGAGTTTACAAAGGACATATATTTTTGTTCATGAAACATTTTGGGGGACAGATCAATTAAAAAAAACAAAAGAAAACTATTTTTTCCTCTGAAATTATTGCTATCATTAGAAAAATAAAAAGCAAACAGGCAAATTGGTGAGGTACAATGTACCCTCCTAGGATTCCATGGTCGAAATTGCAGAAGCAAAATTATTATGTTGTTGAAGTGCAAAAACTCTACGAACTCTATTATTGCAAGCAAGCCTGATACGTTCAACAATCAACAGCAGCCTAATATGAAAAAAAAAAAAAAAATCTTAAAAATAAAAAAAAAAATTTTATACTTTTTAAAGGTCCTGATTTCCAAATGCAGCACAGAATTGTAAAATCAAACATTTTTAGGGTTGATTTTAATTTATCAAGGAATTTTTTATGATAAAATCAGCTGCTAAATTGGAGGGCAATTTTTTTTTTAACTATACTTTTACATATTACTTATGTTATTTTAATTTTAAATACAAACATTTATAACTACAAAATAATGTTTGTTTATAAAGTTTATTGCAATGTTCGGTCGAGTTTGCTTCGATTAGTTTTTTAAAAATTTTATATTAAAATCTATTTGATCAATAAATTTAAAAAATAAAGAAATTTAATATTTTAATATTTTAAAAAATATTTTTATTAATAATTTAATATCTCAAGTGGATAAAGCAAAACATAGACTAAAAAATCTTTATCCAATATCAATTTAGAACTGAATTATACTCGCGAGCCAACCGAACAACCTGACCAGTGCCTTACAGGATCAAGAATTTAAAATGTCACCTTTTTTTATAGCATCTTCTTTCTTTTCACCATTGATCATTGACACACTCAAATTTTTTTTGGGCTACAGTCCACTGCTAAACTTTGATATATTTCATTAATGAAAAGAATTGAAAACATTGTTAAATATAAATGACGGTGAATTAGTTACATGATTGAAACTTAAAGGTAAGTTACAGAGGTAATTTTTACTATAAATTACCTTCTAACTTGAATCAATAAGAGGTTAAGTCCAACTAAAAACAAGTTAACAGCTCATTATTACATTATTGAAAAGTAATTCTTTCTTTACTAAATTCCTTTCATTGGCTAAACAAAATCTTAAGATTACTTTCCCTTTTCCAAAAAAAAAAAAAAATCAAACAAAAACTTAAAAAAGTTACACTAAATGATGAACGATGATACCAGTTTTTAAAAATCAAATATTAAAATTAAAATTCTAATATTGATATGTTTATAAATTTATTATTTATTTATAATATTATTTTATTAATGAAATGAATTAAATTATATATAAATTTTTAAAAAATATTAATTTTTATATATTTATTTTAAAAACTTACGGATAAATGTTTCAAAAGTTTTGCAGAGGAGTGACTGAAAAAAAGAAAAAGATAGATACACGTACTCAAAGAGATTATTATAGTTGTGCTAAACCTAAACAACAGGGTCCCAAACTTAATCATGAATTATTATTATACTAATAATGACCTTTTTTTTTTTTTTTTTGAAAAGGAAAAGAAGAAATTTACCATATGTCCTTGGTGGGCTGACTGGTGCCTGCAATTTTCTCAGAAAATGCCACACCTATCATTCTCTTCAATCGAGGAACCCAACTGTTCATCTTTCATGGCGATCCAACACCAGCAAACTAGTCTATTTTTATCACTTTCAGGCTCAAAAACTCCAACCCAATTTCTTCCCTGAGTCCTGACCCTGAAACTAATGAAAAAGCAAAATGCTGTCTTTATCTAAAGTCTAAACCATTTTCAGAGCATTTCTTTTTCACTTCCTTCTTTGTTAAAAACTTCTCGGGCTTCTGTTTTTTCTCTTCCAACTCCCAATCTTATCTTTGACAGCTCAACAGATACAGGTTTTGACTCTTTTCCTTTAATGTCTTTAGTCTTGGCTTAACTGCAAGATAGGTTAATTTGTTGGTCCTTTTAGGTCAAAATATTTACCCAAGTTTATTTGCTTGATGATGACATTTTGTGTTGGTAATTTCTGTCTTATGGTAGTTTATAGTTTTGTTAGTTAAAAATAAATGAGATCTGGGTTTCTTTCCATTTCTCGTGAGCTTGTGATTTGGTGCTAGATCTTTGATGATTTCACTTTGTTCTATCAGATCTGAAGTTTATACAGTTATCCTGTTATGAAAGAAAATTCTATATTTTCTTTTACAATTCATCACAATATTGCAGCTGTTAGACCCCTGTTTCTTTTTATAAAGTTTGATTTTCCTTCTGGGGAACTTAGTTTTCAAGTTTTATGTTATCAAAGTGAGTGCTTTAACTTGATTTATTTTGCTATCTCTGAAGAATAATACTGGTGGCAGACTGGCAGTTTTGACAGTGTAATTTGGGGTAATTGCTTTACTGAATTTTCTTCATGTATTCATTATTTTTTCCATCAGTTTCTACGGATGAAAGCTAAACTCTAGCATCTGATAATTGTTAGATACCCTAGCTTAGATCAGAAAATTTCAAAGCTTACTTTTTTAAGAAAAAGTGATGTTCCAGAACTATTTTTTTCAGAATTTAGGACTCCTAGCAGCAAGAATGTATCTAACTCTCTCATAAAGAATAGTTTTATTTAAAGCAGTTTTTTTTTTTTTTTAATTTTTTAAAAAGCGAAACACGTTAGTGTTTGGCTGTCTTTGGATTTGTTATTTGCTGCATTGGATATTATGCTTGTTGGTGTTTCACTTACCTATGTATATATTTGTCAATCAAAATTACAGCCTGTTAAGCATCTTAGCACGATTTCTCTTACCGGCTACTAATCAATATGGTTGAAAGATTACAAGTGAACCCATTTCTTCCTAAATTAGTATTTTGCAACTGTATACATTATTGGTGTTCTTAATCTTTCTTTTTTTCTAGCATATTGATGCCATCCCTCTTTCACTTACAATTTGGAAAGGTATACATTGATTGAATCACTGTAAGTCTGTAATTATTGTAATGTGATTCAGGCAGTTTGTGTTGCTGGGAAGTGCTTTTTGCCATCATGCTCAAACAAATTCTAAGCAAACTTCCGCGGAAGTCACAAAAATCTGACTCATTAGATTCAGCTGGAATTGATTCTGGCAACCATAATTCTAACTCCAGCAATGGAGTTCAATGTACAAATATTGGGAATAGCATATCAAGTCGACTAAGTGTTGTTAAACGGGTGTCCTCAGCTGTTTTTCCTGCTAGCATCATGGCTGGAGTGGAGACGGTGGAGCCCAATCTATCTTTCAAGGATGTTTCAAATCCTCAGAAGCAGAACCTGTTTATCAGTAAATTGAATCTGTGCTGTGAGGTTTCTGATTTCAGTAATCCAGAAAAAACTACTTCTGAGCAAGATCTTAAACGCCAAACATTGATAGAGCTTGTTGATTTTGTTTCTTCGGGGTCTGCAAAGTTCAACGAACCAGCAATTGCTGCAGTGTGTAAAATGTGTGCCATTAACCTTTTCAGAGTTTTTCCACCTAAATATCGCTCTAATAGCACTAGTGGTGAAGCAGAAGACGATGAACCAACGTTCGATCCTGCCTGGTACAGTTTGCAACTTGTATATGATCTACTTCTTCAGTTTATCAGTTATAGTTCGCTTGATGCAAAGGTGGCAAAAAAGTATGTAGATCATTCTTTTATTTTGAGATTACTTGACCTTTTTGAGTCTGAGGACCCCCGGGAAAGAGACTGTTTGAAAACAATTCTCCATAGGATTTATGGGAAATTCATGGTGCACAGGCCCTTTGTGCGAAAAGCTGTTAGCAATATCATATATCGATTTGTTTTTGAAACCGAAAGGCATAAGGGTATTGCTGAACTCTTGGAGATTTTTGGAAGTATTATTAGTGGGTTTGCTATTCCATTGAAGGAGGAGCACAAGATGTTTTTGTGGAGAGCCCTTATTCCTCTACACAAACCAAAATCAGTGGGTGTTTATCATCAGCAATTAACTTACTGTGTTGTACAGTTTATAGATAAGGATCCGAAGTTAGCTAATTGTGTGATTAAGGGACTGTTAAAGTACTGGCCAATTACAAATAGCCAGAAGGAGTTGATGTTTATAAGTGAGTTAGAAGAAATTTTGGAGATGACCAGCATGGTCGAGTTCCAAAAGATCATGGTTCCACTGTTTCGTCGTATTGCATGCTGCTTAAACAGCTTCCATTACCAGGTAAATTTTCCTGTTCTAATTCCTATGAGAAAGATGTTACCTTGAACGGTATCTTTATCAGGATTATTTTTTTTTGGTTGATTGAGAACCTCATGTCATGTATACTGTTGGTTTTCTGCTTTTATTTTTTTCTTTTGCCTACTGAAAGAGCTTCAAATTTGGGAATAACGTGTATTTCAGATAATTTGTGCTAAAAGGCATCTTTTGAGAACGTAAACTGTTTAAAGTATAAAAAGCTGATGTAGTATTGAATTTGAATTATGTGGTGATCATTAACTTTCATAAGTTAAGAATCATGGCAGTACTTGGCTATAATTTTGTGGCTTTTGCTTATGCAAACTGACTGATGACCCACCCCACTACTTTCTGGAGTGGTATGTCTACTCTTTAAAGGCAAAGAGGCAAATTGGTTTCCAGACATGAAATTTCCATATACCGAACTGTATGTTTAGTACAATTTTAATCACAGTAATTGAATGCATTTTGTTGGTTTTAGCATTTCTCTTTGCCTATTGATATAGAACGTTTGTTGACTAGACAAATTAATTAAATGGTGATGGATGTTATGCGGCCAAATGGCAATATGAAATTTTTTTTCACCTTTCTCCTTCCACCCTTTCAGGTAGCTGAACGAGCTCACTTGATATGGAACAATGAGCACATCCTTAATCTCATTACGCATAACCGCCAGGTGATTTTTCCTCTTATCATTCCTGCCCTTGAGCGGAATTCCCTGAATCATTGGAACCAAGCAGTGCTTAACCTGACACAGAACATAAGAAAGATGTTATGTGAGATGGATGAAGAGCTTGTGCTTGCCTGCCAGCGTAAGTTGGAGGAGGAAAACACCCAATCCATTGAGGCAGCTGAGAAGAGGAAACTAACATGGGAACGCCTGGAAACTGCTGCCAGTTTCAAACCTTCAGCTGCTAACATCACCCCTCCCTTAAAACCAGCCGCATGCCCTGTTGCCTGTTAATTACTCGAGCAACTGTGAACGAGAAAAGAAAGAAACATGCATATATATATATATATATATATATATGTATGAATGTATATATCTAGCTGCTCTGATTGCAGTGCTGGATGTTGCTTCTTGAATTTGGCCAAGTTTGTGATTCAGTACGTAGGGTTTGTATCTCATGACCAAAAATAGATGAGGTTTGTATCTAAAGCTATAATTGGTGTACTGAAGATTATTAGTGATGCTAGTGCCTCGAAAGATTTTCAGGCACTGAGTTGTTGGGTTGCGAGTAAATGTATCGATTTTGGGCTGCTTTTGTGTACCATATTTTTGTCTATACATTTATAGCCGTGATATAACTCACAGCAATCCGACTTCGTTGGAGCAACAATGCCTCCTTTGCTAAAACCTTGTCAAATAATATATGTTAAGAGCAAAATAAGATCTGTGGTATAACAAGTTTGTTGCCATGGTGGGAAAGCAAATATATGAGATGTATAAATTTTAATTTTTAACAATGAGAATGATTCTACTAGTATCAAGTTGGATTGGACTTTGGGTTTTGGTTCCACGATTTAAGGGCTTGGCTGGATATTTCTTATTCATGACTTTGGGTTGAAGAAGGTTCTTTTGTTTTGTTCTTCAAGCCCGATTGGAATAGAAACCATTTTCTATTGAGTTAAAGTTTATGCGAAAGTTCTGAATTGGGGGACTCAAAATTATGACCAATCGATCATTTAAACACAATCTTGTACTTCAGGCCTCAGCATTTGCGAACCAACAAGAATGTGGGCCACGGCTTCTGACAATTCCCGTTGTTTTAGTTCAACTTACGGAAGAAATTTTCTATTGTAAAAATAAAATTAAATTGTATGATTTTTAAAATTTTAGGAGTTTTAATTTATACGTGAAACTCATTAAAATATTTAGATGAAGTTAAAATGAAAATTTCTTCAACAAATGTTAATATTTAGTAAAATTCTTTAATGGAGTTTTTTTTTTTTTTTTGCATTCTCACCTTACTCTTTAATAATTTATATTTTTATTTAATTTTATTTATTTAATTTTTTAAGTAAAAAATATTTTTTTATTTTATTTATTTCATTTACTTAAAAACTTATGGTTCAATTTGATAAAATTGATTATTTTATTTGTTTTATTTATTAAAATATTGAAATACAGGGATATTGAGTAAACGATTGACTTATCAGACTCGACCCTATATTTGTAGCATGCATTCCCATCTGCATCGCAAATGATCCGGTAAGCTACGTGTCCGGTGAAAGAAGAATGGCCTTCGGCCCCCCGAACTGACTTTCTCGTGGCAACCTTCCAGTCGCCTAACAACCTATAACGCTACTAGGACAGCGGCGAAGGAGGAAGAACAAATAGAATTTGCTACAAAAGCCGGCTAACGGGGGTATTCCTGCGTATGAGAACATATTGGTAGTATTAAGACTATCATTCTACCTTTACACAGAACTTTAAGAAATCCCAGAGTCGTAATCTCCCCCAAGCCCATCCTCCTCCTTTCTTTTGGTTCTGTCCTTCCTAGTTGATTCAAAAATATTGACCAAAAATAAACTGGTTCAAAAACAGACAAACAAAACCCAATAATGCTTAATAGAGTTGAGTCCAAGCTCTTAGTACATTTGAACCCGATTGTTTATTAGTTACTCTAGCTGTGGTATCTTATTAATGTCATTTGTGGTCACAAGCAAGTACTGGTATCAGTCTATCTCCACTCAGCCACTCACCACCGGTCCACCACTGCTATCTTTGTAATGCACGGTCTGCACGCTTAGACTAATTATTACCATTTTGGAAGAGAAGAATATTAACCCAACCACGAGTCCACAACCACCCCAAAAACCCCCAACGAACCAATCGTCATATAAAAAAATGGAAACTCAAGCTGGTGACTTTCAGCAAATTGAACTGTGTTGATTTTGAAACTTGTCAGGTTCCCCCCTTCTTCTTCTTTGGGAATATCCACTTGCGACTTGTCCAAAAGCAAATCAGGGCATATCCACTTGCGACTTGTCCATATGCGGGATAAAGCTCTATAAAAACCTACCATATCAGGCTTGCTTCTACGCACCATATATTCTTCGTTGCTGCATTTTGCTTGTTCAGCTTTCCTGATTAGCTTCTGTTTCTGTGCATTTATCGGGCAAGTTTTCTTCTAGAGAACTGAGAAAATGTCAATCCGGCATCATAGTCGCAGCCGCCAAGAGGAAAAAGGCGTTATCTACGCTATGTATGTGTAAATATATACTCCTTTATTTACCATTTGAAAAATTTTAACTATTTTTGCAATATGTGTTTGTCATATGAAGTTTGATTACAACTTTTTTTTTCTATTATCTTCTGGGATGCATCTTGTTTACATGTTGTTGCTGTTTCTGCTGCTACGAGTCTATAGAGTTTATCTTGGACCAGGGGACGCGTTTCCTACCACTACTTTAAGACAATGTTCTTCAAGTCGATCACTTGTTTTTGTTTGTGGGAAGATCACCTAATCTTTTTGTTACAAAATAATGCGAGTGTATCGAGCATTAATAATGTGTCTAGTTGAGAAAGAGCAATCGACTTAATAAAGATGAGGCTTGAATATCCACATGTCTTGAGTTTATCCATAATTAATGTAACAAACCTCGGAGTTTATCCATAAGCGATTGTTTGTCATACAAATCCAATATGTCTGTTTGACAGTATTTTTTTACTTTTGCATGTTGTAACCTTAAATTAATGAGATTTCCTAATGGTCGATGTAGTCGTGGCGATTTCATAACTCTGCTTCTCTCTTCTATTTCCTCCATCTTCTAAATGTTTCTCTTCTAAAGCATAACCAAATTGGGTTAATTCCAAAGTCTATATAAGCAAGAGAATATATTACAACTTCACAATAGTTACGTAAGACACTAATTGACCATTCAGGATTAATATTGTTGCAATCATGAAACCATCAATTCCGAGAGCTGCATATACCACCGAAGATAAGGAACCATATTATTTATCTATCAGCATTAATTTATACAATAATAGGTTTCTTGATTGCTTTAAATGTAACAATTCACTTAATATTAATTTTCAATATTATATCTAGAAATGTGATACAGTATGTGTATTTTCGCTGTGCTAAAAGAAGATTGATAGGCAGAACCGCCAGAATACTATATATTCACTTATATTGTTGTCAAGCATGCTAATAAAAATCTGAAATCTTATTCACTAGCAAGCTCTTTCTCGTCCTGGTTTTCCAACAACTTGTAGACGGCCAGGAATTCATGATGTGGGTAAGCACATTTTCTAGCTGGTATCATGATCAATCATGGTGATCATGGCACGCCAGGCGTGTTGTTCCTTTTTTTTTCCAAAAATAAAAATCTTTTTGTTCCTTTTATATTCAAAAATAAAAATCAAATTTTAGTTTTTTTTTTTTTTTTTTTCTGTTGTATAATGTCCTGCGATTATGTTCAACTCAGTTGATATATTCCACGAAGGCAGAAATAACTGCATCTAAGACACTTTCCACTACCTAAAAACCCATTAACTCACCTAAGCTTCAAACCATGCAAAACAAATTTGTCGATGCTTACAGGGAAATTGTGGTTGGAACAAATGTGATGCCAATATTATGTAATAAATATATTGATTTATTGGAAAAAAAGTAGATATTTCCGACTGTTTGTGGCAAGGGGCAAAGTCCCAATCCAGGAATGATCAAACCAAATAAGGTCATACAAGTGTTAATAACCACGAAAAAGCTTTTCTTAGATGAGAAAC
The DNA here is from genome assembly GCF_047325235.1 of Durio zibethinus. Classification (NCBI taxonomy): domain Eukaryota; kingdom Viridiplantae; phylum Streptophyta; class Magnoliopsida; order Malvales; family Malvaceae; genus Durio; species Durio zibethinus. Next base: position 29,308,140 of record NC_143167.1, on the reverse strand, counting down.
TTCCCTTTAAGTTTCCTCGTGTGTCTTCTTGTGAACCTTTTTGCATTGTTAAGTTTTTCCTCTTTTATATTTCTTAGATTATTAGACCCTTATATCTGAACTACTTTTAGACACGATTTCTGGGTTAAACAAACAAGATACAAAATGTATGCGCCACCAGGTTATGAAGTTATGTCATACAATCAACATGTCCGAAGGCGCCATGAGGAAAAGGGCTGCCTTTATGCTTGGTTAGTATTACAAGTTCATTCTATAAACATTTCCACAAATATTTTATCTGTTCCAATTTCCAAGTTTGATTCAGAATCGTTTCTCTTTTTTTTCCATGTTGGAGATGCAGTCTGTTCGCGTTGTGTTGCTGTTTCTGTTGTTTCGAAACTTGCGAGTGTTGCGTGGAGTTTCTTTGCGGTTTGATGCCTTAAGATATGAAGTATAAGCCACTGTTTCCCATAGCACGTCCTCTGGGCTATAATTACTTTTTCTTTTGACAAATTATTTCTCATGTTTCGGACATGGGATTCGAATTCCCAATCAAACTACATATATCTGGCAAGCCATGTTTCCATATGTAATTGTTGTGGTCCGTATATTGGAGTAGTGGAATGATGGGATAAGTAGCAACCTAGAATGATATATATACACATGTTCATAGCAGAAAAAGAGTATCCACCCTAACAAAATTTGTGACAATTAACTATTGAATGCGACTAGTATCCTTTGACAATTAGGCCCAAAATCTGATAAAAGAAGTTGAATTTGGCAGGCCTGGCATAAGATAAGATGAAGGGAATGAACCATAGCCCTGATAGTGTCATTTGTGGGTTGAAGTTGACATCTCTTTTCACCAGACCAATCCATTATCTTTGGTCTACTAAAAACGTGAGATGATATGAAAATCGAACCCCAAAAAGATATTTTTTCATAAACCATATTCATAAAGAAAAGTGGAAACTGAAAGTGGATCAATATAGCCTATTGAGCTTTTTATTTCATTTGTTTCCCTCTGTTTCCCTTTTCTTGGAAGATGGTTGTTCACTTTATGTTGTTGTTGAGAATGCTTAGCATTTCTTACCTCTCATTTTAAGTATATCTTTTTATTTCATTTACATATTGGTGCACAAGTTTAACCGGAAAATAAAAGGTATATTTAAATTGTTATTAAGCTTGACCTGAATTCGCTGTCCAAGATGGATTTGGATTAAGCTTGATTCTCTATCACCACTTTTCATTTTGTTCGTTGCCTCTTGGTTTATTTTTGAAATCATCAATTTCCCATGTGATATTCTCTTTTTATAGTATTTTATTTTCGAATGCAAAAAAAAAAAAAAGAAAAAAAAAGTTGTTAAATCATAGATTAATTTTTTTAAAAAAATTTATTTCTCTTTTTGTGTGTGATTGTATTATATAATTTTTGGAAACTTCCATGATTTTTAAAATTTTCTATATTTATTTTCTAGTTTATTTTGCTTTAGGTATAGATGTGGTGCAAAAGCATCAAAAGGTACTCGAGGAGTTCATCATCCTAACAAAAAATGGAAAATAAAATCCAGACCAGTCATGCCATTACTCACAATTCATATGCTATAGTTGCCTTGGCATTTCTTGTGATTTCTTAATAGCAGTATGCAGAGTAAGTCATAATCATGTTTCCTCCCCTTATTTCTTGTTTCAAATTGGCATAGTTAAACGATGAACCTTTATTATAACACTCACTCTGTGTCTTCGACCTGTTCTGTTTCTTTCACGTTCGACCATTTGTTTGCATTAAGCCTTAATGAAGGACTATGAAATCTACTTGCCCGGAGCCAAAGGCAATTGGATACCGTCAGTTCAGTTGTGTCGAGATTTGAAAAGTTACTTTCAGAACCATAGCACAAAACAAAAAGGACTACTCATCTTGCAAATATTATTCTAACCTGGCCGGTCAATCAATATGGTTATCTTTATTTTGAAGTAGACGTGGGAATTCATTTTTTCCAATGTTGATTACATCGAATAAGAAGTTCATTGTACAGTCTAAACTGCTTAACTAGTATACGGCCTCAGAAAATGTAGACACAGGCAATTGAAGTCAGCAGTGTGGTCAACAGTATTGAGACAAGGTTCACGGTATTGTTGTCAAGAATGCTAAGACCTGAAATCTTCTTCACCGTAGGTCCAGGTTTTCCGACAACCTGCAAACAGATTATAAAAAAAATCATGATGCAGTAAGCAAAACTTTATACAGTTCATTTTTCATGGCATAGTGGGGCTTGTTTTCCATTGTGAAGATCTCTGTTTTAAAAATCTTTGGCATTGAGTTCAATTTACCTTATTTCGGACAGTGCAGAACCCACTGAATTGAAGGGTTGCTCCCAACAGAGAATCTATGATACTACCTAGAAGTCCAGCCACCGCAGAAATGGGTACAACCAACAGCTGCTTCATGGTCATTCCATTTGAACATCTTGTAGTGAAAAATCCAACAAGAACAAATGTTAACCCAATCACACTCCCTGCTGCCAAAGCTGCTACAAGTCCGGTTTTTGTCACACCACCATTTGTGCCTCTTCGAACAGGCTGATAATCATTTACTATTACATTAGTAAATAAATATACAACAACAAGAAGCAAAGTCTTTTCCCACTATATCAGGTTGGCTATATGGATAAGATTATGCATCTAAGACCATATCTACGTGATCAATAAAAGAAAATCCTTCTAATAGTTTCTTTAAAAACCACATTGACCATAAAGGTTGTAAATTTCATAACTATCAACTATGTGTTTTGCATAGCAGCTGTAAATGGCAGTGAGTAGAATTTAGGTGGATAGTTGCTTTAATTTAACAGGAAAGATCAGCAGATTCATCCTCCAGGAATAGAGGTTCAGTTGATTTTAGAAAAACAAGATATTATTTGGAAAGTGCTCACTAAAGGAAAGATCAGCAGATTCATCCTCCAGGAATAGAGGTTGAGTTGATCTTTAGAAAAACAAGATATTATCTAAAAAGTGCTAACTAAGTTTGAACAGGATACGATGGAATGTAGTGTGACTTGATAGGTTACCCTTCAAAACAATAAGTTCATACATCAAATTTGGGAAAAGAATATCCACCTTAAAAGTTGTGATCAACCGTGGCTGGTCGTTACTAAGAACCCCAATCTCTGAGGACCAAGTATCACCATTGCAGCAGGAATAGTGACCAATTATACCACCAACTAAGGATGTGATAAGAACTGACTCTTTTGAGTCTAGGCACTTGTCCTCCCATCCAGTCAGGTTCCCAATTATCACAGATAAAACTGTTGCAATGCCACTATTGAAAAAAACTTGTATCCTGAAACGAAAAAATTGGTAATACTCAGTCAAAGAAAGTATCAATGATTCAGTATAACACACGTATGACAAGTTCTTACCTGGATTTGTCACCAGATTAAAAGCTCAAGTCATTCTTTCTGAATATTTCCTCTATTAGTCTCATCAAAATTTTCAACCCTGACCCACCAAAATTAGCTCATTTGATTTTTTTTGCAAATTCTTTAAGTATTTCTAAATTTAGAAGCCATTAGTCTTTTGCTTTTGCCCATGGCATCATAGCATTAGTCATTAGAAAACCTTTTGAACCCCAAAAAGAAAAGTTTCCGTCACGGCATTCACACTACCATCCTCCAATCAATATCATTGATTTATTGTTGTTGCACAAATTTAAAACCGTTCAGTTTATTTTTCCTTTTTCCTCGTCTTTCTCAACCAATCAAAAAGTTTTTTTTTTTTTTTATAATTTTCCCTCAACCGGAATTTCTAAAAATGCAACCCAAAAATTTTCTTTTATTAAACCAATTCAACTAAATTAATTCCTCATTGTTTTTTTTTTTAAAAAAAAAAAAGATAAAATGGAGAAAGACATAATATAATTACCAGTTTCTTTGTCCACCTTCCTTAAAATCAGCATCAACTTTTCGCTTCTTCTCTTCTCCAACTTTGGTGAGCTTCGATGAGGTAAAGAAGAAGGCAAGTAACATTGCCCCAAACCTGAAATGTCCATTTAACTAATGATTTTCTAGTTACTAAGCAAACCAAACAAAGAAATTAAAACGAAAAAACAAAAATATATATAAATAAAGGAAAAGAAAAAGAGGGACCTGTATCCGACAGCGAAGTGAATAGCCATGACGATAAATCCGGAAAGGGCACCGGAAAAATCAAGAGACTTTCTTCTGTATGATCTAATCGCGATTAGGGAAGAGATTAAGACGGCGATTGATGGTTGGATGAAAGTTTTCTCCATCTTTTGGGTCCTTCTGGGCTGGGACTGTGGAGTATAGATTTGGCGATAGTTCAATTTGGGAATTGGAGTTGGAATTGGATTAGGGGCTGCGGATGTACCAGATGAGGTTCAAACAAGTCAAACATCATGTCCCACACTCCTACCTTCAATTAAAACACTAACCAAATTAATTAATGTAATTATTTGCAGATAACGAATCGTTTTTCATTTATTTTAGACCTTTTTTGGGGTCGAAGTCAATAAATTATATGTTAGGAAAGAAAACTATCCAACCAAACTATTTCCCCGCAATACTAATTTACCTAAACAACTGGTAGAGGGTTCATTTAAATATACGATAAGATTAACTGTAATAAAATTTAAAAAAAATAATAAAATTTATTATAATTATAAATAAAAAAATTATTATAACTGTAATTAAAAAATTTTATATTGATTTAATTTTATTAAAATTAATATTTAAATTCAAATAAAAATATGATAAATTTAATCTTATCGTACCCAAAATACGAAAACGATTAAATGTCGGAACAATTACGAGCTTGGCTGGAGTAGTTTCTTTTCTAATAAATAAATGGTACAGCAGCCCATTAAATATCGGAACGATCACAAAAATATGCTAGCAGTTTAGTAACTTTATTTCATATCAGTCATGTTTTGGTCGGGTAGATACAATTGGATGACATTTTCCAAGCGTATTTAGTTTAATTTAACGTTCTATATATGCACATTTCCCTTTCTTCCACAAATCCATAAAAACAAAATCTATAAACAAACAAAAATAATTGACCCTAACGTTAAGTTTTCAACCACCTTGCCTTCCTCTATAAGGGTTATTTTTCTTTTAACATTAAAATGATAAATGAGAAAAGAAAAAGAAGTAAAACTCACATAAAAATTAGAAATCCAAAGATTTTTCCTCCTGTTCTTCTGCGGAAATCCTTCTATTCTTTCATCCAATGTCACCCTCCATTCTGTGAATAGGGATCTAATATTTCTTTCTTTTATTATTTCTTACTGTTTTGCTTTCATTTCTTCCTCTTTTTCAGTTCCGTTTTTGTTTCCCCTCTAATTTTTGTGCTTCTTTCTTTGCCTTGCTTTTCATCTTTTTCAACTTGAAAGAGAAAAACTTTAAACCTTAAACCTTGAATTGAGATTTGAAAGGGTTAAGAAAAAGAAATGGCAAAAAAAGAAAAAAAAAAGTGGAATAATATTTTTAATCACCAAAACAGTAGCTCATCAATCAAGCACATGAGAAGAAAATCAAGATTTTCAAATTATCACCTAAGAACAGTCAAAGAAAACAAATTGAATTTTGGAGTTACCTGGTCATATGCAAATATTTAATTAAATCCATAACAACAGTTAAAGCTTGCTTAGAATAAGCTTTCTTTTGTAGCCGAAAAATAGTTGCAAATTTCAGAAATATGAATATTGCTTAATATGCTATGGCAGCAAAGATGATTAAAAGAAGCAAAGGAAAAGACACCAGAAAGATGGCCTTAAAAGGGAAATGCCTCAATTATACCAAAAAGATGGTTCACAACACCCTGTGGATGTTTGCACCATTGTAAGGAAGCGGGATAAGGCGTGAGCATTTTTTTCTCTCTGATACGAATCATTTCACTAAACACATCCAATAATGCCTGGGAAGCTGCCTTACAATGTCTTTCTTTTTGTCCATTTTGGAAGGAGATGAGAGGCACCGTGATGCATGGGCTTAAACGTGTATATGAGAAAAATAAAAGCAAAAAAATTAGAGGATAAGGAAAAAGGTTACCTTGTACATGAAGAGTGCATATATAACATACAGGTGGAAAAAAGGTTAGTTAAACCTCCCTCTCCCTCTCCCTCTTCCTTTTCCTCTCCCTCCTCCCCTTCCCCTCCCCCTTCCTCTCCCTCGATGTTCCTCTTGTCGATTTCTACCATCCTCTCTTTCATAGTTAAACATACTTCTTTTAATGTTCTCTGCCTCTGTGTCATGCACTCTTTGTGCCTGAACAAGAAAATAATTTTATTAGACATTGCAAGGTGACAAATACAACACCACTGGCAACAGGAACAACTCAAAGTTGCAAGAACACTAACATGATAATCATCCAAGTCCAGTTGAGTCTGAAGCTGCCTAGCAAAGTCTTCATCACAACTTGTTTCAGGAAGCTCATTTCTCATCTGAGGTTTTGAGCCAGCTTTCATCTTTTCCCACTCATCCAAAGTCAAAACCTCATGCTCTTCTTGTTTTTCCTTTCCCCTATATTTTCGACCTTTAGAATGTCGACCATTGTGGTTGGAATGGCTCATTTTCTGCAAGAGCTTCTGAGAAGCTGCTTGATTTTGAAGAGGGACAGACTCAGCTACTGGCAAAGGAAGATATATAGATCAGCATAACAATACGTGATCTAAATTGAAGGAAGTTTATAATTAAACAAACTATATCTGTAATGTCCTATCATATGCAATGAAGGAGAGTTTACTCACCCAACTTATTAGTATAAGTTCATTTAAGATTTAAAAAGTGATAGTATTGCACTGGTTTTCCCCTGTTTGTGTTTATGCAGGAGAAGCTCAAAACAAAATTTTATAGCAAAGGTAGCACGTCGTATGTACAGACGTGCTTTGCCCTTAAGATACAGAGCACTTTATTCTCCTCCCCCCCCCCCTCCCTTCACTGCAGGCGGTTCTCTCTGCCATTTCCCCATTAGAAAGTGTACATCTCACTTTTCCTCTTTCTCCTTGAAAAGGAAGCCCACCCACTCATGATACTGGCCACCTCCTAGTTCTATGAAATAGAATTTACAGGGGGTAGCTGCATATGCTATAACAGAATTGTAAAGTATAAATAAAATAGCAGTATATATAAAGTTGCACCTTCTTTTGGTCTTGTTTCTGAGCTATTTGGATTTCCTTCAGTTTTTTCTGTTGCAAAAGCTGTCTTAAGACCATTATCCGCAGTATCTGGTTTTGATTCAACAGTCTGGTACCTTCTGTTCCACCTACTTTCAGTATTCCCAGCTGAATTCGCCACAGTAGGTCCAGCATTCTTCAATGTTGACACAGAGTAATCTGTACATCATCACATTTAGATCAAAACATACCCAATGCATGCACCAAGCAACTATAATCACAATTTGAGACCATTTAAAGCTTGCATCATAAATAGATTTATCATAAAGGAAAAAAAAAACAAGGGAATAGCTTTTTAGGGGCCTTTAGTTAAAGCTTCTCAATGCTTATTGTTCATTCTCTTGTTCCATAAAATTCCCTTCCTCAACAACTTTCTCAAGCTTAGCCTTTCAAGTAACACAAATTTACAAATTACATACCTTGATTCTTGAAAAGATCTGCATATATTCCTTTTATTTCATCTTCAAGTTTTCCATATGCCTATGTTATATTATTTGCACAGTAATTTAAGATTTATATGGTTCCCTGTAGATTACTGATTTATCTTGCAAGAAGGGCTTATATGCAAGTAAAAATCCTAGAATGGTTTAAGTGCAAAATACTAAAAATACTCCTAGTATAAATATGTTATCTTCCGCCTTAGAACAAAAAAATAAAAAAAAAAAAGAAGCAAAAGGAGAGAAGAAGATAATATGGAATTTGAGAGAGGAAGCAAACAATTGAGCGTTTGCATCATCATCAAAACAAAGGGGTAAGCTTTTTATTGTTTTTGGTTGTATGCATAGTATGAAAGCTCAAAAACCTTAAGCTTCCATCCATGGCTAGTCACTTTTCGGGTGAGTTTTCCTATGCGCAAACATGCTTTTAGGAAGATCTCAACCTAAGGGTTCTAATGGAACAAGTTTCACTTGATTTAGTTGGGTAGATTGAAAGTTATGTTGATTTTAATCTTGGGTCAACAATGATGTGCAGACAACTGGGTTGCCAGAAATATACTTTCCAGTGATGGATTTTGTCGATTATAGGATTCATTTTGTGGTATGAAATGTGATCTTTATGTTGGTACTACTGGTTCGATTAGAGGCTCATTGTGTTAAGAGAATAAAAGACCAAAAGACAGCCAAATGAGCATAAAAACCCAGAAATCTGGCCAGAACAGTGGTAAGCAACCAACTTGTGGCCATCGGAAAATGCAATGCCAGCTACCATATTTTCTGACTCGAAATTGTAAGTTCAAGTATGATATGTAGGCTTCATTTTGGTATAGGATACACCTCTATATTCAATCTAGGTTGTGAGTTACATGGACTCAAAGTAGGCAAAATGATCATGAAATTCTGAAATTTCAGAAAATGTGAAAAATATGATTTTAATGTTATAAAAATTATGTTTGATTGATGATTGATATATTTTGCAATAAATTGCAGAAATTTTTACTAAATGGGTTTCATTGAATTTTCATAAATATATAAAGTTTTGACTTTTATAAAAAGAAATTTGATTTACGCCTCTTATGAGCTATGGTAATCTCAATTAGTTTGTAAGCGTCAAAGAAGTATAATTTTAGGATGGATAAATTCTAGGATATGAGTATGATTTTCCCAAGTGAATAAACCTGACTAATTTTGGTTAATTTGGAAGAAAGCACTAGGTGCATACACATAAGAATATTGAATATTGTAGTAATTATGTTTTATTTGGATTAATAGGTCCTTAAGTATAATTTAGATTGGCATGCATATTGCATAAATTTTCTATGATAACTTGAGCCATCATCTTCCTGAGACAACAGATTTTACGCTGACAAGAGTTAACAGCTTGATTATTGTAGCCAACAACAAAGAGTTCATTCCAGCCATGGGTTCTCTGTCCATCATTCTTTCTCTCAGGTTAGATGTTAAGCCTATGTATTAACCAAAGCAATTAAAGAGTGCACGAACAAACTCTAAATGCAAAAAAATATATAACTGGTACAAAAAGCACAAAACACAATGGGAATGCAAGAGGGAAACAAGATTGAATACAAGACATTTAAAAAGATCCAGAATACTCACGAGATGATCTGCCTGGTTGAACAAACCTATTGCTTGAGGGTGCCTCAATTTGCAACTTCTCGAATGAAGGAGGACCACCAGTACCACTTTCCTGGGATGACCTTAATGATGAACGGGAGAAACCTGAATATTTTTGGTTCATCTCCCATTCTTCATGGAGTGATTGAACAACACCTCCCAACAAAGTTACCACTTTAGGGTTCAAACATAATATGCCACCATGTATGATGGCTTTATTTTCCAAACGAATCTGCCAACCAGAATTCATAAATAGTAAGACATACCATAAATAAATTACAGGTTAAATATATAATCTATCATGAAGAATTTCCAAAGAGAATAAACATATTATATAAGGAATTTAAATAGTAATTCACAAACAAATTTATATGACTTTCACATATCCAATTATGAATTATCTATAAATATGGAAGTCAATATTGAATTACTACGTGTAGTAATCACATAAACTCTTTTTTTTTTCTTCTGATTATCAAATTATGCAATGATTATAGCAACAAAACAAGTAAAGCTCAGTGGAACTGAACAATAAGAACACCTTGGTACCGGGAACCACATTGTCAGGAATTGCAGGAATATGAGAATACTCTATGGCAGTAATCTCACTATGTCCATCTGTCAAACCCAATCTTAGCAAACGAAAGCTACTCGAATTCCCCGAAAATTCCGCTATGCTGCTTCTAGATATATCCCTAACTGACGAAATCTAAAGAAAACATTCCAAAAATTCAATTAAAAAAAGAAGCCAAAAACAAAATCCAGGGGAAAGAGAGGAAGAAGTTTACCTGAAGGATTTTGGGACCAAGAATATAAGAAGATTTTCGGGGGTTCGGATCGGGTAAGGATTTCCCTCCGATAGATCTAAGGTCCATGTTAATGAGCTCAGGTTCAACCGAATCGGCGATCAAACAAGAGTCTACATCGTCAGATAAAGCCGTATGTATTACTATGAGAGCTTTGACTTCGTCCGAATTGCCGAAAAACCAGCCTCTGGTCCTTAGGGTTTCTTCTACGGCTTGGATAGAAGCAGAAGTCGAGCTCCCCTCCATTTTTTGTTTCTCTAGCGCCTTCGATTTCGAGTAACAGACTAAGAAAAAGCGGGCGTATACGAGTCGACTCGGTTCGGATAGGAAGAAAAATCTGAATCAAACCGGCACATCCGGGTTATATACAATAGGGCCGCACAAACCTAAAACTGAAATCCAAATAGAACCAGTTTTGGGCTTTGTTTGCCTATCATATTGGGTCTAGACTAATAACCCATTATCCGATGAATTTTTGTTTTAAGTTTGCTTTTGTTGCTTGACTCCAGATTTGTGATCTGTCATTACTGACACGTCCACAAAATATAACGCCTTGATTTGACAGAAAAGCTCCAAACAAACTTGCTTATTTAGGCCCTTTGCAATCGGGCCAAGAACTAAACACTACCTTTGCAATCAGACCATTGCTAATGTTATGCCCGTGGGCCGTATATTGCATTCAGGCTCAGCCAATTCGCACAGATGTCTAATCTATTTAGATTTAGATTCATTATATCATTATTATATTCTTCTTTTTTATTGTATTTTTATTATATCATTATATCTCGATTTAAATTATCATGTCTACCTTGTACCTTGGCCTATTCATTCTTTGAAAAATTCGAAATCAACAATACAGACGCCAACATCTTCTTTTCATCGGACCATCCTATGATTGATCCTTTGCTTCCAACGGCAGCTGATTCCATTCTTCCATAAAAGGTTTCTAGCATCATTCCAAGCTAAGCAGTACATATAGTCATATATATACATCCCTGTCAAATTGTCATCCTATTCAATCTCATTGAGCTTGTACTTTTAAAATGAAACTTTATACCAATATTTATGTCTTCAATTTTCTTATACTCTTATCATTCTTCAGGAGCTCCGAAGCCAATTCTGAATCGTTCATTTCAAACCTACTACCAGGTGACAACCAGGCAGCTTAAAATTATTAGTATTGGTATTATATATGTAGTTTTTCTCGAGGTAGTTCAATGCAAGAACTTTTGATCATGTCCTGTTTTGTTGACAATCATGGTTACGGTCATGATTTTTTGTAGTTAACGCTTGCGCCATGGTAAACTGTGGCCAAGGGACTTGCCAGAATACAGATGGTTCTTTTTTCGGCTTTGAATGCGACTGTTATTCTGGCTGGACGAAATTCAAGATTTTTTCTTTCGTCCTTCCCCCCTGCATCGTTCCCAACTGTGAGCTTGTCAACCCTTCTTTTTCTTTTCAGCATTGAATTTTACTTCTCGTATTACATTTATTTATGAAGTTTCTAAACAATATGTAGGCACACTCAACCTTGGCTGCGGCGGAGGGAGCTCTTCACCGCCAACAACTCTGCCTCCGCAGTTTAATTTTTCCGACCGTATGCTTCGATAACTTTTTTCCTTAATTCAATTTACTACTATTTATTAAGCTTTTTCATTGTTATTTCATTATGTAGCTTGTACCCTTACTTGGTGCGGTGATGGGAGCTGTAAGGCAAATGGGACTGGCTACGAATGCGATTGCAATGCAGGCTCTGATAATTTGCTCAATAGGACAACCTTACCTTGCTTCAAAGAATGTAATGTTCTTTAGTATATGTGGTTAAGCAATTCTCTTTTATGTGAAATGTTATCAGAATCCAGAAACCAAAGTTACTGCTTCATTGCTTTAACTTCATTGCTTCGCTTCAGGCTCTCTAGGAGCTGATTGTCATGGCCTTGGTCTTGGGACACCAGTCACACCACCACCATCTGATTCACACCAGTCATCAACTTCCCACGGTAATTATATATGACTCAAAAGTAGCAATGACGCCTCTCATATATATTATCAGATAAAGTGTCAGTATATTTTTGTAATTTTCCTCTTTGATGTAGGATTGAGAGAACTCACAAAGGCTTCCCCGATCGAAGATAGTTTGACATTGTTAATTTTAGGTGCTCTGTTTCTTCCATTGCTATAAGGGAGATCAAAATGGGGAGTAAAGTCACTCATTTTGCCAAGTGGACTGACCATAATTGCGATGTGATGGTGTTGGTAGTTTGTCGATTGCTAGGCGGGGATTGGGTTGAATTCCACGGTAGGGATCCAAGATCAAAATTGGTCGAGCCATAGATCAAATTATAGCCCATTTCTGTAGTTTACTGTTTAGATTTGAATGGCTTCTAATTTTGACCATAACAAAGAATGGGATATAAATTCATTTCATCAAAAGTAATTGAAGCACCGAGGCATTAAAGGCTCTTACCAAAAAGAAAGGCACGTAATTTTAGTTGCAAGTAGAATAGGTCCACTAAGTTAATGGCAGTATGCCAATGTGTTAAACATTACAGGTTTCCCTATCTCATACAGGAATTCATTAATATGACCCCCCGAGAAAAAAGAGGGTATAATTATTCCCAAAATTAGATCAATTGAGTCGATTTTGATTAAATGTTAAAGAAGTAATCATGAAAGGGAAAAGATATTGAGTGATCTAATTAAGACTATAGGTTCAAAATTAGTTTACCATTGTCCCTCTACAATCTCCAACCCTAAAACATCCTTCCTACTACCGTACAACATCCAACTTTAATGTTCGGAAAAGAAAATTAAATATTGAAAAAAAAAGAAAATCCTTGAGTTTAATTGTTAAATAAGGTTTTTAGATGTTTCTATGTAAATATATATATTTTAATAAAAAAGATATAGTTCAAAAATAAGAAAAATTTGTAAATATTAAAATTTTGTACTCTTATCTATAGATTATTGGTCTAAATGATAAAAAAAATATATTTATCTTTTTGTTATTTAAGTTTGAATCTATTAAAAAGATTGTAAAAATATAATTTTTTTATAAATTTATTAAAAAAAAAAAAAGAAAAATGTTGTGTGGGTCGCCATGAAATGTCACAATTAATGGTTTCACCAAACAAGCCAGCTGTGATCACACACACACAATGAAAAAAGTCCTCACGTTCCATTTCTTGTCTGACATAGGGGGGTGAGCAAATATTTTGGCTGAATTATGGGTTTTCATAGATAAATTAATTTTGGCGACAAATTCAATATCCATAAGTTAGAAATTAAATTTGATGTCATCATTGATATTTTCATAATTAAAAATTATCAGTGATAAATCTCGTGGTACTCTTTGATTTTTTATTACAAAAAATTAATAGAAGATATTAAAAATCAACACATATTTTATGTATTTAGAGAAAATGATAGGTGTTGACGTCTTTGTCCCCTTTAATAATAATAATTATTGTAATAATTTTAGTCATTACAAAGTTTATTATTTTATTAAAGATTTAATTTTCACTGATAAAATTATACATATTATATATAGTATTATTTTATAATTAATTCATTCATGTTTCTTACCAAAAATAGGTAGATGAGAAAAATTTTAAGAAATGAAAGGAAAGAAACACTGTTTCATAGCCATGAAATTAGTCTTCTCATTTCCAACTACATGAACGTTTATTATTTTCCAAAAACAGAATATTTTTTTCTTTTTTTCAATTGCGTTTATTTGGGTTTTCCAAATATTGGTTTTGCATGAATAGGCAACCAAAGCCAAGACAGTAACAAAGAGTAATGCACAAGAGTACAAAAGTCATAATCCGTTTTACCAAACAAAGACAAAATCATTTTGATCAAATGCGATAACTAATTAATTTCAACACTTTTCAATCACTCCATGTTTAATTCTTACTGACCGTTTTTACATTCTCTCGTCATGTCGTAGGTAAATCCCCTATCAACACGGAACATCGTCACCGGAAGTCAACATCGGTGACGACTAATATCGTGATTTGCACGGAGAAAGTAGGTAAACAAGAAATTCATGTTTGGTCTTTGATCATGTAAACGTGTATCTATATAGTCGTTTAATTAGGTGGAACTACAACTCTCTAAAAAATTTAATGCATGTTTTCCTAACCCTTTCAAAAGTCTTAATTTTTGATTGAATGCGATTATAACAAGTCTCTTTTAAGAGATTATTGTGATTAACAATAATGTGATTCGTTTATATTTTATGTAGAATATTAAAATTTTAATTTAAACAATTATAATTTTATTTTTTTATAATCTCAGTTATAAAAAATTAATTTTAAAATATCTTTTTAATTAATAATTATGTAAGGTATTATGAAATCGACTAATTATTAGACTATAAAGTTATCATGGGATATTTATTTTTTAATTATTTTTCTCATTAATTGAAAAGCGGCTCTAACAGACTTTTGCATCTGAAAAAATTAATGTAAGTTTTTTCTAGGCATTTGCCTCTTCAAAACCCACACAATAAAGCTACCATCTAGATTTATTGGGTTTTTTTTTTTTTTTTTTAAATTAAATCTTCATTGATCTTGGCGAGTGGAGCTTAACTATTCAAGTATGCATTGCATATCTTTTGATTTGTGCATAAAATTAAAACATTTTGAGATTGTTTAGGTATCACTCGTACAAAAAAAAAATTATTTTATAAATAAAATTTTAAATTATTGTAATTTGAATATAATTATAAGTTGGATTTTTTATTTTTAAAATAAAAAAGTTGCAACCTAAAATATATAAAATAAATTATTACAGGTGTTAGATATAAATAGTATACAATAGTTTAATGATTGTAAAAAAAAAACAAAATAGAATATTGAAATTCATATCCTAACAAAGCTTAAAGATATTTTATGATTTATTTATTTTTTTAATTATTCATCTTTTCATGTTTCTTTGTATTTTTTCCCAATTGTAAAGATTTTCAATTTAATTTGTACGCGAGAGAAACCAAATTCAATCACATTATCTTATTGACAGCTTGCTTATAACTAGATTTTTCACACCCACCATTACGTGGGTGCAAAAAAAATTAAAAATATGAAAAAAAAGTGAATAAAAGGAGGTTGCATTAATTATATTGTAGTATTTTAAATGAATGTTTGAATATTTTTTAAACTAAAATTAATTAAAATTTTATATTTTATATTAAATATAATTTAAATCCCTAATTATATATATTTCGTAGGATATAATTTGAGTTTTATGTCAATTCATCTATTGAATTAAGTGTTACTTTACTAAAGTCTTGTTTATTATTGTGTTTGGGTTGCGAAACACAAATTTTAAACATAAAAATAATGTTATACATATTATGATTTATGTTAAAAATAAATTTTAATAATTAAAAATTAATCAATCGTAAAAGTTTATTAAAAAAGATGTGGTTTCAGCTTGAAATTTATAATTTAGAAATAAAATAACTAAAATTTTTTCCAACATCATATATTTTTTAAACATTTTAATTTATCATAATAATTTTTTATAATAATACTAAACACTAAAAAATTTTATTCCATAATAAATTTTTATAATAATTTTTACACGAATTTTTTTTTTTCAAATTGAAAATTTTCCAATTATAATAATAATACTAAATTAGGCTTAAGTGCCAGCAAACTCAATCTCCCACTTTGTTAATGATATATATATATATATATATATAACATTTCAAATTGAAAAAAGTATAGTGTAAACTTTACTTGATAATAATAAGAAAAAAGAAAATTAAAATAAAAAAATAATGGCTTTGTTAAAAAAACCAGAACGAGTAATGCAACTCTTTTGGTATTGCCGGTGAGCAGTAAGACCACCACGGAGAAATTCTCCCTTTTCCCAACTGTTTCAATTTAAAAAAACAAAAAAGCATTAGACATTAATTTCCAGCCGAACTCGCAGGTCTACGAATCGAAAACACAACCCCCCGTCTCCATCAACCACATGTGTTGTCCTCAGCCAACGATCTAATCAAATCATCGATTATACCCTTATACTAACACCTGTCAAAATATTAGAGCGAGTACCACTCTGTATACAGGAGAGGTTGTCCCGCCAATAACATTTATCTTTCCCGCGGCTATTAATGAGCCTTCCCTGCACAACTTTAACGTACACAACGGATTCAAGAGAGAAAAAAAAAAAAAGAAGAGAAAATTAAACAACGAAGCAAACTACAATTAAGTTAGCCGAAAACAGATTCATAACATAAAAGATTAAAAGAATGTAGCAAAACAGAGTGAGAAAAGAAAAAAAATCACCATAAATGCAAAGCTCAACTACCAATCTAGCAGACCATAAGCTCTCTTTTCTTTCACTTACAAAAACACTCAGCCACATTTCCAAATCTCACATTCAGCTCTCTCTCTCTTTTTCTCTCTTATTGTTTTAGATCTTTGATCGGACGCAATGTGGAACTCGGCGGAGAACGTGTTCTCCAGGTCGGCGTCGTTCAGGGAGGAGGATGATGACGAGGAGGCTCTGAGGTGGGCCGCTTTGGAGAGGCTGCCGACGTACGCGCGAGTACGAAGGGGAATTTTTAGGAACATGGTTGGTGACTCCAAAGAAGTGGATGTGAGCGAGCTCGAGTTGACCGACCAAAAGCTTTTACTCGAACGGCTTGTTAAGTCTGCTGATGATGATCCTGAACGGTTCTTTGATCGTATGAGGAAACGATTCGACGCGTAATGCTGTCTTCCTTTCCATATATATTTTAATAAATTATTTAATGTTATGTTAAGTTAAAAAGAAAAAACAAAGAGAATTTCTGCGTTGTTTTTATAATATAATATTGACAAATGACAAGAATGGAAAATCAAGATTTCTGGATTTTTCAGCCTCTTTAAAAAAAAAAAAATCTTGTCGTTATTTTGACTGTACGGTTTAATTATCCTAAGCTAAACTACTCTATGACAATATCTCATTTTTGGGAATGAGAAGCTAGAATTTGCATAATTTTTCTCGGTTGAGGTGTTTTTCTATTATTTTCTCGCCTCAGCCTTCACTCTTGCTTAAATTTTGCTCTGTTTGTGGTGTTACAGAGTAGATTTGGAGTTCCCGAAGATTGAGGTTCGGTTTCAGAATCTAACTGTTGAATCTTTTGTCCATGTTGGGAGCAGAGCATTACCAACCATTCCTAATTTTATTTTTAACATGGCTGAGGTAAAATCTGAAACAATTAATCCCTCTTAACATGCATCAACTCTAAGATATAAAGCTATTTTTTCAATGGCCATGCTAATTTTAATTTCAAATTTTTAAAATGTGGGTTTCAGGCATTTTTGAGACAGTTGCGTATCTATCAAGGAAGGAGAAGCAAGTTGACTATATTAGACGATTGTAGTGGGATTATAAGGCCTTCAAGGTGTGTTTAAATGGTTTTCCTTTTGCTATTTACTGAATGGATTAATCGTGTTGGAGTGCGACATGATTTGTTACTACTATAATATTTTGCAGATTAACGCTACTATTGGGTCCTCCAAGCTCTGGGAAGACGACATTATTGTTGGCTCTGGCCGGATGCCTTGGAACTCATTTGCAGGTATTTGGATACTTGGAAGATTCTATTGGACTTGTGGTTACTACGAATTATTTTGTTCGCTACTGGATTCCTAGACCTGAGAGCGGGGAAAGTAAAAGGCAAAAACGGAAGTCTATTTGCATTTTCTACCATTTATATTTCTAAGAGTAGATAAGATATATAGTAGTATGGTTGCGTGTAAAATCAGTATGAAGGTCGGTCTGGATAGTTCAATGTCATTGAGTGGTCTCAGGATATGTCGATGGAACTGCATATTTGTTCGTTAATTAACAGTGAGAATCAGGAGTAACATCATTTGGTTAGAATGGGGCTAAAATCCCACTCAGCTGGATGTCAATCCCACTTAACTGGACTTAATTGGTGTTTGTTTAAGTATAAATCTCTCCGTGATCCAGTGAGACATTTTGTTATCTACTAATATTTCCCTTTGTGATTCCTTTCTTGTTATTCATTATATGTTATTGCTTTGAAGATGTCAGGGAAAATCACATATAATGGACATGGACTGAAGGAATTTGTTCCTCCAAGGACATCTGCTTATGTCAGTCAACAGGACTGGCATGTTGCGGAAATGACCGTGAGGGAAACACTTGAATTTGCAGGACGGTGTCAAGGTGTTGGATTTAAATATGGTAAGCATTGAGAAATCATCTTTATGTCCATAAGTCATAATTCCTTGTTGCTTACTTTTGCATACTTGCAAAAGATATGCTTTTGGAACTTGCAAGAAGAGAAAAGAATGCTGGGATAAAACCTGATGAAGATCTTGACATCTTTATGAAGGTAAGTGAGATGGTTTGCCAATATTACTTGGGTTGTTATGTTTTCATTTTATTAGTTAATTATGGCAAGAGTTATTAACGGTGTAACTTCTTGTTTCTAGTCACTAGCTTTAGGGGGAAAAGAGACAAGCCTCGTGGTAGAATACATCATGAAGGTATTCTCTTGATGCTGATTACTCATCGATGCATATATCTATGTTGTCACGTAGTTTTTTAGGCCTTAAATGACACATGTTTCTTACTAACTGCACTTCAACAAGACCTAAGTTTCACTTTAGCTCTAAAACCTTGCAATTAGCAATTTCATATTGTTTGTTGATGATTCTTCTGAAGCACTAAAATTCATCTGACAAAGATTTTAGGGTTGGAAATATGTGCTGACACATTGGTGGGAGATGAAATGCTTAAAGGGATATCAGGGGGGCAGAAAAAGCGGCTAACAACAGGTTTATACTTTGTACTTTTTGTCATCTTGCATACTAAGGAGCTATTTGCTTTTCATTCATGTTGATTTGGCAGAACCCATATTTCAGGTGAATTACTAGTTGGGCCAGCTAGGGTGTTGTTTATGGATGAAATATCAAACGGGCTTGATAGTTCTACTACTTATCAAATTATTAAATATCTGAGACATTCAACTCGTGCACTCGATGGGACTACTGTAATTTCTTTGCTTCAACCGGCTCCTGAGACTTATGAGTTGTTTGATGATGTTATACTTTTATGTGAGGGCCAGATTTTGTATCAGGGGCCTCGTGATGCAGCCCTTGATTTCTTTGCTTTTATGGGATTTAAGTGTCCTGAAAGAAAGAATGTGGCAGACTTCTTGCAAGAGGTATGGGGATAGAACTTGCTTTGTGAACATATAATCTATGGTATTGTATTTGCTCAAGTTTTCTGCGCCCAGGTTTTGTCGAAAAAGGATCAAGAGCAGTATTGGTCTGTTCCTTTCCGGCCTTATCGCTACATTCCTCCAGGAAAATTTAGCGAAGCTTTCCAATCCTATCGAACTGGGAAGAATTTACATGAGGAACTAAGCATTCCATTTGATAGGCGTTATAACCATCCAGCAGCATTGTCAACTTCTCGCTATGGTGTGAAGAGAAGTGAACTTCTTAAGACCAGCTTTGACTGGCAGATGCTACTGATGAAACGGAATTCATTTATCTATGTTTTCAAATTTATTCAGGTTAGTGCTGAAACTTAATCTGTCAAAATACTGGCGCACTTCTAGTGATTATGTTAATTAGTTTAGGGTTTTGATCTGTTAGATCAGTTTGTTTTCTCTTTTACCCTCCTGTGGTACCAACTCATTTCAGAGCTGAAATTCCACTGAGATTTAATCTGATTTATAATATTGCCTTTTCTTCTCCAGCTTTTTATTGTTGCCTCAATCACAATGAGCGTTTTTATGCGGACGGCACTGCATCATAATACAATTGATGATGGAGGATTATATCTAGGAGCACTGTACTTTTCCATGGTCATTATTCTTTTTAATGGATTTACAGAGGTTTCAATGTTGGTAGCCAAACTTCCTGTTCTTTACAAGCATAGGGATTTGCATTTCTATCCAAGTTGGGCTTATACACTTCCTTCTTGGCTGCTAAGTATTCCAACTTCCCTCTATGAATCTGGTTTCTGGGTGGCAATTTCATACTATGTGATTGGTTATGATCCTAACTTCACCAGGTAATTTTGCTTTCAATGATTTTAGTATGTATTGTGGCAGTTTTGAGATTCAATTTTCATTTTAATTCCAAACTTCGCAGATTTCTTCGGCAGTTCTTGTTGTATTTCTCTCTGCACCAAATGTCTATAGCTCTTTTCCGTGTGATAGGATCCTTGGGCAGAAATATGATAGTTGCCAACACCTTTGGATCTTTTGCTATGTTGGTGGTCATGGCTCTTGGAGGCTATATCATTTCAAGAGGTTAGACAGACATGTTTTCCATTGATATTTATTTATAATTGCCGATGCTATATGATTATTTACTCTTCTTTAATCTGACAGATCGTATCCCTAGCTGGTGGATCTGGGGTTATTGGGTTTCTCCTTTGACGTATGCTCAAAATGCAGCTTCTGTCAATGAATTCCTTGGAAATTCCTGGGATAAGGTAACATTATTAAATATTTTTCATTGCATGAATCATTTTAGTGGCTGTGGAATATTCGGTTAGTCTTTCATCATGTGGCAATACTTATGATGTCTGGAGAAGAATAAAATCAGCAGCAATAACAACAATTGTTGATAATTAGCCTTGACATGCTGAGTCTGAACTTGTATTTTGTGATTAATCGGTGAGTTAGAGGTAATTGTTTCCATTTCTTTTTAGTTCTTTCAACATTATAGTGTTATGATGTCATGACTATGTGAGCATGTGACAATGGTCTCTGTGTACTCCTTCTATTTATTTAGCTAGACTTAAGATTGGTAGCTTGATGTTTGTGTCACAATGTCGTAGTCTCACCCTTATTATGCTCCTGGTTCTGTCATGTGTGAATCACGTTCTCTGAATGTGAGATCATTCAAATTGGAATTTGGATTGAATTTGTGTATCAGTAGATTGACTATGGAGATAAGCAGCAAAAAATTGTGTCTAAATTGAGTTACAATTTCGGCACTCTTGTTCTATGTTGAAACTTGAAACTCACTGTACTTAATTTCCTTGCTTGTAGAGAGCTGGAAACTACACTAACTTCTCATTGGGTGAGGCATTGTTGAGAGCACGCAGTTATTTTCCAGAGAGCTACTGGTATTGGATTGGTGTTGGTGCTTTGCTTGGATACACAGTCTTGTTCAATATCATGTTCACATTCTTTCTGGCTAACCTTAACCGTAAGCTATCTCGTTTCTATTGAAAGCTTGTTAATCATGAACT
This sequence comes from Durio zibethinus, assembly GCF_047325235.1. Classification (NCBI taxonomy): domain Eukaryota; kingdom Viridiplantae; phylum Streptophyta; class Magnoliopsida; order Malvales; family Malvaceae; genus Durio; species Durio zibethinus. The sequence goes on along the minus strand of NC_143167.1, from coordinate 29,286,841 downwards.
TCCTTACCAAAGCATATGTAATATATGTTGTAAATCTAATTAATTTTATTCCTTTATCATTTACTATAGCTCTGGGGAAGCAACAGGCTGTTTTCTCCAAGGAAGAGTTGCAAGAGAGAGACAGGAGAAGGAAGGGTGAAAATGTTGTTACTGAATTGAGACATTATTTGCAGAATTCAGGCTCATTAAGCGGTAAGGAATAGACATTCCAGATCTTTTAGCATATTTTTAATTAGTTTGTCAGTCTGCAGCCAAACATTTAAGTTCTTTATTCAACTGCTGGGCAGGAAAATATTTCAAGCACAGAGGCATGGTTCTCCCATTTCAACCACTTTCTATGTCTTTCAGCAACATAAATTACTTTGTGGAAATTCCTGTGGTATAGTATATTAACCTGTTCCCCTATGCTATTTATTTTACGGAAATATGTTGATCAGTTAACTTCTTACTTAAGTATGTTTTCAGGAATTGAAGCAACAAGGGATAATGGAAGACAGATTGCAGTTGTTGGTCAATGTTACGGGAGCATTTAGACCTGGTGTGCTTACAGCTTTGGTTGGTGTCAGTGGTGCTGGTAAAACTACACTTATGGATGTTTTAGCTGGTAGAAAAACTGGAGGGGTCATAGAAGGGACCATACATATATCTGGTTATCCGAAAAGGCAAGAGACTTTTGCGAGGATTTCAGGTTATTGTGAGCAGAATGATATTCATTCTCCTTGTTTGACTGTTCTTGAATCACTTATATTCTCTGCTTGGCTTCGGTTACCATCAGACGTTGACTTGGAGACACAAAGGGTAATCATAAAAGACTTTATGCTTTTTTGTTGTTGAATTTGACAGCATTGTGTATCATATTGACTTACTTAGGGACGTATCATCAGGCATTTGTTGAGGAGGTAATGGAACTAGTGGAGCTCACTCCATTAAGTGGGGCATTGGTTGGTCTGCCAGGAGTTGATGGCTTGTCCACTGAACAACGGAAAAGGTTAACTATTGCTGTAGAACTGGTTGCAAACCCTTCTATAGTCTTCATGGATGAGCCTACATCAGGATTGGATGCTAGATCAGCTGCCATCGTAATGAGGACTGTGAGAAATATTGTGAATACCGGAAGAACAATTGTGTGCACTATCCATCAGCCCAGCATAGACATTTTTGAATCCTTCGATGAGGTCTTTTTCTCTTTAAAATTTTGGTGGAGAGATGATCTATGTATATGTACACACACATATATGCACAAATATAGAAATAATCATGAATAGGCAATATTATTCTGTCACATAGGCAAGTCCAGAGACAAGTTATTTATGTACTTCATAATTATATAACCATTTTGATCCCTTCCTCATTCATCTTGTGATTTAATCTATGATTGCAGCTTTTATTTATGAAGCGCGGAGGAGAGCTCATATATGCTGGTCCACTTGGCCCCAAGTCTTGTGAACTCATAAAGTATTTTGAGGTTGGATTCTGCATGTTTATCTCCTAGAATATGTAATTCATATGGTTTAGTAAACTATGAACTTGGCCACTGCCCCCCCAAAAAAAAAAAATGCAAAAAGAGGAAGTTGGCATCCTTCCTGCTAACTCTATATTTTTGTCATCTAGGCAGTTGAAGGAGTGCCTAAGATCAGACCTGGCTATAATCCTGCTGCTTGGATGCTTGAGGTTACTTCGCCAGCTGAAGAAAGCCGTTTGGGCATAGACTTTGCAGAAATTTATCGAATATCAAATCTATTTCAGTAGGAATACTTATTTTGGAATTTGAGCTCTTGGTTTTCTTATACAATTAGTTTTTATTTAGTTCTAAACATATTTTCAAAAACTTCTTTATCTAATTTCATGTCTTGCTTTTTCCAGACGCAACAGGGAGTTGGTTGAAAATCTAAGCAAGCCAAGTAGCAATTCAAAAGAATTGAACTTTCCATCCAAGTATTCCCAGTCATTTTTTGAACAGTTTTTAACATGTCTTTGGAAACAAAATCTATCTTATTGGCGAAACCCCCAATACACAGCAGTTAAATTCTTCTACACTGTTGTCATTTCATTGATGCTAGGAACAATATGCTGGAAATTTGGTTCAAAAAGGTTTTCTTCTTAGCTTTCTTTTAAATATTATTTAGAAGCAATATAGCACAGAATGTTGAGTTGTTTTATGCTTATCTTTCTTTTTTTGTTTTCTTTAAAATGCTTTTATTTTGTATTTCTTAGCTTTGGATCATATGTTTTTTGGCCCATCTACTGCAGTCAGAAATTTGTTAGTGCTCCATTTTGTATTAGAAGAATGATCATAGGGGAAGTTGATGTAGAATATAAAGTACATGTCTTTTTAAGTGGTCCAGCGGCAAAAAATTTCTTTCAACTTCATCAAATTATGATGTATAAGTCACTTCCATCCTTATTTTACAGAAGCTGGCAGATTTGAAGGATGACTTAGATTCTATCAGGGCTGTGCATAGAAATAATCTGTGAATGCTATTTTAGAAGCCATCTGCACAGAAGCTCTCTGATTTGAAGTATGACATATGTTATAACAGGGCTGTGCATAGAAGCATATTCCTCACAGCTTATGACTTATGAATGGAGTGATGGAAGTTGGAGAAAAATCCATTTTTTTCCTTTGAAAATGACAAATAAATCATTTTATGTATTTTCACTCTGTTCAGGATTCTCATTCGTGCCTTAATGTCACCTTCCATTTTGGTTTGCACATCTTTACTGATAGAGTCTCTATTATTTCAATTTGTTTCACTTACAGGGAGAGCCAGCAAGATTTATTCAATGCCATGGGGTCCATGTATGCTGCAGTCCTCTTCATTGGTATTACAAATGGGACAGCTGTTCAAACTGTTGTTTCTATTGAGAGATTTGTTTCCTATAGAGAAAGAGCTGCAGGAATGTATTCAGGCGTAGCCTTTGCATTTGCTCAGGTCTACCTTCCATTTTCAGCATTAGACATGAGTAGAAACTATGTGCCCTTTAATTTTCTAGATATTAGCTGATTCATTCCGTTTTCTTTGCAGGTTGCCATAGAGTTCCCTTATGTATTTGCACAATCGGTAATCTACTGTTCAGTTTTCTACTCTATGGCCTCATTTGAGTGGACTGCTTTGAAATTTATTTGGTACATATTCTTTATGTACTCTACTTTGTTATATTTCACCTTTTATGGAATGATGACGACTGCTATCACACCAAATCACAATGTGGCTGCTATCATTGCTGCTCCATTTTATATGCTTTGGAACCTTTTCAGCGGCTTTATGATTCCCCACAAGGTAATGAACCAGCGGCTTTCTTAACCCTTCATCCTCCTTAATCTGCTATGCATTCCTGTTATATCCTATGTCTGTAATTAAATTGACACAGCATGCAATCATGTAGCTCTCACTTATTTCATTGACACTAATGGATTTTTGAGAGATATTGTCTAATAACAAGGTATGCGATACCATAATAATAATAATAAGGTATGCAGCATAGCTATCTGACAAAAAGTTTTCATAAACTTGAGTACTCAAAATAGGCTGAGTGGAGTTTTAATTACTGGTTGGGTTTCCTTCATGTTTATTGTAGTGACTCGGTTGTCTAATTTTCCAGAGAATCCCTATATGGTGGAGATGGTATTACTGGGCAGATCCCATGGCCTGGAGTTTGTATGGCCTTGTGATTTCACAGTATGCGGGTGATGAAAGGCTGGTGAAATTATCCGATGGAGTTCACTCCATGCCTACGCGGCAGTTACTCAAGGAGGTATTCGGGTATAGGCATGATTTCTTGGGTGTAGCAGCTGTTATGGTGGCTTTTTTTGTAATGTTTTTCGCATTGATTTTCGCTTTTGCAATAAAAGCCTTGAACTTCCAGAGGAGATGACAAAGGTTTGATATGTATGCTAACAATAAACCAGTCTGAACTAGATATGGAGTATGCATTTGTATCTCATGCATTGACAATTAATATGTCAGTTTTCTCTTAAACATGGAAGCAGAAAAATCTGTATAGGAACATTCTATTCTGTTTATGGTGGATAGTGAAAATTTTTATTCTTATTTGAAGTGTAGAACAGACAACAATAGCTATATTTTTCGGCACCGTTATATTTTCATATTTTATATGACCTGATTAATAGTAAATAGTCTGTGGATGATAGAAAGAATCGGTGGTTGCTGGATGATAGAAACATCAAAAGTTTACGTTTTAGCTTCCTAGAATTCTTTCCTTCATGGTTAAAGTATTTTTTTTCCCTTTTTTTTTTTTTTATAATAAACTAGAATTTCACTTGCGTTTCATCACCAGAGGTGTTTTTTTAGGTTGTATTTGGATTCCTCGAGTCCAATTGTATTGAAAATAATGTTTAGGCAACATCAATGTGGTGTGGTGGAGTCCTTTGCACCGTATCACACCCCTTTGGTTAGAGACTTTTTGGGTCCAGTGAAAATTCTTCCCTCCTATGCATCCCATTGTTCAATCTATGCCTCTTTTTTTCCCCATTTTTTATCCTTAAAATTATAGTAATTTGACGAAAATATTTGTGCACTTAATCTTTCTTTTTCCATTTTATATAAAAGAAACATACAAATGATGAAAATTGAAGACTTGTATATAAAATAACATGAACTTCCAAAAAAAAAAAACAAAAAATATAAAAATCATATCTTAAACATTTGTCAAGTGCAATTTTCATTGATTATTTAAATTTGTTGAACATGAAAGTTAATACGAAAATACAAACTCATAAAACCCAATAAAAAAATTAAAACAAACAAAAGAATATAAGAAAAAGATGTGCTACAAGACAACTTCAGGAGGGTAACAAGGTTGTCATCCTATAATTGTAGTATAATAATGACATGTTCAAGTTGAAGGGGATGAATGAAATTATCAAAATCTTGGTTGAAAGGTGCTCCTCAAGGTCGATGAATTGGATTCAAATAGCTCATGAGACCTACAATAAATATCAAGTAACGAAGTCTGTTCGAACATGAACTAAATATTGCAACGCCAATGTTCGTGGCTTAAGTCTGTAGCCCAATAAGGCCGTGGTGTCAAAGCTCCAAATTTGAAAATTAATTTTGTAAAGAAGAAAATCTACACCGTTCAAATGACTTTAAATTCAAGTTATATTTCACGCACGCAATTTTGGTACAAGAAAAAAAACACATGATAATGCTAAAATATAACACTAATATATATATTGATATTTAAAGATATCAATGTTTTTATCAAGGCTTAAATCTTAATCAAACTTAAAATTTAACATTCTATAAACAAATTACAACAATTAACACTTTACCAACAAAACCATACATTTCCATAAACGTTAGAAAATCATGTTAGGAATAAGATAACCTGTTTCATCATTCAATGTATTCATCTCTTTGTTGTTTAGATTCGAATCTAAAAAAATTAATTTTTTATAAATTCGTTAAAACAGATGCAGATCAATCTACTTGATCTATCAGTCTCGAAAAGAATGTAATGAATAAGGTTGAAAAAATCCCGTGTCCTGCCGCAAAAAAAAAAAAAATTTGTTTTAACCCTACCTTCTTAAAGATTGAACAATTTTTTCAATAACAATTAAGGTTAAATAATAATAAATAAATAAATAAATAAACTTCGTAATCTTCTAAAGTTAATGTGGAGATAAAAGTAATGAGAAAGGACTTGCATTGACGGTGCATTGGTGCAAGTGCTGGACATCTTTCACTGTGTTTCATTTTGATCCAACAACATTAGGCTTTGACAAAAAGCCGTGAAATCCCGAAGTTAACCGAGACTGGCAGTGCACCAAATTCTAAGACCCCTTTTCATGCTTTAATAAAAATGTTGACATGAACAAGTACAAAAGACCTGTCAGAAAAACTTGTTATCGGCATCTACATATAGTGAAGAAACTATACCATTAACAGTAAAGTGGACCAAACGAGGGAGACGATCACTTCCAGAGCTTCACACACTTGTCATGACTAGCTGAGGCTACCATACCGGTGGCATTTGACGCTGCCAAGCCAGAGACTAGCTTCTCATGTGCATGTAATATCAACGTCTTATTTTCAACCATGTCCCAAAGCTCCAGATTCTAGTGAACACCGTCATTCCGTGTCATAAGCAAAACAATAATCAGCAGCTTGCATTAAGAAAAATTGGAAAGAAACTAAACAATGGCTATGCATTTAGCATAGAACATTGGCAGTACAATGCCATAAACCTACCACAATTTAAAAACATGACATTGTCTCAGACTCAGGGATGCGTGTCAGATACAAGTATGTTTCCAACATAGGCATGCTCAATTCTTTTTTTAAATTAATATATTCGGAGGGTTGGACCTCCAATAACATGTCTGTAGGATGAGTCAGATATGGATGCTTCAAGGAAAATGAAGAGTTCAAGCAACATCGGTGACAACCGAGGTATGAGACCTCATAATACTATGGAGCTAATCAAAGTTGAAACAGCAATAGTAGCACTCACCTCGTAACAGCCAACAACCAACAGGGAAGGATAATTAGGATGAAAAACACAAGAGTTAAATTTGTTGCCAGTGCTGTTTAATTCATGAACACATTCCCCTTTGCCAACAGATCCAACCGTCCATACTCTCACCAAGTCATCACTTACAGATGCCACAAACTCACCTGTAGGGTTCCAGCACACAGAATGGACGACATTTTTATGGCCCTGCAATGACAGTTGATGCGATGAAAACAACAGTCAACATTGACAATTAATCCATGTCAATTTTCAGGGCAAAAGACAGTACTCCATTTAAAATATCATAGAAAAAAAGAAGAAAAGAAAATTAAAGCAAAGATATATGATAGAAATATTTGACAGCAAAACTACAAGATAATTCATATACTCTAAATTGATATTTTCACAATATCTTTGTGGTTCCATATCCAAAGCCATAAGATTCAGAAAAAAAAAATACAATCTCTGTTTCTGTTCAGCGGATTTGTTAGTTAAGAAAGACCATATGAAATAGCAGCATAGATGGAGAAAACCAGAGGATGCTAAATCATTTAAGTCAAACCTCTGAACAGAAAAGTTTATGCACCATGGAGGTACAAAAAGAGGACAAAGAAGGTAAGTTTTAGAACATGTGGACAAGTATTCCTATAAAGCCTGTTAAAAGGTTCCTGGCAAAGAAGCCGTCCCACATTCAAAACACTACATTCTTTTTCTCAAAAAAAAAAAACTACATTCTTTCTTGTCAAGACTTCTCCAAAGGCCTTGCACCTGCCAACAGACACGCAAAAAACTATGATCTCCAAACATCATGATCACTTAATTTTCTTGTTCTTTATGCAACAAAGCTAGAGTGCAAGTGTATCCCACCCATTTAGCTTGTAGGTTACAAAATGCCAAAAAGGAATGAACAAACAACTAGCAAATTCCCAACTGACCTGTAATTTGAACCTGCAAACTTGGGTCTCTACGTCAAGTATGGAAACATAATTATCTGCTGCAGCTGCAAGAAACCTTCCAACATGGGGCTGAAATCTCACGTGGTTAGCACCGCCCTGACAAAAAGGAAAAAAAAAAGATACTAATGGTAAAAATAGGACTTGCAAAAGAAAAACAGAACATAGTGATGGGGCATTGTACATAACATTTCTTGAGAATGAATCAAAAGGCTATATACCTTTAAAACTCCAGCACAGCTACCATTCTTGATACTCCAATATCGAATCTCACTATTATTATCACAGGAGCAGATAAGGTCCTCTTTGATAGGGTGAAAGTCAACTGATGTAACAGTTGTAGAATGTCCCACAAAATTGCGAAGTGAATATCCAGGCTGCAGAATAGAATCATGCATCCACAAATCAAGAAAATTTGGAGAGAACTTCATTGGCATAATTCCGACACCAAAATTATCCATAAAAAAAAATTACTTTCAGATTCTTCCTAGAAACCAATTTTCATCATGACTCAACTAACAAAGCCTTCAATGAGTAGGGATTGGCTACACAAAGCTCCTTAAGAAATCTACTATTCACTGCAATAGTGACTTATTTTTTATATTTTCAATGCCTAGCAATCAATATTGTTTTGAGATGAACTTCTGTTTTGAAAAGCAAATCGTAAAGAAGTTCTGATTCCGAAAAGTAGGTCATACAGTAACTGCATACTTCAAGCAGTTTCTGAAGTATTAGGTAACCAAAATGCACAGCAGAATCGGTCATTTCTGAAGCAGTTAAAAAACTTAATCTATTAAAGTCCAGGCAACAATGTAATTGCAACAGTGTTCAGGATGAGACATGCCATGATAAACAAAAAGTATGCTTACTAACATTATCAGCATCCCAGATCCTAACTGTTCTGTCAGCTGAAGAAGTAGCAAGCCTTGACATACTTGGACTGAAGCGGACATCAGTTATCCATTGAGAATGTTCTTCAAGTGTTGACTTAACTGCAAAAGACTCTGTGCACCACAGAACAGCCTGCACGAGATATCATCAAGCAAAATTTTTTATTTCATTTCTCTAGAAAGATTTAAAACTTCAACTATAATAGCACTGAAGTTTGGCTATCAACACAAAAAAAAAAAAAAAAAAAGGTTTACATAATTTAATATCAGAGCAGTTCGTAAATTAAATCAAGTCACCCTGAACCTTTTTATCATGGCCACCAGTAGCAAGCAACTTCCCGTCTGCTGAGAAGTGACAACATTCTACTTTACTTGTACTAGCAGGGATAAGCCGAATTTCCGTAAATGTAAAGCCTGACATTACAATATTATTAAATCCATATGTATTTCTCTAATTGTAAGAACTTGCTGATTTGTTGGCGTGGGCACACATTCCACCAATAATTAAATATCAACATTAACTGTACCTTTGCTGACATCACCACAACGACCAACTCTATCTGTAGGCTCTGGATCATCATGAGATAAGAATGACTCCACATTATCATCTAGAGCCCCATCATCCACGAAACGGTCTATATCAGCCTGTGATTTACTATCTCAAGTTATCCCAATGCAGAATGGAACATCAATGAAAATAACATGCATGAAGTTTGTAAATTTCTTCCAATGGATGCATCCAATCCAGGGAATAACAAAATCCCAATATCTTATGTAGCTCAGTAAGACATAAAGGCTAGAAACATGTAGATTGTCAGTTTTTAGTGATTTGGCTTACTCTGGCATTTGGTCTAAAATCAAGTTATTTACCTAGCACTGATTCTTAAAGTTAAAGAGCCTATCTAAAATAGCTATAACTTCACTATATTGCCTTCTTCATATACTTTTTCACCGCTTAGGAGATTCTAAATTATATTTCCTGATTCCTCTCAGGAGAATCTAAATTATACACTCAATTTGCTAACTCATATGCTCAACGAACTATCTATAGAAGTTGAAGGGCCAAAAAATCTAGATTTATCATTGCAAAAAAAAAAAAAAAGATAAAAACTAAATAAATACTAAGACAAGACATGATGTTCATCAAAAGATGGATAGAAGCTTTACCAGCTGATTAGGAGCTGATGTAAGGGAACCCAAACCATCAGAGCCAAACATACGCAAAGACTTGGAGGAACCACTATTATGTGGCAAAGTGGGCATTGAAACAGCATCTCCTGGTGTGTGAGTAGATGGTGACGAAGGTGAACTCGGAGATGGTCCAGTGGTGTTTGCAGTTCCTGAGCTATTGACCGGACCTGAAGATGACCCTGGCTGCTTCCTCTTTCGGCCAACTTGATTTTTTGAAGCCTTAAGAAAAGATGCAACACAAAGTCAGAAATGCTGACCCAAATCAAGTAACAACCAAATAGAAATCAGAGAATGTGGTCATGCAGGTAAAAATGCCGTGGCTATAGTAATCCAGACCATGAGATAAATCAGAAAGAATCTAAAGGTCAGAATGTATTAATATAACGTAAATCTTTTAAAACATTTTCATATTTTTGGAGAATGAAGAATCTAAACACTTAAAGCAAAAAAAAAATAACAAAGGAAAATTAAAAAAAAAAAGAGAAGAATAGAACAACTTTTAGATGGCATAATTAAAAGCCAAATCCTAGTAAATGTTAAACCTGGTCATTTCCCTGAAAGGTGTTTGATATGCTACTATCAGGCATCATACTGGAGGCACCAATCATTTTATCTTGCTGCTGGAGTTGGTGACTTGAATTCTGAGGCTGCTGACTTGAAAGTGGATGCTGTGCAAATTGTTGTGACTGTAGATTATTGTGATGCAGTTGTTGCTGCTGTAACTGAGAGATATTGAACACCATGTATCAAGAGTGAGGAAGCTGCAACAGCCTCAAATAATAATAATCGTTGTTAATTGATGTGCAATACAGATAAATATACCTTAACTGACATATCGGCGTCTCCACGAGGCAGTGCAGGACAACCAACTTTAGGAGATCCAACTTTGGGAACCACATCGCCAAGAGAATTTAGCTGGCCATCCCTTCCTAGACCCATAATCTGATTGTTCAGAAGCATTCGCAATTTTCTGCATTCCAAATCATTTGATGGGTATGACAAGTTTTGCTGTGCTTGAAGAAGTTGTTGCTGTAACTGAAGCTGATTGAAGGGCTGAGATGCTTGAATCATAGATTTCTGCTGCTGGAGAAACCCAGATCGAATTTGGTCCAGTCCCTACAATTGATAAGATACTATTAGACAAGGAAACCTGTATATCAATCTTGCAAGCCTTATTCCTACTACTATACATCAAATTTGAACAACGAAACCACAAATCAAACCTGATTCAGATTTAGTGCAGCAGTGTCAACAATTATTGTCAGATCTCAACCATAGACAAATGATTCAATTATCTAGGTTGTTCTGCTCCACTTTACTTTCCATGGGATAGATTTAAAAAGAAGAGGAATTATTTCACAGTGAACTCTACAATTCTACAGATAAATTAACCTTGTTCCTATATCCTTTTGACAAAGTTATTTAAGCAGTTATCCATAAGCCATAATATTGAGGGTTTGTCCACATATCCATACAAACTCTTCGACCAAGACAGTTAATTTCTTTGTAAGCAGAATAGAGAAAGTTATCTTGAAATACAAAAAAAAAAATCCAATGCACTGGAAATTAGTTACAGGAAATCAGAAAATGCAGCTTAAACATCTGTTTTATTCAGGACAAGATACATGCATCCTATCAACAAATGAATTATTCAACGTATTTACCAAACATAACTTATTCCATCAGTATTTTACATTTAGCAAACACATTCATTGTCTTCACAACCCAGCCAGTAAATGGCTCCTAATTTTTGTAAATATCATTAAACATTGAACCAATTACTGTTCATTTGCACTGAGCAAGTGAAACTGGGAATATTGAGGAAATACCAATTTCATATCAATTGTAGGTCAAAAGACTTACCGCTAAAGGCCATCCTTTCAATGTCAAATTGCCACCAGCTTGATTTGATCCTTAAGAACAATATAAGTTAATAAAACCAATAATTCATATCTTAAAATCTTATTGAAAGCAATGTGAATAATGACACTTAAAAGTATTTTACTAATTCACATGTGATTTTACAACTATAGCAATGAGATAACCAAGTGGCAATTAACATTTGTTTACCAATTTAAAAGGTTAGAGGAAGCTAGTGCAGGTCCTGCTGAAACAAGGTCCTATGACAAGTGACGGAGACAATCAAACCAAGTTAAAAGTAAAACCCAAAATCTTCAACCCTATTCAAACAAAATTGTTCATTTAATAGGTAATAAATTTCTAGCAATATCTTCAGACAATGGGATCAATAACTAAGGTTACTTCTTCTTATCTACATCAAACACACTCCGTATCAATACCTCATATGGTTGTTTCACATCCAATGACTTCTATTACTTAGAAGGTTTCTTGATACTTTCAACCTTCCAATACGTATATCCTCTCACCAATGCCATATCGTGTTACAGGGGTCATTTCAAGTAAAGTGATTGGTCCAGTTTGTTAAGAATAAAGAAATATCTTCTCTTGAAATAAATCTCCAGCCAACCTAGCATGACATGGAAGTTAGATATTTTCTTATTTTTAAGGTTGTAGTATCATATTTAAACACTGGCAAGAAAGTCTAAATAAAGAAACAACTCTCTTGAGGTAAAAAAAAATACCATGGACTCCAATTAACAATCCATCAGGACCAGCAGCTCTTGGAGTCAACATTGGACTGATCTCACTCTTTGAATCCTGTATCAGCATACAATTATAACACAAACAAAATTATTTAAAAGGAAAAAAACTGCAATTAAAAATTTTAAAATATACACAAAAAAAGGATAAAATGAAAATGAAGTACCTGAGTGGGCATTGGAATCTGTTGACCTCGATTTTGGATTTGCTGAAGAGTACCTGATATATTTCCAGATGTGCCATGCGGTGTTTGCCTGTAAGGAGGAGTGGAGTTTAATCACTAACAGTTTTTACACATCACAAACATGATAAAGCAAATAAGGAAAGCAATACACGATCTTCTTAAACAAAAAGACCACATGAGAAGTACCCCAAAGGCTGGCCACCCATTGAGGCTGCTTTCATCATTGAGGCTTGATTCGGATCCAGAAGCTGGCCCACATTATCACCTAATTGCTGCAAACTTATCTGATGTAAAAAAATGCGACAAGGGGAGAAAAAAGGGTGGTATTGTTTCCTATCAAGCTAATGTGAACTAGGTACCTTCACAGCTGCATCACCCAATGAATCCCTCTGCCGTGGAAACCTAGAATTCTCATCATACATCTTTCTTGTGGCAGAAATTGCACCTGCAGCGTTCTCTTTCATGAGAGGTTCACCAACAAGCCCATTGGCAGCACCATTTAATAACTGAGTCCCTTCTCTTTGCTGCTGCAGCAGCAGCTGCTGCTGTTGTTGTTGTTGTTGTTGCTGCTGCTGTTGCTGCTGCTGCTGCTGCTGCTGCTGCTGAGCATGCCTCTGCAATAAGACCTGTTGCATCTGCATCTGCTGAGGCTTCTGATAATGTTGCTGTTGCTGCAGCTCTCGAGCCTTGACCATTTGATTCTGCCAGTCTTAAAAATTTTAATTAAACAGCAAACTTGCTCAACTAACTCCTCAAAAAAGCAATTGCAAAATGACTAATGACTTGAATGAAGATTTTTCAAACAAAACTTCCAATAATATATGACCTATTGCACATTGCACAAAAATTTTGTTCAATAGAGGAGTCAAATGCATTTACAGTCTCAATCTCTAGTAGATTCAGTGCCCAAGGACACCAATAATTCTTGAGACCGAATAAAAAAAGCCAAAGAAAATATATTACTTGAAAAATCCACTATTTAAGTCTAATACATTCTAACTTTTGCTCAGTAAAACTATCCTTTTGTTTGACTCTTCACTTATTTGAACTCCCATCCCAAACAAAAAGTTAGAAAAGTGAAATGATGGAAGCAAATACCAGAGAAGAAAATATAGTAGCATCAATTAAAAGCATATATCCAACCCAAGTCTTTCAAACATGCAGTGAGTTCCTCTTTCCAGAAACAATTGCAATAAACTATATGCTAGAGACTAAAGAGAGCTTAATCGTTACAAGTAGGCCAGCATACACAGCTTGAAAACCAAAAATAAAGGCAACATGCTGGTAAGAGTCCCCTTACTACTACCAACCACCACCAAAAACAGCCCACAAACATACCTCAATATAAGATGCAGCAGCTTCTGAATGCTTCTCATTTGTCCTCGCAATGAAAATATCCCAAAATACAGACCACCACTCAAATAAAAAACCCCCGGGTGCATCAATAGCTGGAAAACACATAAAAAAATTTTTCAGAATCAATTAAGTTCTTAAAAGGAAAATTAAAATCTTACCATCTATATCACTGCTATCTTTATTTACAAGTTTCTTTCTTCTTTCACCCTACCTACTGGATCAGTGGATACTTTCCCTTCAGCTTGAAATGCCTTAGCAGTAGCATTTAAATTTCTCTTCATCAAATAATCATATATATACACATCCAACCTATTCTCAGAGAGAAATATAAACACCCATCACAACCATTAAACATTAAGCAATAAGAATATAAACAACAGTAAAATTAGTATTTTTTTAACGCAGAACATTAAACCTTAATTCATAGAAAACCCTTCATCAGCCAAAAAATATACCACTACATAAAGCTAGAAATTTCCAAAACCTTTCATTTGAATTCCAAAACATTTAAAAAGAAAAAGAAAAACAGAGTGCTCTATTCCATTGCTACATTTAAATTTTGCATTCTTTCATTCAAAAGAGTGTAAGAAAACAATTTTAAGAAGCTTTTTTTAATAACAAAGTTGGCAAAATATAAAATGGGAGCAGTAAAAGAGAAAAAAGAAAAACCATTTTTCTTGCCCTCCAAAGAAAATCCTAAATCAGTATATAATAATTCTAAGTACCAAACAAATGAAAAAAAAAATCAATGAACAAAATGGAAACTTTCACTAAAAGCCCATTAAATAATGAAGTTATAGCTCAAAAAACCCTTCCATTAAAAAATTTTCAAAAACCCTAAGCAAAAAGACACAAGTAAAAAAAAAAAAAGAAAAGAAAAACAATGAAATAAAAAGAAAACCCTAGTAAACAAAACACACACACACACACAAAATTAAAAAAAAAAAAAAAAAAAAACTTACATTTTATCGGCTTCCCAGTTAGTCTGCGACATGGTTGTAGATTTTTAAGGTTCTAAACAAACCCAAAAACAAAAAACAAAAAAGACAAGGCTCTAAAATACCGTAAAACCGCTAAACAATGTAAGGAAATTGGTTGGGTTAGATTCTTGAGAAACGGATTTTTTTCGAATAAGACTTTTCAATCAACTTGGAATATTGAAAAAAAAAAATGAATCTTTTATATTCTTTCACGCTTTTCTCAATTCTCTAGCACATTCTTGGATTTTTTTTTTTTTTTGGGGTTCCTAAATAATTGTTTGGGAATCAGGGCAAAGTTAGGAGTTGAGGGTTGGTTGACTGCAACTTCACGCAACCAGGCCTTTTTGTGCATAAAATTTGGGTTTGCCTTTGAACGCTCTTTATAGTCAGCCTTTTTTGAGAAAGATGATAGCAGACCGAACACGCTTCATTTACTACTATTCCTTTATTAAATTATTATCCGTATTATTCAATAACCATTTTTTTTTAATTCAGTAAGTATCTTATTCTTCTTCTTTTTTTTTTTTTGTTTTTAGTATTTTTTTTGTACCATACATTATTATTCTTGATATTAAAAATTTAATATTATCAGTATCACTCCTCATAAAGTATTATTCTTAATGTTCCTCCAACAGATATGTTCTACTTATGTCAGAAATATTATTTTCTTACAGCCTGAGTGTGCATTATTTTATGCAAATTATTGTTCTCTTTATTATATATATATATATATATTGAAAATTTTGTACTACACTACTTACTATTAGTGTCAAAAACTTCAAAAGTCTAAAAGTAATAGCCGAATTATTTGAATATTTAGGGTTCTATGCCGATTGCCGACATTAATTTCTTTTTTTTTCTTTCAGTTTTTTTTTTTTTTAATTTAAGGACTGAGTTGCATGTTGCACTTTTTTTCTGATATAATTACTGATTTTATATCATTGTCATAACCAAATTAACGTAACGTCAATTAGGGTAACAGTAAAATATTCTTTCTAGAATATGATAAAAAAAAATCCTGATTTTTGGAGAGAATATTCTAATTTAATAAAATTTATCATTTTTATAAAAATATCTTTTTTTGTTATATCATAAAGATAAAATTTTAATATAAATAAAAAAAATTTTGATTCAAAATTAAATTTTTCATGTCTTTTCAAATATTTTTAACTATCAAATTAAAGATTTTGAGATAATTTTTACAAGAATATCATTTCGTTCATGAAAATTTATTATTATTTTAATAACGAAAAAGTGGCTGTAAACGTATTTTTACTTTATCCACTGATCAAAATTTTGAAAGAATTTGAAGAATAATGAAATACTCTTGAGATTCTGTTGAGAAAGAAAAAAAAATGTTGATTGCAACGAATATGACTTACATATTTCATTTTCTATCAAAAATAAATATTATTTAGATTGCTTCTTTGGGTTTTTTTTTTTTTTTAATGATATTATAAAGCTAAAATATTCAATTTGAAAAAAAAATGTTTGATTAAGTTCAAGTTTTAAATCAATCCAGCACTCCTAATAGGAATTTTAGGGCAAATATTTATATGATAAAAAAAAATTTTAATAATTGACTTCCTTTTAAAATTAAAGAAAATAAAATTCTCTAAGAAAACATTAGGTATTATTTTTAAGGTTATTATAATAATTTAATTATTGAAATAATTTTATTATTAAAATAATCTTATTACTCGTGATCTATAATCATTTTATTTAATTAAAAATTATTAATTTTTAATGATTAAATATCAATGTATTTAGTATTACTAAAAAAAATATTATTTTGTTTGAAAATAGCAAAATAACCATGCATCCATATTAAAATAACTATACAAGTTAATAATTTCAACGTTATTTAAAAATAATAATTTATAAAATATTAGTAATATTTTGTTTACTTCATAATAAAATATAATTAAATTATTAATTTAAATTTATTTATTGATAGGTAAACTAAGTTTTATAGTATAAATTACATAAAAATATCTTAATTAAAAAATAAAACTAATCTATTAAAAATCAAAATATTATTATATATGGAAATTAAAACAAAGAAATCACACAAATTATTTATTAAACTTGTTACATTGAATATTAATTTGAAATATAAAAATTTATAATATAAAATAATTACAATTAATTTTGAGATGAAAAAAAGTTTTAATTAACATATTAAATAGGTAATATCAATTATTGTTAATTTTATATGTGACTTGACTTCTTATATAAATAGATAAAAGTTAAAGCTTTTAATAAAAAAAGAAATAGTCCATCTTAGATAATTTACATTTTTGACATGTGGATGGGTTTAAAAAATCATCATATGTTCTATAAGAAATACATTTTATTTACTTAAAACATTTTTATTATTTTTTTATAGTTTTATTACTTAAAAAATAATTAATTAGAGTAAATTAATTACATTTATTACCTTTTAAATATCCAATATTTTTACCTTATACGAATAAGTTACAATTAATTTGGTCAATAATACAAATAAAAATAGAAACTAAATAAAAAGTTAACTATTTATGAATATATTTTCATATTTTCTAATTACTCATGATAAGTTCAATGAAATTTAATGTAATAAATAAGGAAAGATAAATTAAGCATTTAAATATCATTAAATTAGGAAATATTAATGATATCATTAAAAAATACAAATTATGCAAAATTTGTAATTTTAATGGAAAAATCACATTACTTACATATTTTTTATTACTTATTACATTATACGGTTAATGATAGTAACTTTTTAATAAATTTATGATAATGTGTCTTACAACAATATAAATACAAATATTTTTTCAAAGAGAATTTTAAGTAAATCGAATTTGACTGTTTTTCAATTTTGTTTTACTACAATTTTATTTCTATTATCTTATAAGAAATTTATTTTGTAATCTTACTTGCTTAACTTTTTAATAAATTTATGATAATGTGTCTTATAGTAATATAAAAACAAATGTTTTTTCAAAAAGAATTTTAAGTAAATCGAATTTGACTATTTTTCAATTTTGTGGTACTATAATTTTACTTCTATTATCTTATAAGAAATTTATTTTGTAATTTTCTTGCTATTCTTTTATAAGTTTATTGAGATTTTACTTATATTTTTTGTTTGTGCAATTATTAGGTTTTATTTTTAGAATAATAATTTTATCAATTGTATATTTTAGTATAATTTTTTTTTTATAATTTATAATTTAAAGGTAAATATTTAATATTTTCTATATATATGTTGCATGTGATGTTACTAGATAATTCTTTTCTTTTGTGAGGTATTAGTTAACATAGGCTTAATGATTTTATTTTATTTTAGGCGGTTACTCAATAAGATTATGTTGATTAGTAAGGTTCTACAATCATATGCCAATGACCATATTGCTGGTTTTATCCATTCATTTTGGGAAGCATGAATGAATGGATATTGATTTTATCCATTCATTTTGGGAAGCAAAATATATTGCTGGTTTTTTAACAAAGATGGAAGTAAAAATAAATACTTATTTTATACCTATTAGTAGTAGACTCAAAGGGAGTTAGATTGTGTGTTTTATTAATTTTTTTTTTTAGAAATTAGATTGTATGTATTGTTATGTGTCATTACAATTATTTTTTTATTTATGTATTGAAACTTTCTCTTATTAGATTCTTAAGTTTTGAAATATTTAGTTTTATGAATAAAATTATCTTTTTGATTAAGAAAAAAGATTTATATCACACTTTTTGTTTTGTACTTTATAATTTTATTTTTAATAATCAAATCAAAATTATCTATTAAATCGTAAATAGCGACATGATTTGATATTTCTTTTGTAAATAAAACGATGATAAAAAATTATTTAGGGTGACCTATGTTTGTTATCAACCATTATAAATATATTTGTAATCATGAGAATAAAATTTAAATTGTTTTCTAAAATTGTAATTATATTAAATTTTGAAAGAATATTATATTACAAAAAATAATGATAGATACACTTGTTCCATTGATAGCACATATATAAAATTTCAAACTTTTAAATAAGTAGTTTTTGACAATTAAGTTTTTGAATTGAAAAAAAAAAAACAATTTGCTTTACCTTAATTTTTTGAAATTACATAATATTCTTAAATATTCCATAAAAATCTGACTTTCCAATGTTACAAAAAAAAAGTGAATATGTTAAATATAGTCATGTATTTATTATGTCAATATTGACCTTTCAATATTTTATTCATATAAATTTTTTAACACTAATAATATTATATATTGTAGATATCCTAATTGGTCTAAGCCAAAACTCATTGGGCTTGATCCGACATCAGCCTGGGCCTAAGTTTATTGGGCCCGGTTCAATGGGGTCCCAATGGTTAGGCCCAATTGTTTGTTATTTTATTTATTTTGATTTTGATTATTTATTTATTTTATTTTAAGATAATAAAAATTAGTTAAAAAAAAGGAAAAATGTAAAATTTGCTGTGCATAGGCATTGGCAGTTAGTTTCAATCTCTTCATGATAGTTCTTAAATTTTCTGATAATATGAAAATCCAACCGAAAGGGGGACTTTTAACTTATCAGAAACTCTTCTAATATGGTTCTATAAATACTTATGGATCAAGGATGCGAAAGATCATATACACAAAAAAACACACACAAAAATTAGGGAGAGAGAGAGGCAGAAATCTGAGAAAATAGTTAAAAAAAAATTTTAAAGATTTTTTGGGGTTTTAAAAGATTTTTTTTGAAAAAAATCTAAAAAATTCTCAAATTCTGATAACTTTTTCCAATTTTTATCTCAAGCCAAGCTAAGCGAAGCCACTTTTTAAGCTATTCTAGCTTTTATCCATGCAGCCGAGCTACACTGTAGCTATTAGAGCTGAGACATATCCTGTTTTATGTTTTTTTTTCGCGTTATTTATTTATTTTTGAGTATTTTGGCATGATTAAATTTTAGAAAAATAAAAATAAAAAAGGTAAAAAATAAAATAAAATTTGGAAATAAATATTAATTATCCAATAATAGAATTTATAGAAATTTCAAATGGTAAATTTTTATAAAATTTTTAGGTAAAAAATTTTATCTAAATTTATCTCAAATTGTGAAATAATTTAGATAAAATTTTAATAAAAATAATTAATATTTATTTTTTAAAAATAAAATAAATAAAAAATAAAAATTTTGAAATTAAATACAAATTACCATAGGATGAGATTATTAGAAATTTCAAATGGTAAATGTATAAGAAATCTCTACGTGAGAAATTTTCTCTAAATTTATCCTAAATTATGAAATAATTTAGACGAAATTTTAATAAAAGTAATTGTATTTTTTTTTTCAAATTTGGGTTGAAAATATTTGATAATTATCTAATGATGAGATTCTTAGAAATTTCAAATGGTAAATTTCTAAGAAATCTTTAGGTAATAAATTTTCTTTAAATTTGTCTCAAATGATGGAAGAATTTAAATGAAATTTCAATAAAAATAATTATCATATTATTTTCTTTCTAAAAAAATAATAATAAATAAAAAAATTTTCTAAATAGACTTAAATGGTGAAAAATTAGAAATTTCGAAAAAATATATTTCTAAATTGACCTAAATGGTGAAAAAATTAGAGATAAAAAAATAAAAAAATTTCTAAATAGGCCTAAATGGTAGAGAATTTAGAAATTCAAAAGAAGAAAATATTTCTAATTTGACCCAAATGATAAAATAATTATATATATTTTCAACAAAAAAAATAATTTTTTCGATGACAAAGCTTCTTCAAGAAATCAAATGAGATTCTTGAATACTTTTGAGGTGAAAAAATATTTTTAGGAATTCTACCAAATTGATGGAAAAATTTTATGAATTATTTTCAATATTCAACATAAAAATTTGAAATTATTAGAACCAAGACCCTATGATGAATTTAAAATAATATGGTACCATCCCTTGGATGGACATGTAAGGGTGCTATAATTTTTCACACATGTAACTAAACTCCCAAACCTTTTTTTAGTTTGTAGACCCGAACTTATTCTTTTAAAGATCCTTAGTCAAACATAAGAGTTTCTTAAGATGATAGATTCATAAGGTGGCCAATCACACCTAGTTAAACAAGATAGGTGGCAACTTTATTCATTTGTTAAGTCTAGCTGTAGATTTTTGAATTTATATGTTATGACAGTTTAGCTACTCTGCTGGGGACGCTATAGAGAGTTAAGCCATAAACTTTTAAATTTATCCTATCCTTTAGTCTAATGATTTTACATTGTAATTATTTGTTTACCAACATTTTTCCTTTTTTGTCTTGTATTTTATTTTTGAGGTATGAATCTATATGTTCCTTCACACATACTATCACATGCATTTACATTACATGAGCTCTATACCCGGGCTCTGTCTTTTTTAGGAAGGAGTAAAGTATTTACGCTCTCGTGAGAGAAAACTCTTCGTAATGGCTAACGAAATACTCTCACTCAAATTGAATCTTTTTCATTAGTAGCCTGTGATGAGTGAAAATTGGATTGCCTTACTAGTTTGTGATGGACGATGATGTAAGGAATAATTTGAAAACCTTTAGTGTTCAAAGTCACCTAACCTTGCATATAGTGTACACTTAAGAGGCCAGCCTCGTGACAGAGCCATTCTTACCTGTTGATAAATGTAACCTAAAGTTAGGACATAAGAAGGAACGATTTGTGATTTAACTATTTTATTTGTTTGACTTTGTGCATTTGCATTATCATGTCATATATCATTTTCATTGTCATATGTAATATTGTGCATCTGCATCACTTTCATTTCATCCATGAAACTAACAATTTTGTTTGTTTAACCTTGTGCATTTGCATTATCATGTCATACATATGCATCAATTTCATTCATGAAAATTCACATTCCATAAATACATCAACATATTATGCATAAAGCATAGCATTCTTGATTATAATTATGGTGCTCAAGGTTCAAGAATAGCTCTACCAAGCAAGAACTTCACTCACCCATATAATATAAGGGCTCGAGCTAGACAAATGAAATAAGAAAATTTTAATCATCTTAAAAGGATAAAGAAAGCCTATGAGAAACTAAAAAGGGAGTTGAATAAGATCTTAGAGGCTTTGAAAAAATTAAATAAGAAAAAAGTATAAAAAAATTAACTAATAAGATCATCTCTCACAAGAGGTGGATAACTCACTGTACCTTTCTGATTTTGGGCCACATTAAGCTTAACCCGTACAAAATCCACCATTATAGTAGTTCTTATATCCTGTAAGGTACATATATCCTAGAATGCTATCAACTTCAAATCTAGGATAATATTAGAGTTATGTAAATTCTATCTTTACCGAGAAGGTAATAGACAAATACCAATTCTTAATTTGGATGATCTAGAAGAGAAAAAAAGTTGAGGCCCAAAGAGAATAAGATTTTAAAAGCCTCAAAATCTGAACAGAAAATAAACTTATTAGAGAAAAGGCTGTGAGCAGTGGAATGAGTTAGTTTTTATGGTTCAGTGGATGTAGTTAGGCTTTGTTTAGTCCCAGATATGGTTATTCCTCTAAAATTTAAGGTTTCAGAGTTTAAAAAATACAATGGTACAAAATACCCAAAGACTCGCATTATCATGTATTGTAAAAAAATAACTACCCATGCTAATAATGAAAAGCTTTTGATGTATTCTAAGACATCCTCACAGGCTTTATTGCTAGGTGGTATGTCTAGTTGGACAGGATCCGTATTCCTTCTTAGAGTGATATGGACCATACCTTCATTAATCAATATTGGCATATTATAAACTTAGCCCCTTATCGTCTTTTTTTGTAGAGTATAAAAAAGAAAGCCACTGAATCATTCAAGGAATATGTCTAAAGGTGGAGGGATATAGCTTTTCAAGTACAATCCTCTTTGACTGAAAAAGAAATCACTGTGTTGTTTATCAGCACTTTAAAATCTCTTTATTAGGAAAAGATGATAAAAAATGCAACAAAAAATTTTACTGATATAATGATCTTAGGCGAAATCATTGAGAATGCTATTAAAAATGACAAGTTGAAAGGAGGGAAAACCAAGAAGACACCAAAGAAAAAAGAGACTGAAGCTCAATTCATAAACTTTGACAGACAGTTCAGGGGATATCAACCTTATCCACCATAAGGTTACTCTTCGTATTATCCTGCTGTGAGCAATATCTCACTTTACCCATACCAACCATATCCACAATTAGCCTTTCAAGTACATGCATATGATTTTAGTCATATCACTATATCAACTTTAAAGCCTAAGAACCAAGTGAGTGGTTTAAAGAGATCTTGGGATAACCAAGAAAGGGCATATATTGATTCTATCTCCATAACTTACACTGAGTTATTTCCAGAACTGGTCAAGAATAACTTGATATCTCTAGTTATTCTAGAATCATTGAAACCACCTTATCCAAAGTGGTATAATGCTAATACGACGTGCGATTATCA
Organism: Durio zibethinus; assembly: GCF_047325235.1. Lineage (NCBI taxonomy): Eukaryota > Viridiplantae > Streptophyta > Magnoliopsida > Malvales > Malvaceae > Durio > Durio zibethinus. The sequence goes on along the minus strand of NC_143167.1, from coordinate 29,263,727 downwards.
TAATGTGAATGTAGGTCATTATATTGAAACATGCCTTGCTTTCAAATATAAAGAGTAAAGTTTGATCCATAAAGGTTTAGTGAGTTTCGACGAATCATGGGGTAATATGTCAATAAAAATTATTCACCTAATTGCACAGAGACATAATTTTGAGAAGGATGTTAAGGCTGATTGAAAGCTATTTGTCATTCTAGATTTCTTTCATAGTAATGTTAAGAATTTTTTCATGCAATAAGACTTCACTTGTTATCATTTCAATAAAAGGCAAGCATGATAAATTTCATTACATTTTTTCTTTCACCCAATTACTATTCCATGTTTTTTTTTTTTACATGTCCTTTTATTCCCATTCTTAAATTTCAAATGATGAATGTTTAGACGATGATAACAATAATTCTGAGATTTAATTTTAAGAACTCATTCACATTGATCTATAAAAATCATTTGAATAAAAAAAAATTATTGACAGAGGTGAAATAGATATATCTTGAAGATGTGCAGTCTTTTATACAGATCCATGAGCTTGTTTTGTTCAATAGATGGTGTTTAAGGAAAACATTCACATTTGAGATGAAAAATAACCATATTTTTTTTACCATTAAAAAATCATTCATTGCAACCTTTTTGAGCCTATTATGATTTTTTTTTTAAAAGAACCTTAACCAAGGATCACCCTATATACTGAAGATGTGCAGTCTTTTATACAGATCCATAAGCTTGTTTTGTTCAATAGATGATGTTTAAGAAAAACATTCACATTTGAGATGAAAAATAACCATCTTTCTTTTACCATTAAAAAATCATTCATTGCAACCTTTTTGAGCCTATTATGATTTTTTTTTAAAAAAAAACCTTAACCAAGGATTACCCTCTATACTGAAGGGTAATTTTTGAAAAAGAAAAGAGGTAAAAAATCGTAAAAAATTTTGAATAGAAAGAAAAAAAGAAAAAAGTAAAATAAAAGAAAAAGATAGAAAATAAACACATGATTTGGGATAAAGTAATGAAAGTCTTTTTGTAAGAAATGAAATGAAAATGGGAAAGGAAAAGGGAAAGGTAGTGAAATGAAGTGAAATTGGGCAAAATGCCAAATTGCATCAAATGATGAAAAATGATCATTTGGTTTTAAACCCTTTAAACAGATGTTTTGAGCCTATTTTATCAATTTCTTTCATGACCCTTCATCGTGACCTACATTACAACCTTTAAAAGTTCATTTGGATTAAATATGAATGCTCGAATTGAATGATCATATGTTGGACTAAGGCATATTCATAATAGAACAATAAAATCATGTTTCGTTGTCTTAGAGATTGATGTGGATGAAGGAAAAAAGAAAGAAAAAAGATGAAAAAAAAAGAAAAAAATGAAAATGAGAAAAAATAAAGACTCAAATTAAAAACCTGAAAGGGCAGTTTGGATAAGTCCCTAAGTTAAGAGTTGGATAAACAATTTACATGGAGGAAGAGCAAAGGCATCTGAAGATTTTTCAAAGCTGTGGCAAAGTTCACTAAGCTCAAAATGACTTTGAAAGTAAATGGAATAAATTTTTGAAAAAAAAAATTCAAGATTAATGTTCAGAATTGTCTAAGTATTTATTGTTTGGATATTATTACTCCATTTGTTCAATACCATTCCTAAGGACATGCTTTGAATTTACTAATTTGCCCAATTATTTTTATACTAGACTCACTCATCGATGATTACCTTTCTTTCAATTCACCTTGTACTCTCTTATTGTTGCATCCCCAAAATAAATTAAAAAAATGTTTGATTCCATTATAATTGTCAAAAATTGAAATGATGATGAATGAATGACAATGTGCACAAAAAAGTCTTGCATTCATTTGAAACAAAATCCAGGATAATAGGGGGTAAAAAAAAGAGAATGATAAAGAGATAGTAAAAACTTGAAAAGATGATTTGATAGGACATAAAATGTGACCAAATAATGAATATGGTGATGGATTGATTGACATAATTTGTGAAATGTGGTCAAATGATGAAAATGATGTGGGGCAATAGACAAAATTTATTCTGAAATGGTTAGTGCTGAAAAGCCTATGAGTAGTGACCAAGTGATAGAAGACAGAGTTTGTTCTAAAATAGCTAGTGCTGAGAAGCCTGTGAATTGTGATTAAATGGTATGAATTAATGGATAAAATTTATTTTAAAATTGCTAGTACTGAAAAGCTTATGAATTACGATTAAGTATCAATTGATGGAACTTATTCTAAATGGTTAGTGCTGAGATGTTGGAAAAAAAGATGAGAGATTGTGGAGTTTTAAGAACCATATTACCATAATTAATTAGAATTTCATGACATAAACATCCGTATTGCATTGTTATTTAGAGAATACTTGAAACTTTGGTTTGGCTATGCATTTGTATTATATACTAAATATTTGAATAATGGTTAAGAATGACATTGTGAGAATCTACATTGTTGTATTTGTATAATTAAGTAAGCATTTGCATCATTGATCATGACATTCAGTACATACAAAATTTTGACTTTGATTAAAGTTTGAAGCTCATCTGAAAAAGTGATTTTGAGTATTTTGATGAAATTTTGAGTCTTAAATGAGAATCTTTAAGATGTTTTCAAATGAAAATCTTTGAGTCTTAAATGAGAATCTTTAAGACGTTTTCAAATGAGAACCTTTGAGTCTTAAATGAGAATTTTTAAGAAATCTTCAAATGAGAATCTTTAAAAAAATCTTCAAATGAGAATCTTTGAGTCTTAAATTAAAATCTGTAAGAAATCCTCAAACGAAAATCTTTGAGTTTCAAATGAGAATCTTTGAGTTTTTAAATAAGAATTTTTGAGTTTCAAATGAGAATCTTTGAGGTGTGAAACCTTAAAGTTCATCGAATGTGAATATTCGAACTAGAATGAAAAGTTTTAAACTTTTGAATGTGAATCTCCAAAATTCAAACAAAAAGCTTTAAACTTTTTGGATGTGAATCCCAAATTTAGGTGAACCTTTGAACTCAAATGAGAACCTTTGAGATTTTAGATGTGAAATTCTAAATTTTATTGAATGTGAACCTTTGAACTCAAATGAGAAGCTTTGAACTTTTGGATGTGAATCTCCAAAATTCAAATGAGAATTTTTAAATGTTAGATGCGAGCCTTGCAATTTGCATTTTGGATGAGAATCTCACAAATTTAGCCTGCAAGTTTGAACTTTTGCATATCTAAAATTTTACGAATCATATTTTTATGAAACTGAAATTTTCATAATCAAATTTTAATAAATTCTTACGAAGCTTATTGCGAATCTGAATCTTTGAATTTTGAATTCAAATTGTAAATCTTTGAGTTTTCATTTCATCAAACCTGATCTATGACTCTTTTGGACATGATTGTTGAAAAGCCATTTACTTTTCAAAGTTGCGATGCCTCTGTTTAGAGGAACATTTTATTTTTCAAAAGTTGTGGTGCATTTGTTTAGAGGAATATTTTATTTTTCTCAAAATTGTTGAGTCTCTGTTTAGAGGAGCTTTGGTTTAAAAAAAAAAGTGTTGAGTTGAGTCTTGATTGAGTGTCTACCTCTTTGCACAATTCCTATTTTCCAGAATATGTGTAAAGAGGGACAACTGTAGACACTCTAATTGGTCCAAGTCTAAGCTCATTGGCTTGATCCGATAGAGTCTGAGCCTAAGCCCATTGGGCCCGGTTCGATGGGGTCCAAATGGTTAAGCCCAATTGTTTGTTATTTTATTTATTTTGATTCTTATTTTTATTTTGATTTTTGATTTATTTTATTTTAAGATAATATGATATTAGCTAAAAAAAAGGAAAAAATGCAAATTCTACGTGTATAGGCATTGGCAGAATTGCAATTAGTTTCAATCTCTCAAGTATAATTCTTAGGTTTTCTTATAATATGGAAATCCAATTGAATGGGGACTCTTAACTAATCAAAAACTCTTATGATATGATCTTATAAATACCTATGGTTCAAGGATAGGAGAGATCACATACAAAGAAAAAAACACACAAAATATTAGAAAGAGAGGTAGAAATCAGAGAAAGCAATTAAGAAAATTTTTAAAAGATTTTTTAAGGTTTTAAAAATTTTTTTTTTGAAAAAAATATGAAAAATTTCTAGATTCCGACGACTTTTTTCAGTCTTTGTTTCAAATCAAGCCAAGCGAAGCCACTTTTTAAGCCATTTTAGCTTTTCTTCCTACAGGCGAGCTGCGCTGTAGCCATTAGAGCTGAACATCCTCCTGTTTTGGTTATTTTTTTTGCTTTATTTATTTATTTATTTTAGTATTTTTGCTTGATTAAATTTTAGAAAAATAAAAAAGGTAAAAAATAAAATAAAATTTGAAAATAAATATTAATTATCCAATGATGAAATTTATAGAAATTTCAAATGGTAAATTTCTATAAAATTCTTATGTGAGAAATTTTATCTAAATTTGTCCCAAATGGTAGAATAATTTATATAAAGTTTTAATAACAATAATTAATATTTATTTTCAAAACAAAAAAAAGAAAAAAAATTAAAAAATAAAAATTTTAGAATTAAATATAAATTACCCAAGGATTAGATTCTTAAAAATTTCAAATCGTAAATTTTTAAAAAATCTCTAGGTGAGGAATTTTTTCTAAATTTGTCTCAAATGGTGAAATAATTTAGATGAAATTTCAATAAAGTAATTGTATTCTTTTCCAAAATTAGGTTGAAAATATTTGATAATTATCCAAGGATGAGATTCTTAGAAATTTTAAATGTTAAATTTTTAAGAAATCTCTAGGTGAGAAATTTTCTTTAAATTTGTCCCAAATGGTGGAAGAATTTAAATGAAATTTCAATAAAAATAATTATCATATTATTTTCTTTCCAAAAAAAATAATAAATAAAAATAATTTCTAAATAGGCTTAAATAGTGAAAGTTTTAAAATTTCTGAAAAAAAAAATTTAAATTGACTTAAATGGTGAAAAATTTATAGATTAAAAAAATAAATAAATAAAATTTGTAAATAAGCCCAAATGATGGAGAATTTAAAAATTTAAAATAAAAAAATATTTCTAATTTGATCAAAATGGTGAAATAATTATATATATTTTTAACAAAAAAAAATATAAAAGATAATTTTTTCGACGACGGAGCCTCTTCAAAAAATCAAATGGGATTGTTGAATACTCTTGAAGTGAGAAAATATTTTTAGAAATTCTATCAAATTGATGGAAGAATCTTATGAATTATTTTTAATATTCAACATAAAATTTTGAAACCATTAGAACCAAAACCTTATGATGAATTTAAAATAATATGATACCATCCTTTGGATGGGCATGTGGGGGTGTTATAACATTCCTCACATGTAACCGAACTCTGTTCTGGTTTATAGACCTGAATATATTCTTTTAGGGACTCTTAGTGAAGTTTAAGAGCTCTTCAAGAGGATAGATTCATAAGGTGACCAATCACACCTAGTTAAAAGAGATAGGTGACGATTCTATTCATTTGTTAAGTCTAACTATAGATTTTTGGATCTACATATTATTCCGTATATATAACAAAAATTATAATAGTTTATTGTACCCATGCATAGAATGGGTTTAAAACAAATTGGTAATAAAAATTTCCCATCCTTTTGGGTGAGTATTAGATCACATTTTTAAGGCAGTGATTCAATCACTATTTTTCAAGATTAACGCCATGTAAGACCATTAAGATATTATCAAACACGGTGATCTAAACACCACATGTAGATCATTATGATTTTTTGAGTGATCATCTCATACCAAACACTACTTAAGATCAAAATACACATCCAAAATATAGATGAATATTAGTCATTCCTTGAAATCATCCTTGTCATCCACAGGAATTGGTCTGTTCCTCCAAAAAACAGCAAAAGCACTCCCACCATGCTACAAAAAATTAAGAGAAATGTGGGTGCCAAAAAAAAGATAATGCAGGGCTTGTGGTTAGGAAGAAAATAAAAATCAGAGTGCAAAAAAGGTCATACCCCCATGCAAACAACACTAAATGCAGAAGGGACATCTACTTGGTGATTGGTAAAATATTTTTGCACAAGCAAGAAACCAAGTGCAGAGCTCTGTGCGTGAAACAGAATAACAGCATTACTGAGCACACTGGTCATCGGATCAATAACATCAGGTTTGAGAGAAAAGACAGGACAAAGCCACCAAGAGACATGCAATAAAAATGTTTAAACAAAAGTTCCAATAATAGTAGCGAAAGCAGAATAGATAGATAGAAAACTTTAGCACACCTAGTAATCAGGTAAATTGCACTAAGTTTGATACCAAGTTATTTTCCTTCTTCTCATTTGTATGACTGAATAAAGGGAAAAAAGATCAAACATATTAGGTGCAAATGATAAAATAACAGATGCTTAAGAAATAATCCAGATGAAAGAAGACAGACTTCTCAGAGAAACAATATGATGCATTAGATATTTAAAACAGAAGAATGAACCATTCCAAAACTGCTTGATGACTTGGTCATGCGATCTATTTCTTGCTTATTTATAATGACAGTAAAACTACGACAGACGGCTGTTCTAAAGTTGTGATACAGATTATAAAGGTTTCTGTATAACGAAGATATCAAGCATTTACGATTCCGAATAGGCATCACGGATATAACATAACAATCATTCATGAAAATGCCGAATATCGATCAGACTTGTTTTAGCTATCTACAAGTTTCAAGAAATATGATGTCCTAATAGTAATGAAGAAATGCCTACCTGCATTCCACGTTCTATGGATATGGTACGAGAAGTGGATTCCCCAAACGATGTTTTTGAAACCCAGTAACCAACGGCAAATGCAGAGCATGTAGGAGAGCTACAGGCAATATTAGCTGAGCTCCTTGGGCTTTCAATACTTCAGACACTTGGCCAATCTTAGTATTAAAAGGACATCAATGTTAGTTCTTTATGTGGAAAGAAGCATTCAACAGAAGTGCAAAAATGTGAACAGTGTAAAGTTTAAGATATTGTAAATATACTTCTTGAAAGTATCCTGAGAACTTACAGGGCTTGCGCAAAGTAGAGTTGTGAGAATAACTCCAATTAAAGGAGTCACTGAGAGTACTTTTGAAGTGAATTTGGGAAAGAATTCATTGGACAAGACTGCCGCAAAGAAGACATTAGAATCATATGATTGTATGTCAAGATTCATTAGGCTTCATGATACTTGAAGTGCAACCAATGATAACGGATAGAAACAATAATCCCTTGTTACATCCAACAACTGTCGGTACTAACACAACCTGAAAAGTGCTAATAGCCCAACCTGCAAAGATTTTCGGAAAAAATTCTTTCCATTAGTGGAACCACCATAAATGAAGGATATATACTTTATAGCAAGACAATTTGAGATCTTATACCCTCCTCCATCACCAATATAAGCTGTAGATATATTTTAAATTTCTAATGGATCCACCTGGTGTGTTACGCTTTAAAGTTTTGGTGGATGGATCAGTCCAAACCATTTGGAAGAGAAACCAAAGAGGCAGGTTCCATCACTGTGTATGTCAGTCACTAGAATAAAGCAATAGATATTAACTACTTTGACTTCTACAATGTAAGTTTTCTCATGCTTCATGTATTTGCCAATTATGTATAAAGGCAATCATTGAATAGAATAAACATACCGCAGCATCAACAGGAACAAGCTGACCGGCAAGAAGCTTTGTGAGGAGTGGTGTCATAAGTCATAACTATTGCTCTAGTAGTTGAACATCTGCAGAAATCCCAGAGGAAATTGGGGAACTTGAAGGTCAGTGGGAGAACCACACACAAGTGAGTGGGGTCATTTCACCTCACTGAAATTTTAAAATTCTTTAAAATCTGTACATTATTTTAGAAAAAAAAAATCTAAATTGACCCCATTGACTTGGATATATTAGGGTCAATATGTAATACTATAAAATTTTTATTAGGAATTGCAAGTGGATTATAAAAATCTCAAAATTAAAGAGAATTTTTTTCACAATTTTAATAGTTAGTAGATAATAGGACCAATCTCATGGCTTTGATTTTTGAAATGAATTTTTTTTTTTAATCTCAAATCGAGTAAATAAAAAGCTCGTCTTATCTGATCAATTTAAAAAAAATAACTATAAAAAAGCTTTTGGCATTTTTTATATGGTCAATTTGATGAAGTAGTTAAAAAATAACAAAAAAATCAGAGAAGAAAAAAAGAAAGTAGAGGGAGAAAGACGCAAAGAAGCAAGAAAAACATTTGTTGCTTGAACCAAGGCTCAATTTAACCCGACATGATATTTAATAAATTTGAAGTTCAAATTTCAATACATTTGATTCGTTTCTCTGTATTTAGGCTACGACCTCTTCTCCCACTGACAAATGAGTTTTTGGACAAATCTGTCAAAGACCTTCATATGCAGAAGATAGTTTTTACATCTTTCCCTTAGGAGAGAGAGAGCTCCAAAAGAAAGAATTTTTCACGGCAAAATTCAACTTATGGGATATCAAAAGAAGAGTAAGAAAAAGTTCGCCAAGTAAAAGATCACAAGATTACTCTATCCAATAAGAGCATTTAGATACATGGATGCAGTTTGATCTCACGTTGTCATGAGAACAGAAAATGCTACATTCCCCTTAGATATATAGATTGCAACATTTGATGCCTGACCACCAGAGCAGCACGAGACCAAAATAAGACCGGTTGCAAGCAGAGCAGACAGTTTCAGAGTCTGAAAATCACATAGTTGTTGTTCAGTATTTACTTATTCATACAAGCTGATTAGAAAGAACTGTAAAGCTGAATCACATTCCACATAATGCAACTACATTGCATTGACTTTCATTTCTGCAGTCCTCAACCAACCTCTTTATTGGGAGATTTCTCAATATATTAATAGACAAAAGTTTTCATAGTATTTTAAAACTCAAATCAAACAATACAAGGGAAATCATGGATCAAAGTAAAGTGTCCTGTGTTCTTGTTATGACAATGAAGTTTATCTCCACAATAAGTAGAATTCAAACAGCCAGAAATGAGTTATTGATGGCAAAGCAAATTTTGAATTACCATTACAATAGCAAATCCTAACATAGGCTTGATTAGGTATTGAGCAAGAAGTCCTACGCCTACCTGCAAAATTGAAAATTAATACCCTTAATCATGTAAACACTGAAACGGGATCATTTTTGTTTTATCAGCATTCTACTAACTTATATGTGAATATTTTGCCTTACAGTCCATTGGTTCCGTAGACAGCGTATGAAATTCTCAAAGGTTAACTTCAATCCCATTGAACGCATGAGGAAACCTAGGCTAGCAGTGAAAAGATCTGTCTCTAACCATGGTACCTTTTATAGCCAAAAAAAAAAAACCCATGTTACCTTCAAGATAGAATAAATGGTTTGGTAGCTAATCAACATATGAATCATCATTCACTAAAAGCAGCAGAGAACTGAAAATTGCCACAGCTGGATTGTAGATGCCACTAATAGTTCCCAAAATAACCTGTTCAATAAATTAAAATTACAATGTAAAATTAAAGATAAAAAATCGGCTAGAATTTTATCAAATACACTAACAAAATCAAACACACACCCAAACAGAGAAAAGAGGTGCCAAAATTTCAATTATTCTCTCATACTGGTTCATCCCACTCGGCGTAGGATTATCTCCAGGTGCATTACCTGCAGCCTTGCACATAACTCTGGAATTCCTGGATATAGAGATCACATTATTCTTAAGTGCTCTAAAAAACCACAAAATGGGAACTAATGCACCTACTTAAACCCTCTCCAACAGTGTGTTTAATACATTAGAAACACAAAACTAAGAATGCCTCACATTAAGCAACCAATTCCATGAGTATTGGAGCTCAAAATGAGATCAAAATGTACCAAAGCCAGTACTAGTCATTGGTGAAGGGGCAGTAGAAGACAAAAGGAAACAGGGAATTTTGAATTCAAATATCCAGGTAGCAGAAAAAAAAAAGTTAATGGTGGGACAGGGAACTGGATTCACCAAGTTTATATGAGTTAATCAAACAAACTTGGGACCAGGGGTTAACAAAAACAAGCTACCCACCTTGCAAGGTTCTTGAAAGCAACCTATTTGACTAGCCTTACTTTCCTCCGTGGCCAAAAGGAATAAGATGGCACGGCGCACTAAACAATTTTTTTAAACATTCACCCCTTTTATTATCAAATCAGCTAGATTTGCTTCTTTGGCACGGTCAAATTAATGAATTTAACACTGAAACAATCACTCTCGAGTTTTGTATGAAAGAAATTCGATTAAATCAAACACTTTGTTTTTGGCCAAACAAATCAAATACTTTGTTCTCCCAAACCACCTTGAAGCAGGAATGATCAAGGAAGGGTCTGCAAGAGCAACAAGGGGACTACTTGGCTTGCTTTGGATTGCCCAACCATTTCCATTTCCATTCCCAGGCACAGAAATTCCAGCTCTAACATCTGAAGATTCATATTAAAAAAAAAATATTATAAATTTATATATATGAAGCACAGAAATCACAAATAAAACCATGGGATAACAAGTAACTAAAGACAACCCAGAAAGCAATCATCTAAGAGAAACGCAAATGTAACATACCCTGATGAGCTGCCTGTGGCCTTCTGGCAGGAATCAAAGACCATGGTCTTCTACTTGCAGTATCATAAGCATGCAAATTGTAATTTTTCACAACAAATCTAGACAAAGACGCCATCGTGAAACACAAAAATAAAAAGCTATAATCCGATGAGAGTGAAGGATTTTTTAGTAATGATTTTTTGGCCACTGGATGGCTGGGTTACATAGCAGGGGACAAATCATAAATGGTATCGATATAATAATTAACCTGTCGTGTAATCCAAGGAACCTCATATATTCGCAAAAAATGGGTTCATCAAAATGCTGCCGGTTAACCCATCAACTTTTTGCTGCTGACTCCTGATTTTTCTGTTAAGAAGTTCACTGCGTGTTGTCGTTTGCGTGAACTTGTGAGTTCCCAGTTCTCTTGAGCTGTAACCGACAAAACGGAAACACAATGATTGCTATAGTAACCATGAACTTTGTCGTGATTATGATCTACATAAAAACATGTTTTTTGATCTTTGCATACCTGCTTTTCTTGCTTCCACTTTTTCTCAATTTTTAAACAACAAAACAGCATTACTGCATTAGTTCGTTTATATTGGCTACTACAGTGCTGATGCAATGTTGGATTAAAATAACGCTTTCCTTTCAGGCTTTCGCAAGGAAAAAAATTCTTCACCAACAGAAATAAAAGAAATTTCTTTCAAGCTCGGCCCCGCACCGATTAGCACAATGCAATGAATGCATGATTCTTACTTGGGTCGACCCAAGTTCGAGAGCGCGGCCTTAACTATCATATGTTTGGGACAACCCAGGAGTATGGATTATGGATTATGCAGACTAGGTTCAGGTTGCAACTCGAGATATAAGGATGGGGATTAGGGAAGACTCTTGATAGCTTAAATTTGGTTTTGCTTGCTTAATCAGTATGTCATGATCATATCAATCGAGGCTTATGTCTCATCAAGAACTATAAAAACCATGTCGAGTTTAAACACATTTATAACTAAATTCAAACAGATGCTTTCAGATTAATAAAGCCAAAAACTGAAATAGTGTGGACTAAAAGTTACGTGAAGAGAGCAGGAGAAAACAATGAGATATCTTAGCAGACTTGTATTTTTCTTGAAATTATTTGGGCAAATATTACCATCCCGGCTTTACTCTACAAATTTTTATGGTTGTTTAAAGATTCATGTCCACTTGTCCACCGGCACTGAGTTTCATTAGTTCCAGCCTTCCAGGGCCCATGCAGTCATGCTCTCATGCCGATGTTCAATCAGATAATATACCCAAATGTTCCAAAAGCCCTTTGAGGTACTCATAAAAAGATGGGGGCAACAATGAAAAAAAAACCCTCCCCTATTGTCTTACAGTTTCTATAATTCTAAGTATACGTGCATTCCCACACAATAGACTTGTGCATGTTGTCAAGCCTTTTGGTAAAGAGAAGATGTTGTTGTATCTTCTCTGGTTCATAAAAGAAGCATGGCCAGGGAAACAAAAACGACACTTGACAATATTGGCCTGCTTTGTGCTGGGAGTTATCCTACTCCATTGCTTGCTCTGCTACATATTATCCATTCATAGCAGGCTTTGAAGCCATACAGAGTGGAGCCCCTTTCAATTATTCATTTGTCTTTCTTGTGCTTTTTCTTGTGTTTTTCGCTTTCTTCTTTTGGTCTGGAGTGCTTTCTCTACTGTTACATCTCTAGTTTCATGTGCTTAATGTTCATCTTTTCCAGGGTGTATTGGAAATATAATTCAGTCCTAGCTAGGGCTTAATTGTGGATCACAGCGATGCTCTCCAACCGGGTGATCTCTATAATGAACACCAGGATTACTTAATCTAATTATATTGAGATAAGTTGTTAAATGTTAACTGACTAATTATATCAGCCGCAACAACAACAACAGCAATGACAATGTCATTTCTTTTGGCTTATGCTAAATTGCTAATCCAGTGCATTATAGCCTGGAAGAGGGACAAATTAAAGTAGAAAGTGTCCCCTTTCATTTGTCAGATGCAGATTCCATCCCCGCTTGTATATTTGCCTCTCAGTGAGTACAGCACCTAAGCTAATTAAATTGCTTCCTGCAGGTGTAAAATAACTTAAGACAGCTATTTAGAAAGATTGAATTAATGATTAGTTTATAGTGGTTCAAGTACGTACCACTTGCTAAACATTTTGTATAAGGCGTAGGGGTCTCAGATCTCACCGCAGCCGATGTGCAGTTGGCCTCAATGTTGATGATTTAACAGTGATCATGAATTTCACCTGTTATGTTAATACTATTGACATTGACATGATTCAAACTTGATTCTGATCTAAAATTATTTGAAGCCATTTCCAACTATAGCAAAGTACTAATTTGCAGGCAAATTAACAAGTACAAGGTGAAATTGCTAATGTTTTTTTAAATAGATATGTGTGGTAGGTAACATTGATGACTCACTGACAATTCTGTGCACAGCACATTTGAAAAACAAAATGATTTGATAACCAATAGCACATGCTTAAGCATGTGCATAGATCCTAGTCCTACAGCTCCAAGAAAGTGGAACTTATAAAAGAACCTTATCCATTGATTGAGAATTGAAAGATTATTTGCAACACATGATTGGTGACATTGACAAAAAAATCACAAGGATATAACCCCAACTCCATCTCATCAAAATGTCAATAATCCTCATGAACTATAACAAGTCAATGTCAGCCCTTCGAAAATTAAATTTAAGTTCTAATCACCACTCACCAGCTATGTTAAGCAACAATATAGTATTTGGTTTCAAGTCATTGGCAGTAGCAGCGGATGGATTCGTTTGCTCGGAACCTAGCTATCCTAGGTAGTTGTAACAGTTTGTCTGTGCGTATTAGTGCAAGTTAAGAACATTATCCAGGTATGATATGTAAATATTCCATGGATATTTCAACTACTTGTTGGGCCTGTTTTTCAGGGAAAATATGAAAGCAACAAAGAAATGATCAGATCGCCTGCTTTGGAATGGATCATTTATATAGATACTAGTTTTGTTACTCCCCCTTTTCCGGTCCCCTTACCCCGTAAAATGTCCAAAATTATAACACCACCGTTTCTTAATTTTGGGTCATCAATGTGAACTTTCTTCTGTTTTCTTATCTTCACATTCTGCCTAATTTCTTTCCCTCTGGCTGAGATTGCAAGCTTCCATGTGTTTAGAAATATAAAAATTTTGTGAAACATTGCACATAAAATTGTGAATATATAATGATGATCATATTAATATCGATAGATGACACCGGACATAATCAACTGATCATCTATATCTTTTTGTTTATTAAATAAGAGTAGTGTGGAGGATTATCAATTATGTTTGATGCATGCAGAAGTTATGTCAAGACATCATTAGTTTTAGAGATGTGGAATTCATAAATCCAAAAATAATTCTTGCTGTAAAGTATGAACTTCAATTTTTTTTTCTAACAGATTTATTGATTGATTGCCAATCATGTGGAAAAGAAGGGAAGTTTTTTATCTTTAAGGTTTTCGTGATGGCAAGGATGTTGGCATGGAAAAGCTTAATCGAATTGTATTTGTTACTAACCACATGTATTTAGATTCTTGTCTGATGGATGATTGGTAGGGGACCAAGTTTAGCCAATTAATGTGATCATTTTTTTTTAGTTCATAGGGCTAGGAAGAGATGGAGAAAAAAACCAAAAAAAAAAAAAAAGAAAAACTTTGGATGGTTTGGTTCTAGAAGGCATTAAAGCTTAAAAGTGGTCATCAGCTAGTATATTTTTTGGTAGTGTGAAGATAAGAAGATTTAAACAAAAAAAAAATGTGGGGAGGGATAAATGAAGGGAAAAGAAAACAAGTGGGTTACTGGGGACAGATGAGGCAGAACATGCACTGAGAAGAGATGCTGGGTCAAATGTCAATTATCATGGGTTGAAAGGGTCCTAAATCATGTCATATGCTTCCAGTTGCAGCAGGCGCAACAGTTCATATTTTTGCATGGGCTAGAAAGAATTCGGCAAACGCTCCAGCTAGAAGACAGCGAATGTGAAACCATCTATTTTTGCTGTTATTAAACAATGAGTAAAAAAGGCACTCTTCCACTTTAGCAGCAGCAGCTGCAGCACTACTTTATTTAACGTTATATTCAGGGCTCCATGGCCTGCCGATCAGGACCAGCAACCCCAACTCAAAACTTCAAATCTTATGGGATTATTTTTTTTTTAAAATTACAATTAATAAGTGCATATAATTTTGGATTTAGGAACGGTGCAGCTCTCCACTTTATGAGCTTCATATCTGTTTTACTATTAAAATAAAAAGACCTTTTCATCCTTGGTTGGTACAAACAGTAGTCTTATACCCCCTTTTTTTTAGAGTTAATTATATTTTTTGTATTTGAGTTTTAGAAAAATATATAAATTAGTATCTATAAAATTAAAATGTATAATTTATACTTTAAAATTTTAAATAATGTATTATTTTAATCCAAAAATTGATATTATTAACTTAACTTATGATATTTGTATAAGAAAATTTTGTTATATGTAAGATATTTATTAAATAAAACTATTAAATTTTTGTAAAAATTTTTATGTGGATGTTACTTGACAAAAAATTATTAATCGATCTTAGCTAGACTATTTTTTACAATTCAGGTAAAAATTTTTTTTTTTAATTTATATTAAAAAGATGGTAATAATATGTGTGATAAATATATAATTTGATAAAATATGTCAAATATTTCATATATAAGCTGATATAGTTAGTATGATACATATTTGAATTAATATGATACATAATTTTAAAATTTATAAAGTAAATTATACATTATTTCAGAATTTAATTTGCAAATTATATATTTTAATTCTCTGTATACCACTTTATGTATTTTCTTGTAATATAACTTCCTATTCTTTCCGTAGTATTTTTTTTTTATTCATTTTTAGATGTCCCCAATCTATGTTTTTTTTAACACAAATTTTATTTTTTATATTTAAAATTTTTATGGTTTTTTATTTAATATTAAATACACTATAACTAAAATTTTTAAAACTCTATGAAAACCAATGGAAAACTTAAATTTTAGGACAGATAGAATGTTTAATAATTAGTGTCACTAAGAAATATTTATAATCTATAACTTCTATAATCATAGATTAAAACTATCTTAAGAGATTGTGTGATGACACGTGAGAAAGCATGTGATAAATCCTTTGCTTGTTGCATATATGTCATCTTTTTTTTTATTTTTTAATTCTTTAAAAATAATTTTAAAAAATCTTTTAAAAGTAAATATGTTGACATGTGGTGAGTTATTTGCTTTTCATGTGGCATTTTTAATTTTTAGAATTTTTTTAAAAAAATGTTTTTTTTTTGTTTGCTTCATATAATTAAAAAAAAAAAAAGGAGGTGAGCAGAATGGGAGGCAGTGTTGGCAATTATAAAGCTCATCTCAACCCTTTTTTTTTCAAAAAAAAAAAAATCAAACCAAACATCTAGATAATAAAAAAATTTCTAAAATATTCAACTCATCAATGGAAAAATCAAACTCTGAAATCCTAAAACTAACCAAAATATTAAATCTCAAAAACATATTAAGACATAAAAAAATGCAATTAAAACAATAATCAATTGAAAAAACAACCTACAAAAATATCAACTAAAAAACTAAAAAAAAAATCATTAAAAATTATAAAATCTAGAATTTAAATATTTTTTAAAAATAATATCTCCTAAAAGTGACAAAAATAAAGTTAACAAACAAAAAAAAAATTAGAATGGAGAGTTTTCTGATAAGTTTCAAGTGAAAAAAATAATTACAACTAATCAACATAAACAGCCATATAAAAAACCTATAGATATAAGATTTTAATTTTTTTTTAAATCTAACAAATTTAAAAACGAAAAAGACAACTTTTTAAAAATTATTTTTTCTAAAAATAAAAAAAATCCAGGAAGGGTGATTATAATTTTCTTGGTTTGCCAAATGCCAAACAATGAATCTAATTCTTTTTTTTTTTTTTGGAAATTGTTATTGAAAAAAGGGGAGAGATCCATTTACAGTCTTATAATATCGTAGAATTAAAATTTTTTATATTTTTTAAAAATAATTTTAATAAATTTAAAAGATGAGATAAAATTGTTTTTATTTATCTTTATTTATCTTTTAAATTTATTAAAATTAATAACTGATGAACTGATCACTCATCTTAGAAAATGTGCCCTACAACTCTTATGACCGTTAAAAGAATGATATGATATAATGGCGTAACACATGCTCAAGCAGCGGAGCCACTACTTTAGGATCCCACACACCTAACCGTTTCTCGTTGCAGCATTGCTTACCTTTCTGCGCAACTTTTCTCTACCTGCGGAATTAAAGCCAATTATCACTATTATTTTCATTTATTGTGCTCTGATTAGGGTTTGATTGATCAAATAAAAAGATAATTAAGAAATATAAAAAAAAAATTAAATTGGGGGAAGGTCAGCTTAACAGAAGTTATAAATAAATGTTTTAATATTCACATGTATCCTCGAATTTTATTAAAAATATAAAATAATTAAACTTTTAATTTTTATTGCATATAAATAAATTATAACTTTTATTTTTTATTATAATCACAAATTCTTTAAAAAAAAGTTCAATTGAAATAAACGAAAGATTAGCATTTATAATTTAGCACATGCCTAATAAACAATATAATCAAGCAACGTTCCTTCCAAGTTCCTAGCCAAATACAAAAATGAACATAAACAATGAAGAAAATGATGCAATTCAATGGAATGAAAAAGAAAAGAAAAGGCCAAATCTGCTGCCTCTGTTCATTTCTGGGTGATAATTAAACTGAGTCCCAACAATCTCCAGCCGAGGCCCCTCTGTACGACTGTACCTAAAATCAAGCACTTGTAAGTTGTTGCCACATGTCACTTAAACTTCCATGGTCAAACCTTTAAGCTGCAACAAAGTTACGGCAAACTATCATAATTTTTACATCAAACGGTTGAGAGCTGAATCATTAATTGTACCTACCATGTAATGATCATGTGAAAAAATCCAAATCAGGAGCTCTGAGACCGTCTGACGAATCTCCAACTGTGAAAACAGTGAGTTCTAAATCAGTGAGTCAGGTAGGCTTTTTTTTTTTTTTTTTTAATTCTTACTTGCCAGGCCTACCCAATAAGATCAAAGTTTTCCCAGCCCATGGGCCATTGCCTTTTCTTGAGAATCGGGAGACAGTCTCACCATTCCAAAGAAAAAACAAAAGAGACATATAGATAAAAACCCCACGCTCTTTAGATGCGTGGATTCACTTCCTTCAGCTGATACTCTGATGCATAAAAGCGACACTTTAGGACACAGTGGAAACAGCCGGGACCAACACCCTTCAATCACCTCAAATATTCACTCTCACATGGAGCAATCCAAAGTAGCAACTATAGTCAAATTTCACAACCCACGCGCTTCCAATCGTGCCTTCATAACAACGAAAGAAAAAAACCTTAGTTAACTTTATTTTATTTTATTTTATTTACTTGAAATAGTAAAGAAGTCCAACACTGACACGCCTATTAACTTATTTTTTTCATTTTTGTACGCTCGTGATACCTCAGAAAACCTCCCCTTGTCTCTCGTTTCTCTTTCTTTTATGGGTTTTCACCGGAAAATGGTTTTTGGTTCATACAGGCCGCCGACAAAAACAACAGCAAAATAGAAAGAAAAAGAACTATTTTTTCCTCATTCTTTGTTGTGTTTCATTTTTCAAGTAAAATCCCAAAATGGTTGTAAATGTTGGCTGTGTTTTTTTAGTTTCAGTCCTGATATTAAGTTTGGGAGTAAACTCAGAACCAGTTCAAGACAAGCAAGCTCTCCTTGCGTTCCTTTCAGAGACCAAACACGAGAACCGGGTTCAATGGAACTCATCAACTTCAGCCTGCGATTGGGTCGGTATCCAATGCGATGCGAACCGCTCTTTTGTCTACACTCTTCGGCTCCCAGGTGTGGGTCTCGTAGGTTCGATTCCACCCAACACAATCGGTCGGTTAAACCAACTCCGAGTCTTAAGTCTCCGAGCAAACCGTTTATCCGGTGAGATCCCTGCCGACTTCTCCAATTTGACTCTCCTCCGTAGCCTTTATTTGCAGGATAACGAGTTCACTGGCCAGTTCCCACCCAGTGTGACTAGTTTAACTCGTTTGACACGGCTCGATCTTTCTTCTAACAATTTCACCGGTCCCATACCTTTCAGCGTCAATAATTTGACTCATTTGACCCGACTTTTCTTGCAAAACAACAAATTTTCCGGTTCTCTCCCGAACATCAACCCCGAAAGATTAGTTGATTTCAACGTTTCTAATAACAACCTTAACGGTTCAATTCCCGACACGTTATCTAATTTCCCTGAATCTTCATTTGCCGGAAATATTGGGCTTTGTGGAGGCCCACTTCAGCCATGTAATCCATTTTTCCCGTCTGAAGCCCCATCTCCTTCGGAGCCCATTCCACCTACAACTTCCGGTGAAAAGTCCAGAAAGCTTTCCACCGGCGCCATTATTGCTATTTCCGTGGGTTCCGCAATCATCGCGTTGTTGTTATTATTATTCCTCGTTCTTTGCGTCCGTAAGCGTCAACGGAGGCCACCGAAGCAGCAGAAACCGGTTACGGCGGCGACACGGGCGATTCCGCCGGCTGAGGCGGGAGCTTCCTCGTCGAAAGATGATATAACTGGAGGATCAACGGAAGGGGAAAAGAATAAGCTTGTGTTTTTTGAAGGTGGAGTTTATAGTTTCGATTTAGAGGATTTATTGAGGGCTTCGGCGGAAGTGTTGGGAAAAGGCACTGTCGGAACGTCGTACAAAGCTGTGTTAGAAGAAGGGACAACAGTGGTAGTTAAACGGTTAAAAGACGTGGCGGTTAGTAAAAGAGAGTTCGAAATGCAGATGGAAATGTTGGGTAAAATTAAACATGCAAATGTGGTTCCTCTGAGAGCGTTTTATTACTCCAAAGATGAGAAATTGCTCGTTTACGATTTCATGCGTGATGGTAGCTTGTCTGCCCTGCTACACGGTAAGTTTCTCTGTTTCGTTTCATTTCATTTTTTTTTTTTTTGACGAACTCTGTTTCATTTCATTATTTCTTTATTTGACTTCTCTGGGTTTTTAGGACCTAATAATTCTTGCAAATTTTTTGGCTTAAAAAATCAAAGATATTTTTAAAAAAAAATCAAAGATATTTTTTTTTGCTTTGAAGATGACCTGACAAATCAATTTGACTTTAATGGAGCTCCAGCTGTTGCATTTATGTTCTTTTCCCTCCTTTTTTTAGCGTTGTGATAATATAATTTTTGGGGATGCTGTGGAATGTTGTTGGAGATGATAATATTATGTTAATTTGATTAGGTTATAGTGGGGAATTAATAATGAAAGAATCCTTAATCATTTAAGAAATTTCAAAAGTTTTCCAATTTAATAACCGGCGCAAGGGCCGGGGGATGGATTCCTCTGTGTGATTCCTCCACTTTCTGAGCAAACATTCTTTCAAGTGTATGAGTTACGCTTACAAACTAGTGGTGTTTTTTATCTTTATTGACATTTCTGCCAGCATTCATTTTCATAAGTCGTCTATGGATCCACCGACATTGATTCATTGCCCCATTTCTTTTTTTCACCAAATTTGCCTCATTTAATCTTGTTTCCTGAGGTTCCAAATGAGTGAATTTGAGTGTCGCATGCCCGTTGATGAAATGAGTATTTTTTTTGCAGTGTTACCAAAACTCTCTTGTGGGTTGTTATGAGGACTTCTTTGAGTAGTTTACTTTCCTTTCAATTCAAGTAACCTCGGATGGGAAGGATTAGAGTTAGGGTTTTTAAATTCGCTTTTAACGTAAGTATGTTAGAGTATTGAAAGTCAAATTAGTATCATATAAAGTATAAATCATGAAAATTACAGCCCCATCGAGTGGGCAAATTACTCTCTTTTTGGTAATGAATTAAACCGTGTATTGTGATAAATGTTGCAGGAAGCAGGGGCTCAGGCCGTACTCCACTAGACTGGGACAACCGGATGAGAATAGCATTAAGCGCGGCTAGGGGCCTAGCACACCTTCACGTTTCGGGAAAGGTGGTCCACGGCAACATCAAGTCCTCCAACATCCTTCTCCGACCAGACCACGAAGCCTGCATCTCCGACTTTGGTCTCAACCCGCTCTTTGGCAACACCACGCCGCCTAGCCGCATTGCAGGCTACCGAGCACCTGAAGTGGTTGAAACCCGCAAAGTTACGCTCAAGTCTGATGTGTATAGCTTCGGAGTGTTATTGCTAGAGTTATTAACTGGCAAAGCACCTAATCAGGCATCGTTAGGGGAGGAGGGGATTGATCTTCCTCGTTGGGTCCAATCCGTGGTTCGCGAGGAATGGACGGCTGAGGTTTTCGACGTGGAGTTAATGAGGTACCACAGCATTGAGGAGGAAATGGTGCAGCTGTTACAAATTGCAATGACTTGCGTATCGACCGTACCTGATCAACGACCCGCCATGCAGGAAGTGGTACGTATGATTGAAGATATGAATATGAGTAGAGGGGAAACCGATGACGGATTACGGCAGTCGTCTGATGATCCTTCAAAAGGATCAGAAGGTCAAACTCCTCCCACCGATTCAAGGACTCCACCTAGATCCGCCACACCTTAAAGTATAATTGTGATTTGTGAACAAAGAAAGGAAAAGAAAAGGAAAATTGAAAAGCAAAAAGACAATGTGGGGGTGGGGTTCTCCTTAAATTGTGCACAAAGCGTAAGTAAAAGAGTGATAAAAAGTGCGCAGTTGATTGGGGGGATAATAACTAAGGTTTGCCCCCAAAATTGTGTTTTTTCGTTCTTATTTTTTTATTTTTTTATTTCGTTTCCTGGGTTTTATTTTTTTTTCCTTCTTAATTTTACTTTGCAATTATAGGTGGATTTGTTCGGGGGGGGGGGGGGGGGGGAGGAATTTGAATTGTTTACGAAGGAGCCGGTGGTAATGGGGAGTTCCATGAACTGATTGGAATTTGACCATTTGATGGATTTACTTGGTTTTGTTTTTCTTTCTTTTTTATTTTAATTAATTCTTTCCTTTGTAATCTGTAGCTCACAAACAAAACAATCCACTCGTGTCCTGTCCTATTAAACACATGTCTTCGTTGCTTGTCCTTTTAAATTGTCTATTTGTATAAGCTTTTTTAATCCTTTTTATTGCAATGGCCAAGTGAAGCCAACTAGGGAGTTAGAAATTTTCATTTAAAAATTCCAACCACTTGTTTCGTTCAGCTAATGTACAAAGCCGAAACCAGACATGCATTGGTTACTAACCATGTGCCCCACTTGGGAACTAACCTAGTTTAATGGTCATAAGCTCATAATTATTCCACCTAATTGATTAGAAGCATATTCAAGAATGGAATGAATGCCGCTCGAGACGAAATCAGAGGCCTAGAGGCGCCACACGTGGCGGACCAGTCGCACATGATGCTGATTAGGGGGCAGATTGGAGATTTAATGTTTCACCGGGTAAAATTTTTGTCTGTTTATAGTAGCCAGAGAAAGGGTGAGAGACAGGCTGGCCGGCATTCGTCACCCTTTCCTTTTTCTAGAGAAAAGCAAAAAAAAAAGTGGAATTTTCTTCTGACAATCATTGGTCATTGTCTTCGACGTGGCTGGGCTGATAACCGCTTAATTTATTGAACCTAGATTCAACTGACTCAGTATTCCTTACCCGCATGCAATTTCGTCCTTGTATTGTATTATATTTCACTCAAACCGTGAAAGTTATAGCTGCGGACTTGGGAGTTATTTTTTATTTTTTATTTTTCACAAGGAAAACAAGTAGTAAGCAGTGATGCTCCAGCAGGCAAATGGTCAAAATAGTTAGGGGAGTTGTGCTGTTTTGGGTTTGAAAACGCATCGAAATCTGCTTTTCAATAAGGTTTTGGTCGTATGCAAGTATGTGTCCGTCACGTTTTAAAGGCTCCCATGGTGTCATGCATGTAATTACTAGTTCTTTTTGTTGTCCTGCGAATAATGGTGCCAACCCAGACCCATTGGAACAGTAGAACACCAAAGACCTTGGCTGGCAGTGCCTAGTGGAAATAATCCCCTCTTGCAAGATACTATCTGATCCAAAGGCGCAGGTAACGCGCCACCTCTTGCGGTTACCTTATAGCCATCCCTAATGTGTGGAATACACAAAATAAATATCATCTTCATAAGATATCTACTAAGATTATAAATTGAAATGTGTATAAATATTCCGTGAAGCTTGTAATATTAGTATTTTTTAAGAATTTTGTAATTAGTATTATATTTTATATTAATAAATTTGATCAACATATTAAAATTTATTGACATACTAACAATTCATTAAAAATTCAATTAAAAAATTTTTACCACATAAAAAATATATTTTATAATTAAATCTCTTCAATCAAACTGTCAAATGAAACCTAAATAATTGTACTATATACGATACGTAAATTAAGAGGAGATAAGAGAGACACCTAAACTAAGAGATGATTAAGAGAGAGGCGCGTGCCACGGTGGCGAAAGCAAGTTTTCGGAGTTTGTTGCACCGAAAGTGCGCGCTAGCTAGGCTAGCAGCACTTTTGGTCGGCTTCAAAATTGACTCTTTACTCTTTTGTACGTTAAATAACTATATGCTGGTAATCTCAAAATATCAAGAAATAGTTATATGGCTTTGCCCCATTGCCTGGTCTTTTAGCATTGGCAACAAAAAAACCCCTAACGTATTGTCTGATTTTAAGGTTTGACCTCATCTTTGATTAGTCTTAACCCTGAATGAGGCTGTCTTTTTCATTTCATTTCAAGCCAAACTGGAAATTTCTCCACATAAGATAGTATTGAGATTAATCAAGAATATATGATAACACTCTTTCATGTGGGTAATGTGAGTTTTTAAGTCTAGCTTCTTCTTAGAAAACCCTATCACATTTTCTTCACTTATCAATTTATTTTTATGATCGATTAAGAGTTTTGAGTGCTTTAGAATATTAGGTTTTGAGATAACTATAAAAATTGTAGTAGTTGACAATCCTTGGACATCATCAATTATAAAAATCAAGAATGATTTTGGCGACAAATCATTTACAAAAGATGCAAGGCTACATGACTACACGTATCAAATTTGAGGTCCCAATTTTTTTTTTTTTTGCAGTATCTCTTTTGCTGAGAATAAAAGAAAAGGCCCACTTATAATCAACAAAAACTCTCTCACATCAACTCTTTAGATGGAAATGAACAGAATCATGGAAAATAACATGATTACCATCAGGAAGTAGTGGTGACATTTTAGAGAAAGAGGGTTTTGGAAATTATTAGTAACACTGAGAGAAAGCCAAGGGATGGTACACCATTTGGAAGAAAGGAAAAGCACCTTTAGCCCTATTGGCCATTGGCAGCTTATATCAATTATGTTGTGGTCCCTGCATTGAATTATGAAGATACCTGGAACTAATCTCAAAATTAAACCAATAAACCAAAGTCGTCTCACTTCTGGAGTTTATCTTATAGTAAAAAGTTTACCTAAATCAAAATGGGAATACAAATATGTTTTGAGTTTTAATAAGGGATTAATTTTTCATAAGAAAGAAAAAAAAAAACACTTCAGAGAAATAGGCAAATAGCCCTTTTTTGTGCATTGCATTCTTCATTCTTCAATGCAGATTTAAAACAACAGGGTAATTTATTCCACCATAGCTCACGTAATTTTACAGGCCATGGCTGGCTTTATTTTACCATGATGAGTATCCAGTTGACCCAATCTTTTTTTTCCCCCTCAAATACAGTTCACCTAAACTTTACCCTATTTAATACTCATGATGTCTCTTTATGGTCTTTTAAGGTTGTCTTTAACTTGGTTAAGCGGACAGGTCTTGGTCTTAATTTAACAAAGTACAATAACATTCATGTTTTCTTGCATATATCTCTGTCTTCACTCCTATGATAACCAATTCAATATGAGTGTTTTTGGTGACTAATTGTTTAGTGTTGATTAAGCTGGTCTTTGCTGCTCATCAACCAAAAAGGGAAAAATATATAGCTAACAGACAGGTTTTTGGAGTTTGGCTGATAGAAACATACTTGTTGATTATCTTAAAGACCAAGCCAAGCAGTTTCTTGCCTTTTAAGCTCATCTTTGAATCCATATCACTTGGCTATTATAAACTTACCTCAGTTGCTGTTGGCAGTAGTCCTCAAACAAAAAATGCAAGTCACAAGGGAAAAAAGCTAGCCATTTAACTTGTATGGCATTCCAACCATAATCATATTTAACATGGAATTTAAATCACAAAACTCCATTTTTCTGTTAGTTGGATCTGCCAAGATAACTTCAACTCTCAAGGTTCCTTTCCTTAGCCCTCAAATATTCTCACAAATCACATTCATTAGACAAACCATCACCCATAGAAATCTCACCAACCTTAGCGGCCTCATATATTGGATATAATTCATGCCAATTCATCAAATGAAATGTAATGGATTGATTGAACAATAATAAGGTGAAGTACTCAATTAAGGAAGGTAGTTGAAGAACAATCTTCTTCCTTATAAGAACAAGTTAATTAATATATGTATAATCTCATCATACATCTTAAGTCCAAAATTTTAATGATTGTTAATATCTTTATGTAACATAATAAGCTTTACTTTGATGTGATGTCATTTGAAAACAACTTCTCTTTATGGACTTCGCTTGCCCATGAAACAAGGTGCAGTACAGCTTGGTGGCGGTGGTTGCAGAAGCAAAAGCCTTTTTTCTTGCACATGCTATCTCATCTTCATAGGAGACTGCAAGAATGGAAAGATAAGTTAAAACTTGGGTGCTAGGAGCTTAGGATTCTTGCCTGCTAAAAAAAAAAATTTGTATAAAGAAGTTAGTGTCAGTAATTTTAATTACAGCCTAAACCATGGAATGTATTCGTCTTCATCCTTTTTATTGAATTTGGATCTTTTTGATTGAGTTGTTTGAAGCTGAAGATGATCTTCTTCATGAAGAACGATCATAACCACAGGAAGATTGGTCCCCCAACAATTGTGTTGCATTGCATAGGATATTATACTCCTGCACATGTGATGTGATCTGTAGAAAAGTAAAACCAAACGAAGCTGGTGCTGGAAAGAAAAAGGAGAAAATACCCTTCTTTGGATACCAGGAAAAGGCATAAAAAGATTTTTTAACCTTTTTCGCTTTGATAAAGATGTTACTGGATACCTTCCATGTAGCCATCTAGTTTAGCCGCCTGAGAACCTCAAGCGGTGAGAGTGCCACCGACAAGCCCAAATAATTAACTGGACGATCACCTAGGACTTTTAAGTGGTTAAAACACTCCACTTTTTCTGAAAACAAGAAGATATATTGATAGATTGTATTTCCTTAGTACATGAAAATAAAGGTTCATTATGAACCAAATTACCGAATATTATAAATTCGAATTGGTTTTCGATTTTTTTATTTTTATTTTTGCTTTTCACCTTCTTCAGCTTTGTTGATTTGTCCAATTTTTTTAGTCTTAATAAAGGATGAACTTTTAGATTTGAGAAGATCTTAGTTAGATTACAGCATTTATTACAAGCTTCCAAAACTTTCATCTGAGATTGTTTTAAGCAAAGCACATAAAGAAATATGTGCTAGACAGGTTCAGGTAATGTCTCAACTTTCAAGATTTGCCGAGGTAGTATTTAGTGGTATTGATTTATGAAAAAACCAACCAATTAGTTATAAGTTTTTTTTTGAAAATAAAATTCACTAGCGTTTGTAGTCCAACGGTTAGGATAATTGCCTTCCAAGCAATAGACCCGGGTTCGACTCCCGGCAAACGCACGTTAATGAATTTTTTAACCTCAAAATTTTCAACATAGATTTGTGATCCATAACAGAGTTTTCTTCCCCAACATTTTCAACATAGATATTTTGGACTTTGTTAGTTGTCATGGTATTGAGCAATGGAATTTGGTTGAAAATGATTACTCTGGAACAATATAGGTAGAGAGTGTTGAAACTCATAGCATAATACTAAAGTAAGCAAAATACGAGCTTAGAATGATCCCCAGCAGTTATAAAAAATAGAACAAAAATCTAAAACAGAATGAACCAAAGTAAAAGCTAAGACACTAGCTGGCAGATTCTAAGGTACATTCAGATCAAAGATTGACTCCTATTTCTCCTTTGGCTTCACTCTCTGACTATGTATTCCGGGAGTCATATTGATTCTGGTTCTGGATGTGTAGTATTATTGCAAGGACAATTACAATGATTGCAGTAGTAATATTTCTGACCTCAGAATATAAACCTGAACTTGTGCTAAGATTATGATGTTCACTGTAGCTATAGCCTTTATCAGGAAGAGGATCTCTTACATAGCCATAAGCATGCAACACTACTCTCAATGTTGTGAAGCACACCTAATAAAATTTCCTTTACCTTCAACTCGCCGCAAAGTGTTATTGATAATCTGAGGAAGCAACAAAAAATCTTGAACGAGACCAGCATAATCATCCATCTCTACGAGCCATTCAAGCAGCCTTTCGGTGTTGCCTTTCATATAAGAATATTTTTTAGCAATGGGCAGTGTTTCACTGGCACTTGTCATAGAAATTTGTGTGAGAAGAAAACCCATCAAATGAACAATTACAGTAATCAGAAAAACTTTCTTCTCTCTACGGATTCGAACTTTCTGTTTGATGCAAGATTCCAATACTACCTGAGAGTCTTAGGTAAGAAACAGTGCAACTAGTAAAAGTATCTTGGTCATGCTGTCAAGTACATCAAACCGTTCAAACTTGTTGAAATTTATGATCCAGAGCTGTTAGATTGCAGA
This sequence comes from Durio zibethinus, assembly GCF_047325235.1. Taxonomy (NCBI): domain Eukaryota; kingdom Viridiplantae; phylum Streptophyta; class Magnoliopsida; order Malvales; family Malvaceae; genus Durio; species Durio zibethinus. The sequence continues at coordinate 29,236,275 of NC_143167.1, read as the reverse complement.
ACCTTCCATCTGAAAAGAATTTCATTTCCAGTGATTAGAGGAATACAGTAGCCAAGAGCCTGGATAGCAAGCATGACAAGAAATACTTCACTGCATGAAACAGTGTTCTTGGAGTAAGGCAGCTGGCTGTGTGTGAAAAGTATGGACAGAGTGAGCACCAGAAGTCGAAGTATGCCCCCAAAAGTTTTTTGGAAACTATGTCCTTTTATTTTTTATTACAAGAAATTGGATTAGTTTTCAGGTTGAGTTGACTGACATGAAGGGGGTCTTCCTCACTTCTTTTGCTGCTAAAGGAGATTTTCACCCTTGGATTTATTAGCCACCGTGCATTTTCAGGAGGATACTCTACACTCACTTCAAAGTTCAAACTGACAATCCATTCCTCCTTCAAGGTTCGTTCCCATTTTTGAGATCTTTGGAAGATAATCCCTGCAACCAACTAGGTGCATCTTTCCTAAAATCTGGTTATATAAACCTTCAAAGACAAGTGAAATATTGCTGTATTGTTGACTAGTAATGGTGAGTTGCCCTGAAATTTCAATTATGTCAGAATCAGAAGCAGACAACTGATCCTCAACCCGTTGCTCAATGTTCGTTCTGTGTTGATACCAGTATTCTCCAAAAAGTGAACCTATGGACAGTACTTGAATTTCAACCTTTGTCTTATGCGCTTGGTCACTGGAAATGAGATTAAGGGTAGAATGCATTTGAAAAGAGAGCTCATCAGCTAGATGAGAGAGGTTGGCAAGGTCACTACGACTGAATGATGGATGCTGGAGTTGTAACTTTCTCCAAATTGCTCGTAGTAATGAGAATTTTTTTGACCAGGAAAGTGACTTTGCTAGACTTTGAACACTTGTATGACCATTTGAGATTCTGACGAATTGGTGTATACGTATGATATCTTTAGGACACCTACCTTTTCAAACAATAATGAAATATGTGAGCCATTGGTGCTGGAAATAGTCCCAAACATGATCCTTTGCTGCTTAAAGGAGATAGTGCAAGGAAAGTACAAGCAAATTCGTGTGTTGCATTCAACTGCGCTTGCACTTTCAAATCCAAGACAGCCAATCATGCGGAGTTGCCCTTCTGAAGATCTCCATATTCCCTCGGCAGAAATGGTTGTGCCAGAAAGACCTGTTCTCTCTTCTGGTAAATGTCTGTCTTTCCATGAATAGTAATGAAATAATCTGAAGACAGCAAATACCTTGCTATTTCTGACATTATTTCGGTGTATTCCAGGTTCACACCTCATTTGCTGAATGACCAGCTTGAAGTTGTCAAAACATCCAATAGTGGACTTGATCTCTTTTCCAAGAAGAAGAGGGCCCAAGTGACTGCCATTATTATCTGCATTAAAAGATTCCGAATTTGGCACAAAATCAAAAATATGATTGATCACAAAATTCTGAAGCATGTCGCAAAAGTCATTTCCTGCAAACATTTGGATATCTTTATCTACCATATTGCCTTGGTATGGATATGGGCTGCATGCCTTCAAGAGTTCTTCAGCACCAAACTGGTATTTAGAATGTTCGCCTAACTGAACTCATTCGGACTTCATCAAAGTATTTCAAATTTGATTTTTCATGTAAACTTACCATTTCTCCACAGATACCTCTAGTAGTCAAACTGAAGGCTATAGCGTAACGAAGAACCAGCATTATTCTATCATTATTAGCTAGAGGAAGCTGATATTTATATTAATTATCATATTCATCCATAAGTTCCAATGAGTCAATTTGATTTCTTGTAGGCTTTGTTGCATTGCCTATCAGACACATCAACCTCTCTCCTCTATTCTCCGTAGAATATTCAATATAAACCCCTTCAAAGAGAATGGTGATTGTGGAGCTTCCAGGTACCGTCTTAAATTTTGGAGACCATTCATAAGGCTTGTATGTAAAGGAATTATCTCGAGTTATGCTTATGTTCATAATCCCACTGACACTAATTGCATTTTTTGATTGATGAACTGGATCAACGTCCATCACCCAAAAAGAAACTAACTTTACAAAAGAGTGGCCACCTTGATCATTCCTTTGCAAATCACTGTCATCGAATGGCATCAATGGAGCTCCAACAGACTGCTGATCCCAATCTCCATTTAGAAAAGAAAGCTCATTTTTTATTCTGTTGCCTCTGTCATCATGAGGTCTTAACTCAGATGCCAGTGATAGGATAGATTCACGGTTTTCTTCAATCTCAGAAAAACGATTGTAACCGTATATGATGGAAGGATCATCCAGGGTCTCTAAATCCCACAACAGAGCGGAGAAGCTGATCATAACCAGAGATAATAGTGTCCATAGCTGAAGCAAAAGAGGCAGAATTTCACTACTGGACAGAAATGAAGCCAATTTTCAACTTCCAAGTACCTATCTTCTACAAAAGGTGTTATAATCAATACAAGATAAAGCAAAAGAAGGATATAAATGTTTCGGTAAATCAGGAAAAAAAAAATTCATGTACTTGTCTTCCCTGGGGTCCTTCAAATGACTAAAAGAAGAAATAGGAAGAGAAAGTAACAACGCTAAAACTCATGATAAACTAACCTAAGCCTGCTTTCCGATGATGTTTTCTACTTATGTGCTTCTTGAGAAAGAAAGCTTGGATCAATATCAACTATCATCGGACAATTTAGCATGCTTCCTGCTAGTGTACTGCTCTTGATCTCATTATCATAACACTAATAACCCTGTGATAATAAAATAGTGGGGGAAACGACCACTGAATCACCATAACCTGCGCAGTAAACAAAGCCGAATGTGTATGATAGTGCAAGACATTGGATGAGAATTAAGAATATTATATATGAAAAGAACAACTCTGCATCACATGGTTGACAAGTCTAGGTCAATGCTAATGTTAAGAAACAAATCTCAGACTGATTCTAAGTAAACTTTATTTTCCTTATTTTTTTGTTACTTACTCCCGGCAATCATCTGCAGTTCTGCACCTATTTGTGAATGAATTGATGCTGTCAACCAGGTAACTTACACAAACTAGGTAAGACCTGTATTGAAGAATTTTAATCAACTACTTCCATTGAGACACTAGCTTGGCATAGGAAAGAGAATTTGACACTTAAAGAAATTGGATGCTCCAAATAGAATAGTTAAATCCTATATGCTCAAGGTTTCCCGGCTAGCATATTTGATTGAGATAAACCATTGGTTTTAAACTTTTCCTTTTTTGTAAGATCAGGCCACGGTTGGCTATATCCTTCTCTGGAGTATAGCACAGTATGTATGACTCAATCGAGGCTCCTGATTTCTGTTCTTTGAATATTACTACTTAATTTCTTGCGAAATACATGTCAAATTGCAATTGGTAACTCTCAAGACGATATTTTATGTTATCATCGAATTTTAATTCCTTTACTTGAAGAGAATCCCAGCATTAGAGTTGGCTCCACGCAATACCAATCATCATTGTGAGCGTTAAGATGAGTAGAATCCTTTAAAAAAATCTTCGAAAAGCAATATCTTCTAAGATGTCTCGACGTTGAACTATAAGAGCCTGAAGGCTAATTGGGTTAAAATGGAGAGGATCGCCTTCATTTCTAAGGCTAGTGATTTTCATCTTCACCATGGAAATTTTCAACCATTGTGTGTTTTCAGGATAGGGTCCAATTTGCTGTGGTCCGTATATCTAGCCTTGAAATTAAAATTCGGCATAACATTGAATTTTAGTCCGGAAACAGTGTAAGAATCGACAGAAGCCAGAGCCATTAAATACCTTGTCACCATCTTCAATCATTGCATGTTGGTCAACTAGTGGACCACAAGTTTCTTACCTAAGCAAATGTGGACGAAAAGTCCATACTGGAAAGTAGATATAGAAACATTACCGAAGTGTGTAAAGCTTTATCTGCCATTTAAACTTATTATTTCTCCCCTAATTGCTCTTTCAGTCAAATATTTTGGAATAGAGAAGAACAAGTAACATTTGTCCACCTTGCATAACATGGGACAGATCATTATCAATAAGACCATATTTGTTGGCTAGATTCAAGCCTGTTAGAGGAAGGAAGAGTTGAGTTTCCTATATAAACCCCTTCAAAGACAATTGACAAAGCAGATAAACCAGGGATCATAAAGAACTCAACGTACCATCCAGGATGAATTGAACCATTCCTAGATATAAGTATAGTAGTCATAATTCCACCAAGACTGACTGAATTTTCAGACTGATGCAAGGGAGGATGCAAATGATATAATAGAGTGTTCATCGACATTCCTAAAGATTGGAAAATAAAAAAAATTTTAAAAAAATTTCTCCTAGACACCCTCAGTATTTTATCCTGGACATCCCGGAATTTTCCCTGGAACTATCTTCCTTAATTCTTTAATACTCCACTCACTGTCACTATTTAATACCCAATCACAGCTCACAGTCAGTCAACATCCAACATCTAGCAGACACCCACTGCAATAAGTGGACACCCAAAAAAAATCCAAGATGAGCCGCTGGACTGATGAACGGGATTGACATTCTTCACGTTAAAAGAGACCAATTTTGATGGAGAGGCAGAGGAATTGTTCTTTGGAATGTCACTGTCATCAAATGGCATCAAGTGTGCTCCACCATTAACCAGTTACCAATCCCCATTATAGAAAGACAATTCATCGTTGGGCCTATAGCTTCCACTATGATCAGGTTTCAGCTCAGCGACTGAGGTTAAATAAGGACTGCAAAGCTTTTCAATATCAGGAAACCAAATTATTTTCGTAGACTACTGAAGGGTCATCCAAGATGTCTTCATAACAAGTTGTGGAGCCAATTAACATGAAAATGTAAGGCATGGTTCTAAGCCCAAGAACCAAATTCTGCATCTTCATGACAAGGAAATCTACTATTTCAATTCTCTATCCTAAATAAAGCACTAACATGATTTGTGTATGGGAAGTTTGCAAGCGTTCATGCAAGAAAACAGTGACAAAAACACAGCGAAAGTGATAGGTGGCAGGTCCCCAAAAATGAATCCTAAAAGTTTATTCATAACCTTGCAAGTCCAGCACAATTGAAAGCGAGAAAGACAATTAATAAAAATGTATATTTAATGAAGTTGCCAGAAGAAGTTGGCAAATAATAATGTATATTTAATGTTTAATCCATTTCAAACAAAAAGAAAGTAGAAGACGGATGGGTCAACGCCAGAAAGCAAAACCCAAAAAAAAAACAAAGAAATCGTTTAAGCTGGATAGACAACGCAAAATATGCACATCCCGATATATTGAGCACAATGAGGCCTTCCCCAAAATGTTTAAGCTTTTATGGCATATAGTCTACTCTTTGAAATGGGCCTTTGACTGAATCCCTTGACCACCACACAGGGCCAAGAGTCTATCGCCAATGCCCTCCCTTTTTTTCTTTGTCATTTACTCTTTTGTTTTATGTAGCATGGATATATTGGAATAAGGGCTATGGGCTCAAGGTGGCCTACTAGAATCCACGTAGTGGACTATCGAATATTAATAGTCGAACAAAGGCACTTTATTCTAATTTTAATTCTCAGAACATTTAAATTCTGAAAATTATAATTATTATTCATTATAAGTTGTATTGTAATATTTCTTTTGCAAAAATACAATTCTTTCGAAGGGTATCTTATTAACAGATACGTTTACGTAGTTTATAAAAGGATTTTTCTACTTGAAGTGTTTAAGACTTTATTGCATTATAAAGTCTTTAAAAAATATTTTTTATTTTATGTACTGTCCGTTTTACAGATATTCTATACTGTCCTTTTTTTTTAGAAAATATATTATACACATTCAGTTAATCTCACAATGATATTTTATAAAAAAATTTAATTTTAAATATACTTTTAGGATTAAATATATTTACTTTTTAATGTATTTTAAGATTTTAAAATTAAGTTCTTATGAGGTGATTCAGTGTATCAAATAGAAACTTTAATAAAAATTTGTAATGCCTCAAAGTGAATATTTTAATCACTTGTTCTCCATTATTTTTCTAACAGTTCCTCCATCATTAGTTGTTTCTCAAATTGAGTAGGTCCATTCCATTGGCTTTCTTGACACTTAGTAGTAAAACTTATCTAAACTTAGGTTGGTAGGAAAGAAAATCAAAGAAGAAATAAGGTACTCTAGCCTATAGGAGAGCTTAAAAATTCTATTGGATCAGATAAGGATATTGCATAGATATGTATATTATATATGATGAGATAATTTGGGTATTAATTAATAATACAGCACATTCAACAACGTTAGGAGGTGACACATTTAGGTATGGAATTTTGTTTTCATAGTGTAATTCAAAGTGTACTTTGTGTTGACACTTATGACAACAACAGGTCAAAAAATATTTATTAATTACATAAAAAAATTCCAAAATTCCTGTCTTCAACCACACTCTAATTCCTCCCCCTTTTTCCAACTCATCTTTTAGTAAGAGGCCGACCAAAGATATTCTAATTCCATCCTCCACTCTCCTCCTTCATATGCTTTGTATATATATGTATTTGCATTCTCTATTATTATCTATGGTCAAACTATACTCTTTAATAGTTTTTGAAAAGGAGTGATGATTGTGTGGCCAAAAAAAAAAGGGGAAAATTAAACCTTAATTAATTAACTCAACATATATTAATTAATAAAGCTTCTACCTTATGTATGTCATTAATATGCAATCCATTATACAGAAGAAGATATGCATCATCGTAAATTCCATAAACTGTATTTCCATGTGCATTTTATAGAAATAATAATTTATAAAAGGTTAATTTTAAAAGTTTTGTCGTTTTTTATGAAAAAAATAGTAATCTGAAATAAAGGAAAATAATTGTATACATATCATATATATATTTTTAGTAAAAAAAAATTCAAAGATAAATAGGTTGCTCAGTTTCTCAAATCAGAGTAAGATGTACCTGACAGCCTAAAACAGGTGATTGCAGGTCGTGCATTCGAGATGATCCTAATAAATGACCACCAACAGGACTCGAACCTAAGACTTCTTCGTCGTGGGCTACAATTTAACCATTAATTTCTTGTGCTTGATTTTTTTTCATCTATAATATAAAAAATAAAGGATAAAAATAAAATAACAAGTCTACTTCAAATTAAATGTTATCCAAAAATTAAGGAAGGAATTTCAAAGGATGCTAAAAAAAAAAATCATTCAAGTTCATGCATGAATATATTATGTATAATATTACAATTATGAATTATGAAAAAGACTGTTTTTTCCTTCCCTTTTCTTCGCTTTTTTTCCTCAAGTACTTACACCTCTCATCATCATCAACTATTATTCAATCCAACAAAACTAAGAAAAGCACAAACTTTTTTACATTAAGATAAGATAAGCATGAAGCATCTAAATAATGCAATTCCCTAAAGCTATGCAATTATATATCAATCAATTCTGATGCTAAAGCAAACGACGACGAATCTATCATAAATGAATTAGGGAATTTAGTAGAACAATCAATTTCTCATCAACAATCACAATTTTAATGATTCTCTCTATCTCTCTCAAACAGAAATGAAAACCTTACAACCCGTAAATGTAACCCTCATTGGCTTTCCGCAAAGCTTAATTAAAGAATATTTCATTTCATGCAAACGTATAAATGGTCGTCGTTGTTCCATTTTCATTCTTTAATTATATCTTCCTTCTTCTTGAGCCAACTTGAATGGAACTTTGAAATTCTTATGATTTTTATTGATAACAAATTGAAGTTTTTGGCTTGGCATATATGTACATATAATTGGATTCACAAGAACAGAATCTCACATTTCTTATCTTCCTTTGAAAAACTTTCATCATATTATTCTAAGTATCTAAACCCCTTTCAAAGCATCACTATATATATATATATAGATAGTTGCATTTATTTGGACGTCATTTAATTTTCTCATTTTTAATTTATTTTGTTCAATGATCATATGAATTTCTTAAATTATTTATTTATGTTAATTAGGTTAATTGTACTTAAATACCTGATGAGCTCATCTCCAGTACTATCTAAGCGGAGTGTTCATCAGCAAAATCCTTTCGTTATATTTATAAATGATTTTTTTGCCAATTTACAACAAAACCAAGACCAATTAGCTAGGCAAGAAATTAATAAAGAGAAATCAACAGAATTGTGAAAAGAAGAGAAGTTGTACACTATATACTTCTTTAATTTATAATTTCTTATAAGGTTTGAGAGAAGAAATAAAGAAGTGAGATGCAAATAATAAAATTACAAGATATATTGAATCGCTTTGTGTTATTAATTCAAGAAATATAATTTGGCCAGGTTCTCTCTTTCTCTCTCTACAAACAGTTAGAATAATAGGCTCCGTTTCATAAACACTTTTTGCTTTTTGTTTCTAGTTTTTTATTCAAATTTTATTTTTTTTCATTATTTATTTTTTTTAAAATACAAAAGCATTTATAAAAAAAAAAATCTTAATTACCTCTTTCTTTATATATATATATATATATATATATAATTAAGACCTAAATCTTTTCTTTGTTCATATAATTATAATCATATATAAACTTTGGATCCTTCTTTTTCCAAATATTCAATTGGCATAACATAGGAAACTTTGCCTTTGAATGAAATAGTGAATACCCCCCTTCCTTTCCCAAAAAAAAAAAAAAAAAAAAAACCCAGTTTTCCCAATTACTCCTTATGGAAGCTTTTTGTATGGTAAAAGAGGGGGGAGTGTTATGGTAGGCTACTAATTAAAAAGTAGCGGATAGACTGTTTACAGATACGCTTTTTCCCCATTAATTAATCCAACAAAGTAATGTACAAACCCAGGCCATGTGAATCTCCAAACCTTCATCAATCAACTAATCAAATTAAAAACCATAGGTTTAGCTGTTTGTACTACTTTTATATAAATAAAATAACATGCCAAAAGAGGGAAACTAACACCTTCATAATTTATAAGTCTTTTCTTGGTAGTTGCACCAAGTTACTTAGTTAATCAAAAAATTAATATTTATATACAATCGATTTATCTTATTAAAACAAGTATTTTAATTTTTTGAGTCGATAAACTCAAAAATAAAATAACGTTAATGATTAAATCGGAAAACGAATATGAAGGAAGGTGGCATACAGGTTGATGATTGAGGACGCAAAGACGCTGCCAAGGACTAGCCGCAAAGGCAAATCAATTTTTTTCTACATGTGCTAAATTAGATTGGAAAATTCACCAATCAATAAATGACACATAATCCAAATCCAAATGCCTCCTTCCTTAGAAGAATTTAGCTTTGTATTTGTGCTAGACGAATTTCTCTTTTGATTCCCAAAAAGGAAAATTATGTACTACACCAATGTTAACACAACGAAGAACATCGTGCTTCACGTTAACCCCCACAACTTTCCCTCTTTTTTTTTTGTGATTGTTATTATTAATTAAAATTTTATATGTTTTAGTTGAAAAATATACATGTACTATTATCAATTATTAATATTCAATGTTTTTTTCTAATTTATACAGCGTTACAAAAAAGAAGACCCCATTGTGGATTGTTGAGTATTTTTAGAATGGAATTTAAAAGAAAAAGGGTGGGAGGAATATTCGGGGCTCCATGTTTACACCAGACAAAAAGGATATTCATAAGGACGATATGGGGGAATATCGGTGACACGTGTCACGAGGAGAATCTCTTTTGTTTTCTTTTTCTTTCCTTTGCTTTCAGCTCCTTTCCTTTCTTTTCTGTCTTAATAAAAGATAGAGAGATGAGAGAATCTGGAGAGAAAGGGCATGGGTTAGAGTCTTGTACCAGAAGAGAGTGGTTTTGGATTTTAGAAAGAGACCCACACCAAAACCATCATTGTTATGGCCACTGCTTTCTTTCTCTTATGCTGCTAAGCAGATAAGAGAGATTAGGGGTAAGGGAATTCGATTCAGTCTCTATTACAGAAACAACTTTGCCTTTAATTTACTTTGGTGGAAAAGGCATTTCTTACAGTTTTCTCATCATCCTGTATATCTTTCCTTTTGGCTACTTCCCCATTTATTCCATGCACGCAGGACAGGCCCATCCGTATCTTTTTCCCCTCCCCCTGCATGGTATCCCATGCACACATCGTTATTAAGCACCACGTTTTTCATACTATAATTATATATATAGTATTTAATAAAGTCTACTTCGGATTTTTTTTACAAGAGAAATGTTTTGGGAGGAGAGAAGAGATAGTTTGGGTTCAAACGTAAAGAGCACGTGTCTCATCACAAATGGTCTTTTTTTTTTTTTAATTTATTTTGTGATATATATAAAAATATATATTTTATTATTTATTTTGTTTTAGATATATATGTATTATATTAATCAAGTAATTTTTTATCTTAATTTAAGAAACTTATATTTTAAGCTCCATATAAAATGTCAATGTAACACTCTTTATTGGATTTTTTTTCCTTTTTTACTTATTTTGATTTTTTTAATTTTTTCATTTATCCTTTTTTTTGTTTTTGGTATTTATTTTTAAAAAAGTTAATTTTATGAGAAATGAGGCCAATTAAAATATCCATATTTCATTCTTGTTTTTTTTTTCTTTCATTTCATCTTTTTTAATTTGATTAAATTTTGCAATATATATATATATATATATTGTGGATAGCCAAACCAAGCAATTCAAAACATGACACTAAAACAAAAAAAAAATGAAAGTGAGACAGGATTACAATTTTAGTAAAAATTATATATGCAATTAATAAAAATAAAAAAATTTTGTGTCAACAAAAATAATAATATATAATTTTCGTATAAAATACAATACAAATATATAAATTTTTACTATTTTATATGATATAAGTATACGAATTGATAAATATACTCATGGCAAAGCATGGGCAACTTTCTAGTATATATAACAAAGTACATGCATATACAATAAAAATAATAAAATATAGCATTTATTATTAACTAAATAATATTAAAAGCAATATGTAGAAAAAAGTGTGGTTGAGAAGTCAACATAATTATTTGCTACAATTATTCTTCCGATATTTTGAGAAACATTTTCATCAAAATTTCTTAATTGATGGCTTAAAATCTAAATTAAACCCTTTAAACATTAGTCATAGTACTAAATGAATCCCATAAAAAATAGTTAAGGTCTCGAATACCTAAATTAAAGTTAGTTGAAGATCTAAACAATGAATCCCTAAAAGAAAAAGCCCAATTAACCCAAAAATATATTTTGAAAGCTAAAAGTGATCCTTAATTATATAATCAAAGACCTCAATTATCCTCAAAATAATATTTTATGCCACATCTTAGTTGGCACAAAATTATGCACCAAAATCTTGAATGATTCTATTAAATTAAGTTGGGATAACACAAACACATCAATTAAAGTAAATTGAAGTTCTAAATAATCCTTAAAAAAAATACAAAATAGCCAAATTAACCAAAAAACATATGTTAAAAGTCAAAAGTGATCTTAAATTATATAATTAAATATCTCAATTACCTTTCAAATCAAATTTTAATTGACATTGTATAAATGAGTGGGGATAACTTTAATATATTGTATAGATAATTAAAAATGTTATAGTCATAGTATGTTAATTTTCTAATCCATCAATAATCAATATACTGTCTTCTTTTTGGCCTTTTCCGTTTCATTTTTCTTTTAACCTTTTACAAGTTGCTGCCAAATGAGTAGTGCTGCCAAGAAAAGTAGAGGAACGAACCAGGTTTGTTCTCCATTACGCATGGAATATATATATATATATATATATATATATATATATATATCTCAAAGGACTAATAAAATTATCCAACTTCAAACCAAAAAGACTTGGAATTCTCCACTTATTTTCAGATTGTGGGTTAGTCATCATATGCATGCTAAGGAATATATATTACCAATATATCAGCAAATTAAGTAAAATAGGGTCTAATCAAGCTGAGGAATTACTTGAACTGGCCATATATATCATATCAATCGGTAATTGGCCACGACAAAAGAAATGTTCCGACCCGAATATGATCCGAGCTAGTGAGTAAAGAGGTGAAGGAGGTTCATATTTACATATACGAACCTCACAAAGGAAATGTTCTAATTTGGGAGAGAATCTTCTTACCTTCCTTCCCACTTCATTAAAGTTAGTAGCAGAAGAAGATTCCCGGGTCTTAAGCTCCTTTATCATTTTTTTGTATGGGATTTTCGCCTTTAAGCCTTTTGTGGGTTGTGTTCCCTTAATTTAGAGTCGTAGAATTGGAACTAAGATATTCCTTTCTTAGAGGCAAATATTATATTCTTTTGTGATGAATGTTGTTTCGTTTTAGATTAGATATTCTCTCTCTTTCTCTGAATTGCACTCAATTTTAGGGCAATTATGCAACTTTTGAAACCATAAAGAAAGTTGCATGCATTGGTGGATTGATACTAAACATCTTCTGAATATGTCCTTTTTCTCTCTCCAATATGGTGGGTAAAAATTACTAAAATGTTAACAAAAATATGTAAATGCAGGTGTAGGCTCCTTTGCAATTTTTATTAATTTTATTTTTTATAAAAAAGACGAGAAAAGATTATATGTATTGATATTTAAGTTCCAAATTTATTAAACATTACTTTTTAAAAATAATCATATAAATTAATTAGATTAAATTTTATAAAGGTTGTTTTCCATTAATTAATCTTTAATGAAGATGAAATTTTAGGTACCAATGCCTTTATTAATTTCATGCCGTACACGTGTCCAACATCCGATGTTTGTTTTGGTGATTGGAGGATCTTTCCAAGGTAAAGCTAAACAAATTACAAATGTGAATTGGATCCTAAATTCCTAATAGTTACTACCATATAGCATTAGTATTATCCAACCATTTCTTTTGACTTTTAATTCTATGTGGCTGTTGCTATCGATTTTACTTCATTTTGGGTCCCATTGGAAATGGTTCTAACCCCTTTTGATGCCCTCTAAGCCATCCATGGATTCGTTATAATCTTGTTCAAGTTAGACAAAATTGCGGCCATTACATATAATAATTTAGCAATATAAAGAACAGAATTGCTTGACAATTGAATTTTGAACCAAATTGATGCTTTAAATATGAACAACTTTCAAAAATCCCACACCGTTAAATGAAGTTTTGGTTTTTTTTTCTTTTGTTGTTTAATAAAGTAAGAGAAGAATCAAAGGTTAATACTAGCTTCCTAACAACCAAAAGTAAATCGGAAAAAAAAGTACAAACAGCGATAAGAAGAATCATCTTTTGTATTGGTGATTTTGAACTTCGTACACAGACTAAGCACATGACTCTTTCCTGTCAGAGCCTTGTTGATTCCCTTCTCTCTCGATCTCTAATTTTTTTTTTTAGCTTTTTCTGCCTTTGTTCTTTGGAAGAAGTTACCATTCCCTCTGCTTTATCGCCTCTCCTTAATTGGCTTTTTCTTTTCTCCTCTCTTTCTCTCTCTAAAACCCCTACTTTATTCCCCTTGAACTCACCCGTAAAAGAGACGATCCTCCCCTTCGAATCCTCCTTGTGTTCACAAACAACATACCTTTCCTTTCTTCCTATCTCTCCTTCTCTCTTTGAACTCAAACCTAGAAAGCAAAGCCGACTACACTCTCTCTTTTGCTCTCTTTTGTTTGTTTTTGCATACAAACAAACCTTATTATTTGTTGTTGCATACAAACAAACCATATTATTTGTTGTTGTTGTTGTTGTTGTTATAGCATGACCAATATTGTTCCAAACAACAACTTTTGCTGAGTAAGAGATATTATAAGTTTCTTGCTGTTTTATTATACATCGAAAAGAAAAGGAGAAAATATGGCATCACCTTCTGAACTATCCCTTGACTGCAAACCCCACAGTTATTCCATGCTATTGAAATCTTTTGGAGATCAGCAGATTGATCAAACCTGGGGGCTTGAAGAATTCCTTTCTCGTCTCGAGGAAGAACGCCTCAAGATCGATGCTTTCAAGCGCGAGCTTCCCCTTTGCATGCAACTTCTCACCAATGGTACGTATCAATATCATCATTTCTTTTCTTTTTTGGGATTCATCTTTCATAAACAGAAAAAGGTTTAGCATATATTTAGGATCTACTACATATATGCTAGGATTAATTTTACCTTGGATTCTTAATATTGTTTTTATAAAAGGGTTTTGTATATAACAGAATCATCGTGATCACCTTAAGATCCAAACTTTTTCTTTTACCGCTATCTTTTTGATTTATAGAAGTTAGGGTTAGCTTTATATTTGTATATATTTATTTGCTAGTCAAATCTCTTTGAATTCAAAGGGGCCGGATATATGCATACATTTTCTAAAAAATCTAAATTGCATTTATTAATAATTGTTTTCCCTTTTTTTTTTCTTCAGCTGTGGAGGCTTCAAGACAGCAACTACATGCATACCGAGCAAATGAAGGATCAAGACCAGTTCTTGAAGAATTCATACCCCTCAAAAACTCAAGCTCGGAGAACTCAGAGAAATCACAAACCATATCTGATAAAGCTGACTGGATGACAACTGCACAACTATGGAGCCAAGCAGGAAACGAATCGAAACCACAGCCCTCAATTACATCACATAAGGAAACTGATATCGGTTTCAATGTTAGTCCCAAGTTGGCCTTAGATACCAAGCAGAGAAATGGAGGTGCTTTCCTTCCATTCTCTAAAGACCGAAACTCATGCACTGCTTCGGCTTTACAGCCTCTCCCTGATCTTGCTCTTGCTTCTGTCAATAAAGATGTGGAAGATAAGAAATGTTCAGAAACTGAAAATGGGATATCTTGTCAATGGAGGGAAAACTCTGGCAAAGTTGGTAATGGTGGAATTGTGATTGAGCAGGGCAAAGGAACCGGCAATACAGCTGATGGGCAAACAACAAATACCAACACTAATACAAACACTACTCAACCTCATAGGAAGGCTAGGCGATGCTGGTCTCCTGACTTGCATAGGAGATTTGTCAATGCTCTCCAGATGCTTGGTGGTTCTCAAGGTATCAACAAATTTTTCTTTTGATTTTGATCATCATGTAACTGAATTCAGTATGAACGTCAAGCTATCATTATCAAAATCATTGAGTCTGGTCTGATAATATTTTGATGATGATTCCAGTTGCCACACCAAAACAGATCAGGGAGCTGATGAAGGTTGAAGGTTTGACCAATGATGAAGTGAAAAGCCATCTGCAGGTAACTCTCTCTCCACTGAGGCATGCAAGGGCATGCAAGAAAGAGCTTTTGTAGTAAACCTGACACAGTACCAACACTGCACCCAATGTCTGATAAATAAGTTAATAAAAAGAATGTCGATGCAAATCTTTTAATCTTATAAGTGATGATTTCCTTTTGACAGAAATATAGGCTGCACACAAGGAGACCGAGCCCAAGTCCACAAGCAGCAGGAGCCCCAACACCCCAGCTTGTTGTCCTAGGTGGCATCTGGGTCCCACCAGAGTATGCCACTGCCGCTGCAGCCGTCCACAGTGGAGCCCCGACCCTGTATGGCGCTCACCACCCAGCAGCTCCCCATGCACCACCTCACTTCTGTGCATCACCTGTTCCCCAAGAATTCTACACTGCGGCTGCAGCTGCAGCTGCAGCTGCAACCCCAGCTCCACCTCCACCTCAGCTGCACCACCACACTCTCCACCACCAACTCCACATGTACAGGGCCACCTCACAGGCCCATAGCTCACCGGAATCCGACATCAGAGAAGCCGGAGACCGTTCAGAGAGCATTGAAGATGGCAAGTCTGAGAGCAGCAGCTGGAAAGGTGAGAGCGGCGACAACGGTGGCGATGGGGATCAGAGAAAAGGTTTAGCTGCATTAAGAGAAGAAGGCGAAGAAAGCAATGGAAGTGAGATCACTCTCAAATTCTAAGAGAGTTTTAGGGTTAGGCTTTAGATATTACATGTAATTTTCTACTATTATTTTCAAAAGAAAAAAAAATCTAAAAATTTTTAAGTTAAATGTTAAGAGAGGGTAAAAATGGCATAAAGGAAAAGTGAGCGTTTGTTTTGTTCTCAATTGACGTCCTTTTGTGCTTCAACGTCTATTCGGGAAAAGATTGAACATTGGCTTATTTGTTTTTGGCGTTTCCTGTGGCTTTTCTCTTTTGGCATGAGGACAGATTTGCCCTTATCTTTTTCCAGATAAGGCTAAAGACAGATGAGGACGCGAGTTCGCACTGTCTTTATTGCAACACAAAAATTTCCATCAGAAGACCGACGATCACTGTTTATATTAGATTTTTTACAAATAAAAAAAAATTTAAGGAGTCTGATACTTACACTACTTAAAAACACTTCTTAAAAAATAATTGTTAAGATTAAAATGTATTTTTAAAATTTATAAATAGATAATGAGATTTTTTAATATAATTTTGAAGAGTATGTAAACATTTTTCAAAAATCAATCATGTGATAAAATAGGATTATATGGATAAAAGCATACATATTGATAGATATATAATTGAATCATTTTTCTTATTTTAGGAAGTGAAAAATCGAATCCTATTCTTTGAATGGGAGATTAGGCATTCATTTCTTCTGGCAAAAAAAAAAAAAAAAAGGAGATTATGCATTAACAAGATAATTTAAATGCCGGAGTTACAAGAATTATATCACTTGAAATATGTGAACAATGACATGAAAAACCATATACTTCCATTCATGATTGAAAGTTTATATATTGGAATGGTGATTTATCTGCATAAAATTAAAAGGAGCTTAGATTTGTCCCTAAGATTTAAGGAACTGAAATTTTGATTTTAAGAAAAAGAGGCACCGAAAGTGTTAAATCCCTTTACACCTTAGCCAGTATTCCAGTCCCTAGAAATAAAATAAAATAAAACTTCCTTGAATATACATATGTGAGCCTAACGTGCTCTTTCTGATCATTGCCTTTTCTTGTTTGATCTCAACAGTGCCTTTAATCTTTGACCAATAATACATGGGACATTCAACATCAACTTTCTTGTTTAATGCATCGACCTGGTCTTCAGCATTTCCGAGGCATAATTTTGTATATACGATTATTACTTCCTGATAAGATAACTTTCTGTCCTCGTATTCATGGTCTTGTTTTTCAGCTGGCATAAGTATAAAATAACCCTTTGCAGTAAAATTAAATAATCTTCAAAAATCTTATCCATTTTACTGCAATTAATTAAACTCTCAAATATTTATTAAATAAAAATTAATTAATTGTTAGAATTCATTTTTATTTAATTAGGATTCAATTGGATAAAAATATATGTTTAACACTTAAATTTGATAAAAATTAATATTCAAAAATTTAATTAGATGAAAATAAATATTTAAACTCTTAATTGATTGCAATAAAAGAATAAGATTTAAATAATTATTTAGCTTTTATTTAGGAGTTTATATATATATATATATATAGGGCTTTTTAATTCAATTGTCCACACCACGGGACACGCTGCCTTCGTCTTGGATAAAGACGTCGGTCCAACAAAACATCTTGGGCTGGGCATATTAGCCGACCTGCAGGTAAGCACTCATCTTATGGGGTGTTTGGTGAGCGTTGGGCAACAGGCCCAAAGCCCCTAGGTCGACCAAAAACCATCCTGGTCTTAATAACAAATAATCCATTCAAAATAGAATTTACACCATCGGATTATATGATATTACATTAATAAAGAACAGTATGGCCTTAATAACATTCTAAATATCAACACATATACATCTAAATCAAGGAGTTATTTTAATGCTAGTTCAATCTCCTCATGCTCTATCTACATAAAGTTATAAGTAACCCAATCAAAAGGTAAAGCTGCGTGTGACATCTTTAAACAAATGACATATCAGAGGATTAGTGAACTTCATCACGAAATCATGCTGTGCCGTTTGCCAAACTGCCACCCCGTACAGCCACATCATCTTCACTCTCTAGCATTGCTGAATCAACCAGCGACTGCAAGGTAAAGTTTAGAGTTAATATAATGAGTGCTATTTTTTCTTTTATGAATGATTCTACAATGCTGCTTTTATCCTCGGTCTGTGGTCCTTGGATAATGAGTGCTACTGATGCTTTTATCACCATGAGGAAACTCAACACTACAAATAACTATTCAGTTACCTTGTTTCAATACCTAAAATACAGAACTAAGATCTATTTCCACCTATAAAGATCCACATAGTACAAGGGTA
This sequence comes from Durio zibethinus, assembly GCF_047325235.1. Taxonomy (NCBI): domain Eukaryota; kingdom Viridiplantae; phylum Streptophyta; class Magnoliopsida; order Malvales; family Malvaceae; genus Durio; species Durio zibethinus. The sequence goes on along the minus strand of NC_143167.1, from coordinate 29,218,130 downwards.
GAAGTATCAATCGTATGCAAGTTCCAAATAATGGGTAGTATGCAATATTTATCTTAGCAATGCAGCAAGAGTCACCAACAAAAAATTTATATATATGACAAACAATAATATGGAATTAATATGGAATCATGTCCTTAAAATACTAACACCACCATTCAAACAAGCATATGTTAGGCTCCAGAGCATGTTTCCAACAAGACAACAGAAAAAATAATAAATAACAAGTGCAAGTAAATCATAATCAACAAAGTGAAAAGGCTTGCCTGAAGTTCTTGTTCACAGCTTTTAAGTTTTTCTCTATACTCCTTTACTTGCAGGAAACGTTTATGCAGCTGCAGGCCATTCATTTAAAGTTAAAGTTTGTGTACCAAAGAGAAAAGGTTAAAAAATTACTACAACCCTATGGCAGTAGAGTATTTCAGAGGATTACCTTAGTTAACTGCATTTTGCGGCATGAAGACAGCTTCTTTGCGGCAACCAATGCATCCTCCAGGGTCTGTATGCATTTATCAAATTCTTAGTAACAAAATGAAGGAGGCCAAATAAACTGAAACCATGGGTAATATCATTAAGATACCTTAGATTTTTTCTGTAAATCCAAAACAATTTGTTTTGTCTCTTCTAACCTCCCTTCCATCAGTGAAATCTGATCAGGCAGAAAATGTTACTTGTCTTTTCCAACCATTATGCAAGCATGGAAATGAAATATATGTGTGTGTGTGTGTGTGTGTGTGTGTGAGCATGAGGATAAAATAGACCCCAACAAATGAAGGGCTGGTTGGACTCTGCAAAAACAATTTGAAAAGTGATATTCTTACTCTAGTGATTGCCATGGTGGTGCAAGTGCAAGAGCGTGTGCAAATTTAACAAATGCATTAGAATGCGCCAAAATGCTATAATATCCATCTAGCTACACAACATTTCTTAGAAAATCAATACTAAAGTCCAAAGATGTAGCAAACCTCTGTTTTAAGTTCTTCACGGTTTTGAATTGATCTTTCCAGTTCTTTTTTCATCTGGAAACAAAACACAATTAACCAAAGGATTACAGGATAACGTGAGTATACATCAAAACAAAAGCTGAGGCTACCTGATTGTAATCATCACTTGAATCTGATGAAAGCCCTCTGCCATGTTGATCATTGCTCATAGAGCTGCAAAATTGATAATTAATGTAAAAGTCTTCTTATATATATATATATATATATATATACTTATATATATATATATATGTAGAGAGAGAGAGAAAGAGAAATAAAACTCGTGTCACTGTCAAAACTGGAGTGATTAATCTGAATAAAAATAATGAAACTCAGCTCATATGAGAACAAGGTCAAGAAGCCATGAAGAATTAATAGAAAGATAGTGAAGAACTCCATTACTGAATGTATATTGTGAAGAAAAACAGTAAGCATTACAGCCTCCATTGCAAAGAATTCTTAAAAAAAAAAAGGTGGGTAGGCAGGGTCTTACCCATTCCGTCTCCTCAGTTGTTGCTCCTTGTCCTCATCAACATTTCTAGGATAACCATTGGCTCCAGAAATCTCCCTATGTTGATCCAAATTCAGGTCATGTTCCATCTCCCGCTCATGAATATGGTCCCTGCTTTCTGCGTGCACATTATCCTCCACATCTCTGTCATGATCTCTATCCAATGAATACTCCCCAGCTCCATCATGATCGTCATGCTCATATCCTCTTTCTCTTCCAGAATCATGGTCCCAAGACCAATCGTGTTCTCTGGACCTATCGCTATATCGATCCCGATACTGTTCTCTATCATGACCATAATCTCTTTCTCTATCCCGCCCCCTATCCCACTCACTATGTCTAAAGCGGTCTCGATTGAAATTCGATCTGCCCCCTCTGGTGGTCACTTCATTCACTCTCACAACTCGACCATTGATAGTCTAATTACAATTTCAAACAATGTCAAATCTACAAGTTTCAAAACAAGAAAGAACCGAATCATAACCATGCTCCATGGAACCACAAGCAATACATACCCTGCCATTCATGTCGTTGATGGCATCACAAGCTGAACGAGGATTTGTAAAAGTAACAAAGCCATAGCATTTTCCTCTAGTTGTATGATCATTGACAATCTGCGAGACAACCACATCAACAAGCTTTGATTTTTCAGAAAACCCTAATGCTAGCTTAAGCTGAAAAAAAAAAAACTTTAGACCAAACAGAAAACAAATATTTCCTTTAAAGAAACAGGGACAAACATTACTAAAATTCTAGAAACAATAGGTAAAATAACAGATAACAATTTCATTTCAGGGAAATTTCATCCGGCGTTCCCAAACAATAATACTTGGAATTATTTAAAAAAACAAAAAACTGTAAAATTACTAGAGATTTTTATTAACTATCTTGCTGTTAAACTCTTCGAATTAAAAAAAGAAAAAAAGGTCAAAAAACTAAGAATCAATAATAGAATCCCTAAATGCATAAAAGAAAGTTAAACAGTGACGATTCAGAGGAAAAGCGTGTAGGTCAAAGTCAACGGAAAGAAGAAGACCTTAACGGCGACAACGGCACCGTAGAGGCTGAAGACACGGCTGATTGAGCTTTCGGTAGCGTCATAGGGAAGTCCTCCAACGTACACCGAACTGTCGTCGTCGATCGTCATTTCCCCACTTTTACTCTAGACTAAAGCTTCAATTTTTCAGGGCCTATAGAAATACAAAGGGAACCTCTCTTTTCTGTCTTAAATTGTTTAATATTTAAAATTTTGAACTGCTTTTATATATATTTTTTTTTTTAAAAAAGGCAAAGTTGACCTTTGCATTTTTATTTTTTTCGGTAACAATGCTATATGTAACAACTAAAAATTTTCAATAAATTTCTAAAAAAATAATTTTTGCTTAATAAAATTATAAAACACATAACAACATTAATAAGGAATAAGTATATATTTTTTATTTTTTATATAAAGAGGCCGTGATTTTAGAGGAAGAGAAAATATCAAAAATACTAAAATTTTAATATATCATTTTGTAATTATATGAATAAATTGAATTAAAATATTTTTTTTAGTTTATTCTTATTTATATGTTCAAAATGTGTGCTAAACTTAATGTGAATGTATGATAATATAATAATTCTTATTTATATATTTATTCTCTTAGGTTGTAAATACATTGAAATTCAAGAACATTTTTTATGATAGCGACAACGATACATTGCTAAATAGGGCTTAGTTTTGCGGCTAAGAAAAATGGGTTAGATTAGAGCATATAAATTTGGGTGAAACGGAAACAAAGAAACTTGACAGTCGAGAGGAAGAATTAATGAAATAGTAGTTTTTCAAGGCTTTTTTTTTTTTTTTAATGTTCAATGAAGCTAGAAAACGAGAGTTTGATTCTGATGAAAGGCCCAGGTTTTGGACCTCCAATTCCCTTTGTTTCAGTTTCGTTGATTAATGACTACTTGTCTGATTATGATTCTGCAGGACGATTGTGGGGCTGAAGGATGATGTGAGAAAAATTTTTTGACATTTGAAATGGAATGATATGGAAAAGATTAAGGTATTCTGGAACTTCTTCAATTCATTTACATAACAAGCTTTATATTTCAATGCATTAATAACTCATCTTTAAGTAGTATTTCTGTACTTCTACTGCTGCCTCATGATTTGATATCACATTGATAGATGTGCTGTGACATAGATTCCTTTTTTTTTGTTCTCATGGTTGAATTCTGCCCTTGATAATGGGAAGAAAGGCTCAAAACAGCATTCTTGACATATTCTGCAGGTGTATGGAACTCCACTGATGTTGTGTAAGAAGTCTTGGAAAGAAATTTTATAAATTGTCACCTGCAGCCGATTTTCAGTAATGGATTATCTTCCTTGGCAGCAATTTTTGAAGACTGATGCACGTACACACAAATATATATAGAGATACATATAATTGCAAACTTTTTTCTTTATTGAGAAGTGATTCCTTGTCACAGGTATAATGCTTTGAATAACTGGTTCAGATTCCGAATTTGAGCTACTCTTATTATAATTAATAAAAAAATGCAGCAAACCGATGCTTAGTTCATGTTATCTTAGCTCAAAAGGCCTTGCAGTTGCAAGTCATACTCCGATGTTACTCGAGAACCATGGAGGTTAGCATATTAGAGAACCCTTCTGGTGTTTAGGACTGTGGAAATTGCTGCAGGAAAATTTGGCTCAATGCCAGTAAAACTAAGTTACTGTATGTATCTTAATCATCCTGTTGCTATATTTACTTAGTAGCATAACTAGTTAATTTCATCTTAGCATCTAGGAGTTGTCGGGTTCAGACACAAGTCCGTAAGGTTCCTAATCAAGGTTTCATGTGCATAAAGAATTTGCTTGTCTTTTCGACATCAGAGCTGTTGTCTCCTAGCTGCATTTTGGAAGGTAGCTTCTGTTCCGAGTGTGATAATAGGAATTAGGGAGAAATGGGTATGATTTTGTCTTTATGTTTGCTCTCTCGGGGCGGCACCCCCTATCTATTAAGTCTAAAACCTTACCAACCTAAAAAGAATTGTCACCTCATGCTCTATGCTTTGTTCTTGTTTCACTATTGTTCTTATGGGCAATTTCACCAGAACGCCTAACCAACTTGGGGTAAAATAGGTAAAAAAGGGAAGATTTTGGTGAACTGAAATCTGCACCAATCGAGGCAAAAAGCTGAGACTCAAGAGGGAATTGCCAAAAGAATGTACTGAAAAGTGATGGGCTAGGTGCCTAGGCCTAAACTCTATGTAGGCTTCGGCAACATATAAACTGTGGTCCTAAACAGAAGCAGAGGCAACCAGCGGTAAAAGAACACAACAGAACAGCTAAAACAAGCCATAAACATGGAGGAGAACAGAATCTGGCAGCATTCTTTGACCTAGGAAGGGTATAATTCAGAGGATTGCATGAATTTGTAACCGTTTTGCTGTATTAATTAAAAACATGTTATAATAATTTTTGTAATTTTTTTAATTTTTAAATATAAATTTTAATATCATATCAACCTATAAAAATCAATAAACCCATGTTTTATGTTGTTTACTACAACATCAAACGAGGTCACAAAATTGATATCCCATTTTTTACGCTCTCAATGTTCCACAAAGCAACAAAATAGGTAGAACAGTGGATAAACATGAAGTTGATTGGGGTTTTCTTGTCTCCACTACAAAATGATTACAAAATCTATCAACCAGTCATCGGTCACAACAGTGTGCATTTCTTATCTAATCGTTGGTAGCAAAAGGAATGTCGGTGAATAGGGTGAAAATAAATAAATAAATAAATAAAAGCTCAAACAGTATAGTTAATACACGATACAGTAAAGCGTTTTACCCATCGTGGTTTTGGTATCAATCGTCCCTTTCCACTAGAAAAAGACAAATTGGGTTTCATTTTTATACGTCTTATCCTTAACAGTGTTTAGAAAAGGAAATCTTGTAGTCCAAAAAATGCAGGTTTTTCCCTTATGATTTTGAATATGTACTGCTGTTGTAATGGAGCATCTTGTTCCCCATTGGTTTAATGGACTTTTATGGTGGGACTGGGATCAATCACGACAACAATTTTAGTCTTTCTAAGCGTAACTTTTAATCCCAGCATATTGAGATTGTTGTTTCACTAGACTTTTTTTCAACATTTCACATGTCTCAGGTCGGGTTTATGCAAGCTTTTTGATGGAAGTGTTTGGTCGTCTTCAATTGAATGAAATAGACTTGTTTAAGAGAAGGGGGGAATTGGGGGTTGGGAGGGTGATTGAAGCATATATATATATATATATATATATAATCCTTTTGCAATTATTTCATGAGAGCAATTGGAATTTAGCCCTTGGCTCCCCTGAATAATGATGCCAATTTTTTATATTGTAATTATGTTTATATTGCTAGTACCTTAATTTGTTTTAGGTTTAATATACACTGCATTAGGACATTTGGATTTTTTTTTTAATACAAAAGATATTGTAATTTAAAAATAAAAAATAAATTACAAATATTAAAATTTAAATTTATCGAATACAATATTTTAAAAATAATTATATGAACTTTGAATTCGTTGCACCTAATTATTTGTTCAAAAATATCTGTTGCTTCAAAAATTAAGTTTAAATTCTTCATTCAAAATCAAAAAATTATACATATATATATATACACACACATAAAGAGAAATCAACTTACACAATATAAAATTTTTTTAGTTTTACATAATTTTTAAATCATTGATTTTAATGAATTAAAAAAATAAAATAAAATAAAATTATTTCTTTTATTTTTACTCATCTCTCTTATCTATTTGATTTATTAAAATTAAGAATTAAAAAAAATATATATAATTAATTACCAACCATACATTGTCTAACAAAATCCAATTCTCCCTTGATATATTCCTCAAAAAATTCGATTCGATTCTTCTCCCAATAATGAAGAGATCTTGATAGAATTGTCACATATGAAATTGAGCACAAATTAGATAAAAAATTTTTCATTCTCGATAAAAAGTGCATGTTTTATTCTAATATTCTTTTATAATGATACAGAACAATGATACCATTAGAGTAGATACTCAAATCACTTTAAATATAAAAAGTCATGTGAACAAGTTAATCAATTAAAAAAAATTTATATTGCTTTATATACATAGATAGTATTAGAACAAAACAATTGAGAAACGATTATGAATTAGACTTGCCAAGTTAGCTTCATAGGCTTAAGCACACTTTTCAATTTCATTTGTACGAGCTTGGGTACTCAATAACTTTCAAATTTTCTCGATATTATTTGTATCCCAACTGTGTTTTTAATTTTGGAATATATTTTCTATTCTTAAATATAGGAGAAACCTTTCCATGCTAATTAGTTTGAAATTGGGTATCTGCTCACAAAATTTAATGGTCCTTAGATCCCCTTCACATAGAAAATGCTTATTCAAGCTCTATGCCCTAACGGAATATTGACATTATATTTTTTTTTTTTATTAAAATCTATGTTCAACATAGTTCAATCACCTAAGCATGACAATGGAAATAAAATTATATTTTTTATTCTAAAATATTTTTCTTTCTAATATATATATATATATATAGGTGCTATTTTATCATATTTAAAACATGACATGAAAATGATAATAAGAAATATATAAAGATAATAAAATTTAAAAATTTAATAAAAATATATATAAATATAATAAAAAAATCTTATAATTTTTATGTGAATAAAAATTATAAGATATAATTTTATATAAAATATTATTTAAATATACAAATTATTAACACTTTATACTATATAAATAAAAAAAAAAAACTAACGACTCTAATTTAACCCCCACTCCGCACCTCTCCCGTTCTTCTCTTTTTATCGAACGTCTCTCACATTTTTACTTTCTCCACTTTTTATGTTGAGAAAACTATGGGTCTTTTACTTTGACTGGTTCGGCCTTAGCCCGTCGAATCTTTGCCCGTCTTTGCGATATTAATATTTAAATATTCCTCAGTTCCACCACCATGGCACAGGGTGGTAATAATGGATCGGTTTGACTCGATTTAAAAAAAAATGATTAATACATAATATTTCAGTTTTTCAGAATTGAACCAAATTATTTTGGAATCTAACCCCCCGGCATCAAATGTCATCGGTTTTGTTCATCTATATGAATAATTTATATTTTAAATTAATTTTAATTTATTTACATATATATTTTAAAATAAAATAATTATTTTAAAAATTAAATAATAACAAATAATAAGAAATATAATTCAACCCAAATTGAATAATTTCTAATTTTCGTCCTATAAACTAAATATCAAAGTGAACTTAATAAAATCATTCAATATCTTAATTAAAAATCATAGCAAAATAATGAAAAACAGATACATTACAAAATAGGTTTTCGGGTATCTTTTTTTTTTTTTTCTTCAACCATAATACTAGAAGTCTAGAGGTGGCCTGTTTCTGTAAATTCAGATTGATTCAAGGGATTACTATTCCAAAATGTCACGTCCATTGCATGACTCTAAATCCAGGGCCTCACAATTTGACCAGCTCCAGCTGCCCCCACGTACGCTCCCAATTTTCCTCCCAGGGCTCTTTTCTGTCTCCATTGCTTTCTGGTGCTCAAAGATCGAACATCCAAGCATCATGAAATATTATTCTGTATTATTGGCTAGAGCTTTTCCTTTAACCACAATTGGTTGATATATAATTTCATTGCTTAATTCCCTTATACCATTTATAGCCTTTTTTTTAAGACACAATTGTCAAAACCAAACCTAAATAATATCGTTGTACTCTTGTTGCATGCCCTGCATGCAACATTTATTGTAGGCCATGTTTTTTCTTGGAAATTCAACAACTGGACAGGCTCCTGTTTTAGTCAAAAGGAGTTCATGTACATATATATACCAAAGGAGTAATTTGCAAGCAATCCTGATGATCTGCAGCATAAAGCAAATTGCATTATCAAACTTTTACCGAAGAACAGTTATATATAAAAGTAGGCGCCCTTAATATAACCAGAGCGTGATGCCATATATTCCATTTCTCTTTTAGCTTTTGATAAGATCTGAAAATATCTATTCATTTCATCAGATGTTTTTCAGATATATCATCATGTCATGTATATATCTTATGTCCAAAAATTTACCAAGTTTAGAAATTCCAAAACGTTTTGCAGAGAGAGGCCTGGCCGAATCTTTGATAGGGGTTATCAAGCTTTTTTTTTTCCCACCATTACTGCTTTAATTTGTACCATTCATGGGTCAGAGTCAAATAGAATCAGACTCAGTTGATACTTTTAAATTCTTCTCTAATGGAAATCCACCCTGACTCTTCCATAGAGACTTGGATAAGCTCACGATAGGTTCATTTTGGCTCGTTCAAGGAAGTTCGAATAGATCCAATCAGTATTAGAAAATACTAAAATATTATTATATTGACATTTTAATATTTTTAAATTCAATTTAAGTAAAAATTATTAATAAAATAATAATAGGAGTTGGATTGGATCTTTAAATACCTATTCAAAACTCAATCCGAGAATAAATCTAATTTAAATTAATTGCTTTATTGAAAGAAAATATATAAAAAAATGAAAGTCACTTTTGATTTTATTTTATTTTATTTGTAATAAAAAAACAAATAGAAGAGGATGAAGAGTAATTCTACATGTCAATGCACCAAGTTCGTAGTCTTGAACTAAGGGATATATAAGAAAATGGCAAAAAAAAAAAAAGGCATAAGACAAAGAAAAGAGCGAGTAAAAGGTACCTATAGCTAAGTGACAATTATTGTATATGCAATCTTTGAACAAAGGAATAGTAAGGCTTAGGAGAGACAGAGGAAGAACACTAATTATGACTACTACTTCTAAGGTAGGCTTGAATTTTAATACTATTAAGAGTTAACATTATGTCCTAATGATCTTATAGATTTAGCATGTACATGTTGATATGTATTTTTATACAATATTGTAATTATTTCATAATCAATTCAATTAACAGATTGTTTATGAATATTTGTTAAAGTTAGATAAATTTTTATTTTAAAAATATTTTTTTATTAATACATTTTTTTAATTGAAAACTTTTTTTTTTCTATAAATATCACTTATAAATATTCATTAATTAACAATTTGAAACTTTTTATTAATAATATTTATATTTTCCTTTTAAATCAAGTAAATTTACTCATAGCAGTGTGAGTACCTTAGTATATAAAGTACCTCGAAAGAAGAACCTGCCTCCTCTCCTTTTTTAAAGCCCGAGCTCTGCCCTTTTTTCTCTCTGAAATGTTCTTAGCCTGATCTCTCTTCTCTCTTTCACCGGAATCTCAAATTCCGGCCACTTCTCCACCCCGGTCCGGAACCTGACACGCAGTCTCACTTTTTCCATCAATTACTCAAATCATCTTTCTTTATTCATATACGTTGGTCAGATCTTTAAGAATTGGAAAAAGAAAAAAAAACCAGCTTGGAAAAGCACTGAAAGACATTGCCTTCGCCCCAGACCCAGAGATGTTAGACTAGTCCTTGCAGTCACCACACCATTCCTCTCTTTTATCTTTCTTTCTCAGTCTCAGAGTATGGAATCTCATACCTTTTATTGATTTGTTCTTGTTTATTTTAATTGGTTTAAGTCTAAACGTTAGCTTTTGCAATTCTTTTTATTAATTCATGATATCCCATTTATCTTTTACTGTAATTTAAATGCAAAAGTTGATCAGTTCCACGCTGTCATGCTCTCTCACAAAGTTATTTCTCACACTCTTTCTTGTTTAAAGTTCCTTTTCTTAAAGATGGTGAGTGTTTGTTGATGGATGGAAAGCTGAGAATCATTATAATAGTAATAATAAAAATGATAATCTTATTCTTTGGATGAAGCATTCCCAAAAATACTCGACTCCCCATAATCTTTTTTCATAACCTTGTTTACAGCTTGGGTTTCCTTCGTTTTCCAAAAAAGACATTCTTTCTTTTTCAGCAACAGTTTTATATATCAACTAATTTTATTCATTATTTCTATTTCATCCCTGAAAACACTCCTCCCTTCAGGTTTCAACTTTCTTCAACTAGGTCAGCCTTTTTTTTTTTTTTGTAAGATCAGTTTGCTCTGAAATGAGTTTCAGGCTTTCAACTCTCTCTTTTTTGTTTTGACTCATCAACCATGCGCATTAGATGATCATCTAGCTCTACTTTTTGACAGCTTGAGTGCTTGAATATCCATATATCGGCAGTTTTGCTTTTAATATCCCGCAGTAAATGATCTCTTTCTTAATTTTCTTTTTGGTTCTTTAGATCTCCCCACGCCTTTACTTTGTTATCCTCGTACGTTTCACCTTTCAGGACCCATATCTTTCCTTTTTTCGTAGCCGATCACTTACCTAAAATACTCATTAAACCAACCCCCACAGAAACTTACCAACTACTACTATTAATCGACCCCCAATTCCATGTGGCACCATTTCATCAGCTTAAAACTTCCATCTTTCTGAATTCTGATGTCTGAATCTTTAGCCCCAGTACAGTAAAGATTTGGGCTATACAAACCAAACCAAACCAGATTCTGTTTCTTTTGTGTAGGTAGCTATAGACGCAGTTTGTGGCACATATGTCAAAGCTGCAGGCCGATATCTCCTGCTCATCTTTCTTTCTTTGTCATTTAATAAACAAACAGTTTAAAAATATGTATGTATTGTTAATTTGCAGATATGGGAGCTGGAATTCCTGGTTGTTGAGAAAGCTGATGAGGAAATAACCACATTTATTGTTAACGTGATGTTCCTGTAAAGGAAACGTAAAAGCAAAAGGTTCGTTGCAGATTCACCTTACTTACCCCCTCCCTCCTTCAATAACTACTATTCGCCATAGACTATGCCTTTACCCTAAAAAACATGTAGATGTATTTATTATGACTTATTTTTTAATAATATATAATTTTTAACTTTAATTTTATCACCGAAATTAAGAGATTATTACTCTGTAAAGTATTTAGAGGCTGTATTACTTTGTTAATTTATTTATGAAATTTAAAATTTTCATAGATGATAACGATGGATGAAATACTTTTTTAAATTAGATAAAATAGTACATTATTCTCATCCTGTTAATGTTATTGGACCGACTTTGTAAATTAAGGGTTATTAGATATATTCTAATAAAAGTGAATAATTATTATTTTTAAATTAATGGAGTTCCTTTTAAACAAAAAAAAAAGTGAAATATTAAGAGTGAAATTTGGAAATAAAAAATAATACTATAGTATTATCCTAATGAATTAATCTTTTGATTCTTTTATTATTATTATTATTATTTATCTCTCCATAGCTACATAATTTCATGATTGGTATGGGATGGCGTTTGGTTCTTAGCCATATCTGTGACCAAAGAAGAATTACGGATATTCCCTCTTTGATACATAACCATCATAGAAAAAAGCGGTGTGGGATTCTTACTTCTAAGAAAAAGAGTGGCCTGTCCTAAGCTTGTTTCCGTTCTTTTTTTTTTTTAATTTAAAATTTTCGTGATTAATGAATAGTAATGGCTTTGTGAGTGCTTTGTGACGGTGATGAATGATAAGTAACTTTAGAGTTTTTGTCTTCTTTTTTGTTTTTTGTTTTTTTAAATCATTTTGTAGACATTGCCATGTGTTTTGAGATCATAATATTGGGTAAATATCTTGTTAATATAGATCTCAAATCTTAAAAAAAAAAAGAGAAGAATTAATGTTTAAATTCATTAATTATAAAAAAACAAAAAAAAAAGTCTTTTACGATAAGTAAGAATATGGGAAAACTTAAAAAAGAATTAAGAAACTTGGGGAAAATGTTTTTTAATAAATAAAAGAAAATATATAAAACCCAAAGATGAGGGAAAGAAATTCATGAAAAATGGAGTCGTACAAAGTATGTGCTGAATCATAATGTAGAGATGTGACGGTGTGGAATAACATTAGCAGTGCCTGCCCTGCCCTGCCCTGCTCTGCCCTGCCTTGCCTAGTAATTCTAAAAAGTAAAACCACAAAATCCCAAAAAACCCTTTATTTGGTCAATGAATCTTGTTCTGATTTCTCAAGGGCAGCTCCACGACAGAAGAACTGTACTGAGAAATCCAGACATCTTGGATTATCTGGGTTCTCAGTTCTGGGAGACTCATTTTTTCACTTGGATTTTATTACAGACATTACTACTGCTTCCTTTTCCTCAAAATTTTCAACTATATATATTATTACAATTATGCCCCAAGTTTTTTTTTTTTTTGGTTAGTATTTGATTATTTTCAATTATTTAATTTATTTTTTTCATTGTTTATGTTTACATGTCTTTTGTTGTTTTCCTTAAACATATGATAATTGAGTTTTAGGATAAATAATAAGAAAGTAGTTCTTTTTCATTCTATGTCTTACCATGTTCCAAGCTTTTTTTTTTTTTTTTTTTGTTTTTGAAACTAATGAGTTAAGTGTTTCTAATTATTTCAAATCATTTTTAATAATTTCATTAGCTAAAACTTGGGATTCCAATAGAGGTTCCAAATTCAAGCTTTTTGTGGTTTGAAAGGTGGATTTACTGAATGGATTTTTTTTTTTTAATTTACGACTCTATCTCCATATAGGTATGGCAATGGGTATCTTGGAATACAATAAGATAGTTGCATTATTGAATTCGATTAAGTAAGATTAAGATATTCTATAATCAAATTTAATTGGGATTTGGGTAGTGAAGGGTACTTCATGTCTCTTGTTAGGGTAAAGATTTTAGAGAATTTTCAGATTATATGTATATTTTAATACTAAAACTTTGTTGTATACATAATTATATTTACTTATAAATTACTTCTAATTAATTTAATACATATTAGAATTCATTAACTATCAAAATATGTTTTTTAATTTTAATTTATTAAATTAATTTTGATTAATAATATACATTAAATTTTATTTTTCTTTTATTTTTATTTTGAATTTAGATTCGAATCGGGTTTTATAATGGGTACCTTTCAAGCATCGAGAAGAATTAAACCTTCAACCCTTTAAAAAATTGTCAAAACGACCCAATTATTCATCTTAAAACACTCAATTTACTTAATTTTCTTAGAAAAGGAGTGGGAAATATATTATTATATTCATGAATGTTCTCTACAATTACTACTCTTAAATTCTTAAAAGATTTCAAGTTCAATGTTTCCATCAGTTGGACCTAGAGATTTATTCTGAAAACTTACCATTTTATAAAAATTTTTTATCTCTTGGATGTACCCTTAAGAACTTTCTAAGTAGATGAGATCAAACTGCTGTAATTTCATGTCAATCGGCAGCTTCTTCATTTGTTCGGCCTAGTTATAGCTGTGTACGTTTAAAACTGAACGGGTCCATCCCTTGGGATTGGATTGTAGTTTTAAACCCTGTAAATTCCTGGGGCTTATTCATTTCATAAGTTTCCTTTTTGAAATCACAATTTACTTGCCCTAATGTGAGATTTCTCGTCTTTTAAAAAAAATTATTTGTATAATGATTTTTGTTTTTCAAACGGGTCACCCATTTGAGCCCATGTCTAAGCTAACACCAAAGTTGAGTTTGGACCATTTCCATCTGCAGTAAATGGAAAGGGACATATCATTTGATTGTTCTTCATGTCTTGTAATAATCCCTATTCAATTTTCCCTCAGGTTCCAATTTTTCTTAGCTAAAATAAGTTCCCTTGGCCCCCCTGCCAAAAAAAAGGTACAGCTGACAAATTGCAGCTAAACGTATCCCAAAGCATGAGGATAAAAAGAGTAGTTCAGATTTCAGAACAATACAATGCGTACGGTTAATAAACAACGAGGAAAACAACATAAGCCGTGTATTGTTTGAAAAACTTTACTGCTTTGTTTTAGGTTGAGCCCTAAGAGTTATCTGCATCACCACTTTTTAAGCCTGATTGTTAGTACTAATGTTATCCCTTTGAGGCGCTGATTTTCCTATCTGTTGTTTTGCGTTCTGTTCTGATTCTGACTCTGTGGGTTGTCTAGCGCTTATGTTTAGTCACTATTGGTGGGCTTTGGGATGAGTTAAAGTTCCCTAATGCCTCCGCCTTCTGAAAAAACAAAATGTAGTTTATCAGGCTTTGCTAGGTTACAAGCTGTCCTGCAAAGAAGTTGGAGAAAATGCAGGCTTTAATGCCAGTGCTAAGGACCACAGGCGGCGTAGCACGGGCTTTCGATGGGGCTATGATCAGGATTAAATAAAGCCACAATGTAAAAGTCTGATACTTCTCGGTACTGAACCGTGTTTTACTTCCACTGGAGAAACCCCAAAGTCTTTCATTTTCCCTTGAGTGCTATAATCCTAACTATAGAAAACTAAGATGATTCAACAGGGAGGGGAAGAAATGAGAAATCTTATATCCAAGTAACTTCGCCTTCACAGCTACATGGTATATATATGATTAAAAGCCATGGGGATGGCCAAAGCTAGCTGCATATTTTGTTTACCGATGAAATATCCTTGTTTATGGATATACAAATGGCTTTTTTATGAACTTGTTTTTTCACTTTTCAATTCTTTGTTTACCTTTTTCATGGTTGGAGGACTTTCTGAATCTTTGTACTGTCGATTCTTGCTTTTTTCGCATGTTTGCATGTCTCTTTTGGTCATTCCTTTCGGGGAATATGCAGAGCTATAGAGTAAAGCACAGTCGAGATTGGATGCTATAAACATCTCTTTCTTTTATTTTTTCCTCCCTTTTAACTTGCCGCAACAGTTACACTGCTTAGCGTTTTTCCAGTGGTTTTCACTGTTCTCAAAAAAACCAATCACTTATAGTAAAGATTCTTGCAGAAAACGTGTACAATGTTAAGCCATTACCTTTCAAATTTAGTCTTTTGAGCTATCACTTGGTGATCTCTCCTTTTGGTGCAGCATTCCTTTCTTTTTCTCTCTTTCTCTCCCTCTCTAGTGCTCATTGGGATGTAATATGACTTAAATCAACTAATTAGTGAGTATTGTTTATCCTACAGAAATGCCTCACATGCAAATGAGAGACCCTGAGGAGAACCATGTGTTGTCAAGGGAACCTCTAAAGAGTTCCATGAATCATAAGAAATCACCCCAAATGGTCATAAAAAATGGGGATAGATTTGAAGATGGCAAGAAGAGTCTAGGAAGGAGAAACGGAAGGAGAAGAGGCAGAGGGCATAAAGTAGATAGGTTACAAGATGGAAAGCTTGAGCCAGGCATTGGTTCTACCCCATGCAAGAGCCTTATGTTTCACAGAAGGCCTGGCTACGGCCAGTTGGGAACTAAATGTATGGTTAAAGCCAACCATTTTCTTGCAGAGATACCACGATCTGACTTGAGTCATTATAGTGTAAGTCTTTTTTTTTTTTAATAATTGAAAAAAACCATGGTTAATTAGGTTGAAATGCCGAGACTGAGCTTTGACAATTTATTGTTGTATAATGTTTCTTGGAACAGGTAGAAATAAACCCAGAAGTTACTTCTCGTAAACTGAACAAAGCTATCATGATAGAGCTGGTTAAACTTTACAGAAACAGTGACTTGGGAATGAGGCTTCCTGTTTATGATGGAAGGAAAAACCTATACACTGCTGGATCACTGCCTTTTAACTCTAAGGAGTTCACTGTAATATTGGTTGATGAAGATGAAGGAATGGTTAATGTTAGGTAATTCATTCATTATAACTGTTTCATACCACTTATGTCCTTAACTAGTTCATTTTTAATTGGAATGAATTGATGATCCGTTTCAACTTTCAAACCACTGAGGATTTTGATGCAAATATTGCTAATTAATCAGGACTAGAGAATTTAAAGTGACAATAAAGTTTGTAGCTCACGCTAGCATGGCACAATTGCGTAACCTTCTATCTGGGAAACAAGCTGATACCCCTCAAGAAGCCCTTAACATTATTGATACTGTGTTAAGGGAACTCGCGGCTCAAAGGTAGCATCTTATTTTTCTGTTTCTCACGCCATTAGCAGCAGATTCTAACTTACGTACTCTTTAATTTGATGAGTATAGGTACATATCAGTTGGAAGGTTCCTTTATTCTCCTAATATCAAGAAACCACAAGCAGTGGGTGGTGGCTTGGAATCATGGCGTGGCTTCTACCAGAGTATAAGACCTACTCAGATGGGATTGTCTCTGAATATTGGTAAAACCCTCCTAGACTCGTTCAATCAATTGAAGCATTGCTTTATCAGCCAATTTTTATGTCAGAATTTGATATTCTGCTTTGTTTTGTGTCGCTTTGTGTCAGATATGTCAACAACTGCATTCATTGAACCACTACCTGTCATTGATTTCGTTGCTCAAATTTTGGGTAAAGATGTTTATTCAAGGCCAATGTCAGATGCAGATCGAGTTAAGGTATTACAATGTGTGGTTCATGATAGCCACACTCTTTGAAATGCATATACATGATCATAATTTGCATTCATAAAAATCATATGTGGATCCTGTCTTTTCACATTGGAACACTTTAGTAGTTATAACGTAGATTGCAAGATTCCATCAACTCTAAGTAAGGAATTTAATTCTGAAATGCAATTTCAAAAAAATAAAATAAAATGGTTGTTGCATCCAAAAGAATTATAAAACTAACTTCCTAAGGCCATGATGTAACTGTCTTGTTGTTTAAATCTAGATCCTGAAGGAGAGATAGTCTTCAATCTCGTTTTGCCTTCTTGTGGTTTAAACCTTCTTGTGGTTTAAAATAACTGTAATCTAATGGCATTCTGATCATCATTAATTGTGGGTATTTAGCTCTGAGAGCTTCTTCTGAAATGACATTAACTTGTAGGAAGGTTATAACTATCCTTTGCTGACACTTGCAAATTGCAATTTATCTTTTCGGTAATGTTCTACAGGTTAAGAAAGCACTAAGAGGTGTGAAAGTGGAAGTGACTCACAGAGGAAATGTACGCAGAAAGTACAGGGTTTCAGGGTTGACAACTCAGCCAACAAGGGAGCTAATGTATTTTTTTCTTGAATTTGATCTCCTATTTCATAAATTTGAAAAGTTTGTCATTGCTTCTTTTGGACTTCATTTTCGTGAAAATTAACTTTTATGTTTTCCTTTCATCAGTTTCCCACTTGATGAGCATATGAACATGAAATCAGTTGTTGAGTACTTTCAAGAGATGTATGGATATACCATTAGACACGCGCACCTACCATGCCTTCAAGTAGGAAATGAGAAGAAGGTGAATTATTTGCCCATGGAGGTATGTATTGACTAATTCTCTTTAAGCTCTTGCATGCAGCATTTACAGTTGCAGCCAATGTAATATAAATCTTTTCACAGGCTTGCAAGATAGTTGAAGGACAGAGATACACTAAAGGGTTGAATGAAAAACAGATTACTTCTCTGCTGAAAGTTTCATGCCAAAGACCCCTTGAACAAGAATTGGACATCTTACAGGTCCTACGCACTGTCCTTGGATTATTTGCTGTGTTTTTCATATAAACAGTTGAATATGAAACTGATAAGATGTAAAGACTACCATTAATTAAAATTGCTTGGAACTCATGGGTTTATGTCAATATTATATCCATCTTTCCAACCTTTCTTATTGTTTTACTTCATTCAACAAGCCATAGTAGATAATAATTATATAAACCAACTTGGAAATTAGCAATTTGTGTTATTTGTCATCATAATAACAAAGAATAGAAGTAGCAGGGAGGATGAAATTTGTAGTGCATTTTAGTTTTTTGCCTGCCTGAAAAAAATGATGATCTAAAAGTGCTTTAGTGTCTTTACAGACAGTTCAACAGAATGGTTATGATCAAGATCCTTACGCAAAAGAGTTTGGCATCCATATAGATAGCAAGCTTACATCAATTGAGGCTCGGGTTCTTCCTGCTCCATGGGTAATGTTGAAGTCACTTTAATTCTTTTTTTTTTTCCTTTATGCAGTCACTGTCAATTATTAACATGATCTATTCAGCTTCTAACCGTTTAACACTTTGTTCCATTCATCCTCTTTCCTTTTAAAGCTAAAGTATAATGACACTGGAAAAGAAAAAGAATATTTGCCCCAAGTTGGTCAATGGAATATGATGAACAAGGTTAGTCAATGTCAAGGTGTGAAAGATACCTAGATTTCACCAGAAATGGCATCCTTATAATTTAACTGCATGTTACTTCTCTCTAAAGAAAGGCAATTCTTGTTGCTTTGCTGCAGAAAGTTATAAATGGAAGCACTGTAAGATACTGGGCTTGTATCAACTTCTCGCGAAGTGTTCAAGAGAGCACTGCACATGGCTTTTGTCAGGAGTTAGTTCAGATGTGCCAAATATCTGGCATGGTGAATTTTCCTAAACTTTGTTTTGGCCAAACTGAGTTCTATCTCTGTAATTATCTATAGTGTTGCTTCAATGGCTGCCTTCAGTACCTTAACCTTTGATCAATTTGGTCTTGGATTGCAGGAATTCAATCGGGAACCTGTAATTCCTATATATTCAGCAAGACCAGATCAAGTTAAAAAGGCACTGAAATATGTATATCATGCTGCTGCAAATAAACTTGAAGGAAAAGAACTGGAATTACTCATTGCCATTCTTCCGGACAACAATGGTTCCTTATATGGTATGCTCCTCTCTGCATCTATGTATCTGCTTGACCCAATTTAATTATGATTAGCAGGACAAGAGTGTACGACTACAGCTTACACTACGTTTACATATTGCTAAGATACCGGTGTTTTGTTCACTCTGATTTTTGATTTATTGACTAGAGGTGTAGTTTTAGAAATTTTCTTTTCATTTATTTTCTCCGAAAGTAAATACATTAATAACATTTAACTCATTAATTTTTCCACACCATTCTCAAGTTTTAACTAATTCTCTCTGTTTAAACTGAAAACCTCATGCTGTCGCTATTGAATAACTGCTTTCGTCTGGACTAAGCAATTTGTTCCTCGTTCAGGTGATCTTAAACGAATTTGTGAAACTGATCTGGGTTTGATTTCTCAATGCTGCCTCTCAAAACACGTCTTCAAGATTAGCAGACAGTACTTGGCAAATCTCTCTCTAAAAATAAACGTCAAGGTCTGTCATAATTATATGAACTGTCGTCTTAATTAATCATGATCAAAGAAATTGTTAGGTAATAATATTTAATTTTCACTTTTTCTCATTTTTTTTAGATGGGGGGAAGAAATACTGTGCTCTTAGATGCTTTAAGCTGGAGAATTCCTTTGGTTAGTGACATTCCAACTATAATATTTGGGGCTGATGTAACTCATCCAGAGTCTGGAGAGGACTCTAGTCCATCAATAGCTGCTGTAAGTGAAATCCTGTATGTTAAAAGCTGATAATATTTCTGCTCCTTAGCCTTAATGGTTTGTGAAATGCAGGTTGTGGCCTCACAAGACTGGCCAGAAGTGACGAAGTATGCTGGACTGGTATGTGCTCAGCCTCATAGGCAAGAACTTATTCAAGATCTATTCAAAACCTGGCAGGATCCTCAACGAGAAACAGTTACTGGAGGCATGATCAGGTCTTTTCATTTAAGATTATATTATATCTGCATGACTTGAGGTAGCATGTCATTACTCGTGGCAAAGAGTCATATAATTGAAGAACATAATTCAAAGTTATAGCCTGTTGGCCATCATGATCCTCTTCAACATGGTCTTTATATGATCGAACTGCCTGCTATAACTTTTTAGACAATAGAGTTTCAAGTCATGAACTATGTCAGTACTTCTGGGGCTGCATTAGGTCGTTTGACTTGAGTTCAGTAGTGGATTCGTTTTACAATTTTAAGGCCTCCAGAATCTAGATGCATTACTTAGGTCAATATCTTGTTTCAAAAACTTTGCTGGTTAGCAATTTATTCTTCAAAAGCTATTACTTCAAAACCTTAATCTTGTTTGAGGTTATTGGGTGCGTTTATTTGTCATATCATGTCCATTCTTGGGATTCTTTAGCACTTATTAGATTATGAGTGAGCAACTGCAAAATGTCCTTTTCAATGATGTGCCAATATAGTGATGTAAATTTACTAAATTCATGGTAATGCAGGGAGCTCTTACTTGCATTTAAGAAAGCTACGGGACAAAAGCCACTGAGGATAATCTTTTACAGGTATTCAAGGATGATTAGCAATCTACAGCTTCATCCTGATAAGTTTGTTTATTTGTTTTAGTTTAGATAGAAAATAACTGCTATTAGGTTGATATGTAGACTTAATGAATAGCTAAGCTTCAAAATACTCTAGTTGCTCAAGGTTTTCTGAAGTTGTCCAAAATTTGTGTAGAGATGGTGTCAGTGAAGGACAATTCTACCAGGTTCTACTATATGAACTTGATGCCATACGGAAGGTTGGTTAACAGAAAGACATATGGTGCCAGTTTACAATGTTTATCCTATGCTTATACTGCTTTTATGTTCAGGCCTGTGCATCACTGGAACCCACTTACCAACCTCCAGTTACATTCATTGTGGTTCAGAAGAGGCATCATACTAGGCTGTTTGCAAACAATCACAGCGACAGAAGCAGCACTGACAAGAGTGGAAATATTTTACCTGGTAAAAGCTTGTGCTTTTTGTTCTTGCTGGGATTCATGGTTTGCTTAATAAAAATAAAAATGGTGTTCTAAGTAGCTAGCCAACTCCTTTCGAAGAAACTAGGATTTGTGAATGAGAAGAAGAAAATAAACAAATGACTCCTTAACAAGCTTTTTCTGAGTTTATGCATCAAATTCTTTGATGAGCTACCTAACTTTTTCCATTTATAATTTAAATTTTAAGATGAATATCTACTTGAAGTTTCCAAATGTAGGTACTGTGGTGGATTCTAAGATCTGTCATCCGACTGAGTTTGACTTCTATCTGTGTAGTCATGCGGGAATCCAGGTATGGACTCATCTTAGATTCTTATCCTTATGGTTTTCAAATATGTAGGCAAGTTTTTCAACTTTATTCAATTAGAAACATGAATAAGATGAAAGTTTGTTATAAAAGACCACTATATCAGTCATTTTCATGTTAGAACTGCAAATTGGCAGGGGACAAGCCGACCTGCTCATTATCATGTTCTCTGGGATGAGAATAACTTCACAGCGGATGAGATCCAGTCTCTGACCAACAACCTCTGTTACACGTAAGAATTTTGACTTGTTTGATGCTATATGTACCTTTCTAGTTATCATGATTCAACTTGATGGATTATTTGGATTGCAGGTATGCTCGGTGCACGCGATCCGTTTCTGTTGGTAACTTCTAATCTACCATTTACATATGACTACACCCATTAATTTCCAAATTACCTCATAGCATGCTTGAAAACATTCTTTTTGGTTTTTTTTTTTCTACTTTTTTTTTAATAAAAACCTTGAGCACTTTTGCATGGTTGTTCTGTCAATTTTTATCTTATTTTTTTGTTATCTGCATTGTGACAAAATAATTGGATTTTCCTATTGAACTAGAAATTATTAGGATTACTTGCTTTTGCTTTTCAATTGGCCATTTATATAAACCAAGTAGCAATGTGAATGGAGTTTGCTAAATTCGGTACTAGCGTGAGAAATCTATAATGTTTACTTAATTCTTTACATATGCAGTCCCTCCGGCATATTATGCTCATCTAGCAGCCTACCGAGCTCGATTCTACATTGAACCTGAGGCATCTGAAAATGTTAAAGCGCGATGCACACGCACTACCAATGGATCATCTGTCCGGCCTTTACCCGAATTAAAAGAGAGGGTGAAGAATGTGATGTTTTACTGTTAAACAGGAGGAAGAAGCTGACTTAAGGTGAAGGGGAAAAGAGTAAAGAAGATATGTAAATGCTTCTTGTCTTTATAGTGTAGAGAGATTGTCAATTGAAATTTTTGAAAGCGCTCCAAACAGCTTTTCTAGCTGTAACAGTTACTAGCAGATTAACAAAATTTAGAGTTTAGATGCATATATGTGAATTTATCTAGGACTCAATATCTAAGTGAATGGACAAATTATTTTGCTCGTCAAAAGGCATGCAAGTCTTTTCAATGTGCTAACACTAGTAATGCCCGTCACAAAATTGTCCTTTCTAAAGCTATCTAACAAGATAAAAGTTATCGAAGTTTGGTCCTGTAACTGGTGTCTTTGCATCTATCTGTGACTTGTTACCATATGCATCACATTTCCAATTGAAGGATAACAATCAACCATTAGGTGAAACTTTGCTAATAAACCAGGAATCCTGCTGTGAGAAAACAAGAAGTTGACTGAATCGGCTATGAAATCATGGACCAGCAGATCGAGTGGGGAAAATCAGATGAACGTCAGAGTCCATGAAGAAGTAGCCAAAGGGTCCCTCAAGGAAAATTGAGGTTATAAAATTCAAATCTGGCGAGCGAGGTAGATATGAGAACATTTTCAAGGAAAAGTTTGAATTTGCTTTAGTTAACTAAGGCCTACCAGACACGGTGGGACCCAGATGTAGTTGCTCGGTTATGCAGAATTAATGGTTGGAATGACTATTTTAGACCATAAAGCATGTTCGGTGAATTAAAGGCCTAAAAGAGGTGAGGGTAAAAAACTTGGCCTCATAATAAAGTAATTTGGTTTTGGACCTCAATCCGCTACACTTTATGGAGAAATTTTACTAATTTAGCCTGAAAGTTTGAGACTCCATTTCCAGCAAAAGCCCCCACAAGCGAGGCAAATGAGAGAATGTTCTTTCCTCTCAAGGAAGATCAGAGCAGAGCAGAGATTGCTGTTATCATCTGATAGTATTTCAATTTCGAATTACCAGAAACATAAAATCTGATTTAGAACCACAATAGCTATAAACTATTAGCTTCAGGTTACAGGAAAATTTAAATAACCAAATCTTTTGCTGAAAGCAGCTTGCAAAATTTAACTGTTCTAAGACAACTGTTGAACAAATAATAGCCGACTTATAATTGACGTAAACATCGAGAGTTGAACAAGTTTGGTAATTGATAATAACTTATACGAGTTGAAAAGAACATGACAATGTGTCGCAAATATCACGGTGTCCCTATCGTCTCCCAGATTCTGAACCGGCAAACTGACACCAATGTAAATATTCTTGTCACTGATCCAAAACACTGGAAATAAAAAAAAAAAACCCTTGCCTCGTCTCTTCAAGGCTTCAACTACCCACTTGAAGCAGATAGATAAACCAATTAATGGTTTCAAAAAGTTTGAATTTGAAGAGAGAAGGGGGTTGAATGGTCAAAATGATTGTTACAAGCTACTGTCATTGCATGTCTCAATTGACAAAGGTTGCTGTCTTTCTCAATATATGTAAAAGAGTTCAATATCTTCGCCGTATGCAATCACATGTATGTTGGATTGTTGACTTGATCCTCCTTTTCTCAAGGATAAGAACCTGACGTCTCACCCTTTCCGTTCAATCCATAATTAATTAATTAATTAATAGCAGCATGTGTAGTAATTTTTATCCATTATCAAGTAAAGGAGTTAATAGAAAGTAGTTAATTTAGGAACCTCTTAAAATTTTATTTTATTTTTTTATATATAAACCATGAGTTTCAAATATATAAAAGAGTTTCAGAAAATACAAACATAATGCGACTTCATTACTCTTACATATTATCATAATTTATTTTGTTTTTCAATGCGTTTAACTTACTTTGCAACATATTATCTTTTTTCTTTCATGCACTTATTCATGTCCTTATGTAATTCTATTTTAAAAGTTTATCGAGTCTCGTCAGTTTTTATTGAAAGTAATCAAAAGTGAAAATCTTTTATCAGTATAAATAATCATATCACCATAAAATCTTCTTAAAATATAATCTGACAGTAAACCATCCATTAAATCTTGACCCTTAATTTTAAGGGGGTCAAAATAATATTTTATAATAATTTTTTAAAAAACATATCAAATTTATTAATAATAAAAAAAATATATAATTATAAATCTGTTAATATGTAAATATATATATATAACAAAATAAATATATTAAATAATTGATATTACAATTTTTAATTATAACTCACTAATAATATTCTTTATAAAAATAAAATCATTATTATTTTTTACAATATTAACGTATTATTTTATCATATTTAATATTTAAAGTATTAAAGTGAAAAAATCACAAAACTATATTTTTTAAAATAACTTTAATTTTAAAACAATAAAGGAAAGACTTTGAAACATAAATTAAAACCTTCTAATTTTTTACATAATATTTTTACATTATAAAAAATAAAAATGTATTTAAATTAATCATATTAATTATTTTGACATATAATAATTTTCAAATAAAATAAGCATGAAGAATATAGTAAAAAATTAATTAAAAAAATGACAATTGGATATTTGTCATTTAGTTATTATAATACTTACATGTATATTAAACTTAATTTTACATATTTGTGGAAACATAATGTTGACAAATTTATGATTCATTTTAAATTAAAAATTATTTATAATAAGTAAATATAAATTAGAGAATTATAATTTTTTTATAATTAAATGTCGTAATATTTAAATATAAATAACTTTTGTAATTATATTTCAATATAAATACATAGAATAAAAAATAACATGTATTAATACAACAAATTTAAATTTAAAAAGACCAAATTAATTTTTTTTAAAAAAATTTAAAACTATTTTGAAAATAACATAAATCCAACGGCCGATGAAACCGTCGATTTCATGTATATAGGATAATTAATGTAGTGTAGCTAGCAAGTAATTCAAACAAAGAGGACCACATTGGTATAATGGCATTCCCTGTACGTTTAATGTGGGACCTTCAAATTTGATGGTGAAATCTTTAATTTAAGATGGGTCAATTTCACTTCAAATTGACGCCTTTTTTTAATTTAAAAAAAAATCAACAAATTGAATTAACCCATTTTAACGGTTCTCAAGTGAGTGAGAAAATAATTCGATATCGCTGTCGTCACGTGAGAAGAAATTGACTCGTGAACATGCTGGGAAACCAGCATTTGTGGGCCCCAAATATTACTACATATTAATTGGGCCCACTTTGGTTTGGGAAGATCCGAATTATGAAATACTACGTGAATGATGAATCCTTTCCTTCGACTCGGATCCGGGTTCTGTCCTCTCAACCCTCTACTCAAAGATGAATCCTTACAATTTTGTAGTAATAATTGTCTTTGTTTAAAAAACATCGATAATAGTACTATTTACTTCAATTATTTCTTGTTATGGAAATGCATGTTCTTAATTTATCATTATTATTATTATTTTTTTTTTTTTTGGTAAAAAAATAGTACAAGTAACTTTGATTTGAGAAAATTGGACAGTAAACAATCTATCATTGGATTCTTTTGATTAAAAATGAAATTGAACATTATTTTCTAAATTACATTGAATGGATATCATGTCATGATGGACAAAACCAAACACTTTTTAGTTGGGTGGTCATCACATGCAAAACCGACAATCTCCTGGTGAAGTACCAAACTTTCAAACGCAAGGGTACGGTTTTTGAATAATGCTTTTGTGGTGTAAAACCTTAAACACAGTTTTGTAACTACCAAATCAAAATCATGTCAGCATTAGCATTTTTCTTAGCAATTAAGTGGTGAGTGATAATCTGGGAATTGGAGTACTCAGGCACATTGAAGGCAACGAGACATTACAGTTTGCAGGGGAAAGACAGGTCTCTCATGTGAGTAGTCTTCCTCTCTTTGCCATCTCTGGCCGTCTGGGCTCTGGGTGTGCTCTGTCTCATTATTTCGGTAAGGGGTCCCCCGTTCGCTTAATTTCCTAGCCTTTTTTCTTTTCATTTTGTTTCAGAAAACGCACATGCATCGATCATCTCCTCACTCTCTCTCATGGTACCATTACATTAAAGCTATATATACATGCCTTAAATACCTAAACAAACATAATAATAAAGCAAGAATCAACCCCTTTGGCCTCTCATTTGTTTCCATCAAACATAACCCATGTGGTTGTCATCCATTTTCATATTCCTGCCATTTTAAGTACTTAACTCAACTTACATTAGCTTTTTCAAGTTTCTATTGCGTCTAAATCCATTGGTTTTTGCTATTTACTTTCATTAAAAATGAAAGAGAAGAAAACTTTGTCTAACTTGGATGGAAGATACCGCACTAGTGCGTTATATTTGGTTAACCATCAGCTGATAGCCTACTAAGAGAAGGTTTTAACGTGGTTGAAGAAAGAAAAGTAGCCATTGCCATATGTGGTTCCTTTTTTTTTTTTTTTTTTCTTGCATAAGGATTTGGCAGATTCAATGGCCTACCCACCCACGATCCATCCATCCATGATTCAATTGCCACAAACACCAGCAGCACTCATCATCTCTTTGAGAAAAAAAAAAAAAAAAGGAAGTGCGGTGGTTGGATGAGAAATTTGGGTCATGTTTGGTCGCAAGCAGCACTCACAACCTGAAAAAGGTCTCTGAAGAAATTCCCTAGTTTAAAAAGTGTGAGGTACCCCTCGGCCTTTGATAACAACTTAAATCAACACACAGACACGATTATTCAAAGAACAGCCCCTTCTATTGGTTCAAATCAAATTAAATTTAATTTGATTTTTTTAATATTATATAATATTATAAAATTTAAAAATTTAATTTGAACTTTCATATAATTTAATTTAAATTAAATCAAATTTTATTCGATTTGATTCAAATTATTTTTTATTATTTATTTATTATTTTAATATATTTAAACAAAATTAAATATAAAATTAATAATTTTATTTTATAAAATTTTAAAATAAATATAAAAATAATAAAAATATATTATTCAATTTGATTTTTTTATTTTTACTTTTTAATTTAAAATTTAATTTAAATTTAATATTTATATTTAATTCGAATCATTAAAAAAAAAAACCTATTCAAAATGAAAATTACAATTTCAAATCGATTTTAAACTTTTATTTTTTCACCCCTAGCTCTTACGTTATATGACACATGATCTTCATGGCAATCCCAGATTCTGCATTTCATTCTAGCTTAACATCAACACTGAAGATAAAATCAGTTCATGCAATTTTTTTAGTCCCTAAAATGTCATTTTCTATAAGAAAATTGGAAAAATGTCATTTTCTAGTTTAAAATTCAAAACTTTAATTGGGTTGTAAATGGAGATAGCACTTGATAAAACTCTAACCCTAACGCTATGTCTAACCAACAAATTAAATTGATATGAATCCATCTCATCATCTTGAATTCTTGTCACGGGACCAAATTGACCGATTTTAAAGATAACTGCAAAAAGTGGGTAAACAAAAACACGTATGAAACATCCTAGCTAGGAACAGATTTCTCCTGAAGTAAAATCTCATTGCAAATAGCACCGATAAAAGCTGTAAAAAAAAAAAAACTTTCCAAAAATAACCAAATTACCCCGAATTTACAGCAAGACTATTAGGATGACTGTTGATTATCCCAAGCCGGGAACTCAGCGGAAGCATCGGGCACGGCATGCCAAGCCGAAGCCGCAATGAGAGGGCGGCTATGCCAGCCCAGAGTCAAACACCCTTCATTTTCTTCGACCGAATATCCCTCCGCCGAGAACAAAGTCAACAACATGCTAGCTTGTTTAAACGCGTTGGACCCCAAATGTAATGGCTTAAACCCGGCTGCACTCAGCCGAGTCCGCCACTTGGCCAAGGGCTCGTGTCTTTCCACTCGAGCCGACCCTTCACAGCTCACCACGTTGGCTATTTCTCTCTGTATGTATATCTCGGCTAAAGCTTTTTCCGGTTGAACGGTGCAAGCTTCTAAAGAATCAAACATTGTTGAATAATAATAAAGAGCTTCCGTGAACCGGTCCAAAAAAAGGGGTTGGTTGTGGTTTGCTTCTTGTTCAACGACGGTCATAATTTTCGGGTTTAAGCTTCGGATCCAACTCAAAACCGTTTCGATAGGATAATTTCGGGTCGGTTCGGATCCGAGCAAACGGTGAAGCTGCATGATTGAGTTAACTGCCACCGCCTCTTTTGGATTTACCCGAAGCATCCATGGCTTAACGTCTTCGAGCCTGGAAGCGGCGACTCCACGGAAGAAGAAGCGGATGTTGACGGACCGAGCCAACTCGGCGAGTCGTAAACCGATTTCGCGAAGCGAGTCACGGCCATCTGGAGACGGCGGTCCAATGCCGGTCAAACGGAGTAAAGGAGGTCCATCGGGACGTAAAGCGAGGGCTTGTATCAAAGCTGGCCATTGTAAGCCGTGCATCAAATTGAAATCCACCACGTGGACGCAATCGTGACCTTCAAAAGCTTCGAGAATCGCCTGATTGGCCGTGAAGTGAGCGAATTTCAAGTATGGACACGCTTCGTAAAAATGATGATACAAAATCTCGTTCTCAAGAACAGAGCCACCGTTGACAGAGCCACCGCCAATTCCTTGGTAGATACGGCCGCTCAAAGCATCGATAAAATGTCCAGCAACTTTACCGATACCGCAAACGGTGTTGACACGAGTGAGTAACCCTTTCATGTCGTCGATCAATGAAGTAGCCAATGAAAGGTCACCACGTTGGACGCAGTCCGCACATGTCATCAACATGTGAACCAGTCTTATACCGGAATCTTCTTCCGTGGCCGTTACAACCGTCAATTGATTATTCAAACTTTGTTGCTCGTAACAAATATTCTGGTGCACCTGCGGGTTTTGAGGTTCGGCGGTGGTCCACGCGTTGCTTACCACCGCCTGATTGGGTACGGGATCCATGATGAATTCAGAAGGGCAAGTAGAAGGATGAACGAACTCGGATAGGAGCGAGTCGACCCAGGAGCCAAGATCGGAAGGGTTATAGTGGATAGCATCGGTAGCGAGTTGGGAGAAATCTGCAGGGGAATTACCCATGGCGTTTTCGAGTCGTTCCAGTCGCTGAGCTACTTGCAGGAGCTCCGATGACCGGACTTTGTATCCAGCGCCGGCGAGAAGTCCATCAATATCTTGCTGCTGTGGCGATGGCAGTGGTTTGGAGGATGATGATGAGGAGCTGCCGCTGCTACTCCCCATTGACGTGGCGAAGTCGCACAGCACCATGATTCAAATTTCTTTTCTTTGTTTTCTTTTTTGGCACTAAAAAAAGATTAAAGTTCGAAAATCATCAAATAAGCTGCAGATTTATCATGCCCAGATTTTCACGAGAGAAAGAACGAGTAAGAGTGGGAGCTGGATTGAGCAGAGAAATGGATGAAAAAGAGGTGTTAACAGAAAAAGGGCAGAGCTTTCGATTTGAGAGAAAAGTGAAACTGAGAGGTTGGAGGGGACGACGTGTACTTATGAGGTTGAGGTGTATCTATCTTTTTAGATAATGATTTTTGCTGTCACACTTCGTTTTCTTTTTTACATTTTAATTTGGTTCATTATTATTAGTGGAATCTATCTATTTGATTTAGAAAAAAAATTAAAAATAAGATTATGAAAAGACTAAGTGAAAGTGAAGTATGAGTTAATAAATAAGAAATTAAACAAAATGAATGGAGGAGTTTATGTTTTAAAGATATATTAGTTCGCAGTTACAGAAAAAAATTAATTAATGCAAAAATGATAATTAAATATAATTTTTTAAAAATAAAAATTAAATAATTCTTAAGCGACATCCATAACCGGACCCATTATTATTTTTTATTTGAAAGATAATGAAATGATTAACATGGGCAGAAATACTTTAATACTCGTATTATATGATAGGGTCAATCATGATGATAAAATAATAATTAAAAAAGAAGAATTGATTTTTTATTATATTAATAATGAAAATGACCTTTTAACCATATTGGACGATTGATAAAGCAAATTAATTAATTAATTGAACAAAATATTAATCAATACTAGTTTTATTTTCAAGCTTATTTAAGTCACATATTATTAATTTGGTTGGAGAGCTACTTTGCTCTTTCTCGTAAAATTATATGTTATCCTCAAACTCCTCACCAAGTCATTGTTTCCTCCTACTATGTTCATATCATAATTTTCATCATCAACTTTTCTTTTTCATTTATTGTAGAAAAAGAAAATTCTTCAGAGTGAAACAGAGAGCAAAAGAGGAATATTTTTCCTGAGACATGTGTCACAATAAGACATTAACAGGTGTTGTTATTGATGAATAATAATAATAATAATAATAATAATAATTATTATTATTATTATCAAATACACTTATTGAATTTTTTAGGCTCCCAAATAAAATAAAATTAATAGAATGGCATGGATTCTTTTAAGTATATTAATAAATAAAAATTAATTAAAAAATGAGATATGTCTTATCTTTTAATTTCAATTATAAAATTGTAAATTTTTATTAATAATATATCAAATAATTTTTCTAATAATAATAGAGTTAATGTTTGATATAATATTAATATAAAATTTTAATTTTATAAACGAAACTAAAAAATTAATAAATGTATCTTTTTTAATTTTTTTAAATATATTCTAAATATGTATCATCATATTAATTTTATTTGTAAAAACTAAAATTTCAACGATAATGAATGAAATAATTTTTAATAATAATAATAATAATAATAGTATAAATATATTATATCTATATTATTATATTTATTGTAAATATAATTTCATTCATTATATTTAATTTTTTAAAATATATCCTAAATGTGAGTTACATTACTAGTTTTATTTTTAAAGTCTGGAACTTCACTTATAATGAATGAAATAATTTTTAATATAATAGTATAAACAAAAATTTCAGTCTATATCAATCCAAGTAATAGGTTAGTTGCACAATGGAGAGAGGGAAAGATTTGTTATTTATTGAGATAGAATATCTGCAACTTGCCTGTTTAAAAAATTAGAAAAAGGGTTGGGGGCTGTCGAAGAAGGGGGAAAACCCTAGTTCAATTGAAGGCAAGTACATTGATCTCATATCTGCAGGCACAAAGCATTAAGCCCCGAGGAGGGGACATCCCATCTAAGAGTCGAATAAATCAAAATAGTGCTTACACTTAGTTAGGTCTGCTCAAAAATAATAATAAAATAAAATAAAATAATCAAAAATTGATTTGAAATTTAGTGTTTGATTCAATTTTAGATTAGATTATTTATTTATGACGTAAAAACCAAAAATTCTCTTAATCAAATAGAACTATATTTCTTTATTAGTTTTTTAATTATTAAAAAAGAAAAGATGTTCCAATGATGACATGGTTTTAAGATAACTAAAAAATAAAAGATGGATAAAAAATAGACGAAAGAAGTATTTTAATGCATATATTTGATAATTTACAATTATGTTTTTTTATTAGTGCATTTAGAACAATCCTTTTTCATTATCGACATCCGTAATATGAGTACATTAAAATTTAGTTAGTATTCATTATAACTATAATAATGTAAAACTAATTATGATTAAATAATAAGGGTGGTAATGTATTGGATTGAAAAAGATTTTCGTCTATTTTGATTTTTAATAAATCATACCCAATTCTGATCTAACTTGAAATTGGATTATTATTTTTAATACTTGACATATATATGTATAATTAGTGTTTGACTTGTATCTAATTCAAAATTAATTTAATAATTTAAATTTAATATTATATTTATAAAATATTAATTTTTAATATAAATTATATCTCAATCATATATAAATATAATATTTTAAATTAAAATATTATATAATAATTTTATTAATATATGTAAGTATAAAATTAAATAAATAATAAAATATATTTATTTATACACATATATATCTATGGACGAGTCGAGCTAGATTATCTTAAAACCCCTTTTTGATCCTACCATGGTTTATTTTAAAAATACCTGATCTACCTACAACCTAACTTATGATTTCAAAAAGTATTTTTTATCAAATAAAAATTAATCGAAATTTATTAAATACACATTGTTTTAACACAATGATAAATGATTAAATGACAATGCTTTGGCACTAAAAAAATACTAACATATTCTCTCTCATCCCTGTCATAGGAAGTGAAAAAAGTGAGAGAGGGAGGGAGGGAATTTCGTTGTTCAATTGTTTGGCTACAATTGTGCAAAACCAGGTTACTACATGAAAAGCTGTTCAATTGGAGTTACAAAACCATTTTACAAAATCATCCAATGAACAAGAGTTGTAAAGAATCGTGTGAAGGGGCTCATAACTAATGTGGTCCATAACATGTAAATATATAAAGGGAAATGTGTTAAAATACTGCCCATGTTCGGGAGTCTTGGACCATTCCAAAAACAGAGCCCCCGAAAGACTCAAATATGGAGATTATTGGTTCACAGTACCATATTTTTTGAGAGTTGGGAAAATTTTAAAACCCTTTTGCATGAGAACAGTACCACACCGGAAAATCAATGAGATCTAGGTCATAGGAAAACACAAGATTTTGCCATGGTTAAAAATGTTGAGTGGATCCCTTCACCATCTATTAAAAAAAAGGGCAGAGCTGCTATCTGGTCCATTAGATAACAAGGAATTTGGGACCAGTTTTCAAAACCCGAAAGGCTCAATTTTAAGACTTAAAATTTGGGGAAAAAAGGGAGAGAGATATATGTTTTGTGGGTATAAAGTATAAACACAAAACATAGAAAAGAGAAAGGAAAAAAAAAAAAAAAGAAATGGGGATCCTTTCTTGCGCTTTATGTTGTGGGTGGCGCAGGCTGGCTGGGCTGGCTGGGCTGGCTGCTTTTGAGGAAGTGAAAGGGGAAGGGGAATTGGGACCAGCATTTCTCCTTAAGAGAACATGTTGTATTTAGGACAGACACCTAAATTGTGTGTCCGATTCCGATCTTTTAGCTGACACCATCACGTTATGGCACCTGTGATTTTATTGGCAACAAGATTCATGAAACAGAGAGAAAGCAAAAAAAAAAAAAAAAAAAATCAACTCGACCTGTCTTTGGGCTTGGCATTTGCACCCCATCTTTCACAGTTTACAACCTCCAATTACCAACCTTGTTGCAGATTCTGTACTTGATTCTCAATTCATTAAATACATATTTTTTTGTTTGTTTTTAATGTGTGGTAATACCAAGAATTCCATTTCCAAACATGCATAAAACTTTTGAGGTTTGAATTTCTTTTAGTTGGAATGAGTACAAATGAGGACCAAATAAAGTATTGAAACATGATAATGAGACGAAAATATCAATATAATTAATTAATCTTATCAGATAAGATTTATAATTATATATTACTTTATCAACAGTTTAAATTTCAATGAATAGTTAGAAGAATAATTTAATTCTATATATAATTATCAAAATTGAGTTTTGTTTAGGGTTCTTCCATGTAGCCCTCAATCTATTTAACAATAGGTTGCATTACATTTTGCTGACCCTATTTTTGTCTTATATTATTAACAATTTAGCTTATAGTGGTAAACATTAAAATTTTACTTAGCAGGAGGGATAGAAGGAAATAAAGATAAAATAAAATATATTTGATATAATGGTTAAGTTTGTAATCTACTTTATAATTAAATTCTTGTGTTGAAACCATCTTTAATCATACTAAATTGATTAGATCAAGCCTACTTTTGAACTTATGAGTACTTTTGACTAGGGATGGTAGCTTAGTTTGAAATCGTCGGATTTTGATCCGAGTTGATTTTATAAAGTTGATTTTTTTTTTGAAAATCGAGTTTCAGATCGAATTTTAGATAAATCCATTATAGATATTTTATTTTATTCAAAATTTTTTTGAGATCAAAAACAGGTTTTGACCATAAGTTGGGCTCAATTGTGAAGCTTTTGGCCCAATAAATTTTTTTAAAAATTTTAAGTTTAATTTGATTTAATTTTTGATTTAGTGTTTTTTTTTTTTCAAAATGTCAAAAAGTTAAAAAAGAAAAAGAAAAAAAAATATAAATAAACGAGGATTTAAGATTCAATCCCAAAAATCAAGCTTGGGTAAAACTAGAAACTGAATCACATGAATTGTTGACCTAAATAAGAAAGAATTAAGAACCAAAAATCAAAAACATGATCGGATCTGTTGGTGATAGATCCAATCTCAATCATTCAAGAAAAATCCTTAAAATTATTGTCCAAAATTCTCTATAAACCAACAACAAGCACACATAAACAAAAAAAAAATGATAGAAAGAAATTATACAAAAAATATCAGAGGCTTTGGATTTGTTCTGGGTTTTCTGGATTTGTGTTTTTAACTGGGTTATATTTGGGATTACATGGGAGTTTTTAGGGTTTTGATCTTTTTATTTTCTAAGTTTTGACCTTCAAAATGTTTGAAGGGTTGCATTTCAATTTTGGGATTCTTGAATGAATTCTGGGATGATTTTTGGGATTCTTTGAACTTTTAGGAATTTTTTAGGCGTTTAATTTAAAGTTAAGGGTTTAGATTAATTTATGGGTTAAGGTTGTTTTTAAGAAAATTATTTGATTTTCTGAAATTTACTAGGTTTGGATTTTTTTTTTTTCCTTTAAGGAATTTTTTGGGATTTTTTTTTGAATATTTGAATTTCTGAGTTTCTAGTTGAAATTTTTGATTGGTGTTTGAATTTTTTGCCAAAATTACAGCAACCAGAAGGATTGTGGTGGTTGGATTTTGGGAAGTTAAGGTTGTTGTTGGGAAAAGTTTGAAGTTTTCAACATTGTTTGAATTTTTTGACATCGATTTCTGGAATTGCTCGAGGTTTCTGACTTGAGCTAAAAAGAGAAAATAGAGCAAAAAGGGGCTAAAGAGAGAGGAAAATGGAAAATTAAGGAAAAGGTTAATAAGTGACCTTTTATATTACGCCAAAACAATGCTATTTTGAAGACTCCTTGACTTGTGTGTGACTTGGCAACTCGTGTGAAAATCCGAGCTCCAAATCCAACCTGATTGTAGGTTTTCATTTTTTACTTTTTCTTTTTATTTTTTTATTTTGATTTCTTTTTTATTTTTGTTTTTTATTCTCCTATTTTTTGTATTTAATTTTTGCATGATATATTTTGCATGGTATGATTATATATTTATTTGGATGACTATATTTAATTACATAATTATCTATATATTTATTTGTGTGATTATGTTTGATTGCATAATTATATATAATTTTATTTGTGATATTTATTTTTGCATGATTGTTAATTAATTTACCTGATATTTTTTCTTAATTGCATGATAGTTTATATTAATTGCATGATATATTATATCATTATTGCATGGTATTATTTACATGATTATTTTTGTTTAATTTTTTTCTTTCAAATTTAAAAAAAAATTTTCAACAAAATGTTTTTCAATTTTATCAAACTATTGCATGATTTAAATCTTGAATTAAATCTTATCAAACTATTAGAAAACTTAATAAATTTTTTTAAAAATATATTTTTTTAAAATCCTATCAATATATTGGAGGATAATTTTTGACGAAAAATCTTATCAACATATTAGAAGATATTTCTACAAATAAATTATTTTCATAAACAAATAAAATTTTAATCTTACCAACATATTGAAGGATAATCTTTGACAGAAATCTTACCAAAATATTGAAAGATATTTTTGAAAATAAATTTTTTTTTACAACAAAAAAAATTAAATAAATCCGACGATGAAAACTCTTCAGAGTGAGACATTAGTCTCAATGAATATTTCTAAGGTGAGAAAATTATCTTAAATTGCTACTAAATTATTAAAGTAATTTTAAGATCAATTTTTAATTATTAAATTAGTTGGTAAAATTACAAAAAAAACTGTATGGCTTGGATAATTTGAAATCAAATTGATACCATCATTTGGATGAGTATTGTGAGGGTGCTATAACATTCTTCACACGTAACCACACTCCAAAATCTAAACTTTGATTTCATGGACTAGAATCTACTATTTAAATATACCTAAGTCAATTTTAAGACTCTTCTTTAAAATTAGACGGATTCAGTTAGGTGACTAATTATACCTAAACAAAAAAATTGGTGACGACTCTTAAAGTCTATGTCTAGCGGTAGGTCCATAGATCTATACATTATGATAGTTTGGTGACTCTATTAGAGAGATCAAGAGTCAAGTCAGTAAATAATTTTTTATTATCCAAGCCTAACCTAATAAATTTAAGAAAATTTTCCTTTTTTTGTATCTTATTTATTTATTTATTCATTTTATATATATGTCATTCATTTGCATATGCATAATATGAGCTATATATATGAGTTTTATTTTTTATGAGGGAGTAAAATACTTATGCCTTTGTGAGACTTCATGTTTCTTCATGAGTTAGCCAAAAACTTTCACTCAAATTAAATCCTTTCTATTTGTAGCCTATAATGGATGACGATTGAAATGTCTTACTAGTTTATAATGGACAATAATGTAAGAAACAACTTGAGAACCGTTAGACTGTTAAACCTTTGAACTTAGTATGTAAATAAACCTTAAGGTTTCGAACTTAAGTTAAAGCCATGCCTTTTTTTATGTTAAACAATCTTAAATAGGACACATAATGGGATATTTATTTTGCTTGTAAATTTATATATTTTTCTTTGTATATATTATTCGCATACTAATCTTTTACATTGTTTTTTGTATATATTATGTTGTTCTTTGCACATATCATGTTTACTAACCCTTTTCTTATATTGTATATGCATGCATTTATATCATTAAATCCTATTTATTGCATTTATGCATTTCTACATGTTCAAGGATAGCTTGACCAACTTACCACTTGTATAACACCTAAGCTTAAGTCAAACAAATGGAAAGAAAATGCAAGTTGTGTTGAGAAATTGGAAAAGGCTAAAAAAGAAATCATGAGAGAATTGAGTAATCCTTGAAGCTTTGGGTAAGCTAAATAAAGGAAAAGTGGTAGAAAAATATGTCACATGATGTTACTGATCATTTATATTCTCTAGGTTATAAACCATATGAAGCCCAATTCACTTTAATATTTCCATCACAATAGTTTGCATTTCTGGCAGGCTATACTTAAGAATATCGCCTACCCCCAACAAATGGAATGTCGAAAACTACAACTCTGCCCTTGCTGAAAATATAGTTAAATCAATCTAAGTTCTTAATTTGGACATTCCAAAAGAAAAATTAAAAATGGTTAACATTTTGAAAGACTCAAAGTTGAATAGAAGATGAACCTATTAAAAGAAAAACTACGAGCCGTTGAAGGTGTAGATTTTTATGGTCTATGGATACTACTAGCCTTTATTTGATCCTAGATATTGTAATCCCGTCAAAGTTTAGGATCTCTGAGTTTGAAAAGTATAATAATACTAAGTGTCCGATCACATATGTCAAATGACCTTAAATTAAAAATATATACAAATACCCGTATGTAAGTTATAATGAAAAATAAAAATTCATATTTATGTACCAAAGATTACCCCAAACAAATGAAATAATGTACATATAAAAATATTTACATGGATAAAAATGTGTATGCAAATACATGTATGCAATGCATTCATATTTACAACTATTTACAAAATTGAAAAGGCAAAAATTGCCCAAACAAATAATATAATATACATACAAAAATATTTATATGGATAAAAATGTGTTTGCAAATACATATATGCATTGCATTCATGTTCACAACTATTTACAAAATTAAAAAGGCAAAGATTACCCCAAACAAATAATATAATATACATACAAAAATATTTACATGGATAAAAATGTATATACAAGTATATAATGCATAATAACAATAAGAATTCATATTCACAATTATGTATAAAACTGAAAATGGAAAGATTCTCCTAAGCCAATAAAATAATGTGCATACAAAAAGGGATAAAAATTTATATGCAAATACATGTATGCAATACATAGTGAAAAACAATAACTTATATCTAAAACTATGTACAAAATTGAAAATGCAAAGAGTTTTCCAAACAAATAAAATAATGTACGCACAAAAATGTTTACATGGATAAAAATGTATATGCAAATACATATATGCAATAAATAGTGAAAAATAAGAATTTATATCCATAACTATGTACGAAATTGAAAAGGCAAATGAAATAATGCATATACAAAAATGTTTACAAGTATACAATACATAGTAAAAACAAAAATTCAAATTCACAACTATGTAAAAACTTAAAAAAATACTCTTTAATTTACAATTAAGCATTCACATCTTTTAATATATGAAAAAGTGAAATGGAATAATGCATGAATGAATGCATATATGCATGAATGCAAGAAGAAGGATTTAAGGATGCAAATACATGTATATATAGCAAAAGAAAATGGTTAGTAAACATACTATATATAAGGAAAAATATAAAGGGTTAGTATATACATAATATACATAAGAAACAATATATAAATTTACAAG
Organism: Durio zibethinus; assembly: GCF_047325235.1. Classification (NCBI taxonomy): domain Eukaryota; kingdom Viridiplantae; phylum Streptophyta; class Magnoliopsida; order Malvales; family Malvaceae; genus Durio; species Durio zibethinus. Next base: position 29,179,395 of record NC_143167.1, on the reverse strand, counting down.
CAGAATAAATGTTTCATCATATGTCCTATTTAGGATTTTCTAGCAAAGAGAAAGGTAGGGCTCTAACTTAGGTTTAGATTCTTAGGATTTATTTACATGTTGTGTTCAAAGGTTTGGCACTCTAAAGGCTCCCAAACCATTTTCTACATCATTATCTATTATATACTAGTAGGACACCCCAATTCTCGTCTACCATTACAGGCTCATATGAAAAAGATTTAATTTGAGTAGGAGTTTTCGCTAGCTCATACAAAGGTTATCACTTCATGAGAGTATTGGTAGTAACTCCCTTTTAATAAAGGACAAAGTTTTGGTCTAAAGCTTATGCATGAATGCAAGAGTGGAATGTGTAAAAAGATATGCCAAATAATCAAATAAATTGATGCACATCAAAATTATAATCTACAAAACAAGAAAACAAAAACAAGTAGGTTAGTAATATAAAAATCACAAATAATTACTTAATAAAACCATTAAAGCAAGGCTTAGGATAATATATAACTAACTAATAGCTTGACTTTTTAATATCTTTAGTGGAGTCGCTAAATTGTCATAACGTCTAAGTTGAAAAACCTACCCATTAGACACAAAAATCATGGAGTCATCACCAATCTTTTTATCTTAGGTATGATTAGCCACCTATATGAATCTATCTCTTTTAAGGTTGTTCTAAGTATAAACTAAAAATCCCTAAAAAAATAGATTATGATCTACATCATTAGAACTTAGGTTTGAGAGTCAGTTACGTGTAAGAAATATATTAACACCCCTTTACGTATAAAATTAATATCAAATTAATTATATATTATCTTACCTAAGTTTTATCAAAGATAGTTTTATTATGCAAATAAATCAATTTCAATCCTTTTATTGATTTACACCACATGGTCATAAAAAAATATCTATCAAAATATCAATAATCATGCAATCATGCAATAAATATTAAATCATATTATACTAAAATTATCATGCAAATATATTATAAAATCATATCAAATATCATGTAATAATATCATGTCTAGATTATGCTAAAATATTCATGTAAAAATATCATGCAAATATATTAATTATTATGCAATAACAACAATCACATAAATATATAATATCATGCATATATATTATCATATAATAATATAAAATACCATGCAAATATATTAATAACCATTCATGTAAATACATAATTATGAAATCAAATATAATTAGACAAATATATTAGTAATTATGTATAATCATGCAATTGTGCACACAATAAATATAGAACATGCAATTAAATATTATTCAAATATAATATTAATCATAAAATAACATAGACTATCATATCATGCAATAAATATAAAATTATGCAATAATAAAAAAAATAAATATGCAAATAAGTATATTAATAATCATACAATCACACAAATAAATAAATTAATAATCATGCAATTAACAGTGTAAATCATATAAATAAACATGCAATTAAATGTATAATCATATAAATAAAAATATATAAACCATGCAAACAAACATGCAATTAAATATATAATCATGCAAATAGTAATATATAAACCATGCAACTAAATATACAATTAAATATATAATCATGCAAATAATAATATATAAATCATACAAACAAACATGCAATTAAATATATAATCATGCAAATAATAATACATAAATCATGTAATCATGTAAATAATAATATATAAACCATGCAAAATATGCAATTAAATATAAAATCATACAAATAAACATGTAATTAAATATATAATCATTCAAATAAACATATTAATAATCATGCAAATATATTAATAAATCACATAAATAAATATATTAATCATGCAAACAAATATATTAGGAAATAAATTATCATGCAAATATAATATTAGTCATGCATATTTATGCAAAAATAAATACCATGCAATAAATATAAAAATAAGAGTAAGTAATTAAATATTATAAAAGTTATGCAAAAATCACAAAAAAAAGCAAACATTAACTCAATAGATCACAGGTTCCAATAATTTTTTACCTTTCAAAAACTGATGCTTACTATTATAAAACTTAAACTTTCTTCCTAGAACTTCAACTAGATTTTCTTGCAAAATTTTTTCTTTAATTGCTTCTTCCTTGTTAATTCAAAACTTTACCCATTTTTTTTTTCTTTTTAATGACCTCTATTTGATGTTGAAATCAATTGTTGTAAGGTCACTTTTGATCACAGATTCAAGGTTCTTATATAGGGATTAAACCCTTTTCGATTTGAAAGAAATTAATTCAACCGAATTTATGATTTCTTTCCAAATTTTATTTTGTGTAATCTTCCTTTTTTTCAATATATTGAGTCCAAATTTTTTTCAAAATTATTCATCCATTAAAGTTAAAATCTGAGATAGAATCCAATAGTTGAATTAAATTTAAGATTTTTCATGCAAAATCTCAAAATTTTAAAATTTTTTACCTTTTTTTTACCAATTGACATTGACTTTTTTGACTAAAAATATAAAAGTTAAACAAAAAATTAAACTAAAAAACTAAAATACAAATAAAATTTAGGGTTTAATCTTTAAGCTCAAAATTTACTTTTTCAATTAAAGTCTAATTGCACAATCAAAATTAAATTTTGAAACTTAATGAAATTCAAAAAATCCCTAGACAAAATGGGATGTCTACATCTTACACGTAACCGCACTCTTGAATCTAAATTTTAGTTTCATAGATTATAATCTACTATTTAAATATACCTAAGTCAATCTTGAAATTTCTCAATAAAATAAGATAGATTCAATTAGATGATCAATCACACCTAAATAAAAAATATTTGTGGTGACTTTTAAAGTTTATGTCTAACGATAAGTTTACAAATTTATATATTATGACACCCGACCCGACCCTATCTAGTATATATATAACATTTTTTAATTATTTATTTAATTTTATATTTATATTTAAAAAATAATAATTTATATTTAAAAAATAATATTTTGTTGATTTTAAGTCAAATTGGTACTATTTTATATAATATCGGATCAAATTAGATTATGATATAAAAAGTTAAAACAATTATCGAGTTAGATCAATTTCAAATATTATAAATATAATCGAATTCGAGGTGAATAAAAATCTGTCCCATCTTGATTCGTTGCCGTCTTTACTTTTGATGCTACTAATAGAATGCTTTAATCATAAAATTAGAAATGTTAAAATAGCAATTTAGAATCAAATAAATATGAAGTTAATTGAAAATTTATAAAATAAAAAAAATTTTACTGATTTGAGGCTTTCGACCAAAATGAAATTGTTGATTGCTTGAATGCCTTGGGTAATTACAGTCCATCAAACTTAATCATTTGTTCTCTGATTTTTTCTGTCTATATTAGGAGTTCAATTAATTGTTAATTACTTTCTCCCCTAAATTGATTCTTCCATGTGCCCACATGTTATTGGCCACATTAAATTATTCTTTTTTACGGTCCTGTCATCAATTTCATATTTCTTCCTCTCTTTTCTCATTGTTCGCATATCGGTCATTTGAGACTTGGCCCACACGGTTCAGATTTTTAGGCCCATTGTGGAGACATCAGAACCCGTAATTATTGTGTTAAAAATTTACAAGAAAAGTTTCCTCAAAGTCAGGAACTTGTTTTTCTAGCAAAGCCATCATTAAAATCTTACAAAACCAGAGCTAGTACTACTAATCTTCGTATAAAACCAAACTGGACAAAAGGGCAAAAAAAAAAAAAAAAAAGAGTGCAACCCTGGAGCATCGATCCTCTTGGATGCTCTTAATCTAGCAGCCGTCTATTTCCTACAAGTAGATCCTGTCAAGGAAAGGCCTGAGGAGAATGTGATTCCAGCCAGGTTAGAGCCCTTCATCTTGCAATCAGGCAATGCCACCCAAGTCCAAAGACACCTCTCTTTGTCATACGTCAGCCAAATAATGTCCCATAAACCCTCAAAATTTGACATCAAAACCGCCCTAATTACCCCATCTCTTGCCTCTAAGCACCCTATCATGACCCCATACGGCTTCCCTATTTGCTTCATCGTGTCACTTGGAACATTTGAAACAAACTCCCAATTCCCACTATTTAGGCTTATATCCCACATTTCTATGCTGCTTACCATCTTCACCCTCTTATCCATGTTGTCAACGGCCCTCGATCTTATGACCATCATGTGTCCATCACCGAACACATGTCTCCGATCATTGGTGTTCACCCAGCTGAATGCAGTGGATGATTGCTGCCCTCCGTTTCCTAATCTTGGCCGTAGAATCATTGGTGAGTTGTATTCAGATCCAACGGCAACCACCAAGCTTTCATAAGGTCCATTAAGTGCATTGAGAAACATACAATCTTTCCCCGGAAAGTTTCCACAAATCTCTCTTGCTTCAGTGGACTGCCACTTTTCAATCTCTGAATTGTACTCAAACAGAACCGGACGGTTCTCCACTAACTCAACAAACATAAACCGGAAATGACCCGAACCGGATGATTCTGGTACCAACTTCATCCCTGATCTCCTCCACGAGGAAGTCCCACGTGGACCCAGTGGACATGGAGGGATCTTTTTAACTGCCTTACTAACCAAATTAACGGCAATAACTGCCTTTTGAGTATTGGAAGCAAATAAAAAAACATTCCCACTCGCTGTTAATAAATAAATATCTTCACCCGGATAAAAAACCACTTGTTTCATCAAATCACCAATCGAAATCTTGAACCAACGGTTGGATTGATCGGAGAAACCATGAATTGCCGCGTCCTGACGCCAACGTTTCTTGTAGACAAACAACCAAGTGGCTGACCTTGATCGTAGGTTGCACTCCCGGATAAAATTTTGGTCGGATATAACATAAGCAAGAAACTTGTTGACTAATTTCATGCGAATAATTTCGGGCAAAGCTAGGGAGAAGAGAATGTTTTGTATGAGCTCCGAGGGAAGAAGGCAGAAACCAAGTGAGTTGGTGTCTGAATTTTGACATTCATCCATGTTTTTAGAACAATAATTTGGTCTTCAAGTGTTGCAATTTATATATAGTGGGGGTACTTTCAAGCATATAAGTAAAATATAAAGCAATGATGAGCGTATTAATACGTAGTATTCAAGGGAAAAGGACAAATTGTCCAGCTAGACTTCCCATGCGGATTGCGGATGGCGTCATGGTCGGAAAAATGGACGGTGGAGATGGTTGACAAACTCGAATAATTTGATTGGAAGTCGACGTTTTTGATTGTCTTGAGTGTACAAAAAAAATGAGAAGAAAGTATTCAACTAAGCCAAAGGTTGGGAGTATACATAATTCTAGCACTTAATACCATATTTATTTGAGAGAGGTGAGTCACGCTGCCGATGTGATGAAAGGGAGGCCTAAGTATTGCACTACAGAGAAAGGGATGGCTGCTTAATTTCGACCTATTCACCAAAAGCATTGATGTTCGACCTGTGCGCCAAAAGCATTGGCTGCTTAGGGACAAGGGTTTTCTTTGGCAACTAAACCTGTCCCTTATCTATGTTACAGCTGGCGTGGCTATGTTTCATGTTGAGTCAAACCTAGGCTGGGTGGGTTGTTGTGATGGGGCTTGGTGTTTTTCTGGTGAGGTGCAATTTGAGGGTGTCAAAGAGGACAGCGTAATGATGGCTAATCAGTTGCTTTCTTGTAACCATTTGGGGTGCTGTTTTGGGATTTGGCAAGTGGGCGGACGCTTGCCTACATACAGAGCAAAATATTTGAGTTAAACGTTGGATATGAAACAAACTCCTAGTACGTATAATCGGTGATAGAGTATAGATCGTGCTTCAAGTACTTAAGAGATTAACCTGAGAAAGATGTTTTGACACGAGAAAATATGTAGGCTAGGAAAGAAGATTTAGAAATGCAGCTTAGACGGGTCAAACCGGAAACAATTACATCTATTGTGGTTTTTTTGGGGGCATGCAGTTAGGTTTTGAGTGGTGGATGAAAGAAATTCACACTTCAATTTCACGTCCAACACAGTCTTTATAAAAAACTATGGCTTAACCAGCTAGTCACCATAGATAGAAGTTGGCGATTGTTTCAGGGTCATGTGCTTTAATTAACAATTTAAAAATAGCTATGGAAGTGGATTAGTTAGAACAACAATCTTTCCGAATTATTAACGGGTGTTTTCTTGAGTGCATAACTGCATGTATTATCTACTCAAAGGGTTTTAGGCATAGGGATTAAGGTAACCAGGCTTCCTTTCTCCGGCAACAGGCATCTCAGGCACACAGAATGCAGCCAAATGCATTTCACTAATTTCATTACATATTGCAAGGCAAACAAGTTCCTACAGATAGAATCCTACTCGAGGACTTGCACATCACCCAAACAAAAGAAAATGATATCCACCCATGATAGGATTCTTAATCATATAAAATTTGCAAATATTCATCTTCTGCAGAATGCCTATTTACCACAAATGAACTTAAACAAAATTGAATAAAACTTCGATGCAAGCTAAAACCCTAGGCAAATAGGAACAGCATCAATTCAGGGTTCTCATATTTGATAAGAAAGCATCTAATAACAACTAAAACTCATCTGGGTGTCTGTGCTGAAAGCTTAAAGAAATAATGAGAAAAGGCAAGAAGCAAACAGAACTCGGATAAACTAAAAGAATAAGTGGTCATTGGCCAGTGATCCAGTCTATCATGTATCATGTATGTGTGACTAAGTGAACTAGCAAATTCCCAAGACCAGTGGTAAAATGGTAGACACGGTATCAAAGAATAAAAATAACAAAATAGTTCAGCAGTGGCTGATCTTAGTGATGAATCAATGGCACTTATTGCAATATGCTGATCAGAACATGAGTCAATCACATGAGACGTGGTGTCTTCTTCACTACCGCACCACAAATCAAGCTTGCCTCAATTCAAGTTGTAAGACACGTGATAAGTCTAGAGTTCAAGATATGACAAAGTTTTGTAGTCTACTTTCTTTCCTCCTTTTTCAACTGGGGGATACTATGTTGGTATTAAGAATCAAAATGCGGTTAAATCAGATAGATCCTTAAAACTAATCCGGGACCCTATAACTGATAGCAACATCAATATCTAAACCAAGGTCATCAGAATTAAGGGTGCAAATGATACATCAATACTAACAAGTTACTTGGACTCAGCTTGGATCAAACTTGAATTCAATTTGGTCATTGTCGAATTGACCTCAATCTCCAGCAACTCGACTTATCAAGCAACCCCAATTAGAGCATCTTAATGACCACCTCGAGTAACTTGTGAATCTAATTGAGCTTTTATATTTTAACATATATTTTTACTATTTTTAATTAAGAAAATTATTATTTTACCCTTATATATATCAATTTGAGTTTAAATATAAATAATTGAGCTTGGAATCAAGCTTAAGAATTGAACTCATTTTTATTTAATAAATGAGCCTAATCGAACAAGTTCGAGTAGCTTGATATTTATCTTGAGTTGAGCTTAGACATGAAAATTAAAACTCAATCAAATTCGAGCCAAGTTTCGAGTAGCAAATTTCATGTCGACCTTGAACTTTTTACTGTATCAACTCAGCTTGATTACACTCCTAACCAAAATATCTATGAGCAAGGAAAAGTAAAGAACAAACAACTAAATACATATTCCTCAGTTCTGATGAGCCAAAGACCATACATGGAAAAATTGCAACCACTAGTACATGAAGCAACAAAGAATGCCACAATATTGTCACTAATGAACCCGAAGCACAATGATTTATAAATCACCAAAATGCTAAAGGGCTAAGTGCCAATCATGTTTAAATTCTAAATACAGGATTGCACACAGAAAATGTGCTTCCAAATGAGGGATACCCTAGATTCATACATCCCAACACTCTTCTTAGCAGCTAAAACCATGAAAAATAAGAAATAATATTGCTCATACAGAAGCATGTTTACCAGAGACACTCTTACCTTGATTCTCTTCAACATCATCATTCCTATTCTCATCACCTGTCTTCCTGGATGCTGTTAACTCATGTGGCGGTCCAGTAACTGACTGCTGATAAAGAACCCCTCCTGCCAGTGTGAAGAGGAGGCAAACCAAACCAAAAGGAGTAGCATGCTTATCCCAAATCAACACATTGATCACAACTGTAAGAAACTTATTAACCACACCAGTAACAGTAAATGCTGTGGCAGAGATTGCCCTCCTAGCTGCGAATCCAAAGAAACTAATAAGCAAACCAAATAAGCATGACAAAGATACTGCAGTAAACGCCACAGGTTCAAACCAATGCCCAGCATTGGCTCCCAAAGCAGCAAAAACCTCTCTGTATTCTCCAGTCAAAACCCAAAATATGGGTGCCATCATCAACGATAAGAAGTTATTGTACAACACAAAACCCCAAGTGTTCAACCCAAGATTCATCACCATATGTTTAATATAAACCATCTCAGTAGTAATTGTCACCAAATATGCAAACGCCCACGAATATGCAGTCACAGTAAATGCCGAATCAGTGGCCACATAGCCAACAGCACCACCCAGAATGATCAAGAGAGACACAAATGTTAGCTTTGATGGGCACGGTTGCCTCCTAAAGGTCGTATCAGCTATGGCAACCAAAAGGGGTGTCAAGGATCTAAACACTACAAAAGTATCAACATTCGCATGACGCAGAAGATTGGTGTTTGTGAAGATTGCAAGGTAAAAGACAATAGCAGCAGGCAAAAACTTCTTGGCAATATCCAATGTGAAAGGATCATGATGTAAAAACCCAAGCTTGCCCAAAACCCAGACCCCTAAAGCAGAAGTTAAGTACTGCAATGCAGTTAATAAACCCGGATAGTTGAATTTGGTTATTGCAAATTTGTTGATAACAGCAAGTAAGCTTGAACAAAGTGCATAACCAACTACCAAACTGCTTGTGGCATAGTATTGTCTACTGGAATCAAATCTAATTGGTGACATTTTACTTTTTCCCCAGAGGATTCTGATTTTATGTTAAAAATAACAAATAACCAGAACCTAAAACCAGTAGATCTCAAACAAAATTGACAACGGCAGATGCATCAGTGGGGAATTATAAGAGATCGTGAAGCAGAAAAGGACTTCATGGGAAGAAATGGGGATGTGGGCATTGAAGAATTAAATATTGATCTAGACAAATTAAATAATAAGAAAAGCAGATTTAAAAGTAAAATAAAGAAATTAAAACAGATAAAATTGAAACAGAGAAGTCACCGACAAGGAACAGGAGCAGGGAGATGTTGGAGAAGCAGAGATCAAAATGAATGGTTGTTTGGAAGAGCTAAGGCGAGGTTTTCGGACGCAGAGGCGTAGGGGTGTAGTATCAAACAAATCTGCGTGTTTGATTTGGTAATATCCGTAACAGGGAGAGCAATGGCGAGGGAGGCACTGCTTTCCCACGGCTATACGCTTGCAAAAAAATTCAACGGGAAAACAAGGACGAAGTCAGACTTCAGAGTGCTTTGAACGTGTAAGGGGTTATAATGGTTCGGATGATTCGATTTTTTTTATATTATATAATATTATAAAATTTTAAAATTTGAGTTGGATAATTGAATTTTTATTTTATTTAAATTTTATTTAATCGAATTTTTTTTATTTAGTTTGATTTGATTTATTTATTTTTAATTTTTAATTTATATATATTATTTTAATATAAAATTTTAATATATTTAAGTAAAATTTCTTATAAAATTATTATTTTTATTTTATAAAAATTTAAAATATATATAAAAATTAAAAAATATATAATTTGAATTAATTTGATTTTTTTATTTTTTATTTTTTATTCAAAATTTAATTCACACTTAATATATATATTTAATATCAAAATTTAATGTGAATCAAATAATAAAAAAATTAATCCAATCTAATTTTTTAAATTTAAATTAATTTTCAAATTTTTTATTTTTTTTCTCACTACTTAATAGACCTATACGACCGCATCTAGGAAGGACAGTGAATCGTAACGGAATGGTTTAGCAGTGGTAAAAATTTCCCATTTTGTATATAGATTCCGATCGGCAAGTAAAATTCCGCTAATTAGGGCAATATTGTTAAAAACAAAATGCTAATGAAAAAATCAAAGTTCCAAGAACATTTCAAATCAATAATTACAATTTTATATTTTTAAATTATATTTATAAATAATTAAATGATGAAATTTATAAAATAAAATATAATTATGTTATAATATACAAACTCTTCTTTTGTAATCCGATTAATGAAAAATTTTTATTTATTTAAATATTTTTAAGAAAACTATAATTTAAGGAAGGAAAATTCCAATACAGTCGATTGGAATTAAATTTTTGATAGAGAAAGTGGGTCAAAAGCAATTCAAGCATTTAAAACACAGTTTTCTTTTTAGCCCTTTTTTTTTTTTTGGTGGCAATGTAGAGCCCATTACTGATTACCCTTTTACGGACTTGCATGGTGGAGCCCACTTTATGGGAACTAGAATGGCCCACACTAGAGCTTTTGCAACGTTTGAATCTTGCCCATTTAGTTGCCCCAACTATAGCCCAACCAGGTCTTAGCTTTTTAAGGTAATATATTTTAACGATGTGATTATTTTAAAAATTATGATGATTTAAACATGTTTATAAAATTATCATATTGATAAACACTTGATGATTTAATGTGGTAGTGATTTTAGATCATTAGGAGTGATCAAATCACTATTTTGAAAAATGATATAATTTCTATAAAAAAAGATAAGAAATTTTTATTATCGAGATGAAATAATATATAAAATTAATAATAATCAAATTTATCCATTTAACATGTAAATTAGAGATTTGATTCCTCTTAAAATTTTAATTATATATATTATAAATTCTTGTGTTTTCAAATTAATATTCATTATAAAAAGTTGAAAAATAATTTATGTTTTTTTTTTTTTTTACTTTTTCTAATATTTTATATATAATATAATGTCTTTGTTTTTTATTATGATTTTAATAGATTAGTTTTGTTTTCTAATTCAAATTTTTTTCATAATTTATATTATAAAAATTAGTTTACTTAATAAATATATATAATAATTTAATAATTTAATTATATTGATTATAAAATATTATTATGTTTTATGAATTATTATATTTAAACAACATTTAAATTATTAAATTATGTAATTATTACAATAAATATGGTTATTTTAGTACTTTTAAATAAAATAATATTTGATTTTTAGTAGTATAAAATACAATGATTTTTAATTTATATGAATTAATAATGGTTAATCAAATAAAATGATTTCAAATCACAAGTGATAAAATTACCTTGATGATTATATTATCATTGTGATTTTAAAAATGATAACAAATGCAATTTATTTAACTTTTTAAGATATTAAGATATTACGTGTATAAATTCTTTTAAACTCACAATTTTGAATTAATTGTATTTTTTATATCTAAAATTTGGAAAAATATATAAATTAGCATCTAAAAAATAAATTGTATAATTTGCACCATTACTGTTTAAACAATATATTAATTTAATTCAATTTATAATATTGTTAACTTAACTCATTTATATGATATTTAATCAATATAATTTTATTATATTAATGTTATTTGTTAAATAAAAATATTTAATATTTAATAAAAATCTTCATATGGATGTTACATGACAAAAAATATGATTCTAAGCTTTTTTTATGGTTCAAGTAAATTTAAAATATATATTTTTAATTTATATTGAAAAAATTATGTTGATAATACGTGTGATGAACTTATAACTTGATAATATTTATCAAACTCTGTATATATAAATTAATATACTAGCAAGATTAGAGTTTAAATTAATATGATATATATTTTAAAAGTTTATAGTACAAATTATACATTATTTTACATTATTTTAAAATTAAGGTGTAAATTATATATTTTATTTATTTAGATACTAATTCATATAAAATTTTTAAAATTTAAATACAAAAAATATAATTAACTCTTAGTAATACAATCGACTACATGCATATATTATCTAAATTAATTCTCAAATGAACTGACCCAACCAAAGTTATATAATAGGCTTTTAGTTAACTGGAGTGGGCCAACTACTTGTTATTATTAACTAGTTAATTAAACAGCTGTTAACAGTGCACTAAATTATTTTTAATTACATACTATTTAGTTACCGTTTGGGGAAGGCATAATTCCGATATATAAAGGACATGGGAAAGAGATTGTGATTCATTCGGCCATTATTGAAAAAGAAATTCAATCTCTCTCTCTTCCTCTCTCATTCTCTCTAGTCTTTATCTGTTTCTATCTTCCTCTTCAATTTCTTATTCTCTTTTCTGTATTTGCTTCTATTTTTAGTCTACATCAAACTTCTATCAAACAAACAACATATAATGTGATTGAAGCAAAACTTAATGGGTACTTGAAATATGTGATTCATTTTTGGTACATTTGATGAAGTTTAAACAGTCAAAGGGTATTCAAAATTGTGAACATTGCTCTGATGGTATAAAAAAGGGATACTGCCTCTTGGACTTCAATTATATGTGGGCTCGCAGTTACTGGGGAGACAAGCAAGGCACTTGAGTTATTTTTGGAAATGAAACGAACCAAAGAAAAACCTGATGATATCACTTTTATTGGTGTTTCAACTTTTAAGTGCTTCTAATCATGGAGGATTGGTTGAAGAAGGTCATAGGGTTTTTGATTCCATGTCAAAAGTGCATCTGATTGAGCCAAAGTTGGAATATTATGCGGGTCTGATTGACCTACTCAGTCGAGCTGGACTGTTAGCTGAAGTAGAGAAGTTGATAGATGATATACCAAGCAAAGATAATGAAACCATTGTTCCACTTTATGGTTCCTTGCTTAGTGCTTGCAGGACTTATGGCAATGTTGAGATGGGAGAATGAGTGGCCCATCGGCAGGTAGAAATTGAATCAAGTGATCCCAGTATTCATACACTTCTGGCCAATATCTATGCCTCTGCTGATAGATGGGATGATGTAACAAAGGTTAGAGCAAAAATGAAAGATCTTGGAGTAAAAAAGGTTCTTGGCAGTAGCTCAATCAAAGTGAATGGTGCAATAACTTGACAATGAAACAGTCTCTTGGGCATATACTGCCGGGGATTGCATTGGCATTCTAGGAATTTTCTAGAGTTGCTCACTGTTATTTTTCTTAGCTGGGGAAGAAGCATGAATGAATTCTTAAAATATTTGCGAGTAGGGGAATAAAGTTGCTTTTACATCAAAGTTTTCATGAAGAGATAATTGGACTGCTGGTTGGGTATCTTGTTCAAGCAGTTATCCAAACAGTTTCGGGGCAAGCTTCAACATTTCTGTCAGAGTGACAAAGGAGAAAAATAAATATTAAGTACATTTAAATTTGTTCAAAGAGGAGACTGCGAAGGCACCCACATCATTCAGCAACTCCATTAGGTTTCCAACAGAATCATTTCATTCATCTTGTTAAAACTTAGTATCAGATTTAGATGTACCTCAATATACTACAAAACAATACATCTTGTTCATATTCTTAAGGATATCTCTTTATCCCGTATGTGTTTTTAAAAGTTTGAAGTAGTCAAATTTTCTCCCTCTCATTCAATTTACTTCTTAGATGGAGAAATATGAAAAACTGGATTTTCCAGCATGTTCCATACACTGTATATACTCCCCTAGTATGTTGCTTTTTGACTGAAATCTGAAAACTGTTTTTTAACACTTGTACCATTGATCTAGTTTTAACAGGGACATCTATATTAAAAACAGATTTTTGTTAAGATTTTTTTGCAAATCTCGTTTGAGTTCATCACATATTGTAATGTTTGGTTATGAATTTCTTTTCAGTGTTATATGCTTATATTCATTAAATTGCTAATATTCATGGATCTCTTAACAATTGTCGGCCTTTCCTAGTAGGTATCTTTCTCTTTTCTGCTAATATGTATTTGAAGATATATATTTTCTAGGTGTAATTTCTTTAGTAACATTCGTACTGTAGACTTTCAAATTAATTCTGATAATAGCTGTATGACACTAGGATTCATCTATATAGCTCACCTTTCTTCTTTATTTCTGAAAAACTGTATTGCCTAGGTCTAACACATTCCTTTTTTACCTTGCTTCATGATTTCAAGGTTGATGCCCTAGTATAATAGGGTTAATTCATTAAAAAAGAAGTACTTTCGCCAACATGGCCTTCTAGGATTGAGTCTGCACATAATGTGGTAGACACAGGGTCGTCTTGATAGGGTCTTGCTAGATGGAAATTAAGTCAATTTTTGAGCTATATTTGAGTTACCGTACGTCTTGCTGGGTTTTGTATGAGCCATCGCAACAATATAATATCCCTTCCACATTGCAACGATGTAATAAGCTATATTTCAAGAGATTACTATTACAATGTAACTTAATAGTATTGGATTGACCTTTTGGGCCCCATCAAACTAGTAATTTATTTGCTCTACATTGACTTGCTTGACTGATATTCATGTCATAACAGCAGCAGACAAGAAAACATTCGCATAATAAATTGGGTTTTGCTTAAGAACAAAACTCAAACACAAACTGCAATAATATTTTTTTTAAAAAAATTTTTCCACTACGACCTAAACAAAGCTCTAGTTGACTAATTAATAATATGGTGATGACCATCTATCATTATCATAACATATAACATGATTAGCGTTTGTCAGCGGTTGCTAAAGTAACAATGTAGATGACATAAAATGCATCCTACGCTTTCCTTAAATATAATATAAAATTATTCATATAAATCCACCATCATAAGGTGCTTTAAATCTGCACATGGGGGCCACTCATGCAAAAACTGATAAACATTACTCCGTAATAGAACTGCAAAAATTTTGGGTTAAAACTCCATGATTAGGGTTTTGATGCTGTTAAGAATAAATAGCGTAAAGACTAGCTAATTATCTATTCATGCAGCTGGAGCACAATCATAGCTGCCATCATCATCATCATCATCATCACCCTCAAGGGATGCTGCAGGGGCATAGTCATAGTCTCCATCATCGTCGCTATTTCCTTCTATACATGCTGCTGGAGCATAGTCATATCCATCATCACCATCATCATCTCCATCTGAATGCTTCTTGTGCCATAAAGCAACAACCTTGGAAATAGGAGACATTTTCTGTCTACTCTTCTGGAGCAAAGAAGAAATTGGGATTAAAAATGCGACTGGAACTTTGATTTATTTCTAAGGTCTTTGACCTTCAGAATAAGAAAATTAATGGAGTTGGTCAGCTGGTCTAACGGTGGCATGTCTTGGGTTTGAGGGGATGTCAGAAGTATTCATATAAAGAGTCATCTTTGTAGAGATGGTGGATAGCCTCTTTCTGCCACAAGGCAAGCACGTGAAGATTGTGGAATGAATACCAAAGGTTGTGCTGCCTTGTGCAAGACCAAATGCCGAGCGTAGGTGAAGATACGTGGTCCTGCCACCTAAGCTGACAATTCAGCAAAATCTCCTCTGGATCTGTAGCTGATAGCGTCTGATGTTTAATAAAGTCATCTTCGGGTGTATGTGTTAGGAATGTGGGGTCCAACCCTATTCCACTGTTTTTGGCCAGTTAAAAAGGTCAAAAGTCTTTTGTCTTTTGATCATGAAATAAAAAAGTCCTAAATAAATAAAAGTGGAGGCTGTTTAGGTGTAAAGATTAGAGTGGCGTCGAAAAGAAAAAAAAAAGAAGTAAGAAAAGATTGAGAAAAAAAAAAGGTGAATAGAAATCAATTCATAATTTGATTGAATTAATATTTTATCAATAAATTTATAATTCAGTGTTTTATATTCTAAATAATGAAAATTGAGTTTGATGTTTTTTATGAACAAATTCGTATATTTATTGAATTACTTATTTGATAAAAATTTTTTAATTATTTTTTTAGTTGTTGATTAGTTATAGTTTTGATTAGAGAAAAATTTTGTATATCTATTACTAAATAGTATAAAATTTTCTGATAGTTTATGATTTTTTTCTCTGTATTAGAGGATTTTTCACGTATATCTTAATATGTTTTATTTTTTTTATGTTATTAATTATTAATTGTTGTTTGCTATTTTGGATTTATTGTGATATATTACTTCTGCGTTGTTGTGTTTGTCACTTGAGGCCCAACAAGTGATATTAGAGTGAAAATTATTTTAAGACATCAATACAAAAGTAACTTAGAACAGAAGTAAATTTTATTTGAAATTATGGAGGGTGATACATATTTTATGATAAAATTGATAATATCAAATTATTTAATTTGAAAACCTATGATGGAGGATCATTTATATTGTAAAAATTTGTATGAACGGATATTAGGTTATTCAACTAAGTTGACAGATATGAAAAATAAAACCTGAAAGAAGTTATGTAGAAAGATACTAGCCACAATCAAAAAATGAATTGATATCAGCATGATCCATTATGTAGTGTAGAAGATAGATGCTCATACTATTTGAAAAAATTTGATAATATTATATGAGAGAAAAACATGTATGAATAAAGTTATGCTTGTTAACAAGTTTACAAATGAAAGCATTATTTCTTTTAGGTTCATTGCTAGATAGCTGAAATATTTTAATTGTGATTGTTCTTAATTAAGCTTCTAATTATAAGGTGGTATTGGAGATGGTAAAGAACAATATACTTAATGAAAAAGCAAGGCGAAAAGATTTAGATCTTGGGAAGTAAGCTTTTATAATAGAGAACAGGGGTTGACAAAGGTCAAAACTCAAAGATTATAGTAAGTCTAAACATAGATCCAAGTCCAAAGATAAAGTGAAGTGCTTACATTATGGTAAAACAAGTCATATAAAAGCGCTATTGCAAAATCTTGAAGTAACAATGACAAGATGAGAAAAGCAAAAGTTCAGATGATGACAATATTGTAGCAGTGAATTCAGATAGTGATTTAGTTATTTTGATTTATACATATAATGATTGTAATTATGTTGATGATTTCGACATTGAATGGATAGTTGACATAGAAATGATATATCATTATGTTTCTAAAAAAGAGTTGTTTATAACTTACAAAGTATGAGACTTTAGTTACACCAAGATAAGAAATAATAATGTATCACAAATTTTGGGATCAATGATATTGTTGTATAAACTAGTATGGATTGCATGTTGACTTTGAAGGATGTTAGACATATTTCGGATATAAAAATAAACTTGTTTACTATTAATGTTTTTGATAAGAAATGATATGAGAATGGAGAAAAAAATGGGTAGTAGAAGCTTCTTAAATGATTTATGATAGTTATAAGAGAAAAACTATATTGTATAATGTACAAGACATGGACGTAATTAAACGACAACCAAATAAATGCCATTGAGGATAATGCTTCAGCAAATATATAGTACAAAGGCTAGTATAAATGAGTGAAAATGGGTTACAGATTTTGACAAAGTAGTCTCTTATTTTTTTGATCAAAGGTATATCTTTCGATTCATGTAATTATTGTTTATATGACAAGTATCATAGAGTTTTTTTTCGTAAGTATTCTTAAAGAAAAAAACAAATTAGAATTACTTCATTCTGATGTATGTGATCCTATTGAGGTTAAGTCATTGAATGGTAATAAGTATTTTGTTACTTTTATTAATAGTGCTTCATATAAAACTTAAGTGTATATGTTAAAAAATAAAAGTCAAGTATTGCAGTATTTTTAAAAATTTCATGCAATGATGAAAAAGATGACAAGGTTACCTTTGAAGTGTATTTGAATTGATGATGATGGAGAATACACATACAAAAACTTTGAAGAATATTATTTGAAACATGAAATCAGGTATGAGATGACAGAACCTAAAATTTTGTATCATAATGGTACAATTGAAAAGATAAACCACATTATTATGAAGAAAGTCAAATCATTACAAATAATTTTTTATATACTGACGCTTAGTTATACTGACGATCAAATTTCATTAGTAAAAGAGACTTTTACTGACGGATTTTTAATATCGTCAAAATATACCATACTTATATTAACATTTTATTTAACCATCGATATATATAAACTTTTTTTGATAGTATATGACTATCTATCAGTATAAATATATTATATACTGATGGTTATTAATGTAACCATCAATATAGTCTTAAAACAAAAAAAAAACTATTAACTTACAAAAAATTGAATGAGATTATTAAAGGTATTTTTGGTCAAAAATACTGTCAATAATCTATTCAAAAAATTTTAGAGAGGAATTATTGAAGGTTTTTTCGACAAAAAATGCTTTCAATAATCCATACAAAAAATTTTGAAAAAAATTATTGAAAGCGTTATTGGCTAAAAATGCATTGAATAATCCTTTACAAAAAATTAAATAGGATTATTAAAGGTATTTTTGACCAAAAGTACCTTAAATAATTCCCTTTAATTTTTATGAGGGGATTATTGAAGGTATTTTTGATCAAAAATACCTTGAATAACTCCATTAAATTTTTATGAGAGGATTATTCAAAGCATTTCTAGCCAAAAATACCTTGAATAATCCAAAAAAAAAAAAGCAAAGGATTATTTAAGGCTTTTTTTTTACCAAAAATGTCTTAAATAATCTCTTTCAATAAAATTGGATTATTGAATAACCTTATTGAATTTTTTTGTAAAGGATTATTGAAAGCATGTGGTAAAAAATACATTGAATAATCCCAAAAAAATGGTGGGTTTATGAGATTAAATCATTTTCTTTACCTTCACCTCCCATTGACTCTATATACTTAATCTTCACCTTTTACTAGTTTTCTCCACCCATTGGTACTCATAGCTTAATCTCTACTTCCCACCAACTCTCTCCACCTTTCACAAACTCTACAAACTTAAATCAATTGACATCCATTTTATTTTAAACCTAAATTAAAGTTGAAGCAACAAGACTCTTATCATTTCTTAAAGGTATTTTTCATTTTTTGCATTTCAATTTTGTGTCATTGAGCATGCCTTTTTTTTGTATTTTTTACTATATTGGATGAATTTAAGCTTTGAATATATATAAAGGATTTGAGGTTCAATCATTAGTAATAGCACTAAGAGGATTCTTTGATGTTAACTAGTTCATATAATTTGTATAAAAATGCCCAAATCTCTACAAGTAGTGACTTAACACATTTACAATTTTAGTATAGGTATGACAAAATAGTAAATTGCATTGTTTAAAAAATATTTCATGAAATTTAGTTATTAAATTACATATTTTTCTTGTATGTAGGTAATGATAATAAGCTTATGAATAAAATTCTAGATCCATCTTATCTAAATAATGGGTAGCAGTTTTTTAAAGACCTTCAAACAATTTTGAAGAATTCAGCAACTTCAACAGTTGCTTGGGTTGGTGAAGTAGGAGAGCTTATAATAATGGATAAAATCTTATCAACAATTCATTTGTTTATAGTTTTTGGTATGCTTGACTTGACTTTGGGAACATTTCTTATGTTAATTGACTGGTAAAAGCTTAATTTGACATGAAATTCTTTATTGGATTTTACTAATTAAACCGGTATTTAGACCAACTTAGGATGGCATCATCTTACTATGGAGAGTTGTTTCTTTACTTCTAACACCATGTTTATAGACATTCAATCATAAATATTAATATATATATTTTTTTAATTTGGTACAATGATGTTAGTTCTTGACTTATTTTAAATTTATGGATTACAAAATAATTTGATTGTTGTTTTATTTCAAATGTTGTTAAATATTTTTACTTTTTGTGTATTTTTACTTTATATGAAACTATATCATATTATGATTATAAATAAATTAATATTAATAATTAAAAATATAATTCAAAAAAAAGTTTTTATCGACCCGTTTTATTATTAAAATATTTAAAGCTATACTGACAATCATCACAGACTATCGGTAAAAGTTAAAACGCATAAGGCTATACTGACAGGTATTGACCATTGGTAAAGAATATATTAATGGAGATATCATTGATATAAGTTGAAAAAATTAAAACATACGAGTTTATACTAACAGGAATAACCATTGGTAAAAGGTATAATGTGGAACACACAATAGTTACTATACCAATAGTTACACATATAGTGACGGACTAAAATCATCAATATATCTTTGTTATATATTTCGATAGCTTAAAAATCATCAGTATAAGTCTATATTAATAAGGGATATACTGACGATTATAAATTCATTGGAATAAATATTTTGACCGCTAGTAAAAGGTTATTGTGCTATACCAATAAAACAATTTCTTGTAGTGAATGTATGTTGAAAATGGCAAAATTACCAAAGCCATTCTGGAATGAAACGGTTAACATAACTTGTTATTTGCTTAACAAATCACCATCAATTTTTTTAGGCTTTGATTTTTAGAAAGAGTGTAGACAAAAAAAAATATTTTATACTCTCACTTGAAAGTTTTTAGATATAAAGTATTCATGTATGTGTCGAAGAAGCAAAGGTTAAAGCTTGAAAGTAAAGTCACACAGTGTGTGTTTGTAAGATATGATGGTGAGGAATTTAACTATAGGGTATGAAATCTAGTGAAAAGAAAGATAGTCGAAAATAGAGATATAGTTTTTCATGAAAAAGAAACCATAGTAAACCTTAAAAAAATGAAAAAATTATACAAGTTATTATTAAATTTAATGTTTTAACATTGATAAGATTCCACTGAAAAAAGCCACAGATATTGAAAATGAGTAAGAGATAGAACTTAAAGATACGAATGAGCTAGCCATAGTTAATGATGAGTTAAATGTAATCAATTTTAAGCAAATAGAGTAGTGCTCTCCACTAAAAAGTGTTGAATAAGGTGAGCAATTATCTTTACCAGAGAGTGTTGAATAAAAAAAGCTACATTTGGCATCAAGTAGTGTAAAGTCTCAGCCTATGAGATCTACCAAAAGGCATGGGCCATCTACCAAGTATCCAAGTTTATATTTTATTTTAGTTACTAGTGAGAGGGGAGTTAAAGAGTTTTTAAGATGTGCAGACTACTCTGAATAAAAAGCAATAGTTAAAAGCAAAGAAAGAAAAAATGAAATTATTGTGAAAAAATGATACATATGATTTTATTAAATTTTTAAAAAAGAGAAGGTCATTAAAAAATAAATGAAAATTCAAGCTAAAAAAATATGGTAATAAACTAGTGAGGTACAAAACTCGATTGGTGGTAAAAAAGTTTTTTCAAAAATTCAATATCAATTTTGATGAAATCTTCTCTCCAATTATGAAGATGAGTTTTATTTAAGTGGTATTAAGATCATCAACTAGTTTGAATCTTAAGTAACTTGATGTTAAGACTACGTTCTTGCATAATGACTTGTAAGAAGACATTTATATGGACCAATATGAGGGTTTTAAAGTAAAAGAGAAAGAGTACTTAGTTTACAAATTGAAGAAAAGCTTACATAGCTTAAAACAAGCACGGAGACAATAGTACAAAAAGTTTGATTCTTTTATGGTGAGCCACAGTTATCAAAGAACGATAGCGAATCTTTGTGTATATGTCAAAAAATTCACTGATGGTAATTTTATTATTCTCTTATTATATGTCGATATGCTGATTATGGGACAAGATACTAGTGTAGCTTGTAGGTTGAAAGAACAATTATCTAAGTCCTTTGACATCAAAGATTTAGATATAGCAAAGTAGATTTTCGATATGGATATTATCTGGGATAAAAAAGCTTGAAATCTGTGGTTATCATAGAAAAAGTATGTTGAATGGGTGCTTAGTAGATCCAATATACAATATGCTAAATTGTTTAGCAATCTACTTGTTAATCATTTTTATCTGAGTAAAAAATTTTGTTCGGTGACTAAGAAAGAGCAATTAGTTATGTTCAGTATTTCTTATTCTTCTGCATTTGGTTCTTTGATGTATATTATGGTTTATACATAACTTGACATTGCTCATGTAGTTGGTATAGTGAGTAAATTTTTTTCTAATCTAAGAAAGGTTCACTAAGAAGTAATGAAATAGATTTTTAGATATTTGAAGGGCATATCAAAAATATGCTTGAATTATGAAGTTTCACAACTAGTTCTAGAAAGGTTTACTGATGCTGACATGATCGGTGATTTTAATAATAAAAAATCTACTTCAAAGCATTTGTTTACTTTTGTAGAAGGAGATGTATCTTGGCAGTTTAAATTACAAAAGTATGTTATCTTATCAAATATAAAGGTTAAGTATATTATAGCAACTAAAACAGGTAAAAAAAATACTTTGGGTGAAATATTTTCTTTTTAAATTTGGATTAAATCAAAATGAGTATGTGATATTTTGTGATAGCCAGAGCATTTTATATTTGAGTAATAATGCTATGTACCATACTAAAACAAAGCATATTGATGTTAGATTGATTACGTTTGGTGATTGAGGAACAGAAGATATAGTTAAAAAAAGTCCATATTGATTGAGAATGCAACAGATATGTTGACTAAGATACTTCTTAAGAAAAAGCTTGAGTTCTGCAATAACTTGACTGAAATGGTTTTTTTGGCCAAAGTAAATTCCAAATGAAATCCTAATGAGGCTGGAGGGAGAGATTGTTAGAAATATGAGATCCAGTTCAATTCCATCGTTTTTACCTAATTAAAAGGCCCAAAGCCTTTTGTTTTTTACCATGGAATAAAAAAGCCCTAAATAAATAAAAGTAGGGGTTGTTTAGGTGTAAAGATCATAATGGCACTGAAAAGGAAAGAAAAAAAAGCCAAAAAGATAAAGAGAAAAAAGAGAAGGGATAGTTGATTAAATGAAAGTCGATCTGTAGTCAATTGAGTTAAAATTTTATCAGCAGGTTCATGATTTAATGTTTTACATCCTAAGTGGTGGAGATCAGGTGTTTTACCTATTTTATGAGATTTCTTCAATTATCTCTCAAGTTATTAATTAGCTCTAGTTTTAATTAGAGAAAAACTTTGTATATACATTATTTGATAGTAAAGTTTTTTTTTGTGGCCTGTGATTTTTTTTCTTTACATTAGATGGATTTTCACATAAATATTAGTATGTTTTATTTTTCTTACGTTATTAATTATTAATTGTTATCTATTACTGTGAATTTATTATGATATATTATTTTTACATTGTTATATTTGTCACTTTAGACCCAACAAGTCAAGTTTAAGATCTTTTGGCAGGGTGGCGGCTAGTGGCAACACAAACTGAAAAATCATAGGGCTGATTTCGCATGATATGAAAAAGTGATGCCCGTTACTTTCTACTTGTGGTTCGGAACTAGCCAATAAATATTGGCGGCAGCATCATGGCAACACTTCGGTTCAGTGATCACAATTTTCTCAACATTTTCAGTTGGACGATAGATTAATGTCCCCACTAGTAATATATGCACTAGATTTTTAGTAGTAGCTGAAAGCTACGATTTTTTCGGACTCGAGAGTCAGTGTTGAATACGAGTATGTATCTAACACGAGCATGTTCAAAATTTTTTTGTTTTGAAATTTATATTGAGAGGATTAAATTTTAACATTAACATTTATATGTTGGACTCACTTGGATAAGGGTATTTTATGAAAAATGAAGAGTAGAGCAACCGCAACCATATAATTATAACCTTAATGTGAAGGGATTAGAGCTAAGTCTGGGAATTTCAAAATCTTGTGGAGGACTCTAGATATTTTACAAGGAAATATATTTGATATATATGAAGCTTTTAAAACAATATTATATTAGTGATGCTTGATAGTATTTTGATTAGGGGAATCTTAATTGAGATAAGCACACTTGTTTGCTATTAAATCCTCACCGTATCTTTCAACTGGGCGGAATAAATCTGATAAGATAAAACCAATCCTCTTAATTAATTACTCTTAAATATTTATTTAACATATTAATTGGAAAACAGTAATTGAAACATACACATGATAAGAAGTAAATCTCAAATATGTACTTATTCACATTATAATAATTACTAGTTTTTGTACGAAAGAAATTAAAACATACATGAAATTAAACTCACTTAATTAGCTCTAATTATTTATATTTATAAAGTCATCAAGACTTACATATAGAGAGACAATTCAATTCTTTATTATGCCCTCTTCGTCCATTTTTATATATATATATATATATATATTTATGTATGCGTGCGTTCGTAAACATGTTACATTTATTGCTAATTATATAAGTTGCATTATATAGGTTGGCAGGAAATTACTGGGAAAAAAGGCAGCAAAAACTGAATATTGGTTCTTTCATGGGGAGTTGGATGTTCATATGTATTGTACGTATTATAAACAAAAAATGAATGCATGGAATTTGAGTAATTAATGATATAGAACTCCAAAATTAATCATGATATTAATTAACAATTAAATAATTAGCATTGCATAAACAGTCTTGTTGGAGTCATTCATCAAATTAGTTACCCAAAAAAAAACAAGTCCTTGCTACCATGGTATGAGTTGATTAATTTCCTTGTCGTCTCTTAATTAATTTGACTTATGATGTTAGAGGATAGAGGTCTATCCATTGATTAATAATAATAATAATAATAATAATAATAATAATAATAATAATAATAGTAGATAAATAAATAAATAAATAAATTTAATCGAAAACTCTTGCTTGATATATCATCGCAAGAATTTATAGATATTTTAAGAAGATGAAATCTTACTATTAAGATAGTAATTAATAATATCTCATCTCTATTAAAATAAGATTAAGATTACATCGTCCATGCTACAAAAGCAGCCTTTTTAATTAGGTAGGACCAAGCAAAACTAAAGTGACCTCAATTATAGTACTGACCACCCCCCCCCCCCCCCCCAAAAAAAAAAAGGGTAAAAACACACCATAGAAAATCGAGCAAACAAAATTACTACACTAGGACGAACTAACTAGCTAGGGTTTTAGAGCATTGTAAAACTATAACTAGGGTTTTGATAAGATATTGATAATCAGTTAAAATTAAGCTGCCGGAGCAAAATCGTAACCACCATCATCGTCATCATCATCTCCGTCACCATCTGCCGATGCAGATGGAGCATGATCATGGCTGTTATCTCCTTTGGCCAATGACTTTGAGTTAGAAACATATCCATGACGATGAACGTTATCTTCATCATCGTGCATGATCATGCTCATGTTTGAGCTGCTTCCAAACCTTTTAATATTATTTTTGTCACCATCATGCATGATGACACATGACTTTGAGCTACTCATGATTGGAAGCTATGTGAAAAGGTTTACTTTAAGGGGCAGTGATGACTTGGGAAAAGAAGAAATCAGGAGCTTTTGGTTTTGCTTGAGGGAATTAAAAAACTGGGGGAGAACAGAGGATTATATAGCGAGAAAACATGAGGCGTTTCCCGTGGCGGGTCGTGGCATAAGAAATTTGGAGCGTGTGAAGCTTGTGATAAAAAGTGCCACGTAAAGTCCTATGTGGCTTCTTTGCAAAATTAAAGTTTACATTAATACGAAGAATATGTGCAATGATCATTGATTCTGTCTGGTCATTTTTTTGTCTTCTGTTGTCGGTTTTAGTGAAAGCTACTTGAGTTGAGGTCTTTATTCGTGGGGATAGTGGAGGAGCGAAAAGCAGGAAAAAGTTATAGGTTGGGCAGTGCACATGAAAGTTTCAAGGATTTTATATTTGAATATATAATAAAGTCGTTTATTACTTTTGTGGTTGTATCTTTCCAAGCAAGTTGTCCTTTTCTAACCAAGAACGAAATCTTGCCAAATTTCTTGCCTGTAAGCAACCTAATTATTTTGTGATTTTTATTTGAGCAAATCATGTGGTCTTTTATTTTATTTTTCTTTAAATATATAATTATAAGTTGAAAGGTGATTGATTTAAATTCTAAAATCTCACTTTTTAAAAATAGTTTAGCTTGCTTAGGCTTTTATCATGACTTCATAATTTGCTTAAAAATTGAGACTTCGTTCTCGACTTATATTCAGAACTTGCATTTTATGTGAATTAAAACTATATATTATTAGCAAAATCATCCTCTTATCATTATTTTTATATCATCAATTATTACATATGCTTATTATCATGATATAATTATATAAAAGTTTTTTACAGTTATATGATCTGTTGATAAAATATTTGATTTTAAATTAATTTTGTGATTATGTTTAGATGCCTCAAATAAAAACATATATGATTTATATAAGATTTATTGACGGCCCATTTAGTAAATAAAACATGATTAACAGCATGTTAGATATAAATTTGTTAAAATCAAGAATATTGAAAATGGTCAATTCAAACATCAGCAGAAGTGTCTTAGGCCCATAAGAAAACAAAAATGTAGTACGAGGAAGAATGGACGGGTCCATTGGCGAATGGCTCACTCAAGACTGCAAGCCTAGCTTGAACTTTGGGCTTACCTTAAACACTTGCATGCTTTGACCAGCTCGGAATTTGGATGTAGAAATGAACTCAGGCTTGCATTTTAAACCCATTCTCGGTCCAATTTGGCCAAACTATATAACCCGAACCAACAACAACCAATCATTTCCCTGGCTAACGTTAACCTTTTGCCTCGACTTCAAACCAGAGCCACAACATTTTCTCCACGTAAACTGGAGGAAAAACACTCGCTTATTGAACTAGGAAACTCAAAACAACTTGAAATGGCTACCGTTCACCTTTCAACTCAAATTCTCAGGCCCGTCACCGCCGCTTTCGTCAGTTTCCGACGAGTTACCACCGTCGGCATCCCTTCTACCTCTCATTCTCCTCCTGTAACAATATTCAAAACAAGAAAAGAAGCCATTACCACGAACCAGAATTTCAAGTGGGCACGTAAGTTAAGCCTAGTGGACCAAAGCATCCCGCCAAAGCCAACTGTTGATGTTGAAGGGCTAGTTAGTTTCTTGTATGATGATCTTCCCCATCTCTTTGATGATCAAGGGATTGATCGGACGGCATATGACGAGCAGGTCAAGTTCAGGGACCCAATAACAAAGCATGATTCGATCAGTGGTTATTTGTTTAACATTTCTTTGTTGAAGGTCCTCTTTAGGCCTTTCTTTCAATTGCATTGGGTCAAGCAGGTTCGATTCACTATAAACTTTTTTCCAATATAAATTTTGATAGTTTGACAACTTTTTTGGTTTGGGTATTTGCTTATTTGACTGGCTGAATGGGTATAGACAGGACCTTATGAGATAACAACAAGGTGGACTATGGTGATGAAGTTCATGCTTTTGCCTTGGAAGCCTGAACTGGTCTTTACTGGAACTTCTGTCATGGGCATTAACCCTAAGAATGGAAAGTTTTGTAGCCATGTGGTGAGATCTTTACTTCTCCAAAACAATTCTTCATTTGGTAATTTAAGTTAAATTTGAGAAAATATTGTAATCTTTGTGAATTTTGTTATAAGTACTGTAGGACTTTTGGGATTCTATAGAGAATAATGAGTATTTTTCGCTGGAAGGTTTATGGGAAGTGTTTAGGCAGGTATGACTCTAATTATATTTTGCTGCAAATTGGCATTTTATGGTCATAAATTTATGGTTCTGCCATATCTTATATGTGGAATGTTGTTTTATTTTATGTTATTTTACTTTTCAGTTGCGGATTTATAAGACTCCTGACTTGGAGACACCCAGATATCGGATACTAAAGAGGACTGCAAACTATGAGGTTGTATTATATTCTGTTTTTCCTTTTTCTTTTTAAATAAAAAGAAAAAGAAGAAGAAGAAAACCAATTTGGAACAAAATTTGTTCTGCATCTATGAACTATATATGCTTTTCCTGATACCAGCTAGGCAGCCATTGTACTAATCTTGCAAAGACAAAATGTTTTGTACACTGATAGTGTGCTAGCAGCTGGGTAAATAAGCTCATTCCCTTATGGTCTTATAACAACAAAGGCATAAAAAAGCCCGTGATTCGGAAAATATGAACAAAGAAGGGGGAAATTATTTGGTAAACTTGACTAAATATCAAGTAGGATCATTAGAGAAAATTTGTATCCATGATTTAGTATTAAGTACTCACTGTGCTTATGGATTCTGTTTGTAATGTGTCTTCCTTTATCTGAATGGATACAGAACATTGGGGTTTTACTAATATGGAATTTATATAATTTTATGCATTGTCCTGTCATGCTAATCTAATTGTCTTCAGTTTGTTATTGGGTTTTTCCTGTCTTAAGTAAATCACTGCATTTTATACACAGCAATTCTTATTACCTTGAATAACTCCTTTAAGTAGTGTTTCCTGTTGCAATTTTATGAGAAAATGTAATTTGTTTGAATGTCACGTAATTGTGTAAGTAACACTGTTATGCAGGTAAGGAAATATGCACCATTCATAGTGGTAGAAACAAATGGAGACAAGCTGTCAGGGTCAACTGGCTTTAATGCTGTTGCTGGGTAAGTGGCTTTAACTCTTATGGAAAATTCAATTCATTATGTTGGTTTCAATTCTTATTTTCCTTTTTTTCTTCACACTGATAAGGTTGGTGGATTCCATTGACATAGGTATATCTTTGGTAAGAATTCTACAACAGAGAAGATACCAATGACTACTCCGGTCTTCACCCAGGCACTTGATCCTGAATTATCTGAGGTGTCCATCCAAATTGTTCTTCCATTGGGGAAAGATATAAGCAGGTGAGGCTTATCAGTTTTGCTGGGGTCTGAAACATCAACTAACAGTTACATATTTCCAAACTGGATTAAGACAACAATAACATTTTTTAATATTTTCATGCTTTATTTTAGCAAATTAGAGTGTGTTTATACTTCAACAGTCTGCCAGATCCCAGTCAAGAAACAGTTAACTTGAGAAAGGTAGAAGGAGGGATTGCTGCAGCATTGAAGTTCAGTGGAAAACCAACGGAGGATGTTGTTTGTGAGAAAGAGAAAGTATTGCGCACTAGTCTTATTAGAGACGGTCTTAAACCTAAGATGGGTTGTTTGCTTGCCCGCTACAATGATCCAGGACGAACATGGAGCTTTACAATGGTATGATTTGGATTTTCCTTAATTATGATTCTTAAGTATTCTGAAATTCATTTGTCTTTCCCGTACGTGCTCTTCTACTTGCAAATTTGGAGTTCATTCATAGCATGCAAAAGGGATTGTGCTTCAGGGGATTGTGCAGTTCACTTTTGACAATAACTGTTGCTGCCTTTACTGATAAATAGGTAAATTTGGTAGCTGCATATCACAATTTTGTACACATATATACACAGCCTCAACTAGTCAAATGGAATATTATGAATCAAACTTGAGAACAAATAACTGTCTGTGATTGCTCAGGAGGCAACAAATTTTTACTAATGTGAAAAATATGGAAATATCAACATTGAAATAAGTTCACATGTTTCGTCTGATTATTTTGTTTCCTTGGACAAAAACAAACTAGAGGTACTTCATTAGAATTTTGGTACATATGGAGTCAAATCCCATATTGCTGCTAAATTTAGCCATAAATTTTATATTCTTGATCGAGCAGTATGCATGCTTTGTACACAGCTTTTTTTTTTTTCCTGTTTGTTTATTTTTAATGCAATTTGATGGTTCTCTTATTGATTCTAGAATTAGCTTGTTGATGGTGGGTAGATAATAGCTAGTTTTCTTTACCGGCTGACTTGTTGAGACTGCAATGATGATGGTTCATCTATATGATGCCAGATCATTTATTAACAAATTCTTAGTAGTCCTTTGTTACCTGTTTTTGTTATTGATTCCATCTCTACATTCTTTCTATGGTGATTGCATTGAAGAGAAATGAAGTGCTAATTTGGCTTGAGGAGTTCACTTTGGATTAGCAAGACCACTCCCTGCAGAATGTTATTCTTCCCGATCTTGAATTGACCATGACACTTTCTTGTAAGTTTAAATTAAGGAAACAGTATAGGCTTTCCCTGAAAGAAATTTTCAGTTAGCTGAGAAACTTGCAATGTAAAAAGCATTTTGTTCCTTCCTAAGTTGTTGGACATGTAGCAAAATAAACTATCCAAAAGTGAAAACTGTATAAACCTGGGCACTCTCTATAATCAATACCAGAGGACAGTTAAGATCAAACCAAACAGTATACACTCTCCAGCAGCAGTGCCTTTGATTTGCAATATGTAAATTAACTTATAAGCTGAAGCTATATTACCTAATGGGCCTTCTAGCTTCCTCATCTGATTAATTACTATCAAAATTCAGTAAAATTTCTATTGAGCGATTGTTGCATGCATGAAAATCTTTCCTTTTAAGTTTGCATTAGTGAGCTGAAGCATGATGCTTTCGTTCATTCATGTCGACAACAGCTAGGCATGGACCCTTATGAATATTAAAGCCATGTCTCAAGGTGATGGAGAAGAAATCCATGTGAGTTCCAGTTGGTAACCATGTGACCAAAACCTTATGAAAAGTGCCATCATTTTTGCTCCATGGCTGTGTTAAATGAGCTGTGACTTCATGAAATTTGCCCCTTCTGATAACAGGAAAAAATGTTTCCGCTTTGGCATCGATCCGCATGTACCAACTTTTAGCTCAAACTCTATGCACCTTGATCTTGACTCTCAGCCTCAAGGCCATGGACTTGCAACATTTATGGGGTTTTCCAATAAAAGTCGTGGGATGTTTGCTTACTCCATGAGGAGCCAAAACCTTTCTCAGTTTTTCACTGTTTTTTGTAAAATTCAAACTGTTCATCAACCAGTTCAATCAATTTGATTTGCTGAATTGAAAGCCAGTCATCCATCCTATTTGATTCCATTTTCTCTCCCAATTTGTTTAGAAAAAACCCATTAACATCAGTAGTGTTAAACACTTGACATATTTAATATTTTTATACTAATTTCATATATATTCCACAAATTATCTTAAATAAATGATTCTCCACTTCTGTTGATATCCCACAATTAATTATGTTCTGTTTGATGCTTGCTTTTGTATTTGTCTTTTTGGTAGTACATCTTTTTGTTGGTATTTATTTTTACTTCCTCAAAAGTTGTCCAAAAAATATAAAAAACAAAATTCAGAAATGAAAAAAACAAAATTCAAATGTAATTTTTCATATAAATAGTTATATGATTTTCTTATTTTAAAATTAAATTCTAAAATTTTAATTATTTAAAAATATTTACTTTAATACATAAAAAAAAGGTATATCTAAATAAAATGTTACTAATTTTTTTTGGGAAATGTTGAATACACTCGTTAAAAACATATAGAATTAAAATTTCATGATGTGTTGGTAAAAAAAAAAAAAAGTTTTGTTATGTGATTCTTAGTTTAAATGTTAGAATAAATTTTTTATGTTTAAGATTAAATTATAAGTTTCCTATGAATTAAATACCCATAGTTAGTCTCATACTTTTAAGTAAACTATACAAAATTGTTAGAAAAATGATTTTTTCCCATTTAGGTTTTTGTTTCTATTGAATTTTTTTAATTTATTTTAAATCCAAAATAAGATTTAGTTTTCATTTTAATATTTTATTTTTTAAATAAATGATAAAAGCTGAAAAATATATTGTTAATCATCATTTGTGAGAACATGAAAAAAAAAATATATATATATATATATATATATATATATATGCATAATGAAAAAGGTGAATCCAAAACATAACATTCATCGTACAAGCAATTAATTAAGCATTTATAATATCATGACTTATTTTTATAAATGATATATAAAATAGCACCCATTTAAATTGAGTTTTGAGCTATTGAGAACGGAGAGATCATACCATTTGATATGATGATCAATCATTCAATTCTTCTTTCTCCAACACATTTTGCATGAAAATTATATCAACTACTCAAAAAACGTGGCAAAAAAGGAAAAATAAATATATTTAGATAAGTTTTAAAAGTCCATGAAAATAAAATGATAATAGAATTTAAATTCATATAAAAAATTTTTTTGACAATTCAAATATGTACTTACTACTTTCCTTATAAAAAAGTTTTTCTAGAAGACTTGAACAATTGAATTATTATCACAAGCAATCCTTAAAAAAAAAAGATAATTTTGAATTCAATTTTGTTTTTATCCCTTCCTTTTTTTCTTCGGCCACTCGTAAAAAATAAAATAAAATAAAATATTGATTTTTTTAATCTATTATCAATTTTAAAAGAGACGTGACACTAGGCAGAAGCAATAGCTGTAAGCCAGAAAACAACAAGCTGGCTGAAACCAAAGCGGAGCCGTCTGATTTAAAACACGACAACGTTTTTCCGGCCTTGTACCCCGAGAGAAATGACGGTCAAACGTTTCCAGACGGCGCCGCCTCTTCAAGAAAACGCGTCCATTACGCCACTTTTCTTCGTTTGGGTTCCTCGTCATTTTCTCATTTCTCTTCACGTTCCTTTTTTTCCCCTATTTTAGCGGAAACGGTTTTTCATTTTTTTTTAATAATTGATTATTTTGTGCTTTTATATTTTAGTATACTTGATTCCTTTCAAAATTTTTGATATCCGTTGATCTCTCCTCTCTTTTTAACGCACTTACGCGCCTCGTATTTTATATAGTCTCTTTTTTATAGAATTTCTCTCTATTCTTCTTTGTCTCCGTGGCCGTTCTTGAACAGATTCAAGTGACTCTCATTAGCTTTTGGGGATCAAAGTAAGTTTTTTTTTTTTTTTTATCTGGGTTTCTTGATTTATTTCCATTAATAGTTGGTTTTATATTGTTTCGGTGTGACTTGTGATCTGGGTTTTCTTTGTATGGTTTTTTCTCTAGCTATTATTGAAAATGTTTGTTTTTTTTATGCAAATGATGATCTGGGTTTTTGTCTTCCTCACTATCAGTTCTCACAAACTGTGCGCAATTTTATGAATCTGATGTGAAACTCTGATCTGGGTTTGCAAAATCCTAGTTAGATTTGATGTAAAGCTTCTCTATTTATAAGAAATAGGGGGGTTGACAGAAATGGGTTAAGGGAGTAACTTCATTTTCCTTTGGCAATGCATATATTTATCATTCTGAATTTAGGATTTTAAGCTTTTTAAGGCCTAGATAGTCATAAAGTTTATCCCTTAAAAGGGATAAAATTCAATAAGCTGGTATTTAAAAAAAAAAACATTATGTTGGAGTTTCTGGTGTAACTTTACCTTTGAAAGCCTACTTGTTTTTACCTTCTTTTTGTTTTGCTGGCTCTGGTCCTTGTTGGTTTTAAAATTTCCTTTATTCTGACTTTTTTTTTTCTTTTTTGCACTTGATCTAATACAATGATTTTCAATCTTTCATAGGGAAAAGATGGCTGAATCCAAACCAGAGCAACCTTTGATCCCATCATCAACTCGGAACCTACCTGATTTTAAGAAATCCGTTAAGCTAAAATATGTGAAGCTTGGATACCATTACCTAATCACCCATGGAATGTACCTGTTCCTTTCCCCTCTTTTAGTTGTGATTGCTGCGCAGATCTCAACGTTTTCCATCCAGGATCTTTATGATCTTTGGGAACATCTTCAATACAACCTCATTTCTGTCATCATCTGCTCAACTCTTCTTGTTTTCTTGTCAACCCTCTACTTTCTAACACGCCCTCGCCCTGTTTACCTTGTCAACTTTGCTTGCTACAAACCGGATGAATCTCGGAAATGCACAAAAAGGATCTTCATGGATCAGTCGCGAATGACTGGTACATTCACAGAGGAGAATCTTCAGTTTCAGCGTAAGATCCTTGAAAGGTCAGGGCTTGGGGATTCAACATATCTTCCAGAGGCTGTTCTCAATATTCCCCCTAACCCATCGATGCAAGAAGCTAGAAAAGAAGCAGAGGCTGTTATGTTTGGTGCTATTGATGAGCTTTTGGCTAAGACCTCTGTAAAACCCAAAGATATTGGAGTTTTGATTGTGAACTGTAGCTTGTTTAATCCAACACCATCGTTGTCTGCCATGGTTATCAACCATTACAAGCTTCGAGGGAATATTCAAAGCTACAATTTGGGAGGAATGGGTTGTAGTGCAGGTTTGATCTCAATAGATCTAGCAAAAAATCTTCTTCAGGTCCATCCCAACTCCTATGCACTGGTTATCAGCATGGAGAACATCACCCTGAACTGGTACTTTGGAAATGATCGCTCGAAACTTGTTTCAAACTGCTTATTCAGGATGGGAGGGGCAGCAATACTTCTCTCTAACAAACGCTCTGAAAGAAAAAGATCCAAATACCAATTGGTTCACACTGTTCGCACTCATAAGGGTGCGGATGATAAGTGCTTTGCCTGTGTTACCCAGGAAGAAGACTCCGTGGGGAAGGTTGGTGTTACATTGTCAAAGGATCTCATGGCAGTTGCTGGTGATGCTTTAAAGACTAACATCACCACATTGGGGCCTCTGGTTCTTCCAATGTCCGAGCAGCTGCTTTTCTTTGCTACATTGGTTGGCAAGAAGCTTCTCAAAATGAAGGTCAAGCCATATATTCCGGATTTCAAGCTAGCTTTTGAGCATTTCTGCATTCATGCTGGAGGAAGAGCTGTTTTGGATGAACTGGAGAGGAACTTGCAGCTGTCTGAATGGCACATGGAGCCATCAAGAATGACTCTTTACCGCTTTGGCAACACCTCAAGCAGTTCACTTTGGTATGAATTGGCTTATTCAGAAGCTAAGGGTAGGATTAGGAAGGGAGATAGAACATGGCAAATAGCATTTGGTTCTGGATTCAAATGCAACAGTGCAGTGTGGAAAGCTTTGAAGACGGTAAATCCTGCAAAGGAGAAAAACCCATGGATGGATGAGATCCATAAATTCCCCGTTGATGTTCCGAGGGTCTCTTCCATCTAAATTCCAGAATGACTTGCTGCAATTTTTCATAACAGGATGAGTGGTAGTTTCAGCATTGGGTGCAGTGCAAGACATGTTGCCTTCAGTTATCTAGTTTTAAGTTATTTCATGGGTGTAGCTTGAGTCAGTGGGATTTATTCATGGTGTAACAAATTGATTCGAAGGTGTTATGGGAATATTAGAGCATTTTTTATTTTTTATTTACCGAGGTCACTGCATGAAGGGCTTGGCTATGTTTCAAGATCTCATCGTATGATCCAGAGATTCGAATTGGTGAAGTTGTAACAACTAATTTAACTTATCGACGGCATTGTAGACTGAGACATGCCTGATACATGCACTTTATTTTGTCCGACAGCCCGGATTTTTAGTTTTTTATTAGGATTAAAATCTTATCAATATCAAATATATATATAAAAAGAAAAAACAAATATTATATAAAATATTAAAATATTCTTATTTTAAAATACTAATATTTTAATAATTATTATTTGAATATTTTAATTGTACATAATGCTAAATAATTTTTAATAATTTAATACTTATTTTAATATTTTAATTGTTAAGTCAATATTACTTTTTTTTAAAATATTTCAATATTACTTTTGAAAACAAACACTTCTTTTTAAAAATAAATAATAAAAAGCATTTTTCAAGTAATCCAAACATAAAAAATTTTACATTTTGTTAACATTTTTCAAAAAAAAAAAAAAAAGAAAATCAATTTTTGTAAAACATTCTGAACTTTAATATATATCCCAAATTCCTAAGTCATGTGCCACCTTTTTTGGCCAGATTAGCTGCAGACAAGATGGCCAAATCCAGAAATGAACCTTTATATTTGAGGAAACACTGTAAACTGTGGTCACTTACTCAATTACTTGTTGAAGTATGAGAAATTAGCTCCAAATTGGCATATGCGCCTTTACTTGGTTTCCACATGCCTTGAACGAGAATCATTCTAATTTGATATACCTCAACCTTCGGACTCATCAGGGCAGCTGGAAACTGCTAGAGTAGACCACGGAACAAGCATTTTGATCATAAAAATCAAAGAGGCATTTGGCAGACCATTATGCATTGAAA
This sequence comes from Durio zibethinus, assembly GCF_047325235.1. NCBI lineage: Eukaryota > Viridiplantae > Streptophyta > Magnoliopsida > Malvales > Malvaceae > Durio > Durio zibethinus. The sequence goes on along the minus strand of NC_143167.1, from coordinate 29,143,617 downwards.
AACTCAGGTACCATGAAAGCGACTCAGTAATACATCCGGATTACCTGATATTTTATTTGCAATATCCCAATAAGAATTCATCAATAAACTTTATGCTAGTCATATTTGTTAACCACGCAACAGCCACCATGTCAATCAATCCGCTAAATAATGCCAATCTCGACAGATTATATCAGACAAGGAAAAGAAAAGATCGGCAGCTAAAAGAGGATCAGGCCTAAGTTTCAACAAATTAATTAAACACATAAATGCAATGCCCTAACAATCGACCAGAACCTAATAAACCCATGGTTTTAAGTCTCAAGCTCACAGCAAAGAAATGCAGCTCAGATAGAGAATTGGCAAATTTCTACAAGCAATAACACACTGTAGTCTAGTCCTTGGATGACTTGTTGATGAGTGACTTGTGGATATGAGGGATCACACCACCACCAGCAATGGTTCCCTTAATCAGGGTATCAAGTTCCTCATCACCACGGATAGCAAGCTGCAAGTGTCTGGGAGTAATACGTTTCACCTTAAGATCCTTGCTTGCATTTCCAGCCAACTCCAACACCTCTGCAGTCAAATATTCCAGGATAGCAGCAGAATAAACCGCAGCAGTTGCTCCTACTCTCCCGTGTGCTGTGGTCCTTGACTTTAGTAGACGATGGATCCGACCCACTGGGAACTGCAGGTCACACATTACAAACAAATTTCATGAACCAAGGAAAACATAGCATATGAAATTCCAAACTCTACTACCGTCCAAAATAGTGACTTACAAACAACAATTAACAGAAGTGATACTAATCAATCATAAAAGAAAAAGTACGTAATCTGGAACAATTGGCATAAAGAGACACCACTCCAGGTCCCAAAGATTCAAAATAGATCAAGAAGAATAACCACAGTAAGAGCACATGCAATTTTTTTATGCCAGACGTAATTGGAGAAACACTGAAGACAAAAGCAACTATAGAATATCTTAATAAGACCCACTTGGAACAAGTGAACATCCTCAGACATGCGAAGATTTATGGGACCTGGCAAAACATCCCAAAACAATGAAACTTTCTAGTGCCCATCAATCACTACAGATACACCAGTTATCAGAGCCTTTTGAGCCTGTCCAATTTTAAACTACAGTAAATTGTAATTGTTAGACAAGCTAAAATCAAGATTTAGCTTACAGGTTAGAGGACTAAGGTCCATTAACGAACCCCAAGCATCTTGGATATCAAAGGCAAATAATAAAAATCAATATTATTTTTGGCTTTGGCCGCCATCAACCCTTTATATGACTCCATTTAAAGAGAGGGATATATTAACTATCTGAAGGTTGAAAAATGAAACTAACAGTGGGGAACTGAGTCATCAACTATCAACCACAGTAATATATTCCCATTCAAGTATTTAATAAATTAAACACCAAAACCAAAAAGCCGGCACTAAAAAAGATCCTATGATAATTATCTTGTAGCTAGATCAACTCCTTATCTTTTATCAAATCATAATGAGTTTCAGGTACTCAGATAAAACCCTGCAAGTTTTTTTTTAGATGCTAAATCGAATCAATAAATAAAAGGATAAACTAAAAAACCCAAATAACAAAAATTAAAAATAGGATAAAAACAAAGGAAGGAAAAGGACAAAACAGAGCAAAGATCTACCTGGAGGCCAGCTCGAGAAGAACGAGAGATGGGTTTTTTCTTGTCTTTGTCCTTGTTGACAGCCGAGGTTTTGCCCATAATCAAACCTTTCGCTCCCTTCCCAGACATCTTTCCCTCCAAAAATAAAAACTACCCGAAGATATTACAGATAACAAGGAGAAAAGTAACAGAGAATTTCAGTGGGAAAACAATGGCAGACGAAGTTAACGGTCTCCGAGATGGGAAACAGAAAGCACTTTTGTTCCAAGAAAAACTGCCTCGGACCAGAAGGGATTACTTATGTTGGGGCTCCTTGACTGAAGTAACCCTACCGCTTCTATAAAATTACGATAGTGACAACTGGTAAATCTTATTTTATTAATACCTTTTACATTTTTTATTGATTTATTTCATTTATTTTTGAGAATTAATTTATATTTATCCAATAATTATATGCGGGTAAAAAATATATATTTCATTAAACTTTCAATTCTTGTTTCAAAGGGCAATATTCGATTATTTGGTTAAAATAGTACATAAGTTAATCATTTAGTAAACAAAAGAAAAAAAGTAACCTGTGATGGGCATCATTGCACATTCGGTTGCTTAGAGATCATAGCATCCACCACAAATAATACTCCTTTGCATAGAACGCAATATAAAATTGAAGATGCCATTATATCATTTAGAATACATTTTGGTCTAGTCCACATATGTTAAATGTACCAAAGACTAGAAATTATACCCAAAAAAAAAATGCAGCCTAGTCCATCTATGTCTGATAAGAAAAACTATCATGACGATCGTTGCTTAATGGGGTTATGCCTGCAGAGACAGGTCGGATCGGAATCATCACCCTTGTTACTCATTCTCTGCTTCTTTTTCTTTGGTCTTGCCGTCTTCTGCAATATGGAAGCCCTCAATCTTGCGTGAAACCTCTTCTGTAGATACCTTCACCTTTCCAACTGACCCATTGGCTGCAAACAGTTCAACGTCATCATGAATCAAAGGGCCTGTCTGCCATATTCTAATGGTTCCATCCTCAGAACCTGAGGCATATGATTCCCCTCCTGGTGAGAAACGCACGCAGTGTACAGGACCATGGTGACCCTTATTGCATGCTGCAAACCAGATGTAAATCAGTAATTACACGTTACCATAAGCAAACAGAAATAGAAAACACAAGACTATATATGGTATTTGAATTCAAGCACCAAACCTACTGAACAAACTACATCCGCATATATTTTCTTGCATTGAAGGAATTTAAGAGTAGTATCACATATCATACTTGAATTCAAGCACTAAATTCACACACTAATCAGCATTCCATCATCAACTTCAGTCCAACTTATGTTTGAGAACATACCTATCTCATCCCCAGTGTGGAAATCAAAAACGCGAACCCACATATCTTCTCCTCCAGCAATAAATTTATTTCCATACTTTGGTTCCAATGAAGCTGATTCAACCGTGCATGGCATGTTGTAGCTCTTTACCAACCCAAAGCTGAAGTAAAGGCGTGCACAGAATAAAGTAATCAACAAAAGCAGATAGTCTAGCACAAAAATCAGACCATCAGGCTCAAATGTCAGAACTTACTGGTTTGCATCCCAGAACTTAACTGTAGATCCATCCGCAGTTGTTATATATCTACCATCTTGACTCACTTCAGCGCTGGTCACAGATGACTTGGTCTCTAGTGTTTGAACTATTTTACCACTTCTTACATCCCATAATCTGTACAGTCACTAAGAAATTCAGTAACAAGAAAGAAGAGACAATAATGCCATAAAAAAAAAAAAAAAAGAAAAAAAAAAGACAAGCATTAGACTAGGTTAACAACAGCCTTTTAGAGAAACTCAACATAGTCATGTATACCATAGAAAAATGCTTTAAATTAAGTATGCAGTTATTAAATCAACAAGCAGGCAAGCATCCGAACTGCAACTGCTCATCCGTCAAGCGCCTTTCTGCTTTATCCCCTCCTCAGGGATAAGCAAGCAGAAAATTTACAAAACTTAATACCCTTGCCCAATTAAAATTCATGGATCCATGGATTTGATCTCAAAACCTCCAAATAAGTGTCATGATGCCAGAAATTGGGAAAAAAAATGAGGTGATCCTATACAGTTTTTACAACAATCCCACATATATCAATTAGAAAACAAAAAATTTAAGCTAAGTGCTTGCTTTCAAAGAAGGGTTAATGTCATGCATGGCCTTTAAACTATAGTGAAATGTTCAATGTAGTACCTAAACTTTAAAAATCTCTAATATGGTACTTGAACTATGAATTTGTTAACTAATGTGTTACTTGAAGATTGTTTATCCGCCACGTGTCATTATTTGAAGCTAGCCAAGTTAGGGGTGAGTACTACATTAGTTAACAAATTCATAGTTCAGATACCACATTAGAGATTTTTAAAGTTCAAGTACCACATTAAACATTTTACTATAGTTTAGGAGTCATTCATGATATTAACCCTTTAAAGAACAATGCACTGCACATGTTACAGAAATTACATGAAAGTGCCTCAAAACATGGAGGAAGGTGGATACCTGACACCCCCCATATCAGTGCAGGAACTTAATATTGTCTGATCACTATGCATCCAGGCAACAGTTCTGACTGAACCAGGAGATTTGTCCACTTCTCTGGGGGGTGCATCTGGACGATTCAAATCATAAATACGAAGGACTTTCTCCACTCCCCCAGTCAATAGAAGGTGCGTATCCTGCTTCCAGATCAGAAAACCTTGAATGAGATAAATAACCAAGAAATACAAAGAAAGACAAACAGACACGCCAACGGTTAGGGGTACTTGGCCAAAAGAAAATAATTAGGGTACAATGAAGCCAACCATTCCATAACCGAATTTGACTGGTGATGAGCAAAATACCTTTAAAACAAACTGTTACTATTTCTGTTTGCAGATAACATAGAACAATGCACTAACTAGCTTTACAATAATCCCAAGTTTCATCATGGCTCCTGTGATTTCATATTTGGACAAAATTGCACTTATGTCAATTCAGCATTTTCTATTTATGGCTGTCCATACTAAGATGATAGTATCAACCATTATGGCTTCATATGAGGAAAAAAGGTCCACCTATACCCATAATAGAAGAGAAGATAAAGGTTCCTTCCTCAGCATTGGGAAGAAAGCTAAACACGTGATTCAAGAACCTGTTGTGGTAGTTAGCATCTTGTAATAAATTCCTTATAAGGACAACAAAATGAACAAGAAGATTATAATAGTCGTGACAACCAGCCGTTACAAGCTGACCACGCATTCAAAAGTCAAACACGGTTAAAATTTCTTTGTCAAGGCAACCAAAGCAAATAAATGTCAAGAGAAGCTAAAATGTTGCACTACTAACTCGGATAGAGAAACATGCATTACCATGCACAAGAATTATAAGGGATTGGCAGAAGCAATTGAAATTACTTTTCAAATATTAATAATGAGGGCCAAAATAACCTAGAAATCTGTTCAACAATCTTTATATAAATATCCTTTTATCAAAAGATTGTCAACACATGAACCCACATAAGCTGTTACACATTTCAAAGACCAAATCTTTCTCTAATTTTCCTACCATATTCCACCATATATACACTCCCCTAATTCCCTCAAGTGAAAGTTTAAACAGAATCGAAGCACCAACTTAACCTCTGAACAAGCACAGGCTCGAACTATATGCTTGTGCTCAAATGAGTGCAATACATCACCTGTTAGTGCATCCCACACTTTCCTGCACAAAAAGGCATTTCAGACGGTATGTCAACTTTTTATCGATGAATAACTCCACAAGAAACAGCACATGAAACAACAGATGCCACCCCAGTTACAAGATCTCAATTCAAACAACTGCAGCAGGAGATTGAAGCATGAGCAGTTATCTAGAGTGTAGCAAACCTTAAGAAAGAATACCATCCGCTTTTGACTAACAGTATATATTATTTCGACAATCAACAAGACAACAGTAAACAGAAATATGTACAGAGCAGGAACGAGAAAAGGAATGATGCAAATTGACACACTATAGTGACATAGAGTCTCTCCATGGTGTAAACATATAAAGAATTTTCCACAAGTCTATTGAGGTGTTGCAAGAGATTTGGTATTAAAGACACAATCTGCATATATAAAAACTAAGAGAATGACATACAAAAATACTTAAAACAACTTTTAGAGTACGACAACATATTGCGAGAGAAGGGGATCAAGAATGAATTACATACGCAGTAAAGTCAGCAGAGCCAGAAGCAGCGCATAAAGCATTTGTGTCCAAGCAAACACTCCACACTGCGCCCTTGTGTCCTTCAAACGTTCCTATCCAATCTCCAGTTTCTCCATTCCTCAGCATGGGGCTGGAATCTGGAACAGACAAGTAAAGCCCCATTTTTATGAGCATGAGATCAATATCGAATTATCCCTCCAAAGAAGTGCATATCTCTCATTGTATAATAACCCATTTCCAGGTACAATAAATAAATAAGAAATAATAAAGCATTTTAAACAACAAAAAAAAAGATAATCTTAGACGAAGTAAGTAGTCATTACCTTTGCTGGCACTAATGAGAAAAAAGCCATCTGGAGTAACAGGACTGTAAAAGAGATCCACGACGGGACGTGAATGGCCATGGCATACAAGTGGGACCGCAATCCTTTTCTTGTCCATTTCTTTTTGCTAATTACAAATGAAACACAAACTAAAAAAGAAATCCGTTTCTTTTATGATCTCCAAACAAAACAAGAAAACAAACTCAAAATCCTTAACAAAATCTACACAAACCCAAAGAACAAGAAAAAGACAACTTGGGTTTTCTTTGTTCTGGGTATTCTTTTTGGGATCAGAATGTACAGAGAGATTAGTTGTCAATGAAAAGTAAAAAGAAATGGCGGTAGTTTAATACAGGTGGGGAAGACGCTCTGATTAGTGGGATTTGGGGTTTGTTTGCGTTAATCCACACCTCCTAACCCTGGGCTCTGAGCAAAATAAAGATGATGACGATGATGATTATGCGAAAATGTTTGGGACAGAGCAACGAAAATCTAAGGGGCTAGGCGCAAGGAGAAACCTGCTATCGATATTCTCTTATATACAAGGCTGACTTCACGCCTGCTTTTCCTACTTTCTATTTTTGTTTTCCATTTAATAAAAGTAAATTTAAAAGAGGAAATTGGGCTAGCCCAACAAGGTGTTTTACAAGCCTAACCCAATCCAACAAAAAAAACATAATTATTTTTCTTTTTAGCTATGATTGTGAAGGGAAAATTATTGTGATATGGTATAAATTTTAAAATTCATATAAATTGAGTTATAGTATTGTCATTTGTTAATTAGACTATAGTTATAAAAATAGTAATACTTAATGAACATGCCTCAATTATGTAAATTCTCAATAGGTTATATAATTTGATTATTTTGAAAATAACTTATAAAAAGATTTAGATGATTAAAATTATGAATAGGTTTGATGCTTTTATTGTTTTAATTCTTACAATTTATTTATGAATTTTGTAAATTCATTCATTCATGAGATTCTATTTACTAAATCCTTCAATTGTAATATGGCATATTTGCGATAAAAACTTCCCACAACATTATTATTCTTAGTATATTATCTCAAAATTTTAAAATGTAATTAAGAAGTTGGATTTTGTAAGCTAAAAGAGTAATTGAGTTCTAAATGTAATTTAAAGCTCAACAAATAAATGGAAAATCTTAAATCATTGAAAAAAATAAAATAAAATAAAATAAAATCAATCATTGCATACTTTTTGTTTGAGATCTTGATCCTTGATCAGAATGCTTGATAAAAAAAAACTAGAAAAAATAAGGAGATTAAGAGTTGTTTTCTAAAAGAAAATTGGTTAAAGTAAACAAAAGTAATTAGGCGTCATTTATTTAATTTGTTGTAATTAGGTATTTTTTTGGAAGTTTTTAATTTTTAGATTTGAATGTATTTATTAGAAAAAGAAAAGCCCAACTCATCTACCCATCACGGCCACAAGCCCATGAACTTTTTTTTTTTATTTTTTTTTTAATTTCACCGAGATCTGGGAGGCTTGAATGAAGCAAAACAAAAACTAGATTTTAATTGAAATCCAAATCAGAACTTGTTGTTAAAGAAAGCCCCTTCTACAAAATCCCTGAATGCGATTGTCGAATCCAAAAGCAAGAACCTAAGAAGCAGCACTCAATGGCCACGGTGGGTATCGAGAGGAAGCAGCCGGCTTCGGCGGAAGAGATGTGCACCGCCAAGAGCGGGTTCAAGCAAGGGGAAGGCCTCCGGCAATACTATCTCCAACACATCCACGAGCTCCAACTCAATCATCGCCAAAAAAGCCACAATCTCAACCGTCTCGAAGCCCAACGCAATGAGCTCAATTCTCGAGGTCCTTTAACCCTGATATTTTTTTGTTTACCTCCATTTATTGTCTTAATTTCTTTTTCTTTTTTAGATGGGTTGATTGAGATTGTCGATTGGGATTAGTGTTTTTTTTTTTTTTTTTTAATTTTAGGGGAAGTTGTTAACTTGGTGTTTGGACCTGTGAGAAAATAGTGATATCTAGTTGAATAGGTTAGCAAGAGAAGAGGGAGTTTATTGGTTTAGTAATTTGTAGAGCTTAAGGTGGTGATTACACCTGCTGGTTAGTTTTGGAGTTGCGTTGTATTAGCTGATAAAAAGTAGTAAAACACAGGATTATATTGAGCTGGGAGGTTCGGTTGGCTTTGTTCTAGATCTGAGAGAACTTTTCCGTTGATGCAATGTAAGTAAATTGGAAAATTTAGTATATGTTTTAATTCAACACCACCTGGAAAGGTCTTAACTAAAAGTTAATCGTAGATTATGCAAAATATTGATTGAAGTTTGACGGCACCAAATTTTGCAAGTAAATAGTGTAGCCAGAAGTCGTAATTTGATATTGTTGAGAAAATGTTCATTGAAATATCCATTATCTTTGTCTGTTATGGTTAGAAACTGTGTAGTTTGAAATGGAATGGCCATGTTGGTGATTGTCTATTCTGTGTAATAATCTTCTCTTTTTATTGCCATCTACTTTGTTGTTTACGTGTTTAGCATTCTTTTGATTGGAAGGGGGAATGTGGTTTATATGAACGTCATTGCATTTTTACTTGGATGGTGCATCTAATACATCTGACCATATTGTCCATTGGTTATGGGGCCCTTTCTTTATGATAGCTTCTAAACATATCCATGTATGGAGCCTTTATTTTTAGGGAAGAAGAATTTTTTTTAAGAGAATGCTATCTTTATTTTTTTGGTGCTTTCAATCTTTTAGTCTGTTTCTTATGTCAGTTCTTATTATGTTTGCATATCCTATAGTGAGAATGCTTAGAGAAGAGCTGCAGCTGCTTCAGGAGCCTGGATCCTATGTTGGTGAGGTTGTGAAAGTTATGGGTAAAAACAAAGTTTTAGTCAAGGTGCGTGATCTTTCTATTCCTTGTTAGTTGTTAGTCTCCCTTTAACTTTTCAAATGGGAATAACATCTTTTTACTGACTGAAATTTTGTATCATATAAGCTATTTAAAACTGTGGATAATTATTTTCTTTTTCAGCTATCCATGCCGTCATGTATAGAGTGTGTGTTTCAATCTTACTCTTCTGTTATTTTATAATTCCTTCTCCAGGTTCATCCAGAAGGAAAATATGTTGTTGATATTGATAAGAATATTGATATCACAAAAATTACCCCATCAACAAGAGTTGCTCTTCGAAATGACAGCTATGTTCTCCATCTGATCTTACCAAGCAAAGTAGATCCCTTGGTTAATCTTATGAAAGTTGAAAAAGTTCCAGATTCTACGTATGACATGATTGGTGGTCTTGACCAACAAATTAAAGAGATAAAAGAGGTATACTCTTGTACATCCTTAATTTGTTAATTTATGGCTTATCACTTTTTGGTTTTTCCTTTATGTATTATGGTTCTCCATTATTAATCCCAATATTTGGCTGCAGATTGATTTAATTCTTTTAACCTGCTGTGTGGTAAAACTTGCAGGTCATAGAACTTCCAATTAAACATCCCGAATTGTTTGAAAGTCTTGGAATAGCTCAGCCAAAGGTATTATCATGCTACCAAGTCATAACTTTTTGTTGATGATTTTTTCCATTATTAATCCCATATGATTGCATTGTAAGACTACATCTTGCTCTCTGTCATAATTTATAGGGCGTCCTGCTGTATGGACCACCTGGTACTGGGAAAACTCTATTGGCTAGAGCTGTGGCCCATCATACTGATTGTACTTTTATCAGGGTTTCTGGTTCTGAACTAGTTCAGAAATACATTGGAGAGGGCTCTCGAATGGTTAGAGAACTTTTTGTTATGGCCAGGTTTGTTCTTCTTCCTCTCTTGTTGTCCTTAACTTCAACAAATGCCAATGTAAAACATGTTATACACAATGGCAAGGTAAAACTCTTTCTAAACATCACCGATATATAAATTTGATTTCAAAGCCCTTTCTATTTTTGAGTGTGATGAAGATAATAATCTTTTTATGTTTGATAGTTACTTGTCATCTGGAATTATTCATTAACCAATAGCCAGATCTTCTGTATTCTGAAACACAAAGTAGAAGAGCTGCTTATGTCAGATTTTCTACCATGCTGTTATATTTTTGCTTTGTATTTCTTATTTTACTGAAGTCATTCCTTCCTCTGTTTTTCTCATCTCTCTTTCCAGGGAGCATGCTCCATCTATCATATTTATGGATGAGATAGACAGTATTGGATCTGCTCGAATGGAATCTGGAAGTGGCAATAGTGACAGTGAGGTGCAGAGGACCATGTTGGAACTTCTCAACCAGCTAGATGGATTTGAAGCATCTAACAAGATAAAGGTATTAATTACTTCACAGAAATACTAATGCAATAAAAGAGGGCGCCCATCTTATAGTTTTTATACAGTTATTTTTATTGCTATTTACCTACTTTGATGTATTGGGGAACAGGTTCTTATGGCCACAAATCGGATTGATATCTTGGATCAAGCTCTTCTTAGGCCAGGACGAATTGACAGGAAGATTGAATTTCCAAATCCTAATGAGGAGGTACATGCCATTTGGTGTTGTTATTGTTATGTTCCTGCAAGCATTTTAGTACTGTTCATTTTTTTCATGTTAGGGCCATATAAAGCCACTCCCTCATTGCCACCCTGTTTCTCTATATTTTTAAAGGAAAAAGATAGGCTTTGAAATGAAAATATTTCACTCTCATGAATTCATTTTTTTGATATTGCATCATTGATCGTGTTTTTGTATCAAGGTTGGATTAGTGCATTGTAAACTTATTTTATGGTAACTCTCTCTGGTGGAGAAAGTAGGAATTATTTTCATATTGTCAAATTTGGTGATTGCTGGCTTGTTTGATATGTGAATCTTTTATTATGCTGTAGCTACTGTAATGAACTGCTACTATCCAGTAGAATGTTCTTCTGTCATTTCAGACTTTGTTTATAAAAGCAAAAATTTTCAGAAAGGCAGTTGTTCGGTTCTTTTGCCATTGTGATCAACCCTTTTTGGGTATTTTGAAGAACCTGCAGTAAATAGAGCAATCATATAATGGTAGTGTTTTGCTGCTACAGTTGTACCAGAATTTCTGTTCATAGAGGGCATGCGTTGTGATGATATACATAGGTGCTTATATTGTCTATTCAATTGTATGCAGTCTCGTCTAGACATCTTAAAAATACATTCCAGAAGAATGAATTTGATGCGGGGGATTGATCTAAAGAAGATTGCAGAGAAGATGAACGGTGCTTCTGGTGCAGAGCTTAAGGTATGTTTGCAGATAATTAATTGATTTGTGTATTGGCAAAAAAAAAAAAAAATTGTGTCTGTTTTGTGGATAAAGAGATACTATTCTTCCAATTGGAATATGATTGGTAAGCTGTGAATAGTGTCTTTTCTTTTAGATCCTTAACCCGCTCCCTCACTTACTCCAACCTCCTAAGCAAAGAGAGAGAGAGAGAGAGATGATTCTTTTGAAGATTGTTATGTTTCAAGCTTTGCTAATTTTGAAATCTATTTTCTGTCATGTTTAAAGGTTATATATTGTTGCACTAGAAGCCTTGGATGATGCTCGTAATTAATGCTTTTAACAAAAAAACAAGAAAAGAAAAGATCCTTGGTCCAAGCCTTTTTGATATTAATTGCATGGATTTTTTTGCATAATTTGATATCTCATTATGTATGCTGAGGTATTTCCAACAACATCTACAAGGTTTATGATGATTGTTAACAAATGTTAAGAACTAATTGAAAATGTTTTCTGTACATAAGTTGGTTAATGCAAACCTACTTTTACAAGAATATAGGCTTGTGATTTATGGAATGCATCTTATCATTCTGGCTTTGCTTGGTAGAAAAGACGGAAAGAGGTGAGGATGAAAAACTTGTTAATCTAATGGTTAAAATTCATAACCACTTTCTTACTTTGTATTTTAACCATTAGATTAATAAGTTTTTTATCGTAACTCTATTTCACCCTTCCTATCTAGCAAAGCCTTTAGCTGTGTGTGTTTGTGCTTGTTTCAACAAACTCCTTTCTTTTTTGAAGGCGGTATGCACAGAAGCAGGAATGTTTGCATTGAGGGAAAGGCGAGTGCATGTAACACAAGAAGATTTTGAGATGGCGGTGGCGAAGGTGATGAAGAAGGAGACCGAGAAAAACATGTCCTTACGGAAGCTGTGGAAGTGATTATGTTTTATTTATTGTGCCTTCTGCGTTTTGAGCAAAATGGAACATTTAAACCAGATTTATATAGTAACATTGACAATGTATGGAGTATTAGCGCAACAGGCTTTTTGGCCTCTTTGTTACCGTACGGCTACTTTCTTGACAAAGGCAATCTTTCAAATCCTAACATTAATAAAATAAAAGGGATGAATGATTGTTATATATACATATATAGTGTATTTTTGGATGAAAAGTGATTGTTATATTTTGAGCACAGTTTTAGTTCTGATTCGATAAGGATGAGATTTTTACTAGGCTTATGTGTTAGGAACGTGGGGTTTAGCCCCATGGTTTTGACTAGTCAAAGGTTGTGGGTCTTTTGTTTTAGGTTATCTAAAAGAGTCATATATTAAAAGAAAAGTGAGGGCTATCTTTTAGGCATGAAAGAGTGTTGCGTCGAGAGCTGATAATAGAAAAGAAAAGTCAAGATAGAGAGAAAAAAGATAAAAAGAAAAGTCAAGATAGAGAGACAAAAAGATAAAAAGGAGAGTTGATTGAATGAAAATTTATTCGTGATTTGATTAAGTTAAATTTTTATTAGTTGATTTATGATTTAATATTTTATATTTTAAATAATGGATATCGGATTTGAAGTTTTTTAAGAATAAATTTATAATTTATTTGTTAAGTTATTTTTTTATTGAAATTTTTTAATTATTTTTTTAGTTATTGATCAATTTTAATTTTAATTAAAGATAAATTTTATATATTCATTATTTGATAGTAGAGATTTTTCTTATGATTTGTGATTTTTTCACTTTACGAAAAGTTTTTCACATCAATTTTGATGTGTTTTATTTTTTTTACATTGTTAATTGTTAATTGTTAATTGTTGTTTATTACTATAAATTTATTGCGATATATTACTTTTACATTGTGTTTGTCATTTCAAGTCCAACAAGTGATATTAAAGTAAATGTTATTTTTTAGACATTAATATAAAAGCAACTTAAGATAGAAGTAAATTTTATTGGAGATCATGAATGGTGATATAGGTTTGGTTAGAAAATTAACAATATTAAATTATTTAATTTGAAAACCTATGTGGAGGATTATTTATATTGTAAAGATTTATATAAGTCGGTATTAGGTGATTCGACTAAACCAGATACGAAAAATGAAAGTTGGAAGAAGTTAGGCAAAATGACACTGGCTACAATAAAAAAAGGGTTAATATCAGTGTGTTTCATCATGTAATGCAGGAGATAAATGCCTACATTATTTGAGAAAAATTGACAGTATTGTATAAGAGAAAAAATGCATGAATAAAGTTATGCTTGTTAAAAAGTTTGTAACTTTACAATATAAGAATGAACAATCGGTTACAGAGTATTTAAGTGATTTTTTAGATATATTTAATCGGATGACTACTATGAAGTTTAAGATGGATGATGAAATGAAGGCGTTATTTTTTAAAGTTCATTGTCAGACAATTGGAATACTCTAGTTGTGACTGTTCTTAATTCAGCTCTTGATTACAATGTGACATTAGAGATGGTAAATGATAGTATGCTTAATGAATAAGTAAGACAAAAAGATTTAGACCTTAAGAATCAAGCTCTGGTCACATAGAATTGAGGTAAAAATATCGACAAAGGTTAGAACTCAAAAGGTCGTAATAAATACAAATATAAATTCAAGTCCAAAGATAAAATGCATTATGGTAAAGCAAGTTATATAAAACAATACTACAAAATCTTGAAACAATAGCAGAATATGAGAAAGGCAAAAGCTCAGATGATGGTAATGTTACAGCAATGAATTCAGATAGTGATTCAGTTATTTTGATTTATACACATGGTGATTGTACATGTTGGTGATTTTGGCATTGAGTGGATAGTTAATACAGAGCAGTATATCATTGTGTTCCTAAGAAGAAATTGTTTACAACTTACAAAGCAAGAGACTTTGGTTACACCAAGATAGAAAACAAAAGTGTCTTATAGATTGTTGAAATTGATGATATTATTGTACAAACTAGTACGAGCTATATGTTAACTTTAAGGGATGTTAGACATATTTCGGATATAAGAATAAATTTACTTGCTATTAATATCCTTGATAAGGAAGAATATGATAGTCAATAAGAAAATGGATAGTGAAAACTTTTCAAAAGATCTATGGTAGTTGCAAGGGAAAAATTATGTTGCATAATGTACAAGACATTGATGCAATTGAATTGCAACAAGATAAATATCGTTGAGGATGATGCTTCAATAAACTTATAGTATAAGAAGCTGGCACATATAAACGAGAAAAGGTTATAAAGTTTAGCAAGATAGTCTTTCATTACCTTAACCAAATATATGTTTTTCGATTTATATGATCATTATTTGTTTGGCAAATGTCATAGAGTTTCTTTTTGTTAGCATTCTTAGAGAAAAGAAAATATATTAGAATTAATTCATTTTAATGTATGTGGTTCCATTAAGGTTAAGTCATTGAAAGATAGTAGGTATTTTATTAACTTTATTGATTATACTTAACATAAGACTTGGGTGTATATGTTGAAAAATAAAAATCAAGTATTGCGATATTTTTAGAAATTTCATGCCTTAGTGAAAAAGATGACAGAGTTGCTCTTAAAGTGTATTTAGATTGATAATGGTGAATAATACACATCCAAAGACTTTGAAGAATACTATTCAAAGTATATGATCATGCATAAGATGATAGAACCTAGAACACTGTAACATAATAATGTAGCTGAAAGGATGAATCGCACCATTATAGAAAAAGTCATATGTTAAGACTGGCAAAACTACCATAGCCATTATGGGGTAAAGTAGCCAACATAACTTGTTATTTGCTTAAAAGATTATTGTCAATTTTTTTTTATCTTTGACATTCTAGAAAAAGTGTGGATAAAAAAAGATGCTTCATACTCTCACTTGAAAGTTTTTGGATGTAAAGCATTCATGCATATGTTAAAATAGCAAAGATTAAAGCTTGACAGTAAAGTTACACAATATGTATTTGTAGGATATGATGTTAATGAATTTGACTACAGGGTATGAGAACCAGTAAAGAGAAAGATAGTTAAAAGTAGAGATGTGTTTTTCTTTCATGAAAAAAAAATCATAACAGACCTTGAAAAAAATAAGAAGATTACACGAGTTACTGTTAAGTGTAATGTCTTAACATCGACAAGATTCCACTGAAAAAAAACCATAGATGGTGATAATGAGCAAGAGAAAAAACTTAAGGATATAAATGAGCCAACTACAGTTAGTGATAAATCAGATGTAATCAGTTTTGAGTAAGGAAAGCAATCCTCATTACCTGAGTGTGTTGAGTAGAGTGAGCAATCTCTTTCACCAAAAAGTGTTGAGTAAGGGGAGCTACTTTTGAAATCAGATAGTGTAGAGTCTTAACCTAAGAGATCTACCAGAGAGCACAGGCTATCCACCAAGTATCCAAGTTCATATTTTATTTTAATTACCAGTGAGAGAGAGCAAAAAAACTTTCAAAATGTGCAGACTACTTTGAATAGAGAGCATTAATTAAAAGCAATGAAAAAAAATAGAGTCGTTATAAAAAATGGTACATATGATCTTGTTAAACTTTCGAAAGGAAAGAGGTTGTTGAAGAATAAATGGATGTTCAAGTTAAAAAAATATGATGACAAACTAGTGAGGTATAAAGCTCAATTGGTGATGAAAGGTTTTTCTTAAAAACTTGACATCAATTTTAATGAGATCTTCTTTCCAATTATGAAGATGAGTTTCAATCGAGTGGTACTAAGATTAGCAGCTAGTTTGAATCTTGAGTTAAAGCAACTTGATGTTAAGATTATATTCTTGCATGGTGACTTATAAGAGAACTTACATGGATCAACTTGAGGGTTTTGAATTAAAAGGAAAAAAACACTTAGTTTGTAAACTGAAGAAAAACTTGTATGGCTTGAAACAATCTTTGCGACAATGGTGCAAAATGTTTGATTTTTTTATGGTGAGTCATAGCTATAAAAGAACGACAACAAATCTTTATATGTATGTCAAAAATTTTTTTGATGGTAACTTCATTATTTTCTTATTATATGTTGATGATATATTAATTATGGGATAATATGCTAGTATGGTTTGCAAGTTAAAAAAATAATTGTCTAAGTCTTTTAACATGAAAGATTTATCTCTAATAAAATAGATTCTCGATATAGATATTATTTGAGATAGGAGAGCTAAAAAGCTATGGTTATCACAAAAAAAAATGCTGAACGGGTGCTTGGTAGATTTAACATACAACATGCTAAATCAGTTAGCAATCCACTTGTCAATCATTTCATCTGAGTAAAAAATCTTATCCAGTGACTAAGGGAGTGCAACTAGCTATGTCTAGTATTCTTTATTCTTTTGTAGTCAATTTTTTGATGTATTTTATGATTTACACATGGCTGACATTACTCATGCAGTTGGTGTAGTGACCAAATTTTTTTCTAATTTGAGAAAGGTTCATTGAGAAGAAATAAAATGAATTTTTAAATACTTGAGGGGCATTTCAAAAATGTGCTTGAGTTATGGAGTTTCACAACTAGTTCTAGAAAGGTTTACTGATGCTGACATGGTAGATGATTTGATGGTAAAAAATCTACTTTAGGGTATTTGTTCACTTTACAAGATGAGCTATATCTTAATAATTTAAGTTACAGAAGTGTGTTGCTTTGTCAACTATGAAGGCTGCGTATATTATAGCAACCAAAGTAGATAAATAAATGCTTTGGTTAAAATGTTTTTTTCTTGAATTAGGGTTGAATCGAAAAGAGTATATGGTATTTTGTGATAGCAAAAGTACTTTAGATTTGAGTAAGAATGTCATGTACCATGTTAGAACAAATTACATTGATGTTAGATATCACTAGTTACATTTAGTGATTGAAAAATAACAGATGTAGTTGAAGAAAATCCATAATGATGAGAATACAACAGATATATTGATCAAGATACTTTTTTAAAAAAAGTTTGAGCTTTGCAGTAACTTGACCGAAATGGATTCCTTGACTAAGGTAAATTTTAAATAAAACTGCTATAATGATGTATCTCTTCCTAATGGGACTAAAGGGAGAGATCGTTATGAACGTGGGATCTAGCCCCATGATTTTGACTATTCAAAAGCTATGGGCCTTGTGTTTTAGGCTACCTTAAGAGAGCCATATGTATTAAATAAAAATTAGGGGTTATCTTTTTGGTGTGAAAGAGTGTCGCGTTGAAAGCCGAGAAGGGAAAAGAAAAACCAGAAAGATAGAGATAAAAGGGAGAAAAGAAAAGTTAGTTGAACGGAAGTTGATTTGTAATCCAATTTAGTTAAAATTTTATCAACAAGTTCATTATTCAGTGTTTTACATTTTACATGTTGGAAATTTGATTTGAAACTCTCTAAAAATAAATTCATGGTATATTTATTGAGTCACTTATTTAATAAAATTTCTTTAATTATCTTTTTAGTTGTTAATTAACTCTAATTTTAATTATAAGAAAACTTTGTATATACATTATTTAACAATAAAATTTTTTCTAAACTGAAAAATTTTTCAAGTAAATTTTGATATGATTTTTTTTATATTATTAATTATTAATTATTATCTATTACTATAAATTTATTATAATATATTATTTTTATATTATTATATTTATCACTTCGGACACAAGATTGCAAGGGTGACTGAGGAAATGATAATTTATCAGCAGGTAACCATGGTTGGGTCAGTGGTCTAAATCCACCATACAAATTATTAAATTCTCAAGGCAACGCCTGCAGTTTCTGCACTGATTCTAAGATACATTGAAGAGTCTTTAGGTGGGTTATTGTAACATAAATGACTCTCAACTGACTATTGCTCTCTCACTTTGGCAGGTCAGCTCGCCCTACACATCACTTCCTCTTTAACATTGCAAGACAATGCAACAACCTCTGCTATCCCCTCGTCCTTGTGCTTTTCGTATAACCGATCTCCCCGGTGCAAGGCGATAATGAATCAGTTTGAATTTTTTAATAATACATAAAATTATAAATTTTTAAAATTTAAATTTAAATGAAAATTTTGTATGAGGTTATTTAAATTAAATTTTATTGATTTGATTTGATATATTAATTTTTTAAATTTTAAATTTTTATATATTATTTTAATATAATTTTTAATATATTTAAATAAATTTAAATATAAAATATATACAAAATAATAAAAATATATGATACAATTTTTTTCTATTTTTTAAATCTTTTTTTTAATTTAATTTAAATTTAATATGTATTTACTATTTAAATTTAATCCCAACCGATAAAAAAATCCAAATCAATTCAAATCAAATCAATTTTTGATTTTTTCGATTTTTTTTTCCTTAGCCGTAGTATGGGGTACATCAAACTGTTTTTAGATTGATTCTTGCGTTTCCGCGTGATGAGTTGGCCTTGATTTGACGATTCCTAGCCAATCAAGCCAGGATCCGTCACTTTCAACATTCTCTTTCTCCCTCGGTATAATCCAAGTTGTTCCAATTAAAATTTATTTAGACTTTTATCAAGTTGACTTGAACGGAAATTATACTATTATTATATACATACAATATTTTTCCTTTATCCCTCCTTTACTCGTTTTCTTTGCGAATATGCGGATCCTTCAATTCCTGTCATATTTCCTTATTGTTTCCCAGTTTTTCCATTTCTCCCATGCTGATGTTGACACTGCTGCCCAGTACAGCCCCCCATATTTACGTGGGTACCCATCTTTATTTACATCAAGTTTAAGCTTTGGAAACTAATAAGTATAACCTTGAAAAATCTACTTCAATTTCAATGTTTTCACTCCGAACTTTCTTTTTGTTTATTTTTTCCTTTGTGGATTGGGATATGTTTTATGTGCAGCGACGGCGTGCTATGGTGATGATCAGAGCCAGTTTCCATCAAGCAATTTGTTCGCAGCAGCTGGAGATGGGATATGGGACAATGGAGCATCATGCGGAAGACAATACCTGGTGAGGTGCATCAGTGCTTCACAGCCTGGGACTTGTGCTCCTGACCAGACTATCCAGGTCAAGATTGTTGATTATGCTCCTACTGCACTGTCTTCATCTTCAGCTCAATCCGCCACCATTGTCCTATCCGAGACTGCGTTTGGTGCAGTTGCCAATATAGCTGTTGACTCCATCAACATAGAATTCCAACAGTAAGTAATTTCATCTTCTTAATATCATGCATTTACTCTCATTAATTGTTAATTTCCTTTCCTTTTTCCACATATTCAAAGTACGAAGCTTTTTTGATTCTTCATGCAGGGTCTAAGTCTCTCAGAAATTCGATATCCCGCCCTGCACTCAAGGAAGAGGAAAGAAGAAACATGATCTCTAAATCTTTATGGATACTATTTTCTGCCTATCATGTTTAAACGGAACACTATATGATTGGTTGTTTGAGAATGAGATTCTTTTCTTTTGTCATTTTCTTTTCATTATTACATGCTTATACCATTTGATTTCCATTTCATTCGTCCACGTCAATGTTTGTACGCATTTTGAAAAAAAAAAAAAGGGAGCTTTCTTTCCTTATGGTTTCGCTGTCATGGCTCTTTCGCGTGTGCTTCTTGCCTTTGGAAGCTTCCGCAATTCAACTTGACATTTTTTTGCGTAAAATTTACCTCAAAACCTTCACCCCAACGGTAAGCAAAGGCTCCTATCAGGGAAATGTTATATTCCTTCTTGCTTAACTTGTTGAGTTAATTTCTTTGTTTTCCTTTTGTCGGCAGATATAGAGAAGGGATTAAATGAAAAAAATTTTAATTTTACATATTTTATAAATTTATATTTGATGCACATTAATTTATAAATTTTAAATAGCATAAATAAATTAAATAATACCATTTCATTAATATAAAATTTTAATTAAAAAATTATTAACAAAATAATATCATATGATTCACTTATAATATATAAAATTTATATACTAATTATACATAAAAATAAATTATATATTCGTAGAGAGGAATTTAGACCTTAATTAAGCAGTTTTATAGTTAATCAAAATTGAAAATGGGAAATTTATTTAATTTTTTCAATTATTTAGTCACGCACATTTGTCGTGACTTACTGTTAGTATATATTAGAAGTGAAAGAGAGAAGCCGTCCATGTGATAAATGATAAGTATATATTTTAATTCCTATATATGTGTCCATTAATTGAACACAAAAGGACACACGTCCATAGAAAAAACACCATTAAAATGGAATTTTCTTTTCCGGAGGAACGATAATGAAGTTCATGCATGCATCCAGAAACAACAATCTCAATTTAAAAAAAAAGAAAAGAAAAGGAAATTTGGACCCGTTTCTCGTAGGAAAGACCAAACTACTCATCATTTATAAATTAAAAACTAATGCATGCATGTAAAAAATCCATGGAAAATTTTCTTCTAAATCAAATTAAAACATTTTGGGACTAAAGAATTCGCCCTTTCTACCAAAGTAAGAGATTTTTAACTTAAAAAATGAAGGGTCAAATACAATCCAAGGTACACAACATTTGTTTTTGTAGTCTCCTCGCCGCCCTCTCAATTTTAAACTAATATGATTGAAAAAATGGCAAGTTAAAAAAGGATCCCAACATTTGACTTACACTTAGATTTGGTAAAGAAGGAAAAAAAAAAAAAAAAAAGGAACAAACGAAGAAAAGATCTAATCTAATGATTGAGCATATTATTTCGTACTCAATATAACTTTTTCCTTCCTAAATTTTTTATTAAACACTATTGTTAGTGTAATATTTAGAATTATGATGTTTTAATTAAAATAATATTTAAAATTACGATAAGCGATAGTAATTGTGAGATTTTTTTTTTATATAAATAAGATACTGTTGTATAAATTTTTTTAATAAAAAATTTCTCATCTTGTAACAGGAATCTTAATGATTTATACATGAACTTTTACTCAAAAAAAAAAAAAAAAAAAAGAGATTCCTATGCTCCTTTCCGATTATGACAATTAGGAAGGTCTCCTAGATAATCTTGTAATTTTTTTCTTAGTAGAAAAAGATTCACGTGGTGAAATTTATAAATTTTTTATTAAAAACAATTAAATTAAAATTAAAAAATTTTATCATATATATAAAATCTATAAAAATTTAAATATATTTATTAAATAAATATTTTTAATAAAAATTTAATAAAAATTTTATTATTAAATAAATATTAATCAGATTTAAATAATTTTTTATACTATTAATATTCTTATTAAATTTAATCAATCTATCGATTTAAATTTTTTATTAAATTTTTTATTTATTAATTTTTAATAAGTACTCCCGTGATCTTCGCCTATAATATTTTATATAAGTTTTGCCAATTGCCGTGAGCTTTTTTGATTGACATAAAGTCTTTTTCGTCTCCAATTGCCCTTTTTTGGGTGCATGACAATTGTATAACACGACCTACCACTTTATATATATATATATATATATATATATTAATTTGTCCAAAAAAAATCCTCGTTTCTGTAGGCGGAAAATGAGAAAAAAAAATGCAAAGAGTGTTATTTTTTTTATTGAATCAAAGTATTTTTAGATTTTGCCATCAATCATATATGATCTGGTAGAATGATACATCTTTAATTTTTGTAATAAAGATTCTATTCTAATAATTTTAAATAAAAAATATTTTTAGATATAATTTACGAAAAATATATTTAAGATTTCGCTTGGAAAAAAGGATGAACATTTTGTTTCTATTAAATATTTTGAAGATATGCAGAAAGTGTAATGGGCAGACTGAGACGACATATGGGCCCTTCAAAACCCGGCGACTTAAAAAAGGTGAAAGTAAAGTTAGCTGGTAGTCAACACGGAGCACATAGAGATTGGACCACTTTTGTGATTTATGGCTTTTAATTAGAGTGGGGAAAAAATGAAAATTAATTTAAATTTGTAGCATTAAATTCTATTTGAATTTTTTATTTAATTTAAATTAAGATCCAATATTAAATATATATTAAAATTGGATCAAATTTTGAATAAAAATAAAAAATAAAAAATGGACAATCAAATTATATATTAAATTTTTATAAAATAAAATAATTATATTATATTTAAATCTGTTTAATATATTAAAAATGTATTAAAATAATATATAAAATAAATTTAAAAAAGTGATGAATCAAATTGATAAAATTAAACTCAATTAATTTAATTAAAATATTAATTTAAATTTAAATTTATCATATAATATATTATCTAAAAAATTTAAATCAATTTGATTCTAATCATTATTACTTTTAATTTAACTCTCATACTGTTTCGGGAAACAGCATGTATATGAATCAATCATGGTAAGTAATTTATAATTTTTTATGCTATTCTTATATCCTTTTCAAAACCATTTGGATTATTTATTTATCAGCTATGTAATTTATAAAATTTTATAAAAAAAATTAAATATTGACATATATTTATTAAATTTCATACGTATACTTGATTGAAGGGAAAATTTCAAAACTACCCTTCAAAACATCCTTAAAAAATTATTTTGACGTTTGACCCCTCTTGTTTCAAAACGAGCCCTTTAGATCTTTAATCATCCAATGCGGCTAGTCGACCGTTAATCAACAATTAATCAATAATTGCTTACAAATACGAAAAAAGATAATTACTCTTAATTAAAAATTAAAAATAATCGTATAATGATAAAAATAAATTTTGTAATTAATAATGATGAAAATTTTTTATTGAAGTTTATCAACTCATAAGTAAATAAAAAATAAATATTAGAAAAAAATGAAAGAAATAAATGAGTTAATTAAAAATATTTCATTAACAATTAAAAAGCTGATAAATTTGAAGTGAAAAATATAAATAAAATAATAATTATCATTATTATTATTAAATTGGAAGGGAAAGAGAATGAAATATAAAATGAAAAAGAATTAAAAAATTATATCGAATTTAACTAATGAATTATAATCTTAACTAATTTCTTTCTTTTTTTTTTTCTTTTCATAATTTGGATCTCTTTTATCTTCTTTTAATTTAACTTATGGCCGGGCCCAAAGTTGCCCATACCGAAACCCATGATCCATTTACCAAATCCATGTACTAGCCCAACACCAGGTACTTACTTTTTGTATATGATTCAAAACCATTATTAGTTCATCAAACCTGCCGGAATAATTAAAAATTGATTTCAGTTGATTTTACATATTATTATCTAACTCCTCGACTAATTAATAATAAATAAATTAAAAAAACCTAATGAAAAATGAAAAAACAAATTAAAAAAAAAAGTAACAAGTTAATTAATATTACACCTTTACAATTTATAAAGATTATTTAATGCACGTGGCCAGGATAAGCGCAGCTTTTTTTTTTTTTTTGGTGGATTTGATATTGTAAAAAAAAAAAAAAAGGTAAAAAGTAGTGATCCACCTCCATCTCAGAATCTTATACTGGATTGTGGCACTTTAATTTTAAAGAAAAAAAAGTTAGCAAAGTGCACCTATTCATGCTCTAAGAGAACCCATTGCAATAGGGGTTTTGGCTTTTAGTTTCTTGTTGCATTTGACCATGACTAACAAAAACAATATGGTCACCATCTCTAATCACCTCGATATCATCAATTTCAGCTCCTTCTTTGCTCACCACCTTAGCAGCAAAGATCCCAAACTTCTTAGCACCAATGTCAAGTAACATCTGAAAGCTACCTGGAAGTAGAACAAGCTTCCCGGTGGTTTCTCCCTTTTCTGGACAACTAATTACCACTCTAGCTGGAGAGTTAACAACAGAATCCTTGACGCCCTTGGGCTGATGAACTGACAGTAGTTTTTGTTTCTCCACATTGTGTGCAGCTGACATTATACCAAATAAAGAATTATGGAAGTTACTAGTCCTACGCCTTGGACGGGATTGGCTCCAGGATCCATCTGTGCCATCCCGGGCTGCAGGACGGATTACTGGTTCACTTGTGAACCTCCCAAGGTAGCGTGTCTCCTGCTTCTCGGGAATAGACATAATTGATTGAGTTTTCATCTCTTTACTTGATTCGAATATCGTCTTTATTTCTTCATGTCCTTGTTGCTCAGCTAGATCCCTTGGGGTCCAGCTTTGGACATTAGGTTTGTCAATGTCAGCACCTTGCTTCAAAAGGAATTTGACTATTTCAGTGTTACCTTCACAAACTGCAACGTGAAGAGCTGTGTCTCCATTGTGCCTAGGACGTGTGACATCGCCCTCATGACGAACAATTTCCTTGAGCAAGTTTAAGTCGTTCTGCTCAGCAGCAGTGCACGCAAAGTGACCTACATCTCCAGCATTGATGTTTGCCCCGTTTTCCTTTAGCAGTTTAGCCACGTTATTATGGCCAGCTAACATTGCCTCCCATAGTGGTACACTTCCTTCTGAGTCTGCATGATATAAAATTAAATAAATCAGAGAAGTCCTGCTATGGGATTTTAGAATATGATTGATGAGGATCAAGACAGGTTTGAACCAAATAAATAAACAAATAGAATTATATGAAATATAAAACATGAATTCACAAATCCATACACTCATAAACACAGACATGTTACAGAACTGGAAAGTCGACTATAAAAAGTCTTGACATGATGATTTTGTTTGACATCTTTAGGCTAATTGTTTAGATAAAACGTGCCGACCATCTTATCCAAGACATTTTAAATAATTTCCGGACAATTGTTTAAATAAAGACCATCTTATCCGACCATCTTTTACCGTCACAGACGGATATCTGACCATAAGATGTCAACAGTAGTCCATTAAAGACTTGCTCGGGATAAGAGTATAAGATTGTCAACAATATATACTATATTATTAGCATGATTTCTTCTTCATAGTAAGAAAATATTTGACTAAAAAATTGATGATGATATCAAATAGTTGCTGGCCAATATTACAACCAGAAGAGCAAATAGAGAAGAAAAAAAGTATTTCTAGCGGACATTATAAAACAAAGTAAAACTTTTGTTGACACTGAATTTGAAGAGAGAAGAGGAGATGGCATTAAAAAAATCATGATCAACTGTTTTAAACAAAAAGGCTTGGAGAATACCTTTACAGTTAGGATCTGCACCGAAATCCAATAAGAGAAGAACGCAGTTCTCACTTCCATTCGATGCAGCTATATGCTAATTTTATACAAAACAAACACAAAAAAGTTAAAGATTAGCACCACCGTCATGAGAACTTAGGGTCCTGGCCAAACCAAAAGCTAAAGAATTTCACAAACCAGAGCTGTTCTTCCATTGTTGTCAGACTCATTAGGATCCAGCCCCCTTTTCAGTAGCTGATGCAACAACAAGTCATCTCCCCTGAGTGTGGCAAAGCAAAGATTGAGAGGTAGGTCCATTCTCCCACGAGCCAGCATGTTCTCTATCTCAGTTAAAACTATTTCCATAGTTGGGTCATTCATGTCTTTTAAATGCTGCCCCAAAAAGGAATTCCAAGAGTTCAGAATATGTAAAAACTTATTCCACAATTTTTGGTGATTTTCTTCGGCATTTTTCATCTTAATTGTCCATCTAAAAATTTAGAATGCAACAATCTTTTGATAATTTACTGTGTAGACTGTGAACTAACAACGAGGTTGAAAGGATTTTGATGGATTATATTAGTAGCTAGGTTATATTGTTAAGTACAGCATGCATACCTGAAGGAGATTATTCATGATTATAGTCCCATCTCCAACATTGGCCTGAATAATATTAAGGAATGTTGTACGGTTTAGCCGCAGTAACTGGCACAATCGTTTTGTGCGTACTGTAAAAAGCTGCGGCCTATAACAGAGTACTCCTATCTCTCCACAGAGATCACCTCTTTTTGCCTCTCCAACAACCTGAAACCAGGTGGCATTTAATTCAGTTAGCATCCATTCATGATTATTGATTGATAAGCCCAGTGTTTGAGTGATACAATTTACCTGTTCAACTCCATTTTTGCGAACCAATAGATCCTGAGAAGCAATACAAAATATTAGGGACCACTTTGAGAAAAATTTAAAATCAGATAACATACACAACAACAATCAACAAGTAAACTACAGGATCTAGATAGTAAAATTTCAGACGAGCCATTCATTGCACAACGAGAATTTTGAACAAGAAAGAATGTTTTTACCACAGCACCAGTAACAAGGATGTAGAAATCCGTAGGTGCTTCATTCTGCAGGATGACATCTTCTTTTGGAGGAAAATATTCAGCTTTCATCTCTGAGACCTTCACATTTATTTTCAAAGATATATAAAGATTCCACATAACTAAACAAGAGCATTTAATACAAAAGCTTAACATGTTTCTAGTGGATTACCAGCTGAAAAAGCAAGTCATTAGAAACCCCACGAAACAAGTACACCTTATCCACAAGAACGTAGAAAAGATAATGTGAAATGCTTGACCGGATGGCTTTAGGAAGGGAATCAAGAGTCTCTTGCTGCTGCAGCCCCTCTGAATCAGTCCTGAACTTTAGACATAAATGTGCAAGCATCTGATCTTGTAGGCTAGGAGGCAATTGGTTTCTTTGAGCAAAACTTGAAGCAGCTTGAATTGTATCCCTCTGAGAGTCAAACCCACAAACAAGGAAAGATTATCAAAGATAAATCTAAAACTGGTGCAAATCGAAAGCAGAATTAAGGAAACACAAAAGTTGAAAACCCAAACCCCAAAGCAAATAAATAAATTAATTAATTAATATAGTTGATTAGCCCGACAAACAATAAGAATTCACTCACAAATCTTCTAGTTCTGCTGGTTCCATGGACAACCAAGTTTGTCATGTTACCAATCAAATATGCAGTCAATCCGAGGTTGAAGAGCATGTAAAAAATATCAAATATCATCTCCCTAGTATTCACAGGATGCAAATCCCCATAGCCAACAGTAGTCAGAGTAGTGATAGACCAGTACATGGATGTCACATATCGAATTGACAAACTCTGTTCAAGGAAATTGTCTCCAAGAGATGATCCAATCCATGTTCTTCCAGGATCATGATATCGTGCAGCAATTAGATAATAGAAACATCCAGCACAATGAACAGCAAAAAGTGTAACCTACAAAAACCAGCAAAAAGTAATGAATGCTTCATTAACAGAAAAAAAATTCAGGTAAACAGTCCCATTTCTTTTTAGTGATACTCACACAAATAAGTTTTGCACATCGAACCCAAAAGTAGTTGTAGTTCTTGTCTTTCTCCATTCTGTTGAAAGCAACAATAAGTCATGCCAAACGCTTGGACTACATCGCAATTGCAATTATCCAAGTTAAAAGGTCTTGTACCTGGAAAACAAGGCACTAACTCTGCGGAGACGCCAAAGGCGAAGCATATTGAATAAGCCATATGAGCGCAACGGCTTAGGGGAGATCTTCTGAGCAAGTTCGGATGGTATGGTGGATATAATGTCAAAAGCCAACCAGGAACTGCCATACTTCCAAGCAATCTTCTTTCGATCATCAATGAGTAGGTAGGTAGTTCTATCAAGGTATGCAACAAAGAAGGTGAGAACAATGTCCAGGGCAAAGAATCCATTAACAACATTATCAGTAATGGATAGTGGTGACTCCGGTTTTTTAAGGAATCCAAATTCAAATGGTGAAACCCAAGCAGTATAGACGACCAGAATAACCAGAAAAGTCTCCCACACCCTGCAAGAATCAATTTAATTATATAAATTTCAGTCAACTTTTATTCCATAAACCATTCAAGTTCTTTCTATCATAAGTACCAACCAATCACAAACAACTCAAATTGCAAGTATGGGAGACACGAGATTGGAACTAATTTAAAAGGATAAAAAATAAGGAACACCACCACCACCAGCAGACCCCAACCCAAAAGGCATTGTACAAGTCAAAATTTTCTATGGATTTCAACACGCCAAGCCCCTCAAATTTGATTTTAAAATCTTTCTTTTGGAGCAAAAAGGAAAATTTTCTTTAAACATGAAGGAAGAGGTTAGCAGAAAAAGCAAAAACATATACGATAGAAACTTCAAAGTGATTTTCTTAGGAGTCAACCCTCAGATTCACAGACCTTCAACCAAGAACTGCTTCAGTCTGTGTTAAGACAATTCAACAAGCACATTTTGAATACAAATCCATCATTCTAAGGCACAAAAAACAATTTTCAGCCAAATAATTGTTTTGATATTCCTTTATAACAACAAAGCTGTTCACCACAGAATCAACCTTAAGTTCTTAAAACAAATAAAAAAAAAAAACAGAGATGGACTTAAAGAAACAAATTAACAGAACAAAGTGGTGAGGGTAATACTAGTAAAATTTTTCAACCATTGTTCTGATCTCAGACTAGTTCTTTTCCATATACCCCAACAAGTATAACAAAACATAATGAAACAACAAAATAATAAGAATAATAATGATAAAAACAAAACAAACGCAAAAAGAAAACAGAAACGAAAGTCAAATACCAAAAGGAAATAAAATAGAAAAAAAAACCCGAAAAAGGAACAAGTTTTGCAATCCTAAAGAATGGCATTAATGTGAAATCAGCTTTATAGTCATATGGAATACTGACAACAGAAAACTATCCTTGCTTTTCTTGCTAAAGAAAAACTGTAAACTGAAGTAAATAACAAGTTAATATTAAAGAATATAAAAAAAAGGACAATATTTAATTCATTTTTTTCCAAAACAATACTCACGAGATTCAATGGCGTGATTTTGCCAATACCCTCCTCGTTTAAAAGAAAAGGAATTTATTATACACATTGATGACAAATCATGGTCCCCCAATAATAGACGCTTAAGTCAGCATCTATAAGAAAGAAGAAGAAGAAGAACCCAGAGTTCAAGAACAAGAAAAAAAGCAAGGCCTTGTTATTATTGACCTGTAACGACGATCATAAGGAGAAACAATGAATCCCCTGAGCTTGACTCTACGGTTACTTCTGGCTCCAAGTGAAGGAAGTATACCAGTGGAAAGACTGTAATGGCTACTTTCTCTTGAGAGATGCTCTATCTCTTCTTGACCACACACTGAAACCCGAAGCATGCCTCTGTTTCTTATCAGACTATCCATCCCTTCAATAGCCTCTCTTTCGCCAGACTTCTCCTTCGAAAACGCTCGCTCTTCTACCCTTTATATAAGTATATATATATACGCGCAAAAGCCTCACACCTTTTTTTCTCGTTTGGGGTTTTCCCTCTCTTACATGAAAGCCTTGTTTTGGGCCGTTTGTTCTCGTTTTCCTTCGCTTTTTTTATAGTTGGTTTCTGTCCTGCCAGACTCGTTAAGAAGATTCAATTCCAAATTCTTATTACCAAAAAAAAATAAATTTTTTTGACAAATTTGCCCCTATTTAATGTTACTCTTTGTCATATCCCTATTTTGGTCCTCGCCGAGATTTTCGTTACAACGGTCTTGAACTATATTCTTTTATTTATTTGCTTATGTAATATAGTATTATTAAAAAATTATTTAATATATTGTGAGTAAAATTTTTAACTTATATAAATAAGATTAATAAGATTATATATGTCTTAATTTTTTAAAATTATTATATAAAATTAAAAAATTTCTTTTATAAATAGTTTTTCTTATAATTATTACTATAGGCAATTATATATAATAATATCTTTAATTTTGTGTAATATAATAGTATATCTTAAATGAAAAAAACTTAGTCCATACTATACCAAAAAAATCAATGACTTGAAAGTTCATAATATTCAATTCAAATATTTTCACTTTTATGGAAAAACTGATATAAATATAAAAAAATTGAGGAACAAATTAGAATTAAATTTTTATTAATAAAAAATTTATTTTTATTTATTATAAAATAAAAGATATTTTAATCTTTTTATATAAAAATATGAACGAGAAAAAAAAATCAATTCAAAAGATTATTACAAAAGTGAAAAATTTTAAATATTTAAAAATTTAACAATTGATGGATTTAAATAATTAGAATCTAGTTATAGTCAAGTAATTTTCAATAGATTTGTTTTGGATTTAAATAAAAAAAGAAAAAACTAAATATTTAAAACTTATTTTTTAAATGTTCAAGAACCGAAACGGAATAAAAAACTCTGCGCCCCGTGAACCAGGGTACAACAGTAGAAAGCGTATGTTTACGTAGATTTTTTTTGGCCTTTGGGACGTAGCATGGGGGAGAAGAGAAACTTCCTCCCTCTTAAAGTTATTCAAATCAATGCGCGTGGACACCGCATTCAGTATACTTCGTGGTAAGTCTCAAAGTTTCACGTGAAAAGGAAAATTCAACTCAGCCGATCATATGTTGTAAATGCAGAGTTAATACTAAATATTTTGGTTTAATTGATTAAAATTTATTTTTTTATGAAAAAATTTTAGATTTAAATTTTATTGATGATCATTGAAATTATTTTAATTACATAATTAAAAGTTATTTGTGTAAAATCGTTAAATATAATATATTTTATTTTGATTTAAAAAATTAAAAAATTTATTTATTTTAATTTTTTTTTTAAATGCTGAGTTAATTTCAATACGTAGGATATAGAAGAGATATAGTGTTTTCTATTTTTATTTGTAAAATTTTATATTATATTTATTTTTATATTTGATAGATATTTTAAATTTATTTTTATTTTTTTATCATGTGTATTTAATAAATACGGATAATTCTTATACTCACAATTTTTTAAAACAATAAAAATCAAGATTTATAATTTTAGTTTTTTATTTTTATCTTATATATTTAAGTAATTTTTTTTATAAATATATATATTAATATATATTTTTTAACAAAAAATATGAATTATAATTAATTTAAAATAAAATGATATATTATTTAATAAAAATTTTATTTACTAAATATATAAAATATTTATGTAAGATATAAATGTGAGACGGGTATTTTATTATTTATCCTTATTCTTGTACTTAATAAAATTTTAAAATCATATCAATTCCTATATTTATAATATAATATCTATTTTTATTCCTATTTTGGTAAAAAAATCAAAATTTTTATTAAGTATAAATAAGATTGATATTCATATTTTAAAATCTCTAATAGCCGAATCTTAGGGGAAAATATGCTAAAGATCTTAGTAGAATTTTACATTTTTCTCATATATATATCAATCAATTAATTCTCTCGATATTGTTTTTTAATGAGATTAGATTACATAAATCAAAATTTCCCCAAAAAATACATAATAAATTTATGAATAAAAAAGGGTTTTTAATCTTGTGATTACAATTAAAATTGATTATAGCATTATTAAATTAATAACTCATTGATGAAATAAATCCCACCATCCCATCTCTTATCTCCTATTCAATGAATTAAAAAGTTTATATTCATTATTTCATTAGCTAAGACCATTGAAACTTTAATGACAAAATAATAATAACAAATGTCTCATAATTTTGATTCTTTACTGCATATATTTTTTAATTCAAATTGTTAATTTTTTTTAAAAATTTAAATGATTTAAAAATATATACTTGTAATACTTTTTTTTTTTTCAGATTGGAGGACGGAAATGCCACAAAATTTATTAAAATAACAAATTGACAATTTTTTTTATCAATCACCAAGCCCTATATATAAGACAAGAAGTATTCATTTATTTATTTTTTCAAATTATTTTCAAACATATCCTTCTAACATCTTTTAAATTTTGATTGCATTCCAATGGCTGCTGCATGAACGCTCAATAATATTTATCTATATTATTTTTTAGAATACTCATTAGGAATGTATGAAAGTTAAGCCAGTAATTAATTTTATATTATTTTAAAAGTTAAATATTAAAGAGTTATTGAACTTTATTACTTTATTTATATAAATTCTTATATTTTATTATACTCAAATAAGTTATTATTCTTTAATTTGTATTTAAGTATACTCTAATTTCAAATAAAAAATTAATTTTTATTAAAATTTTATTTAGGTATAACTTAAAAGATAAAAAATTATTTGAATAAAAATTAAAATTTAAGAATTTATTCAGATACAAAATAAAAATTAAGAATTTATTTTAATGCAATAAAAATATAGAAATTTATTCAGAGATTATTATTATTATTATTATTATTATTATTATTATAGCCCAAAATCTTTGATTGAGTTGATGTTGAATAAAAAATACCAATTTAGTTGAAGAATAAATAAAAAAAAATAAACTTATTTTAACAAATAATATAAAGTTAACATATTTATGTCTTCTCACTTAAAAAAACAATTATCTACTTTAAAAAATTATCCACCTTTTTTCATATATAATCTCTTCTAAAATACAACTTTCTATATGTATACATATATATATATATATATATATATATATATATATATACACACTCTTTTCACACACACACACACGTAATGTGTCAAATTCTAGTGTGTGTATATATATATATATATATCTATAATCTATTAATTTTGTAAAATTGTAATTATTTTTGTACTTTTGGTAAAGTTTTGTAAAATTTGTGATGATAGGGGATTTGATGATGGACAGTGGACCCCTCTCCTGAATCCTCATCACGCCAAGGACAAGGAAAGGAGTAAACTCTAATTAAAATTTGCTTTTAACATTGACTACTTCTTATGTTTTCCTCCAAAAAGAAAATTTTTAGAGTTGAAATTCCCTCCAAATGCATTTTACATGTATAAATAATAGCAGTAAGCACCACTTTCGTATGTATATGAATTATTATTATTATATTATCCTATACACTAACGTATAAAAATGCTTTTAGTTAGTGTTAGAGTAACTGATAAAAAGATTTAGATGCTTACCACATTTCCATGTGAGTTTAAACAAACAAATTATATAATTAAGCTATTAAATATCTAATTATATATGGGGAATCAATTTAATAAAATTCAGTCTGAAGTTTTTCACTGCAATTTCTTTTTGTTTTAAATTTTTTGGATACCTTTTTCACTGCAAATTCTTATACTAATGTTTCGTATACTTCCAATGTTTTAAAAAATGACTTTCTCGTCGAACCAAAATCTAAAGTTGAAACTAAAATGAAAACTTTTTAAATATATTTTGCAAAATTATATTCACAACATGTATTAATTATCAAAATTATTATAAAGTGGTCCTCCAAATTAATGTCAATGTGACACACAATAAGTTTTGTTATGAAACCCATATTGCTTCGAATTAATACACATATCACTGTATTTCACTCACGTAATAAATAATTTTATAAATATAAGAAATTATCATTCTCTTTCTCTCTCTCTCTCTCTCTCTCTATATATATATATATATATATATATGGATGCATTTCCGTTTTTTTTTTTCCCATTATATGGCAATATATTCATCACTATCATTTATACGTGTAAAAGTTATCCATGAATTATAAAAGTCATATCTATGAATAACAATTAAAATTTTATTAAAAAATAATGAATAGAAAAGTAACAAAGGATATCACAATCTGTATTTGTATTTAATATTTTTATTTTCATTTTTTTCACTCGCACATTCAGATTTTGTCATGCTGTTCAAGTTTTTTTTTAAACGGTTAGGTCAGATTTTTTTTTCTTCTTTTTTGTTCCAAACGTGCAATCGTTTTTATATTTTCAGATAATATAAAGCATTTTATCCATTAGCACATCCCTATTTTGTGTTAGAGATTTTGAAACGGTCAGGTCGGTTTTTTTTTTTTTTTAATTTTTCAAAATTCCGATTTTTTTTACTTAGATAATAATAAAACATTTTGGTGACCGACCAGTATTAAAAGAATGCCACGTTTGGGCACCGAATATCATAAACTTAAAATGAATCTCACCTTTTCAATGGTTGCAATTTACCCTACCAATAACCATCAATCAAAATCTTAAATGACTATAATTAATTAAGCTAATTAATTATGCCTTTAATTACATGAAAGCCCCTAGTTGTATTACTCTGTACCATCCCATCATCCCAACCACCATGAACGTTGACTTTTGCCTTTCGTTAACTAACACCGCCCCATGCTTTCAATTTGACCATTCATACTTGGAAAATTGCTCTCAATTTGGAGACAGACACCTGCTTTGAATCTGCCTTAGCTTGATGGCCCCCATCCCATTCCATTAAAAAGAAAAATTTATTGGCCTCCTCCAGTCAATAACATTGAGCTGCTAATGGCATTTTTGCCTTCTGCATTCTCCATTTTGGAATGGACTTTTCAGTTGTATATAATGCCTTGAAACATTTGCATTCATAGGAGTTAGTTCAATAAAAGAGTTTTTTTTTTTTTAATTAAATCTTGAATCTTGTAAAAATATTTTAAAATAAAATTTTAAATATATTATGTTAATGTTAAGAAGTACATCTTCAAAATAATTCAATAAAAAAAATTAAAATTAATTAAAACTTAAGATACTTCTAACATGACTTGTATTATCGAAATAAAATAAAATAAATGGTAGAACTTCCCATCAAAATGTTAAATGGGCAATCCATTTTGGAATTGAGAATTCATTTCTTTGGAATTGAAGACAGCATACGTCTTAGTTTAATTAATAATCTAATATTATATAACTATAGGTATATGTTCATGTCAAGCATGACCAATGACACATATATTAAGCATGTCCAAAGGCAAAAGCATGAATGGCTCTTTGGCTTCCGAAAAGAGAAGTCATGAATTTCACACAAAAAATAGAAGACTTTCTAATAATAAACTATATCCTTACATTTAGTATTATTTATAAATATGAAATCTATATAAGTACTGAGAATACATATCCAAGATGTAGATTTACATATTTTAAAAGTAAGAATATGTTATTAGAAGAAAGAAAGTCAACTAATAATTTAAGGGAATTCATATTTACTAGTATTAAAAGAAAACTCATCATATCTAAACAGTAAACACTCTAATGGTACGAGTGTGGTTGCTAAATCCCCGCCAAACTTTTGTTGCCACTTAATAGAATTAATAGCACGCATGATCTTTAAATTATGGATTAAATTTTAAATTAATCTTTAAATTTTAAAAAATTTTAATTGAATCTTCAATTATTTAAACGTATATTAACATGATCTTTTTGTTTATTGAACTGTTTAAATTGACAAAAAATCTTACGTGGTATAACATATAATTTGAACAAATTATATTATATGAAAGTTTTTAAATGCTAACCAAGCAAATAAAAAAAGCAAAAAAAAAAAAATTAATGTCCACCTAAAAAAATTAACCATATAAAAAAGAAATTTGTGAGATTTTGTTAATGTTTCAGAAACTTGTGAGATCTTGTCCATGTTTCTAAGTGTTGAGAGAAAAAAAAGAGTTAAGAGTTGAAAATGAGGAGCTACAAGTTACTGTATGAAAGATATAGGCTTGTAAGAAACCTCTTTAATCAAATCCGTTTTTAGTATTTGAGAGGAGATAATTTGGTGACTATGGAGAACAATTCATTTTCTCAAATCCATTTCAGTCCCTTGGAAATTCTTAATCTAAATTTACCTATGGGGAGTCGAAAATCATGGTTGAAGTAAGAGAAAAGCTCATGATTTCTCCAACAAGCCAAAACCAAAACCCTTATTCAAGAACAACCCATTTTCAATCCCCTTGAAAACCCACTTCCCAAGCTTCATTCCCAACGTCTTTCCTCTTTGGAACAACCTTCTTTTGAGCCCAAAAATCTACCTTTGAGTATTAATTTTCATGGATGGAGATGCAGGGCAAAGAATTGGTCTACATGAATTGAGAAGATGGTTGTTTTACATGAATATACTTGGAAGTAAGCTGGCATCTATGAAGCCATCATGAATTTAGCTTATCAGATCAAGAGAAACAATGATTTGGTTATTAGTTTAGTTGAAAAATGGTGTTGTAAGACTAAAAGTTTCATTTTTTCTTAAGGTGAAGCTTATGTTACACTTGAAGATGTCATGATTGGGGGGGGGGGGGGGAGGGGTTTCTCTATTTTAGGTTTAGGGTTTAGAGACATTAAAGTTTCTTTTACTTTTTTTTATTTGTTTAGTTGGTGTCATAACGTCTAGATCCGAAGATCTATTGCTAGACATTGACTTTTAGGAGTCGCCACCAATCTTTTTTATCTAGGTGCGATTGGCCACCTAAAAAATCTGTCCTTTTAGGGAACACCTAAGTTTAAGGGTCCCTAAAAGAATAGGTTCAGGTCTACTAACCAGAATAGGGTTCGGAAGTTCGGTTACGTGTGAGGAAGGTTATAGCACCCTCACAACGCCCATAAAAGATGGTACCAACTGAAATTTGTGTTATCCAATGGGCCTTAAAATTTTATCAAGTAATTAATTATTGAAATTATTCTCAATTGACTCTAATACTTTTAGCAAAAAATTGAGAAAATTCTCTCACTTCAAGAGTATGTAAGAAAAACTACTGTTTCACTTGCAAAGGCTCCGTCGTCGGATTATTTAAAGAAAAAATCAAAATCAAAATCAAAATAAAAGGGAAGGAAAGGATGATTGTTCTTGTGCAGAAAAAAATTGATACTTTCAACTTTTCTCCAAAAATATTTTACTTTCAACTTTTCTCTAAAAATATTTTTTGGAAACTTTTATTTTCAAGAAAAATTGATACTTTAAACTTTTCTCCAAAAATATTTTTTTGAAAATTTATTTTTAAGAAAAATTGATATTTTCAACTTTTCCCCAAAAATATTTTTTAGAAATTTATTTTTAAGGAAAATTGATATTTTCAACTTTTCCCCAAAAATATTTTTTGGAAACTTTGATTTTCGAGAAAAATTGATACTTTCAACTTTTTCCCAAAAATATTTTTTTTAAAACTTTGATTTTCGAGAAAAATTGATACTTTCAACTTTTTCCCAAAAATATTTTTTTTAAAACTTTGATTTTCAAGGAAAATTGATATTTTCAACTTTTCCTTAAAAATATTTTTGGAAACTTTGATTTTCAAGAAAAATTGATATTTTCAATTTTTCCCCAAAAATATATTTTTTTATTTTTATTTAAAGAAAATAAAATAATAAAATAAAATAAAAAAAAAGTAAAACAAAAATAAAATAATAAAATAAAGGTAAAAAGAATACTAAATAAACCTAATCTAATAAATAAAAAATTAAAAAAAAAAAATTCAAAAAGAAAAAAAAAAAAAACCTGGAGCGGCTCGGAGTACGGCTCAACTCGGTTCGGCTCAAGGAAGAAAAAATGGCTCGGAGAAGTGGCTTGGAACCTCAGCTCGGCTTGGCTATCGGCTCGAAAGGGGAAGACACGCGCTGGTTAGGAAGCGGGTCGACGCTCGGGTCGGGTCGGATCTCGGTAAAACGTGCGGATCCTCTAGGTCATTTAACGCAAAAACGACATCGTTTTGGGAGGGTATATAAGACTCTTTCCTCTGTTTTTTGGCAGAAAGCTCCTCCCCTCTCTATCTCTTCTTTCTTTTTCCTATCACTTCTCTCTAAACAGTCGAAGAACTCCGGTTGAATGTTCACCGGATTTTGGAAAATTTCATCGAAATCTGGGTTTTTCATCGAAAGTTCACCGAAAGTTGGTCGATTTCTGGGATCCTTCGTCGAAAACTGAGCAGCTCACTGGAAACTTCAAAGTTGGTCGGAATTTTTGTCTAAAAATGCAAATTTCACCGAAAAATTCAATCGGAATCTAGAATTTTCTAGAAATTCCCAGAAAAAATTCACTAAAAATCTTCAAAAAAATTTTTGCTAATTCCTAGCACACCTCTAAACCTTTTCTTAGCTTTCTAAAATTTTTTACACGCCCCTTTTCTCTCAAATCAATAGCTTTTGCTTACTGGTTTTCTTTTTTCTTTGTGTTCTGTTCTGTTCCAATAGGTCCCTTTTATAGGGATTGATCAGGAGTTTCTGATCAATCTCAATTCCTCTTTGGACGGAAATTCAATCTTTGAATCCAATCTGGACTCTTAATTGAATCCCCATTCACGGTAAAATTCTTCAGCCTTTAATCACAACCCAAAAAAAAAAGAATAATCAGATAAACAAAAAAATCAGATAAATGAAAAAAAATAACAGATAATTAAAAATTAAATAAGATAAATCCAAAAAAATATTACAAGATAAAAAATAATAATAATGATAAATAAATTATAATATAATAATAAATATATAACTATATAAATAAAATGCATATAAATATTAACAAAAAAAAATAAACCAATAAAGATATACATATATTAATACATAGTAATAATAAATAAATAATAAAATTCATAAAATACAAAAGGAAAAAAATAATACAAAATAAAAACAAAATTGAGCTTACCCATTTGGGCCAGGCCCAATTGATCCGGGCCTGGACCAAATTGGGTGTCTACAGCTGCCCCTTTTTGCACATTTTCTGTGAAACAGAAATTGCGCAAAGACGTAGACACCCAATCAAGACTCAACTCAACATTTTCATCTTTTTTTTTTTTTGTTTTTGTTTTTAACCAAAGCTCCTCTAAACAGAGGCTCAACGACTTTGAGAAATATAAATGGCTCCTCTAATCAGATGCTCAACAACTTAAAAAATAAATAAATAAATAAATTGCTCTTCTAAATAGAGGCACCACGACTTTGAAAAAGTAAATTGCTCATCTAAACAGAGGTACCATGACTTCGAAAAAGTAAATTGCTCCTCTAAACAGAGGCATCACGACTTTAAACAGAGGCACCATGACTTTGAAAAAGTAAATTGCTCCTCTAAACAGAGGCGCACCATGACTTTGAAAAAGTAAATTGCTCCTCTAAACAGAGGCACCACGACTTTGGGAAAGTAAATTGCTTCTCTAAACAGAGGCACCACGACTTTGGAAATTAAACTGCTCCTCTAAATAGAGGCACCACGACTTTGAGAAAGTAAATTGCTCCTCTAAACAGAGGCACCACGACTTTGGGAAAGTAAATTGTTCCTCTAAACAGAGGCACCACCACTTTGGGAAAGTAAATTGCTCATCTAAATAGAGGTACCACGACTTTGAAAAAGTAAATTGCTCCTTGACAATCATGTCCAAAGGAGTTGAAAGTTGTGTTTGAAGGAATTTCAGGAGATTATGCCCAAAGGTCTTATAAATCAACCCTGATACCAAAAGAACATCCTATTTCGAGGATTAGGAACTTACCTGACAAGTTTCTTCTCAAATTTGTAAAATATCTTCATATCTGTCTTCTCTATGTGGGATGTTAGAACACCCCGCTTTTTGAATTTATACACTATACTTTCCTAAAAGTAGTGTATGCTATGCAATGCATATGAATTTCAATGCATGCTATGCAAATGTTGGCCAATTAATTCCTATTCAATGTATGGTACTCAAGTTTCTCAAGCTTTTTTTTTGGGGCATTAAGCATTTTAATTCTTCAGAGATCCAATTACACTACTCTTCTAAGATCGAACCAATGTAGCTCTTAATTGTCTCTTTCACTCACATTCTTCCTATAAAAAATCTCTTCCCAGATTCAATGTCTTAATTAGGAGCTGAACATCTCGATTCTGCCTTTTTCACTTTTGACTTATTCAATGTAATGTAAAAATCTTTCATGTTGTTATTCATTCATCTATCATTATTTCAAACTTAAAAAGTAAGAATGCATTTGCACATTTCTTCAATGGTGGGGTATTAAAAAGAAAAGAATCTGAATGTTAAGAAACAGTCGTAAGAAAAAGACACAAAGAATAAAATAAAATGTCTCTTATTAGCAAAATGTTGGTAAACTTTGGCCAAGAAAGAATTACAAGGATAGGTGTGGGGACAAAACCCAAAATGAACAATCAAATAATCATGATAACACATCTTAAAATTTTTTTAAAAACTCAATCCTCTAATGTATTTAATAACTTGAAACTCTTTCGAATTTGCTAGCCTCCATATCAGCAAACTTTTAAATTTGATGCTGTATTCTCCTTATCTAAGCTGTCTTTTCAGGTTTTCAACTTAGACAAACCCCCTATGACTTAAATCACCCTTTTAGGGTTTTCGCCTTGAGTCCTCCTTTTTTACTTTTTTTTTTCATTTTTTTATTTTTTTTATTTTTCATTGTTTTCAAGCATAGTATTTCTTCACAGCATTAGAATTTATAGGATGGGGTAAATCATTTCCATCCATCTCAGTCAATATCAGCGTTTCACTCGAAAAAGCTCGTCTCACCACATACGGTCCTTCCCAATTCAGAGTCTATTTTTTTCTACTATCGTGTTAGATTGAGAGAATTTTTTTCAAGACCAACTCTCTTTCTCGAAAGCAACGGGGCCAAATTTTCTTATCATGAGCCCTCATCATTCTTCTTTGATACAGGTTAAAGACCTAAAGTAAATAGCCACTATAGCTCTCTTGACAAGTGGACTCAATGATAAAAAGTACCATTTGAAGCTGACATTGTCACTAGAACCATCTAAAACTCTAGTCGATATTTTACTGATAACCAAAAACTATATAAATACTGAAGCTACAATGAAAAACAACCAAGGTGAGAGAGGCTCATCTCTCTTTCTCGATGATTAAGGTGAGAGAGGCATATCCCACCTCATCAGTCGTAAGAAAGATAAGGATTTTTATGATCTTTTCCTATAAAAGAGATGACAGAAGGCTAGAAGTCCCAATGGAGAAAGAAATTACACCATACTGAATACTTTTCGAGAGAAAATTTTGATGCAAATTGAGAGAAATACAGATCTCAAATGGCCAAAGCCATTGAGACAAAACATGAAAAGGTTTCAACTAAAAGATACATTTTTCATAGAGATATAGGCTGTAATACCAAAAATTATGTCGATCTAAAAAATAAAATTGAAGCTCTGATAAAGAGAGCTCATTAAAGAGGTTTGTAGAATAGCAAAGACAAGGCTAACCCAAAGTGGACTACAGACAATATCGAAGAGAGCCTACTAGGGGTAAAAAAAAAGACCAAAAAATAAAAAAAGAGAATATCATAAAGAAAAGTCGAGGCAGAAAAAGGGTCAAACTGATAATAATAAATCAATTATTGGAGTGATTGATGTGATCATCGGAGGTAGTTCCACTTTAACTAAAAAAAAGTTTAATCTAGGCATGATTATGGCAGTAAGCACCTTAATGAAAAAAGCAAAAAATTAAAAATATGAGCCAATCTCGTTTAGCTTGAAAGATCTTGAAAGAATTCATCACCCATATGATGATAACATAGTAGTCATGACCATAGTGTACAACCATATAGTCAAAAGAATCATGTTTGATAATGAGAGCTCGACTGATGTTATGTATTATAGCACGATAAAAAAAATGAGAATTGATAAAGATCGATTACAGTTGATCACCACAACATTAGTAGGATTTGATAATGAATAGATGCCTATGAAAGAAACAGTCAAACTATCGATTTTCTTAGAGATAAAACCAAGGACAACCACCTCAGTTATAAAATTTATGGTGGTGGATGTCCTATTAGATTACAATATGATATTAGGTCAACCTAGCTAATTTGTTATGCACTTATAAGCTCAGCACCCCATCTGAAAGTAAAATTTCTGACAACCAATGGGTTTAAAGAGGTTAAAGGAGACTGGTCCATGGCATGTCAGTGTTATGTCACAATAATAAAAGAAAAGATTGGAAAACAGACTGGTAGTTCGATCGAGAATAGAATCATTAAGGAAAGGTGAATGGCAGAAGCTAACAAAAAGTAAGAAGCCATAAGCAAGAACACAGAACATAAGAATGACCTTACAGAAGCATGCTCTTAAATCGTTCTGAGCTCTTAAGTTCTAACAAAAAAAATTTTATCCTATTTTTCAAATTTTTTGATGTAACTCCAAAAATGATCGAGCTTTTAAATTGACGTGAACAATTACATGTCATTTTAATAAAGCTAACAAGTCGGCCAAAATATAGTATAAAATAAAAAAAATATCAGTCTCATTACATACATATTTAGTAAGTTATCCATAATATACTAATCATCACATTGAGATTTATTTTTGCAAAAAATGATCTCAACCTAATAAAACAAAAAAAGATAATAGACCAAAGATTAAACTCGGATAAAAATTGATTTGAACCTACCGAAGATCTCATAATAATTTCATTATAGATAGTATCCTTGAAAAACATATACAGATTGAAGCTAAACTTTAACATAAGGATAAATTAATTCAACTCTTGAAAGATAATATGGACTTTTTCCCCTAGACACTATTTGATATACTTAGTATTGATACTGAAATGATGGTTCATAGGCTACATACTAACTCTGAGGTAAAATTAGTTCAATAAAAGAAGATAACCTTTACCTCAAAAAGATAAAGGACAATCAATGAGGAAGTCAATAAATTATTACAAGCATGTTTTATCAGAGAGGTCTATTACCCTAAATGGATAGCCAACGTGGTCATGATCAAAAAGCATAGTGGCAAATGGGGGATGTGCATCGACTTTACCGATTTGAACAAAACATGCCCAAAATATAATTTTTTTTCCTTTAACATAGATCAGTTAGTGGATGATAGTGCCAAGCATGGCCTATTCAATTTCATGAATACCTATCCTGGTTACAACCAAATCAAAATGCTAAAGGATGATAAGAAATATATGACCTTCATTACTAATAAAAGCCTTTATTGCTATAAAGTGATACCTTTTAGACTAAAAAATACAGGGACGACCTATTAAAGGCTAGTAAATAAGCTGTTTAAAAATCAGATCAATCATAATATGAAAATATATGTGGATGACATGATAGTCAAAAGTAAGAGCTTGATTGAGCACCTGAAAGACCTTAGAGAGACGTTCAACACTTTGAAAAAATACAATATAAGGCCCAACTTGAGCAAATGTGCCTTTGAGGTCACATCGAATAAGTTTTTCGATTAC
This sequence comes from Durio zibethinus, assembly GCF_047325235.1. Lineage (NCBI taxonomy): Eukaryota > Viridiplantae > Streptophyta > Magnoliopsida > Malvales > Malvaceae > Durio > Durio zibethinus. The sequence goes on along the minus strand of NC_143167.1, from coordinate 29,100,440 downwards.
ATGATCAATAAAAGAGGATAGAGGTGAACCCAAAAAAGGTTCAAGCAATTTTAAACATGAAAATGCCAACCTCGATGAATAAAGTATAGAGGTTAACAGGTAGAATAGCCATCCTGACCTGATTCATGTTCAGATCGATAGAACGATGTCTGTCATTTTTTAAAATTCTTAAAGTTATCTTTGACTTTAGATGGTCTTTTCAGTGTCAAAAGGCTTTTGAATAACTTAAAGAGTTTTTATCCTTTCCACCCATTTTGTCTAAGTTAAGGTTCAACGAAACTTTATACATATACTTAGCCACCACGAACTAAGCCATCAGCTCAGTTTTGCTCTGAGAGGAGAAGGATAAGCAAAAACTAGTGTATTTTATGAGCAAAGTATTAACAATGCTAGAAATTAACTACTGTGATATGAAAAAAGTTAGCTTACGTAGCTGTCACTTTGGCCAAAAAACTTAGGTCATATTTTCAAGCCCATGTAATCCACATATTGATTCACCAACTATTGAGACATGTCTTACAAAAGTTAGAAATGTCAGTTAGGTTAATCAAATAAGCAGTAGAGCTTAATAAATTTGACCTGCATATTCTATCAAGGTTGACCTTAAAATCTCATGTGCTAGCAGATTTTGTCGTATAGCTCACCTTGGTACAAGTTGAAAGATAACCCGAGAAAAAAGAAAAAACCTCAAAATTCAAAAATTGGAAGCTTTATGTTAATGGTTTGGCCATAAACTATGACGAAAGGGTTGACTTTATTCTAATCAGCCCAAAAAGATTGTAATACCCATATGCTTTGATATTTAAGTTTAAGGTATCTAACAATAAGGTAAAATATGGGCATTGATAATTGGCTTGAGGTTGGTAACTAAGCTCAACATTCAATATGTAACTACATATAGCAATTCTCAGCTAGTGGTCGGCCAAATGAACGAAAATTTTGAAGCTCGAAAAGATAAAATTAAAAAATATCTGGGTAAAGCTTTAACCTTAGTGACTTGCTTTAAAATGGCCAAGGTAAAGAAAATATCAAGGTTAAAAAATACATTGATGGGCTTTTTATCTAAGTTGGCTTCAGGAATAACAACAAAAAGTTCAAACTAAGTCTTAGTAGAAAAGTTGGCACATAAAAGCACCGAAGACAAGCTAATAGGATATATCACAAAAAAAATCTGGATGATGTCAACCAAAGTGTACCTAACCACATTAGCACTACTGAAGAATAAAATCCAAGCTAAAACATTGATAAGAAAAACCCATCAGTACACGATGATTAAAGAAAAATTATATAAAAGATCCTTTAGTCTGTTTTATTTAAGATATGTTGACGATGAAAAGATAGATTATGTCATGACAAAAATCCATGAAAAAATATGTGAAAGCTATCTAAATCCTGGGCTATTAGCCTACAAAGTGCTCAGACAAGGCTATTATTGATCCACTATTGAAAGGATGCAACTGAACTAGTAAAGAGATGTGATAAGTGTCAGAAGTTTACTCATGTGCAACATCTTTTCTCGATCGAGCTCACTCTTACCAATAGCTCATGGCTCTTCATGCAATGACGAATAGATGTTTTGAATTGTTTACCTTAACTATGGCTCAAAGAAGATTTACCTTAATAATAGTAGATTACTTCATAAAATGGCTTGAAGCCGAAGTCTTGACCACTATTATAGAGGTCCAAGTTAAAAAATTTGTGTGAAAGAATATGGTCTACAGATTTAGCTTACCTTGATCCATAATAATGAACAATGGTAAATAATTAAAAAACTCAAAGTTTAAGGAATGGTGTTCAAACATTTATATCGACCTCAGGTTTATGTCAGTTACCCACCCTCAGTCCAATGGATAAGCTAAAGCTACGAATAAGACAATATTAGAAACTATAAAGAAAAGATTCGATGCAACAAAGGGTTTTTTTTTCTTGTTACATTCACCATGTCTTATTTAACTTTCTCATAAAACTTAATTTGAGATGCATCCATCATCTTTTGTAGCTTTTGACAAAAAGCATCACAATGTTAGATAGAATGTCCCAAAGCCCTTTTATGATATTTGCAAGACTGGTTCAAATCCATCTTGTCACAATAGTTTTTATGACTTAGAGCTATTGGACAAGTCATGTCTGCCTTAACCAGAGCTTTAAAAACTTGTTCCAATAGAGTTTTGACATCATCAACACTTCTCTTAAAGTGGCAAGTTTTACCACCATTTATAGCATTAGTGGTTCCAACATGAGTTGGTAAGAGATTCCCACTGATGTTTGGTCCATTAAGGTAATCGAATTTTAACACACCCTAGTCAATGAGATGTTGCACCTTGTATTTCAAGATAGAGTAGTTTTCAATTGACTGACTTATGTTTCTCGCATGATAGTCACATTTGACAGTAGCATCATACCATTTAGGGTAAGGGGCTTTAATGGTGTCACATGGTGAGGTATTATAAAGCAACATTTTACTAACTAAAGGAATAATTTAGTATAGGCCATAAGAATAAGATCAATCCGAATCTTTTCTTGGGTAGCTCAAGGTGCCCTTGAATAACTGGCTTGTGTATTTGGTTGGCGATAGGAAAAGGGAAGAGCCACGTATGGAGGTTATGGGTTAGACACTAGGTTGATAAGTAAGTGGTGTGGGGTGGTAAAGATGGGTGTTTGGTGAAATGTTATGGGTGGAATGGTAAGGATTTTGGTATGTGGGGTATAGAGGATATTGAGAATACCTTTTGAATTGTGGCCCTTTACAAAATACAACCCGAGTATTAGCTTTCTTCTTTTTGGGTGCAACTTCTTTCTTTGTACTAGACATTTCACCCTATTTTAGCTTTTCATTTTTAATAGCATTTTCAATAATTTTCCTAGAAATTACTATATCAGTAAAATTTTTGATGGCATTACTAATCATTCTCTTATAATAGAGAGTCTTGAGAGTATTGATGAATAGAATCGTGATTTATTTTTAAGTCAAAGAGGGTTGAACTTGAGCAACCATATCCCTCTACCTTTGAGCATATTTTTTGAAACTCTAACTTGCCTTTTTCTCCATGCTTTGAAGAGATATATGAACTGGTGTCATGTCTATAATATACTTATTTTGTGCAACGAAAGACTTTATAAGTTTTATCCATCCACGATTGTGAGATCTATCTAGTTGCATATATCACCTTTTCGCTAAACCAATAAGACTATCTTGAAAAATACGGATGAACAATTTTTAATTATGAGCATATACAGCTGTTTTACGACAGTACATCTTGTTAGCTTTATAGGTGAGATAGTGATCCAATATAGGTGAATTGAATTTTTTTTAAATTCTTTTCAAACAATGATTTCAAAGTAATTGAATGAAAAATTAAAAACAGTATCAAAATACGATGCAAATAACAATAAATTGATAATCTTAAACCAAATGCACGATAAATAAATAGGGATAGAAAAATCAAACATAAAGATTTATAGAGGTTCAATCCTTCTCCACAAGGCACCTCTGTCCTCTGTTTTTAGTTGTCCACACTAAAGTTTAAATCCACTAATCTTGAATTGAAATTACAACTCTATCTTTTTCTCTATAAGGCTTAAGATAGAAACCTTACACACTCTATTTTTCAGGCTAAGTAGTAACCTTTTAATTCCATAAATTTAAAAGGATACCTCACATCTTGATTACCAAATCACTTAATAAAAATGCAAACTAAAAACACATCTCAAGGGCTAGGTATTTGCCTAATAAAGTATAAAGAAATTTGATGAATGAACAACAACAATGATTTGGAGACAACAAATACAAAGATATAGAGTTTAAAGCTTTAAAACTATTGATTTCTTTGAGAGAATGAATATAATACTTGTTTGATCTTGCTTTCTTGATCCATCAACCTTCTTGGTGTGTTGGAATGGCCAATATATAGAGAAATTGAAGAGCTAGTTGTTGGGGATGCTTGGGAAAAGAAAATAATTGTTAAAGTATAAGAAACTAGCTGTTGGAGTTATCCAAGGCATACATGATCAATCCCTTCCATGAGGGGATCGATTGATTCACTTTTGCTGCCCATTTTACTCTTGAAAAATGAGACCTAATTGATCCCTTCCATGAGGGGATCGATTGGTTTATGTTTAGGCGCCATTTATGCCTTTAAAAAAGCCTACCCAATTAATCGCTTCATTGAGGGGGATCGATTGGTTCAAGGGAGTGATCGATCCCCTCCATAAGGTGATCGATTCCCTTTACAATCCTGGAGCTAAAATTCTATTCTGGGTAGAAAAACAATCGATCTCTTCCCTGAAAGAATCGATCCTATCCATTTAGGTGAATGTCTCTTATTTTGCACTCTACTCACTTATTTAATCATATCTTGAGTTATACAAATTCAAATCACAAATTGTTTGAAGATTTAGAAACTAAACTTAAAATGCTTTCTATCCATGTAAAATTCATCATCTAATTCATTGTGTATGAATTATAGTGAATTTTCAAATCTACACCTTATGCAATTTTTAGACAATTGTAAAATGTCTTGTAAAAATTCAAAATCTTTTCTTAGAAAATTTGGATTTTGATTTTGTTTGATCCATTAGAAAGTGACTCAAGCTTTCCAATCATATAAAATTCAAATATTAAAACTTTGTGAATTAATATAAAAAAATTAAACAAGTTTAATGTTGAAAAACTTTGTTATTGTAAAACAACTTTCTTAAGTTAATCTATTTCTCAAAACTAATACTATTAAAACTGTATTAAGTCCAAAATGAATAAGTTTGCATTAAAAACAACAATTGGATTTTCATTTAAGCTCAAAAAAATGTTTAAAAATACTTTTGATTTGAGAAATAAGAAAACATAAATAAAGGTTTGTTTAAATTTTGAAAATCATATTATTTATTTAGTACCAAAATATAAAACTTAAGAACATGTACTAAATAAATCTTTTTCAAAATCTTGATCAAGCTTATTTAGCTTAATGTTTTGTCATTTCAAAATAAAGATCAATTCAAGGCTAACACATCTTAACATGTATAATAGGGCAATTGGTCCCATCATACTTCTTGAACTCAAGCATTTTAAACTTTGGTGAAATCATCACATCAAGGACTAAGCATCCATTGACCCATAAAAATATGTTCCCTTAATAGCTCTAAGTTTCTCTTTTATGAGATTTATCTTTTGAGAACTAGAGCTTTCTTTAGTTTCAATAAAGCCTATCTTCAGCTTTTCTTGTTCCAAAAAATCATCAAGATTTGGAACTCATGTAAGATTAGATATCTTAATGTCATGTACAGGGGAAATGAGAGCATGACTAGCAGTTGTCGACATGTCAGTCTGCACGTAAGGATAAGTTGCAGTGAATGGCATTTGGTGTTGCGCCCCTTGAGATGTAAAACATGCAATTAAATATATAGTTGTATAATTAACAATATAAATCATGCAAATAAATATATAGTCATACAATTAAATATAAATCATGCAAATAAACATATAATCATGCAATTAACAATATAAATCATGCAAATAAATATATAATCATGCAATTAACAACATAAATCATGCAAATAAACATATTATCATGCAATTAACAATATAAAACATGCAATTAAACATATTATCATGCAATTAACAATATAAAACATGCAAATAAATATGTTATCATGCAATTAAATATATAATAATACAAATAATAATATAAATCATGCAAATAAACATGCTATTAAATATATAATAATAATCATGCAATCACACAAATAAATAAATTGATAATCATGCAAATAAATTAATAATCATGCAAACATATTAATAGTCATGCAAATATATTAATAAATCACACAAATATATTAATCATGTAAATAAAATATTAGGCAAATAAATTATCATGCAAATATAATATTAATAATGCAAATATAATATTAGTCATGCTAATTCATGCAAAAATAAATACCATGTAATAAATATAAAAATAAAAGTAAGCAATTAAATATTATAAAAGTTATGCAAAAATCACCAAAAAAAAATGAAAGCAAATATTACCTCAATAGATCATGGGTTCCAATAATTTTTCACCTTTTAAAAACTGATGTTTCTTAGTATAAACTTAACCTTCTTTTCAAAAACTCTAAATAATTTTTCACCTTTTAAAAACTGATGTTTCTTAGTATAAACTTAACCTTCTTTTCAAAAACTCTAACTTGATCTTTTTGCAAAAATTTTTTCTTGATCACTTATTTCTTGTTGATTCAAAACTTTGCTTAAATTTTATTTTTTTCAATAACCTTTGTTTGATCTTAAAATCAATTGCTATGAGGCTCTTTTTTTTTTTTTTTTTTTTATCTTAGATTCAAAGCCTTTAATAGAGAATGAATCCTTTTCGATTTGAAAGAAATTAATTTAACCAAATTTACAATTTTTTTAAAAATTTTATTATCTGTGTAATCTTCCTGTTTTCAATAGATTAAACTCCAAGTCTTTCTAAAATCATTCAACCATTAAAGTTAAAATAAAATCTAAGAGTTGAATTGAATCCAAATTTTTTCTTGCAAAAACCCATTTTTTTTCTTTTTATTTTTACTCTTTTTTTATTTTTTTTTATTTTTACCAATTGATTTTGACTTTTTTGACTAAAAAAATAAAAATTAAACTAAAAAATTAAATACAAATAAAATTTAGGGCTTAATCTTTGGGCCAAAAATTTATTTTTTCAATTAAGGCTCAATTGCACAATCAAAATTAAAATTTGAAATCCAATGAATTTTAAAAAAATCCCTAGACAAAATAAGATGTCTACAATGTTGGCTTTGAAAAATGATGTTTCATGTCATCTTTCTCTACCTACCTGATCTACATGAAATGTACTAATCATATGTTGAGTAGTTTGATACCTAGATTGCTTTATAAGGGGATAAAATGTTAGGGACATTTAGTGGTCAAAAGGGCGTAGTAGTTTTTTTTCATGTTAGAAGCCTTCAACAGACAACTAGTGGTAGTTTTGATATTTGCACCGACCTAAAATGTCAGGTCAATATGATATTCTCAGTACCACATTAGCTCAGTAGTGTCCTTATTGTCCATTAATGGTCTTCTATCACTTATCTATAAATATAAAGGTCTAGGCACCATGAAGGTAATACACGCCACTCCATCTTCTCCCTATTACTCTTTTTCTGACCTTATCCTTTTTGATTTACGCATCGGAGTGCAAACACAGAGAATATTCCCGTTTTTTCCTTTAATTACCATTTTCTTCTATTTTTTCAGGAATACCTTGAGATCGTAACTCGGTACAAACATAAATATTTTTATAAATTTGTTAAATTTTAGATAAATAAATTAATTTAAATCAATTTTAAAAAATAAGGAGAGATCAAGTTATACAAAAATTTTTTTATATATTTTTACATTTTTTAACAATTAATTTTCATAGATGTAAGAAATAAGAGAAAAAAATAAAAAATAATTTAAATATCATCTTATAGATTCATTAAAATCAATAAATAAAAAATATAAAACTAAAAAAATTTTACACTTGTATAACTTAATCAATCCTTTTTAAAATTTTATCAAAAAATCTCTATCATTAAAAAAATACCTAAATATTTATGTCACGCTTGAACTTAATTAATGATAAGAAATGTAGGTAACCATTTCTATACCCTATTTTCTCTTTTCAACCAAAATCAACCGCAGCCTGCAACACTTTTAGATTCGGTCCTTCTTAGCATTGAAGGAGCGGAAAATCAGATATAAAAGTTGAAGGAACAACCGCTAAATGTGAAAGAAGGAATCACTTTACAAGTAAATGTGAAATAATTAAAAAGATAATGATGATTATTACCTATGGTCTATATCGTGTTAAAACCTACCTAAAAACATATTTAATTCAGCCAAAGGGGTCCCCAAACAAATTATCAAAGAACACCACCTTTCTTATGAAAATGTTGTGTCCCTCATCCTCTGACTCAACATTACTCATTAACCATTAAAAGTGTAAGGTAAATATTAAAGAATTAACAATCAGTTGTCAAACAGAAGACCGCAGTATGCAACCTGTGGAAGATTTTCCTGGTTGTTCTCAAATTGAAATCCAAGTTAATGATAGTCATGATTGTCATCTTGTTGTCTTCAGATTTTTGAAAGCAATGCCTAGCTTTTTCCAATCAAATGATCCCTACCTACCCATTGTTTTTGAGTGTCGAAAAGTCAGGGTTCAACTCTTTTCAACTTCAAATTCTGCGGAATTCAATTTTGAATTGTATCCTTTGGAGAAAATAAACAAGTATTAACAGCAAGACATCTAGGATCTTCTCCGGTATTCATGTGAAATCAGAAAGTATAGTTTATATTGTTGATTTTTTTATATAAAGAATCAAACTCAAAGGAAATTGAGGAATAAAAATTTATAAGTATTGAGAATTAAATCTCAATTTTACAGTAATTAAGCTCTTACAAAAATGTGTAAGTCATTTGAGTTAAAATCTCCCGCAGATATATATATAAAATAATAAAATAGATAAACAAAAAAAAAAATTACGAACTATAGTTATCAAAATTGAACCAAACATTAAATCGTTTAAGGTTTCAAGTTACCGGATCAATGGTTCAACCACCAGGTCAATGGATCAATTGTTGATTTAATAAAAAATATTATAAAAAATATAAATATTTAAAAAATTTAAAATTCAAACTTTTAACTAAAGTTATAATTTAATAATTCAACCATAAAATTATATATTTTAAGGTATATCATAAACTTTAAAATATAAATTTCATAGAACAATTTATTAAAATTAATTTTATATTTTAATTGTTATAAATAATATTTATATTTTAATAAATATAATAAATAATAAGTAATAAATAATTATAAATAATTATTATTTATATTTATTAAAATATAAATATAATTTATTATTATATAATAATTAATCTTTATGTAATAAAAAAGAAATATCTATATATAAAATTACTAAAAAGGAAATATTTATATTTATATGAAAATTAGTAAAAAGAAAATTAAAATTATTTTTATATTTTTTATATGAATGCAGATTTTTTTATTAATTTTACATACATACATTTTTTATTAATTATTTTCAATCATAGTCAAATAATTAATCATTTTTATTAATATATATATTTAATTTTATATATTATTAATTTTATAATTATTTTTAATTATGATATCAATTAATAACATTTTTTTATAGATAATCTTTTTTTAAATTATTTATTTTTATACATGTATAAATTTTTTTACAATATTATTATCTACGTGTCAAAATATGCCAACATATAATTAATATAAAAATGTAAGGGCTTTGATAGTTAAAAATAAGAATTGGAAGGCTTATTTAGATTAAATAATAGTATAAGAGTTTAATTACATTATTTTAAATACTTAAAGGGTTTTTTTTTTATATTTTACCTAAATTTATTAATTGGTATTGAACTAATTCAGTTAAAAAAATCATCTAATTTACTAATTTATTATGTAAATTATCGGCTTGCAACAATTTAAAATGATTTAATTAGATTATTTTAAATACTTGAAAATTTTTTTATATTTTATCTAAATTTATTAATTGATATTAAACTAATCTAATTAAAAAAATCATTCAATTTATTAATTTATTATGTAAATTATCAACTCACAATAATTTAAAATAATTTAATTATAAAATTGATCTAATTATATAATCAAACTGATTTTAATATTAATTCACCTGATTAGACAATTGATCCTATTCAATTTTGATAATTATGCTAAAAATTATCTTTTTAAGTAACTTTATTATGGGACAAGAGATAGTGGATAAACCCTAGAATAGCATAAAGACTTTTTATGCATCAAGTTCATGAACGTGACGTTAATTACTTACAAGTGGATGCCTTGGGAAATGGTATACGTACGTATGAAAGTTTCCCCAAAATAGATCATGCATTATTTTTAAATAAGACTGTAAATGATACATTAATATTTGTAAGTTACTCGAATTCGATTCAAATAAAATTTGAATTTAATTTGATTATTATCGAGTTGAGTTCTAATAGCTCAACTTATCGATCGAATCGAATTCGAATATTTTTATACCTGACTCGAATAGCTCGCGAATCTAATCGAACTTTTATATTTAAATTTTTATTATTATTTTAATTAATAAAATATCTCGAATTTGAATTTAAGCTCGAGCACAAATGATCAAGCTCTTATCGAGTATAAGAATCAAGTTTATTTTAACATATTAATCGAGCTTAATCGAACGAGTTTAAGTAACTCGATTCGTGATCTAAAAAAATGAAACTCGATCGAGTTCGAGTAAAATATCGAGCCTCGAATTGAGAGCCGAGCTCGAGCTTTTCATTATATTAACTCAACTCAGCTCGTTTACACCCTTATCCCTGACAACAAATGAAGTCGACCCAATCTAAGAACTCTCTCTCTCAATAGGGGTAAAGAAGTAAAAAATAAATTCGAATTAAACTTAAAATTATATATAACAGATATCCAAAACGGACTTGCCTATTCGCATCACCTCCCGTCTCTTTTACTAACTGTTCTCTGTTTTTTCTCGATGAGATGAATAGAGTGCCTTCTAGACAATGGCATTATAGCTTAACGTGCCAGAATTTCCCTTTCAAGCGTCAATAATGTAGGGCATCCAAGTAAAATCCGAGAAAGTTGTTTATGGGGGTGGAGCAATCAGTCGGGTCCAAACTGAATTCATGGACCCAACATCTTGAATGCATTTGAAAAACATGTCTTCCCTTGAGATATCAAAAGTGCTAGTGGGGTTGTAGTGGTGCCACAAAGCATTTATTTGTACCAATATTGAGACAGTAAATCCTGCGAAAATGGCCCACAAGTACATGAATTTTCTATTTAATGTGATTAAAGAATAAAACGTGGAGATGCATTAAGTTTCTTTCAATTATGCAATAAAGAGAGGTTTTACAATTTTTAAGTTTAAGGTGTAATTAAATCTCATTAAGTGTAAGTTAATTTTTTTATTTGAATTTAGTATAATTTAAATTTAAAATTAAAATTTTAATACTCTATCAAAGCAATACGATTATTGATCAAATATAAGTTTATTTTAATTAAACATTTGTTTCGTTGATTTTATGTGTTAAAAATTACTATTTGATATACGTGTAAGTTTCATGCAAAAAAGAGTTTAACTTTGACGAGGCTTTAACCAAACAAGTGTATGACAATTAAATGCGTCGAGATTCCATTTTCCTCTAATCTGCAGAACTCTTTTCCCTTGCAAAAGAACCTTTGGGTTCAATTTCTAATGGAGGATTGATCGAAATCTCATCGAATTATTAATACAAAATTGAATGAAATTAAAATTGATTTGATTGTGAACGAGAGTTAAATCCCACTTAATTGAGGTCCACAACAATATTGTTGTGGTTTTATACTTTTCGATACTTTCTTTTAACGTTCGAACAAATTTTGCACAATTAAAAAAGAGGAAATTGTTTTTTATCTCTTAAATTAAAATTATGAAATTTAATGGTTCGGCATCATATATAAAGAGGTGAGGACAAAGATCTTTTTAACACGTTGCTTAAAATTGATCTATCATATTGTGAGTCTAAGTATTGAATTAAACCAAAATCACACACAATTAAATTTATGCAATTAATTGATATATATTACAATATAATATTATTACAATTACTCATTAATTTAAATAATTCAATATATAATGACTATAGTAGTCTACCAATACAAGAAAAATAAGACAAATCATGCTTTTTGAACAAACTATACGCATAATTTAGACTTACATGGTCTGAATAGGGAGAAAAATGTGCTTTAAGACAACATACTTTCTACAATTTTCCTCCTTCGGTGGCAACTAAATGACAAATCAAAAGCAACAAGAACATGCTGAAAATTGTCTCAAGTTTCAACAGTCATGGAATCTGGACAGTTCTTTTTTTTTTGGTGCACTGAATAATTCAGTATTTTCACATAATTACATTCAATAGTTTAGCCATGAATTTGATTAACAAAACACTTAAAATAAAGAGCAATAAAACCTTTAATTGGTAGTTTGACATTAGCCCAAAGAAGAAACGTACATAGACTCATATATACACACATTTTTATACTATGAAATAATTTCTCCTTAGTTCATATAAAAATATAGCTCTCAACTTGTATCAATTTTTTTACATAGGATGTTACAACTTAAGAATAGGAGAATGGGTTTTAGATATTAAAATTTGAACTTAAATGATAACTCTTAAAAATGATTATATAAATAAATCAAACTAAGCTCTGGTTCCTCAATTTGTCAATTTTTGTCGATTGATCATCATAATATATATAGTTTTGAAAAAAGAAAAATAATTGTGAATTTGAACAAAAAAAAAGTTTTAAGATTATAGCAACTATTATTCTTGTTTAACCTTTGTGGTGGTTGGCAGACGAGGTGGGAAAGAAATATGTTGTAATAGTAATTAACAAAGGCATTACCCTAATAATGAAATGCAACCAAAGGTGACAAAGACACTTGCTGATTGAAAGTGTAGGAAACATGAAATGTAGACAGCCTTGTGAAAATGCATTGAACCAATCGCCAGGACGATTAATCACAAAAGCCTACCAACCCACAATTCACGCCTGAAAAGCTAAAAGGCTACAAAGTCTAAAACTACTATATAACTTAATTTGGAATTCTATGGTGCCGCTCGATGCTCATTCGCGCTTTAGTGAATTATTGAAATTGAAATGAAGAGAATAGGATCGCATGGAATCACGGAAGCAATTCTTCCAGATCTCAACAACAAATGATGAAAATACGAATAAAAGATTTGGAAATTGTGTATCCTGCTGCTGACCTTTTAAGCAAGGCTACGCCCTATGCTAGAGCTGTCGGTCCGGCATGCGCCACTAACAGCCTCACAAAGTAAGTGAAACAAGCAACAATCAATTGAGCAAAGCTAGCTTAATTAAGCCTTAACCACTGACTTTCGAGGGATTATTAGCTTATCACATGGGTTAACATAGGCATGGAAGGGCATATATATTAATTGGATTAATACATTATGATTCCTTATATATATATATATATATATATATATATATGTAAAAGCTCATTTCTATCTTATTGGTGGATCCTTTGTCTTGTTTGAATCGAGGAGAAGGGATGGAAGGAGAATGAATGGTATATATATTTGGAAAGAAAAAAATTTATGGATTTATGTACCATGTGAAATTAACTGCATACACTCTTAGTTCATGAAGAATTTGGTGGGTATTCAAAAGATTTCTCCTAAAAAAATTATTGTAACATATAAAATTAACCTTTTTTTAACATATTAATTAAAGTCATGTTTGGCAAACAAGATTATGATTAGATAAGATAAGATAATATTATAAATAAGATTAAATTAAATAATATCATCTTATCTTATATTTGATATTTATAAGGATTAAAATATAATATTTTATCTATTAGTCAAAATTATCATTTCTCAAAATTTATATAATTTAAATTATTAATATAATTTTTAATAATAAATAGGACATGTAAGTTTAATATCATAAATTAAAAATAATCTTTTATTTTTTCAAAAAATAGATTTATCTTATTGGCATAAAATATTTAATCCTTTCAATAATCCAATTATTTTATTTAAATACATAACAAACATGTGATAGGATGATTAATATTCTATCTTTTAATTAATTTTATGTGCCAAACATAGCCTAAGTATATAATTATACATAATTATTAATGCAAGTAATTGTTGATATTTCCTTCTCTTTTATACTCCTTACTCAACAGAAAAGATTGGCAATGTATTCCTCTCTTTCTTTTAATTTAAGCAATTCCAATAATGAGAAATGAGAATCTTTATCTTGCTACTTACAATTAGTTTTATTTTCTTGTTCCCCACTCTTTCCTTTCCTCTCACTGTCTCTAAGTTACATTTGCTCAAGAATTGAGTTATCCAATTAAATTCGAAGAATTGTCTGATATTTGTGATGACTTGAAAAAATATAAAGCCCAAAAAAGAGTTTGGACAAAAAACGAAGTTTGTTTAAAAATCAAGTTGGTCTTTAGTTCTAATATTTAAACTTCAAACTTGATTTGACTCGATTAATGTTTTCAATTATATGGTATATATTATTTTTACATTTATATATATATTATTTATTTATATCACATAAAGAATAAATATTAGAAAATATGTTAAAATTTTCATATTTTTAAATTAAATAAAATATCATGTTTTTATTTTTTTTCAAATTAAAAAAAAATTTAGGTGACTGTCTACTATATCATCTACAAATCTAAGCAAGTTTGGACATAATTTAAAGTTTAAATTGTCAAAAATCGAATTTGAACGAGCATATATAATATCAATACCATACTTAAACTTGACCCGATTTATATATACCTCTAATTTATACATGTTTTAAGAGGAATTTAATTAGAGCTTTGGCATAACCTGATTGATTGATGTTTATAAAAACTTAACAATTCTAAATTGATGGTTTTTTTTTTCTTATACATATATGTAAAATTCCTATTCATCTCACTCTTGTTGCCTGATCACAACTATATTGACAAATAAGTATTCTAGATTTCTAGGTACGCTCGACATATATATTGTTGTTGGAAGAAGGGATATTCTAATCGGATTCTTAAATCTGAATAAAGGACTAGACATGCAATTATTATTATTATTATTATTATTAGTCAATGCACATTCACATGAAGAGTCAGCTATAAGAGAAAAAACACTTTTTCTTGCAAAACATGCTACAAGAGTCAGCTCTATTGATCAAACTTAGGATTGACCCCTAGTCAACAACAAAAGAAAAAAAATCTTCTTAGCAACTGGGCTAATGGGTATCACCAACACTATCAACATTCAACGCTATTATTGAGCGATGGATGCACCGAAAAAGTAAGAGGATATTATTAGCATTGCGAAATTGACTTTCAAGCACAGTTTCCTGTATTATTGCCAACTACCAACGATATCGCATGTTGGATTGGAGCTTGAGCCTGCTGTCTTGATTGGGAGGTACCACAATAACTAGGCCCACACTCAGTTTGGAGAATGACTGAATTACCAGTTACCAGCAGCAGCAAGTAGCGACACAGCTATTTGCACAAGGGCATTTAACACCAGATGGGGACCTTATGACTTTCCTTGAAATACATTGCAGAACCTAACTTAAGTAGATTTTGTTGATTGATTCTTCCCTTTAACTACAATTATTATTAAGAATCTAAAATACTATAAACAAAGATTTCATTTTCTGGTTTCGGTTGCATGGGGCCTGAGAAATTGACAGCCCTGGACAAGTTGGTCTTGTTTTCAGGGTTCCAATGTGTTTGTCTTGTATGTGGTTTTGCAGTGGACCTAACCCAACCTACATCTTTAAAAAATTTAGTACACCCAATGGCAATCACCCATGGTTCTTGCAAATCACTTCAAGTTGCCATGTGGAATAGAAGGAAATTGACTCTTCTAGTCGAATCTTCAAGTTACAACTCACTTCGGTTTAAATCAATTATATTATTATTATTATTATTATTATAGGTGGCTGCTACTTGAATTCGGGATGGGCTCACATTCCTAACCATTGGACCCTCTCAAAGCAAGTCTTGTCAATTCTCATCCCTTCCCGTAATCAACCTAAAATATTTATCTTACATTGACCACTGCATTGATTCCATCCTTTTCAAGTGTCGGGGGATTTGAGGTCCTTGCAGAGATTTTTCTCTCTTTTTTTTTTATGGCCACTTAATTTGCATTTATAGAGAATTAAACGTAGTTTTCAATTCCAAGGACTTAACAGGAAAAGCCTTTGCAAAGAAGCCCAACCTTTTCACTAGCCCAACCTCTTTCACCAAGAAAATAGTTACGTTTATATTTTAATTGATTTCTTTATGTCGATTTTATGTGCAAATTCTATCTCTTCCATATATTGATTGTTTCATGTGTGCATGATCTTGATCCTTGACATCAACGAAGTCTCTTTTATCAATCGCTAGGTTTATTTTGTCTAAACTTTCACCTGTTTTTAGTTTAGAGTTTGTTATTTTTTACTCTGTTTTTGTCTAATTTTCGAATGATTAGATTTGCTGCTTTAAATTATTTTTTCTACTTCTATTTAATTTTTGTTTGGTTGATGTTTTTAATTGTTATTTGTTATTTCATTTTTTATTTTCCATTTTCTATTAAATAATAAAAAATAAAGAGTAAAAGTGCCAATTAAATATAGTGAGTATTGATTTTTTAATGAATAATTATTAGAATTTTATTTTGGGTAATGTCAAATAATATTATTGGCGATCCAAAGCCCATGTTTCATGTTAAATTGTTTATCACAAAATTGAAGCCACATTTTTGAGACTTGGGCCCAAGATTATTGGCCATAGAAAGGAAAGCCCTTCTTGGGTGCCCCTTAAAGGTTAATGCCTAGTCTACGGTAGAAATTTGGGTGATACATGGTTTTTTTTTTTTTTTTGAGCCTTGTCTGGCCCATAGGTTTTTGAACAGTATTTATATACCTTTTGCAAAATACATGTTGGTGCATCATCACCATTAATAGCATTTGATTTTGGATCTGTTATAATATATAGATTCGTAAATTTATAGTTAAACTTAATAAAAAGAGTAACCACAAATCATTTTTAATTAGATATGATTAATTATTTAATGAATTTATTATTTTAAGAAACTCCTAAATTTGATTAAGAGTTTTTAAAAAAATAGTTCAGGGCTACAAATCATAATAGAGTTCGATTACATATGAAAAATATTATAGCACCCCTACAGGTCCATCTAAAGGATGGTACTATATTATTTTAAATTTATCATATCTCTATTATAATGGTATTAAATTTTAATGTTTAAATATTAAAAATAATTCTTAAAATTTCTCTATCAATTTGATAAAATTCTTAAAAATATTTTTTTATCTCGACAGTATTCAATAATCTCATTTATTTTCTTAAAGAAGCTCCGTCATCAAAAAAATATTTAATTAATTTTATTTTTATTTTTTGTTGAAAATATATCTAATTATTTTATCATTTGGGTTAAATTAGAAATATCTTCTCTTTTGAATTTTTAAATTCTCTACCATTTTGGTCTGTTTAGAAAAAAAAATTTTATTTCTAAATTTTTCACAATTTGGGTCAATTTAAAATTTTTTTTATTTTTTGAAAAGAAAATAATATGACAACTATTTTTTGTTGAAATTTCGTTTAAATTATTCTACCATTTGAGACAAATTTAAAGAAATTTCTCACCTAGAGATTTTTTAAAAAATTTATTATTTGAAATTTATAAGAATATCATCATTAGATAATTGTCAAATATTTTCAACAAAAAAATTTTATTTAGAAAATAATATAATTATTTTTATTGAAATTTCATCTAAATTATTTCATAATTTGGGACAATTTTAGAGAAATTTCTTACCTAGAGATTTCTTAAAAATTTATCATTTAAAATTTCTAAAACTTTCATCTTTGGGTAATTTGTATTTAATTCCAAAATTTTTATTAATATTTTTTATTATTTTTTTAGTTTGAAAATAAATATTAATTATTGTTATTGAAACTTTATTTAAATTATTTTACCATTTGAGACAAATTTAGATACAATTTCTCACCTAAGAATTCTATAGAAATTTATCGTTTGAAATTTCTATAAATTTCATCATTGGATAATTATTATTTATTTTAAAAAATTTTATATATTTTTTATTTTTTTAAAATTTATTCATGCAAAAATACTTTAAAAATAAATAATCAAATAAGATAACCAAATAAATAAATAAATACAAAAATTAATATTATTATATATTTTATCAATATCAAATATACAAATATTTTTTAAAGAATTATACATAAAGTAAGTAACTAAATAATTAAATAAAGAATTATGAACTAAGAAAAGTTAGAAAAAGTACCAAAGTTTGACTAAAATGAAGACAAGCACGTAGGTCTCCTTGAAAAGTTTTGAAATCAATTCAAACTTTATCAACTCATTCTACTTTCCTTGTTTTTTCACTTACCCTTCTTGCATAGTTTCTCTTTTAAGCAAGAAACCCTTTTTTTATTATTTCCAACACTTTTTTCTTCTTCTCTCTCTATCTCTCAACACTGTCGTAAGCGTTTTTCCTCTCTATAACTTTCCCTTAGATCTGTGTTTTTGTGTGTTTTTAATCTCTATAGGAGCATCTATTTATAAGGTTCTGATCTAAAAAACCCTATACTCGAATAGAATTTCATTCTCTTTTGATTTCAATTTTAGTCTTTAAACCTAATTTAAACTCCACACACATAGTTTTACACAAACTCAACCTGTTAGAGTTTTTTTTCCATTTTTTTCATTTATTATTTATTTAATCAATAGAAACCAAATTAAGTAGAACCTCGGATAGATCGGGATGTCTATAGTTGCCCCTTTTTGCATATTTTTTGTGAAACAAAAATTGTGCAAAGACGTAAACAACCCAATCAACTTGACACATTTTTTTATTTTTTATTTTTAACATACTCAGACTTTATCTAAATAGAGGCTCAACAACCTCATAAAATAAAAGGCTCCTCTAATCAGAGGTACAACAACTTTAAAAAAATAAAATGCTCTCCTAAACAGAAGCACCATAACTTTGAAAAATAAATGCTCCTCTAAACAGAGGTATCGTAACTTTGAAAAATAAATGCTCCTCTAAATAGAGGCATTATAACTTTGAAAAAATAAATGCTCCTCTAAATAGAGGCACCATAACTTTGAAAAAAATAAATGCTCATTTAAATAGAGATATCACAACTTTGAACAATAAAAAGCTTCTCTAAACAAAGATACAACGACTTTGAAAAATGAAAAGCTCCTCGACAATCATGTCTAAAGGAATTATAGATCAGATCTGATGAAATTTGAAATGAAAACTCAAATATTCACAATTTGAGGTTTGAAATTCAAATGTTCAAATTCGTAAAAACCTTTTAGCTTTGCAAGAATTCATTGAAATTTGATTATTAAAATTTTAGTTTCACAAGAATTTAAATTTACAAGATCTCAAGATTTACATTTTCAAATTGTAAGACTCGTATCCAACATTTAAAGATTCTCTTTTGAATTTTAGAGATTTACATCAAAAAGTTTAAAGCTTCTCATTCGAGTTCAAAGGTTCACATTTAACAAATTTGGGGTTCACATCCAAAAAGTTTAAGCTTTTTTCATTCAAATTTTGAAGATTCACATCCAAAATTTTAAAGTTTCTCATTCGAATTCAAAGATTCATATCCGATAAATCTTATAGTTTCACATCTAAAAGATTCTCATTTAAAACTCAAAAATTTTCATCTGAAAACTCAAAGATTCTCATTTGAAGATTTCTTTAAGATTCTCATTTAAAAACTCAAAGATTTTCATTTGAGGATTCATAATTTTATCTTAAAAGACTTCATCCAAAGATTTAAAATTTCTTTTTCAGATGACTTTCAAACTTTTATCGAAGTTAAAATTTTATATGTAATAAATGTCATGATCAATGATGTAAATGCTTTCTTAATGGTGCGAATGCAACAATCTAAATTCTCACAATACTAGAATGTCATGTTCTCAACCATGATTCAAATGTTTACTGTATAATGCAAAAGTATAGCCAAACCAAAGTTTCAAATATAATACAAATATAATGCATGTAATAGGGATGTCAATGTCATAAAATTCTAATTAAATGTGGTAAAATGGATCTCAAGACTCCACTATTTTAAGCTTTTTAGCACTAGCCATTTCATAATGAATTACATCTTTTATCACTTGGTCACTATTTATAGGCTTCTCAGCACTAGCCATTTCAGAACAAATTTTGTCTTCCATCACTTAGTCACCACTCATAGGTTTTTCAACATTAACTATTTTAGAACAAATTTCATCCTCCATCACTTGGCCACCAATCATAGGTTTCTTAGCACTGACCATTTCAAAATAAATTTTGCCCACTAATCCATATTATTTTCATCATTCAATCACAACTCATAGGTTATATTAACCAATTCATCATCATATTTATCACTTGGTCATATCATCTTTTCAAATTTTACTCTCTCTTCATTTTGTTGGCCAATCCATCACCATATTCATCATTTGGTCACACCATGTATCCTTTCAAATCATCTTTTTAGATTTTTACACTATTTTTATTTTTTCTTTATCCTTTTAGATTTTTTTTCAAAAGAATATAAAACTCTTTTATGCACATTGTCATTCATTCATTATCATTTCAAATCATAATAAATGTAATGCAATCATACATTTTCTCAATTTATTCTGAGGATATAAAAATAAGAGAGCACAAAAGTGAATTAAAAGAAAAGGTAATCAATGAAGAAAAATTTTGGTACAAAAACAAATGGGCAAAGAAACAAATTCAAAACATGCCCTTAGGAATAGTATTAAACAAATGGAGTAACAATATCCAAACAATAAATATTTAAACAATTCTGAACATTAATCCAAGATTTTTTTTTCAAAAACTCATTTCATTGTCCTTCGAGATCAATTTTGAGCTCATTAAACTTTGCCCCAGCCTTGAGAGTTTTTTAGGTGCTTTGACCTTCTATCCATATGAATCATTTATCCAATTTTCAATTCAAAAATTTTTCTACACAAATTGCACTTTCAGATTTTCAATTTGAGTTTTTTTTTTATTTTTTTTATTTTTCTTTTTTCCACTCTTTTTTTCATCTTTTAGCGATATCTTTCACACATCAATTTGTAGAGTAATGTAGCATGATTTTGTTATTCCATCACAAGTATGCCTTAATCCAATATATGATCATTCAATTTAAGCATTCGCATTGGATCTAAATGGATTTTAAAAGTTGTAATGTAGCCTATGATGAGGGGTCATGAAAGAAATGGATAAAATAGGCTCAAAATATGTGTTTAAAGGGTTCAAAACTAAATGATCATTTCTCATCTTTGATACAACTTGGCATTTTGCTCCATTCCACATCATTTCACTATTTTTTCCTTTTCATCCATCTCATTCCTCATAAAAGAACTCTCATTATTTTGCTTCAAATCATGTATGGCATTCATTTTTTTTTTTTACTTTTTTTTTCTTTGCTTTTTATCTTTGAAACCTCTTACAATCTTTTATCTCTTTTTTTTTTTTTTTCAAAAATTACCCTCCAATGTGAAAGGTGATCTTTGGTCGGGTTTTTTTTTTTTAAAAAATCATAATAGGCTCAAAAGAGTAGCAATGAATGATTTTTCAAATGATAAAAGAAAAATGATCATTTTTCATCTCAAATGTGAATGCTTTCCTTGAAATCATCTATTGAACAAAAATAAACTCATGAATTTTTATAAAAGAATGCACATTTTCAAGATATAATAATTTCACATTTGCTATTAGTTGGCTTTTTTTGCTCAAATAGTCTCCTCAGATCAATGTGAATGAGTTCTTAAAATTAAATCCCAGAATTATTACTATCATCATATAAACATTCATTATTTGAAATTTAAGAATGAGAACAAAATGACATGAAAAAAAAACATGGAATAGTAATTGGATGAAAGAGAAAATGTAATGAAATGCATAATCTTTGCTTTTTATTGAAATGATTACAAATGAAATCCTATTGCATAAAAGAAATCCTGACATTACTTTGAAAGAAAACCCAAAATGACAAGCAGTATTCAACTAGCCTTAACATCTTTTTTTTTTTAAATTATGCCCTTATACGATCAAGTGGAGAATTTTTATTGACATCTAGCCCCTTGATTCGTTATAGCTCTCACACTTGTTCTTGATCTTCACTTAAAGCATTGACATTGTGATTAGACAATAGATTGCTGCTAACATTAGGTATTGTTTCCTCTCTTTGATTAAAGTTTATCATTTCATCCTTGATCAATCGTTGCATTTTATGCTTTAGGATAGTGTAATTCTCTGTGGAATGCCTAGCAATTCCATAATGGTAGTCATAATGGACTGTAGGATTATACCACTTAGGATAGCATGGCTTGAACGATTTCAGACAGTTGAGGGTAATCAAGTGATTGTTATAAAGCTCTCGGTATAACTTTGTATAAGTTATGGAGATCGGGTCAAATATGAGCTTTTCTCGAATAGTTTATAGCTCTTGTGAATCATTTGTTGGGTTAACAAGATAAATCTGAGGTCTTGTGGGCAATTGAATGTTAAAGCTATATATGAGAGCTTGAAGGCTGAAAATGGGTTGGTATGTTGATGAGTAAGATGACTGTGGAGAATATTGATATGGGTAAGATAAAGTATTATTCACAGTAGAATAGTATAGGGAGTAACCATGTGGTGGATAAGATTGATAACCCCTGAACTGTCTGTCAAAGTTCATGGCTTGAGCTTCAGTCTCTTTCTTCTTTGATGTCTTCTTGGTTTCTTCTTCTTTTAACTTACCATTTTTAATAGCATTCTCAATGATTTTACCTAAGATTATCATGTTAGTGAAGTTCTTTGTTGCATTCCTTATCATCTTTTCATAATAAAGAAATTTCAAAGTGTTGACAAATAATATTGTGGTTTTTTTCTCAGTCAAAGAAAGCTACACTTGAGAAGCTATGTCCCTCTACCTCTGGGCATATTCCTTAAATGATTCAGTTGCATTCTTTTTCATATTCTACAAAGATAGGTAATCAGGGACTAAATCTATAATATGTCGATATTGATTAATGAAGTCATTGGCAATATCGCTTCAAGAATAACTATGGGTCTTGTCTAACTGAACGTACCACCCAGCAGTAGAGCTTGTAAGGTTATCTTAGAATATATGCATCAATAACTTCTCATTATTAGCATAGGCAACCATTTTTCGATAATAAATGGTAATGTTAGTTTTTAGGTATTTTATACCATCGTACTTTTTGTAGACACCTTACTTCAAAAGTAAATAAAGGATAAAATAATTTAAAAAGAACAAAAAAGATAAAATAAGTGATAAGATTTGGTTTAAAATTCAATTGCTTTTTGAAATTAAAATCCAAATTGAATGGGATAAGATGCTTAGTTTTAAGCTGAGATCTTATCTTCATCACCGTTATTTAATCCATTGACCAACCACAAAAAAAAGGCACTTGACAAAGGAATGAAAGAGGAAGAGGAGCCAATCCTAGCTCTCTCGACCATCCTTAGGCCTCAATTGGAGAACGGTTTCCATCAAGAATAACTTTCATTTTCCATAGTCTCTTACACCCAAAAATCACCTATAACAGAACTCAAAAACCACCACCTTTATTCCTCTCTATCTCAGCTGAATATATTACCTCCATCACCATCATCTAAACCTTTCCCTCTATTGACCATCATCACCATTTTTTAAAGCTAATACCTAAACTAAATCATTACTCTACAGGGCCACTGAAACCACCTTAGCCATAAAATCTTGATAACAGAAACCAAAACCCCTTATAAACCCCATTTTCATCTTCACTATCTTGCTCGAAACCCACACCTACAAATAAAGAATAAGAAAACCAGGCATCAACCTGTACACTAACTATGGAAGCACCAATCCTCTTTAATAATCAATTCTGTTTTCATCATCAGACTTTCGTCGAATAGCCATTTCCTATCAAAAAGAGAATCAGAAACAAAAAAAAAGTCAGAAACAAAAAAATGAAAGAAAAAAAGAGGTTTTTTTGGGGTTTTAGTTTAACAGTCTTCCTAGAGGCTCCGACATTCCAAATTCAACAAAGAGATAAACAAGAGCAAGTGTAAGACCATACCTCAAAACAACGACCATTGAAATAGCAAAACAAATATAGAGGCTGCAACTTTCGAACATAGATCTATGGTGACCTAGACAGCCTTAGAGAAAGTTAACTTGAGTATAAAGGAGAAGAGATTAAGATGAGTTTGTGGTAAAATTTTGAAGTCATTTTGGTGTTGGGTGGATAACAGTATACGGTGGTGGCAACGGTGATCTCCATTGGATTTTGAATTATGGTTGGTAGTGTCCATATTACCTGGAAAGAGAAGAGAGACTATGCGTTAGAAAAAGAAAATTAAAACTGGAAATAAGGAAAAAAGGTTAAAAATAAAATTTTATAGTATTGATAAAATGGTGTCGTTTTAGATAAAAAATTAGGCTCTATTTGACTCGTTTTAAGGATCCGTGTGTTGACCATCGGGTGACCCAATCTCGTCATTCAACCCGACCCAGTCTAACTTCTAGCCACTTTAGCGACCAGCCAAGCCGCTTAGCTTTTGAGCTGATCTTGAATGTAGAGCCAAGCTGTCTTTCTTGAGCTAAGCCGCCAACTTCAATATATATATATTTTCACCTTGCTATTTATTTTTTTCCTTGAATAATCTTTATTCTAAAAATAATAACAAAAAAATAATTTCAAATTTTCAAGAAAAGCTAAAGAATTAATTTTCCTTGAAAATAAAAACTTCAAAAAATAACTTTTAAGGAAAAGTTGAAAGTATCAATTTTTTCTAAAAGTAAAAACTTTAAAATATTTTTTGAAAAAAAGTTGAAAGTATCAATTTTTCTTAAAAATAAAATTTTCAAAAAAGGTATTTTTGAGAAAAAGTTGAAAGTATCAATTTTCTTTTAAAATAATAATTTTGAAAAAGTATTTTGGAGGAAAAGTTGAGTATCAATTTTCCTTAAAAATAAAAATTTTAAAAAAGTTATTTTTGAAGAAAAGTTGAAAGTATCAATTTTTCTTGAAAATAAAAATTTCAAAAAAATATTTTTTTGAGAAAAAATCGAAAGTATCAATTTTTCTTGAAAATAAAATTTTAAAAGAAAGTATTTTTTAGGAAAAGTTGAAAATATCAATTTTTTTAAAAAAATAAAAATTTTAAAATACTTTGAGAAAAAGTTGAAAGTATCAATTTTTCTTGTATAAAGGCATGAATTTTTTTAATAAAATAAAACACAATAATGAAAGAGATCCCTATCAAAGGTTGAAGCATTATTCTTTTTTTTGTTTTTCTATTTTTCTTTCTTGAAAATTTTTTATGTTAAATAATCTGACAACGGAGCCCTTACAAGAGAAATAATAGTTTACTTGTATACTCTTGAGGTGAGAGAATTTTTTTAATTTTTTGCCAAAAGTTTTGATTTCAATTAAGAATAATTTCTAATAATTAATTATTTGGTAAGATTTTTAAGGCTTAATGGATAACATGAAATTGAGTTGGTACCATCTTTTAAATGGGTGTCGTGGAGGTGTTATAACTTTTCTCATACGTAATCACACTATCAGACCTAGTTTTGGCTTTGCAGATATTGAATCAACCTTTTGAAGATGCCTAAGTCAAATTTAAAATTTTTCTTTAAAACAAAATAGATTCAGTTATATGATCAATCGCACAAAAATAAAAAAGATTAGTGGTAACTCTTTAAGTTAATGTCTAGCGATAGGTCCCTAGATCTAGACGTTATGATAGTTTGGCTACTCCACTGGGGAGATATCAAGAGTTAGGCTAGCAAATAAATTTATGTTATCCAAAAGCTTAATAAAATTGAATTTTTTTATAAATATTTTTTATTCATTCATTCAATTTATTTATTTTGCTAATTATGTCATTTATATGCATGTACATCACTGAGCTCTATACCCAACCTCTGTCCCTCTAGAAGGGTAAGGTACCTATATTTTTATGAGCTTTTAATGTTTTCGTAGTGGCTAGTAAAATACTTTCACTCAAATTGAACCATTTTTACTTATAGCCTGTAATGGGCAAAGATTGAAATACCTTACTAGTCTGTGATGGACAAGGACGTAAGGAACAATTTGAGAACCTTTAGACTATCAACCTTAAAAATCACATATAGTGACCATAAAGAACCTAACATGTAGTTAGAGCCTTACCTTTTTCTTTTGTAGAAAAAACCAATAGTTAAGTTACATTTTTGTAATGATTGATTTTTCTTGTGTGGAAATTAACTTTTGTACATGTCAGGTTGCATGAAATCGTGTAAAAGTGCATGCTAGTTACCTTTTTTTTCCCTTTCATTTATTTTACTTTCGGTTAAAGCAAAATAACATTAGGTTTTTTGCATTCATTTCGCATGTGTTAACTTAAAATCTTAGTGGTTGCATATTAAGATTATAGTCCTTCTTTCATGACATAAGCATGTAGTAATACAAACATTTTATTTTGTGGTAATCAAAGGTTCAAAGATAGCTCAACCATCGAAGACTCCTATCCAACTTACCCATCGTCCATACAATATTCGATCGCGAGCAAAGCAAATGAAACAAGAGCAAAATAGCCATATGGATAAGATTGAAAAAGCCCAATAGGAGATAAAAGGAGAATTAGCAAAAATGATGAAGATGCTAAAGAAATTAGATAAAGGCAAAATAGTAAAAGAGACCCCAAATTTAAATAAGAAACAGGATATTGTGGATCCTCTACACTTTTCTAGGTTTGGCCCTAATCAAGGCCAATCTTCTCAAAATACACAGGCCCCACAGATGTCATTTTTTGATGCATATCCTGAAGTGCCATTTTATAGCTACACTAACCTTACCTTTGGGGCACAAATGTATGATCCAATCGAGGTTCTTGATTTTAATGATTTTAAAGAGAAAGTGAGATTAAAGATGAAGACTTCTAAGGTAATGGAAGACTCATGCATGCAATAAATGAACTTTTTAAAAAAAAGAGAGTGAACAATCAAAGAAATGGATTATTTTGGCTCTATAGATGTAGCTAAACTATGTTTAGTTCCAAATGTAGTTATCTCACCAAAATTTAAAGTCACAAAATTTAAAAAATATGATGAGACCAAATGCCCAGTAACTCATGTTACTATGTATTGTTGCAAGATAGCCACCTATGCTCATGATAAGAAATTACTGATGCATGTATTTCAAGATAGTCTTATTAGCTCAACTACGAGGTGGTATGTCCACTTAGACCAAACTTATATCTATTCCTAGAATGATTTGGCAAAGGCATTCATCATCTAATACTGACACATTATAGACTTAGCTTCAGATCATCTATCTCTACAAAGTATGAAAAAAAACTTTTTGAAAGCTTTAAAAAGTATGCACAAAGATGAAGAGATATAGCTGCTCACCACCTCTCACAAAAAAAAATGATTTTATTTATGAGTACTTTGAAGCCTCCATATTATGAGAAAATGATTGGGAATGCCACCAAGAATTTTACCAGTATAGTAATCTTCAAAGAATTGATAGAGAATGTCATTAAGAGTGACAAACTTGAACAAAAAGAAACCTTTAGTACAAAAAAAAATGGGATGTCTAAGAGAAAAAAAAGTGAAGCTTAAGCTATGAATTTTGAAAGATAATAGTTAAAAAGTTATACCCCATACTATAGTTAGTATATCCTACCTATTATGTAGCCATTAATCATGTTACACCAGTCTCTTACTATCATGCTCCACACCTAGTTTTTCGACCAACTTTTCAAACATTTGCATATGGGCCTGGTTCTATTACTACATCAGCTTCAATGTCTAATAACCAAGCGATGGTTCTAAGAGATCTTGAAATAACCAAAAAAGGACCCACATTGACCCTATCCCTATAACTTACACTGAGTTATTTCCAGAACTGGTTAAAAATAACTTAGTATCTCTAGTTATTCTAGAATCATTAAAGCCATCTTATCCTCAATGGTATGATACTAATGCCACATGTGATTACCATAATGGAAATGTGGGTCATTCTATAGAAACTTGCCTTACCTTCAAGCATAAAGTGCAAAGTTTGATCCGAAAAGGCTTAGTAAGCTTCAACAAATCAAAAAAATTAAATGGTAGTAAAAACCCTTTACTTGATCACATAGGGGCATAGTCTTGGAAAAAAACAAGGATGTTGATATTGGTTGAAAGTTACTTGGATTTCTTTTAGAATAATGCTAAGATTTTTTTTCTGTAATAAGAATTTATTTTTTATTATTTTAATAAAAGGCAAGTTGATGCATTTCATTACATTTTCTCTTTCACCCAAGTCATTATTTTTTGTTACCTTTCAATCCATTTTATTCAAATTCTCAAATTCCAAATGGTGAATGTTTGGATAATTGTAAACAATAATTCTGGGATTTAATTTTGAAAACTCATTCATATTGATCTGTGAAGACTATTTGAGCAAAAAAAAAGGTAATCTGTGAGTAGATATCATTCATGAAAAATAGACATGTATTGAAGGCATCTAATCAGTTTATCTTTATTCAAAATATGGTATTCAAAAAAGGCATTCACATTCAAGATGAAAACGACCGTCTTTCTTTTACCATTCATAAAAATAAAATCATCCATAACTACATTTTTTGAGCCTATTATGATTTTTTTCTAAAAAACCCTAATCAAGGATCACTCTCCACACCAGAGGATAAATTTTGGAAAAAACCTACTTGAAAAAAAAAGTAAAAGATCACAAAATATCTCAAAGATAGGGAGTGAAAAGAAAGAAAAACCCCTTATTAAAAAAATGTCACAAATGATTTACGGCAAAATAGTGAGAATCTTTTTGTAAGGAATAAGATGAATAAAAAAGAAAATGTAGTGAAATGATGTGGAATGGAGCAAAATGTCAAGTTGCATCACATGATGGGAAATGATCTTTTGGTTTGAACCCTTTAAACATTGTCTTGAGCTTATTTTATCCATTTCTTTCATGACCCTTCATCATAGCCTACATCATAACCTTTAAAAGTCTATTTTGATTGAATGTGAATGTTTGAATTGAATGATCATATATTGAATTAAGGCATGGTTGTGATAGAATAATGAAATTATGCTAGGTTCTTATGTTTTAGAGATTGATGTTTGGGGGGTACTAATACTGGATAAAGTGAAAAAATGAAATAAGAAAAAAATAAAAAATAAAAAAAATGAAAAAAATGAAAAAAAAAAAGAGAAAAAAAAACTCAAATTGAAAATCCAAAAGGGTGATTTGGGTAAAAAAAAAAAAGATCTGTGCTGAAAACTAGAAGGATGGTCCAATATACAGAAGGTTAATGTTATCTAAAAATCCTCTAAAACTGAGGCAAAGTATGAGAGTTCAAAATGATTTTGAAAGTCAATGAAATTAGTTTTTGAAAAAGAACCCTAGATTAATGTTAAAATTGGTCTAAATATTCATTATTTGGATATTGTTATACCATTCAAACTTACCCTAGTGACATGTTTTGAATTTGTTCCTTGATCTATTTATTTTTGTATCAAACTTATTCTTGTATTGATTTTTTTTTCTCTCAATTCACTTTACCCTTACGCATTTTGACTTTCCCAGAATAAATCAAAAAAATATATGATTGCATTTTATTTGTCATGAATTAAAATAATAATAAATGAATGACAATATCCGTAAAGATTCATGCATTCCTTTGAAAAGAAATCTAAGATGACAAAGGTAAAAAAATGAAAAAGATGAAAGAAGGCTGAGAAGTTGATTTGAGAAGGCAAATGTGATACCCAAGTGGTGAATATGATGATGGATCAACTAATATAATAAGTGTGTTGTGACTAAACGCTGGAAATAACATAGATCAATTAACGAAATAGGTGAATTAATGCTAAATATGTATTGCTTGGAAGTTAAAAATAAAATATAAGATGGTGGAATCTTGAGAACCTTATTACCATAATTATTTAGAATGTCATGGTATTGATTTTAATGACATTTGCATTTCATTGCATTTGCATCATGGTTTAGTCATGCATCTGCATTATATAGTGAACTGAATCATGGTTTAGAGTATGGCATCTACATTATTGTGAGAATTTGGGTTGTTGCATTTGCATCATTGAGAAGGCATTTGCATCATTATCATACAAAATTTTGACTTTGGTAGGAGAAGTTTGAAATTTTGAAACCTCAACTAAGGAAAACTTTTCATGATTAGATTGTTTATGAGGAAAACATTCAAAAGTTTAAAAATTGTGAAATTGTGAAACCTTTTGAAAAAAGATTTTCAATGTTGAGGATGATTTGTGAGACCTCCAAGCATAATCTCTAAGAATTTTCAAATGAGAATCTTTGAGTTTCAAATGAGGATCTTTGAGTTTTTAGTGAAAATCTTAAATTTTTTTTTATGTAAATCCTTAAAGTTTTTGAATTAGAATCCTTGAAATTTCAAATGAAATGCTAGAATTTTTGAATGAAAATCTTTGAAAATCTAGTTGTAAATCTCTAGAAGTATTTTGAATGCAAATATTTGAATTCTATGAATCTTCAATTCTTGTGAACCGAAAAATCTTACAAATATAAAATTTTTGTGAACTATAAATTCTTGCAAATCTCTAATCCAATTCTTGCGAATTTGAAAGTCTTGCGAATTTTTAATTTTTACAAATCTCTAAATCTTGTGAATCTCAAATTCAATTCTTACGAATCTGAAAGTCTTGTGAATTTCCAATTCTTGCAAATATGAAAATCTTACGAATCTCTAATTTTCATGAATTTTTAATTCTTGCGAATCTTCAATTCTTGTAAATCTCCAATTCTTGCGAATATGAAAATTCTTGCAAAATTTTGAATCCTATGAATACTTGAATTGCAAACCTTTGAATTTCAAATTTGCGATTATTTTTTTAAACTCAAATTGTGAATCTTTGAGTTTTAACTTGTATTGTGAATTTTTTATTATGAAATTTTCAAATGCTTCAAATCGTGAACTTTTAAAGTTTTAAAATTTTGTAATTGTTGTAAAGTCAGACTTCGATTCAATTCAGGTCATTTTGTTTTAATTTTGGCTTATGTTATATCCTCTTTGATTAAATCTAAGTTACTTATTTCAGACTCCAGTTCTATCCAGGTCATTTTGTTTTGGATTTTGACCTATGCTAGATCTTTTTTTGGTTTAGTTCAAGTTAATTATTTTAGACTTTAGTTCTATCTAGGTTATTTTGTTTTAGATTTGGCTTATGCCAAATCTTTCTTTAGTTCAATACAAGTTAATTATTTCAGACTTTGGTTCTATCTATGTCATTTTATTTTAGATTTTAATCTATGTCAGATCCTTCTTTGGTTCAGTCTAAGTTATTTATCTTAGACTTTGGTTCCATCCAGGTCATTGTTTTGGATTTTGACCTATGCCAGATCCATCTTCAGGTCATTCCATTTTTAAATTCGATTCAATCTACACCAAAGTGTTTTTTTTCTTAAATAAGGCCGTGATGGTTGTTTACATCTTTGTATAATCTCTGTTTCACAAAAAATATGTAAAGAGGGACAACTGTAGACACCTTACTCTAAAAGTAAATAAAATGATAAAATAATTTTTTAAAAAATAGAAAAGATAAAACAGGTGATAGATTTGGTTTAAAATTCAATTGCTTTTTAAAATTAAAATCCAGATTGAATGGGATATGATGTTTAGTTTTAAACTGAGATCCTATCCTCATCACCATTATTTAATCAATTGGCAAACCACTAAAAAAAAAAATACTTGACAGAGGAAATGAAGGGAATGCGAAGCCAAACATAGCTCTCTCGATTATCTTCAGGCCTCAATCAGAGAACGGTCTCCATCAAGAATAGCCTTCATTTTCCATAGTCTCTTATACCCAAAAATCACCCATAATAGAACTTAAAAACCACCACCTCTGCCCCTCTTTATCTCAGTCGAATATATTACCTCCACCATCATCATCTAAACCTTTCCTTCTATTGACCATCATCACCATTTTTTAAAGCTAATACCTAAACTGAATCACTACTCTACAGGGCCACTAAAACCACCTTAGCCATAAAATCCTAATAACAGGAATCGAAACCCATTATGAACCCCATTTTCATCTTCACTATCCTGTTTGAAACCCATATTTATAAATAGAAAACAATGAAACCAAACATCAACCTATGCGCTGATGGTGAAAGCTTTAATCCTCATTAACAACTGATATTGTCTTCATCATCAGCCTCTCATCGAATAGCCATCTTCTCTCAAAAGAGAATCAGATACAAAAAAAAAAGTCAAAAATGAAAAAGTGAAAAGAAGAAAGAAGTTTTATGAAGTTTTAGTTTAACAGTCTTTCTAGAGGTTTCGACGTTCCAAATTCAATGAAGAGATAGATAATAGCAAATGTAAGACCATACCTTGAAGTAGCAGCCATTGAAGTAGCAGAGTAAAGATAAAGGTTGTAATTTTCAAACATAGATCTACAACGACCTAGATAATTTTAGAAGAAGTCAACTAGAGTGTAAAAGAGAAGAGATCGAGATAAGTTTGTGGTAAAATTTTAAAGTGGTTTTGGTGTCGATGGAAGGCAGTATACGACAGTGGCAACAATGACCTCCATCGAATTCTGGGTTCTAACTGACAGTGTTCATATTACATGGAAAAAGAAGAGAGACTATGTGTTAGAGAAATAAGAGTAAAACTAAAAATAAGAAAAAAAAGGCCTAAAAGAGAATTTTATAGTATTGGTAAAACGATGTCATTTTAGATAAAAGATTGGGTTCTATTTGAACTGTTTTAAGGATCCGCGAGTCGACCATCGGGTGACCCAATCCTGTTGTTCAACCTGACCTAGTCCAACTCCTAGCCATTCTAGCGGCCAGTCGAGCCACTCAACTTTTGAGTTGATCTTAAGTGTGGAGCCAAGTTGTCTTTCTTAAGCTAAGCCACCAACTTCGGTATATATATATATATTCACCTTGCTATTTATTTTTTTCCTTGAATAATCTTTATTATAAAAAAATAATAATAAAATAATTTCAAATTTTCAAGAAATGCGAAAGAATTAATTTTTCTTAAAAATAAAAACTTCAAAAAATATTTTTTAAGTAAAAGTTGAAAGTATCAATTTGTTTTAAAAATAAAAACTTTAAAAATAATTTTTGAGAAAAAGTTGAAAGTATCAATTTTTTTTTTTAAATAAAAATTTCAAAAAAGGTATTTTTGAGGACAAGTTGAAAGTATCAATTTTTTTTTAAAAATAACAATTTAAAAAAAGTATTTTGGAAGAAAAGTTAAAAGTATCAATTTTTTTTGAAAATGAAAATTTTGAAAAGGGTATTTTTGAGAAAAAGTTGAAAGTATCAATTTTCCTTGAAAATAAAAATTTTAACAAAGTATTTTTTTGAGAAAAAATTAAAAGTATCAATTTTCTTTGAAAATAAAAATTTTAAAAGAAGGTATTTTTGAAAAAAAGTTGAAAGTATCAATTTTTTCTTGAAAATAAAATTTTCAAAATGCTTTAAGAAAAAGTTGAAAGTATCAAATTTTTTTTATATAAAGGCAGGAATTTTTTAAGAAAATAAAACAAAATAATGAAAGAGATCCCTATCAATGTTGATGCATTATTTTTTTTTTGTTTTTCTTTTTTCCTTTCTTGAAATTTTTTTTATGTTAAATAATTCAACGACGGAGCCCTTGTAAGAGAAATAATAGTTTTTTTGTATACTCTTAAGATGAGAGAATTTGCTTAATTTTTTACTAAAAACATTGGAGTCAATTAAGAATAATTTTTAATAATTAATTACTTAGTAAGATTTTTAAAGCTTAATGGATAATATGAAATCGAGCTGGCACCATCCTTTAGATATGTGTCATGGGGTATTGTAACCTTTCTTACACGTAATCGTACTCTCGGGCCTAGTTCTGGCTTCGTAGACATTGAGTTTACCTTTTGAAGATGCTTAAGTCAAACTTAAGATTTTTTTTTAAAGCAAAATAGATTTAATTAGGTGATCAATTGCACCTAAGTAAAAATTATTGATGGCAACTTTTTAAGTCAATGTCTAGTAATAGGTCATCGAATCTAAACGTTATGATAATTTTCAAACTTTGAAATCTTGATTTTGGAAGAATAACCACATATGAGACTAAATAGAGCCTAGCAACATCATCGAACCATAAAAATCGATGCCTTCTATGGCTCACAACCTTTCTTCTAATAAGTTTATTTTCTGTTCAGCTTTTAATGTGTCTTTCTCCTTAAGCCTCAATTTTTTTTCCTCATTTGGATCATCTAAGTTAGGGATTGGTATTGGTTCTACTGCTTTTGAGTAAAGACATGATTTACATAACTCTGGTACTGTAGTAGATTTGAAGCTAATGGCATTTTAGAGTATGCATACCCTACAACGTATGTGAACTGTTATGGCGATCCAAAGTGGACTAGGCTTGATGTGACCCAAAACCAGAAGGATATACAAGGTCAGTCAACTTTTGTGATGGATAATCTTGTTTGCTAGTATTCCCTTCTATGCTTTTTCCTTTGTTTAACTTATTTAAGGCCTCCAAAATCTTATTCAACTTTTTTTTTAGCTTCTCTTAAGCTTTCTCTATCCTTTCGAGATTATTAAAATTTTCTTGTTTTATTTGTCTAGCTTGAGCTCTTGTATTATATCGGTGAGTTGATTATATGAGATTTTTGGTTGGTGAAGCTATCTTTGAACCTTGAATACCATAATTATGATAAAAAATGATATGCTATGCTTTTTGTTTATTGCATTGATCCATAAATGGAATATACATTTTCATGGATGAAATCTAATATGAAAATGATGCAAATGCACAATGTTACATATGACAATGAAAATGATGCATGATATGATAATGCAAATGCTATTTGAAATAATGCAAATGCATAAAGTTAAACAAACTGGTTAGATCACAAACTGTTCCTTCTTGTGTCCTAACTTCGGGTTACATCTATCACTGGGTAGGGAGGGCTCTATCTTAGGGTTGGCCTCTTAAGTATATATTATATGCAGAGTTAAGTGATTTTGACCACTAAAGGTTTCTAAATTATTTCTTACATCATTGTCCGTTACAAACTAGTAAGGCATTCTAATCTTCACCCATCACAGGCTACTAATAGAAATGATTCAATTTGAGTGAGAGTATTTCGTTAGTCATTACGGATGTTATCATCTCACGAGAGTATAGGTACTTTACTTTCTCTTTGAAAAGGGATGGAGCCCGGGTATAAAGTTCATGTAATACAAATGTAGGTGATAGTGTGTGTGAAGGAACATATAACTTTCATGCCTCAAAAATAAAAGACAAAAAAAACAAAAACGCTAGTAAACAGATGACACAAATCATTACAATTTAAAACCATTAGATCAAATGATAGGATAAATTTAAAAGTTTATGGCTTAACTCTCTATGGCAATCCCCAGTGAAGTTGTCAAACTGTCATAACATATAGATTCATAAATCTATAGCTAAACTTAACAAAAGAAGTTACCACCAATCTTTTTTAACTATGTGTTATTAGCCACCTAATGAATCTATCTTTTTAAGATACTCTTAAGCTTGATTAAGGGTTCCTAAAAGAATAAGTTCAGGTTTACAAACCAGAATAAGATTTGGGAGTTCGGTTATATATGGAGAGGTTATAGCACCTCTATATACCTATCTAAAGAATGGTACCATATTATTTTAAATTTATCTTAAGGTCTCAATTCTAATGGTCTTAAATTTTAATATTTAAATATCAAAAATAATTTTTAAATTTTCTTTAACAATATCGTAAAATTTTGAAAAATATTTTCTCACCTCGAAAGTATTCAAGAATCACATTTATTTTCTTGAAGAGACTCCGTCATCAGAAAAACATTTAATTAATTTTATCTTTGGTTTTTTGTCGAAAATATATCTAATTATTCCACCATTTGAGCCAAATTAGAAATATCTTTTCTTTTGAATTTCTAAATTCTCCACCATTTGGGCCTATTAAAATTTTTTTTTTATTTTTTGAAAAGAAGATAATATGACAACTATTTTTTATTGAAATTTCATTTAAATTCTTCTACTATTTAGGACAAATTTAAAGAAATTTCTCACATAGAGATTTCTTAAGAAATTTACAATTTGAAATTTATAAGAATTTCATTATTGGATAATTGTCAAATATTTTCAACAAAAAAAAATTATTTAGAAAAGAATACAATTACTTTTATTAAAATTTTATCTAAATTATTTCACAATTTAAGACAAATTACCTAGAGATTTTTTAAAAATTTACCATTTGAAATTTCAAAAAATCTCATCCTTGAGTAATTTGTATTTAATTCCAAATTTTTTATTAATATTTTCATTTTTTTATTATTTTTATTTTTTTGTTTGAAAATAAATATTAATTATTGTTATTGAAACTTTATCTAAATTATTCTACCTTTTGAGACAAATTTAAATAAAATTTCTCACCTAAGAATTTTATAGAAATTTACCATTTAAAATTTCAAATTATTTCATCATTGGATAATTATTATTTATTCTAAAAAATTTTACATTTTTTTTATTTTTTAAAAATTTACTCATGCAAAAATACTTTAAAAATAAATAATCAAATAAGATAACCAAATAAATAAATAAAATAAAATAAATACAAAATTAATATTATTATATATTTTATCAATATCAAATATAAAAATACTTTTTAAGAATTATACATAAAATAAAGTAACTAAATAATCAGATAAAGAATTATGAACTAAGAAAAATTAGGAAAATTACCAAAGTTTGACTAAAATGAAGTCCTGGAAAGTCTTCAAATCAATTCAAGCTTTATCAAATCACTCTACTTTCCTTATTTTTTCACTTACCCTTCTACATGGTTTCTCTTTTAAGCAAAATATCCTCATTTTTTATTATTTCCAACACCTTCTTCTCCCTCTATCTCTCAGCACTGCCGTGTGCTTTTTCCTCTCTATATCTCTCCCTTAGATCTGTGTTTCTACGTGATTCTCTCTTTTTTTATGTATTTTTTATCTATTTAGGAGTATCTATTTATAGAGTTTTGATCCAAAAAATCTTATACTTAATAAAATTTCATTCTCTTTTAATTTCGACTTCAATCTTTAAATTCAATTTAAATTTCTCACATACAATCTTACACAAATTCAACTTACCAAAGTTTTATTTTTTTTTTAATTATTTATTTAATCAACAAGAATCAGATTAAATAGAACTTCGGATAGATTGGGATGTTTATAGAATCCAAACATCTTCACATATGATTATGAATGTGGAAAGAAGGAAACGTTATCTTCTGCTATATGAAACGAAAAGCTTTTAAACTTGATTAAATTTATTATTGAGTTCCTTTTTTTTCTTTTATTGCAATAAATTGAATTCTTATATAATTATTTACGTTAAATTAAGTTTTTATGTGGATGAAAATATTAACGGTGTTAATCTTTTTTACTAACTAAGAAATACAAGGCGGATTAAATTTTGCCATGCATGCGGCAAAAGTTGACAAGCTTGACCCCACGCACAAGCGCTGGAGACACCATCTGCCCATGCCTTGGTTGCATCAGATGCAATCTGCCGGTTAAGCGTCTCTTGCTCGTGTTTTGCTAGCTTTGCGCTAGCTAGCGAAACCAAAAAAAAAAAAAAAACAATGTATAGAAGGGCTTGGCATTAGTTAATTTACAGCAAGATTAGCTTAGTAGGGGTTAGCCTCTCCCATTAGGTGGCTAATGGGCCAGTTTTGCAGGTGTGCATGCATCCACCGATTGTGATGTCTTGGCTGGTCAAGCTTCTCAGGCTCATCACAATCCCTTTTTTTTTCCCCCTAAATCATAGTCCTTATCATCTTGAATCGGATAACAAATGCTTGAATGTATTGAGAATGCGCTTTGAAAGTTTCATCTGCCTACTGAGAATAGACATTCAACGTTTATAGCTGAATGATTATGTGCAGCTCCCCCTTGCAATCTTTTGCCTTTGTGACTTCCATTATTTCTCACATCTCTTTTCATCTACAACCCTATTCTCAATCAAAAATAGTACTTTGCTTTGCCTGATTACAAAGGCAAAAGCTTAGCAAAATATAATCTTTTTTTATCAGTTTGATATAGGGAAAATTATAGTCATGTTTTGCTTAAGATGTCATATTTTCGTCATGAACTTAGGGTCAAATAATGTTCAATACATTTGGCTGGCACCCCATCCATTACCTAGAAACGACGGACGGCCATAGTTTAAAGTCTCAACTTGTAACTTGGAAGGGCGTGGCTCTACTCTACGTACAGTCTACTACTGCCTGGCCGACTGTTCAAAATTTGGCAACTTGACCCCAACAAAAGGACAGAGTCGGCTAGCCGGATAAGGACACTGCAGCTGGACACAGACGAAGACATACCCTTAACAAATTTCTCTAGAGACTCCGCGTTTCTACTTTCTACGTACCCCACATGTTTGTCGCGTGCACTAACGGTAAAGCTCGACAGCTGAATTGAGGAAGGAAAGTAGGAAACCACCTTTTCTTCTAAAAACCTCCACTCCAAGCTTTTGGAGCGTTTCCAGCGTTCAAACAATGTTGCATATCAACGTTTACAATGAGTCGATTATATATGTCCATTTTCACCTATTCGATGTATATTATATATTGACAAATATGCGAAGCAAAGGCAGACAATTTGCGTACAAATATTGGTCTCTAGGTATGCATTTTTGTTTCAAAGAAAGATATTAATCATGAATGATATGTGTTCTAAACTTCTAGTTACAGCTTTGTCTTCCTTGACAAATTTCCATCTTTGTATTAACCGAAATGGTCAAAATTAAGCCTAAGAAGGAACAATCATCCTTTAATGAAAAAAACAAAAACAAAAACAAAATTCAAGAACCAAAAAGGAAAAATATTATAGTTAAGTATTTGTGGTCTTGGAAAAATACCTTAATAAATCTAAAACTTAATTTAGTTGTTTCATGCATTTATTTTTAAAAGGTAACTTCCAATAAATTTAGGGTTATAATCTCATCATTTATATTGTTTCTTTTATTATCAAGCTGGGATGACTTCTTGTGTTCAAAATAATTCTAACAATTAAAATTTTTTATATAAAAAAGATTGCAACTTGAAAATAACAAAAAGAGATTGTAAGTTTGAATATCAAATACATTATCTTTATATAACATGATTGTATAAATTAATTAATATGATTGTATAAACTAATTAAGTGAAATTTTGAATCTGCATTTATTGAATTCAAGTTTAAAATAATTGAACCAATTGAGTTTGAAGCTTATAGTGAACAGAATGAGTAATGACATTTTTAATTTATTTGCTGAATTTTTAATTAGCATTTATTAAGCTATATTATGGATTAATATAGAGCCTTTCCTTTTGCCTTCTTTTTGTTTCAAGGCTAGCCATATAACTTGTAAGTTGTGTTGCGGATGAAGTGGAACTGCTTGACTTAAATTTTGGTAATTGGTACAGTCAATCCATAATTCTAGATAAAAAAAAAATTGAAGTTTAGACAAATATAAAAATAATTGCATTTGACAATATGTAAACTAGTTTGGATGTCCTTGTTATGAAAATAACCTATTATTTTTATTAAAAACGTTATAATAAGAAGATAAAAAAATTACACAGAGCAAAATTTAAATTTAAATTTATTTAATGTTTTTTTACTATATAAATCAATTCAATTAAATTTCATATTTTATTTAATTATTTTTTTCATATCCTAAGTGTTTTTTCCAAAGGTTTTTTCCTTCAAGACCAATTTCCTACGTAATGCTAATTTGGTATGATACTAATTGCTCTTATTAGTCAAATAAAAATAAAATAATTTGATTATTACCGAATAAAATAATTGTAAAAATATTAAAAGAGTTTTTGAATCTTGATATATTATAATAAATACATTTTTATTAAGGATAACAAAATAATTTATATTTGACAGATTTTTATTTGAATCAATCTAAGAAGGTAAATTTTTTTTTATTGAAATCAAAGTTCTAGTTCGGGCTGGATTTTTTTTTTTTTTTTTATGTCGGATTTGGGTTAAAATCAAATTTTAGATTACATCATCTTGACTTAGATATATATAAAAAATATATTTATTATTTACTATTAAATTTATATTTATATATTATATTAATCAAATTATTATTTAATATTTTAATTTAAAAATATTATTTTTATATATAATTAAAATATGATTTATATCAAAAAAATAATATTTTATAAATATTATATTAAATTAAAATTATAAATTAATTTCAAATTATATTTATTAAAGTTATAAATATACAAACGAGATCTAATATTAAAAAATAATATTTTAGTATTAAATGAAATCAAATTCAAATATAAATAAATATTAAAGGGGGGATTAAAGTCGAGCGAAAATTCATCTCGACTCATTATTATCCCTACTTTTTATAGCACAAACTATTATGATAATAAATAAATAAATCAATAAATAAGTTAAAAACAACGAGGGTAAAATAGTCAAATGATGTGTCATAATCCACAACCCATCCTAGTCATCGCCATAATCCATCCTCGGACCCACATTGACCGGAGCATTCGGTAAAAAAGTCATAAAAAGAGCAAAAAGAACCTAACGAGTCAACTCCACGTGTCCCATCCACCATCTTTCCACCTTCTTTTCCCTTGAATCCCCCTTCCCCAACACCCCTCTATAAAGTCTTCCATATCCTTTTTCACTTTCTCCCCAAAATTTCCTCCAATTACAGAAACACAACATTTCTCTCTAAAATTACCCTTTAGAAACAGGCGTTTCAATGGCTGCTTATCTTCTCACTTTACGCCCCAGCGTAATCCAGGCATGTGCTATTCCCGGTCACCCGAAACCCGATGCCAATCGCCGGAAGAGTAGGTCTCCGTCTGCCTCCAGCAACTGGTGGGGGCCGATATTTGGATGGTCCTCCGAGGCCGATTATATTGACTCCGATAACAAAACAGAGACCAGGGATAACAGAGAAGGCGAATCGGAAACGGATTTGGGACAAAAATCATCAAGATCGAAGTTTTCTCCGGGTTGCTTCACCGAAGAGAAGGCGAGGCAGCTGCGGATGATGACTACTAGCACGTCGTCGTTTCACGACGTTATGTACCATTCGGCGATTTCTTCTCGACTCGCCTCCGATTTCAAGGATCGCTCCGATCTACGAGTATAGGACGAGTCAGGGAAATAAAGTATTTTTATATCCAGTATTCTGAAGGGGCTGAAAAAATTGTAAAACGATATTTTATGGTTTGAATTTAGTATCGTGGAAGAGACGATTAAGGCAAAATGTAATTATTTAATATTTGATGTAAATAAAAAGAATAGAATCTTTTTCAAATCCTTATTATTATTTCTGAACTACTGGTATTTGCTTTCATCGATTTCCTCATTTACAGTTTCTGATTAAACAGTTAAAGGTGATTAGAACAAAGCAGTTAAGAATCCATTGGATTAAGGTTTAATGAATGATCTGATGTTTCATGTTTTGTTTTGTATTTTATAAAGTATAGAGTGCTTATGGAATTGGGATGTTAAAGATCTTTAACTAGGATTCAAAGACCCGAAGGGAAGAGAAAAGATTTAAATCATATTTATCATCTATCAGACACTGGAAGGGGAAAGTCAGCGAGAAATTTTTTAGCATGACATTTATAATAAGCCTAGTTTAATGGTACTAGGGAGAATCCATGAATGTCATATTGTGTGTTGGAATTGATTTAAGATTCGTATCACCTTTAATTTATGAGACAAAATAGTACAATATTTTATAAATTAATATAAACCATCATACTTGATATCAAAGCCAACTATAAAAAAACTAGTGATGTGCCATTAAAGATAATAAAAAAAATATCATAATCCTAAAAAGAAATCACGAATCCTATATTAATTATATATTAGAGTTGATGTTAAACAAATGTTAACATCACCTTTAATTTGTAAAATAGTTATTGTGAAATAAAATCATAAGATTCAATAAATTGAAATAGGTAATATCTCCCAAATTGATCTGGACCGTCACAATCCAAACAAAATGGGAAACTAGAGCAAAGCCAAAGGCCTGACCCATGACTTGCTTAAGGACAGTTTCCGACAGTTCCGACTTTGCCGATTGCTGGTATTTTATTTCTACACTAAATTTATGCTCTCAGACACGGGCAACCCGCAGCTGAGAAAATATTCAGCACACGAAGCAGATGACTTTGAAAAGTTACAAACACAACTCTGGCACAACTTATCTATGGTTTGGGAAAGAAAGAAACTCTTATGCCCACAGATTTTAAGTTGACACATGAATATTGAGTGAACAAGTGCTGATAAAGAAAGCTAGAGCCTAGAAATGACAAAAGAAAGCATGAACCATGCCAAGAGCGCTTTAACACTGTGGTCCAGCAAACAGACATCCAGGCTCCAGCCACCTGTTTTTTGTTTCATCTATTCGGTTTAAAACCAAACCCCGACAAGTTCAAAATCATGCAATTCATCTATATGAAATAAAATTACAAATATATCCAATCAACCATGCATACACTAGTGGGTTTAGCTCGTAAAAATAATTCTTTTGAAGTGCAATGTGTTGCCACTATATCTAAATTTCGTTACAAGACAATGTCTTCAAGAGTATTACACAAGAATGATGCAGATCAGCAATGCATAATGCATGGATGGCAATTTTTTTTTTTTTTGAAGATAATAGACTTTAGACTTACCAATTTGTTCAACTTGAAATCTCGGGCATCCCACTTCAAACTCATGTACATAGACAGAATATGAATCACATGACATTTCCCACAGTAAAGCAGTTATAATTTAACAAAAGCAGTTTATTCTATCTTATTTCTCTTGGAAATTGAAACTAATTCCACAATGTGAAGCCCTTAAATCTTGGGCCCAAAAGAATTATAAATGTGAGATACAATTATCATTCCAATAAAAGGAATGAGAAGAATAAAATCTTCAATTTGTTATAACTCATTCTACTTTCAGAAGATCAAGCTGCATAAAATCCCAAAAACAAGAATAATTGATGAAGAGATATAATCACTTTCTCAAGCCAAACACTGCATGTTCACTTGCTCTCAGCATCATATAGATCCGCTCTGAATATTTATCAAGGAAAAGAAATAGAAGAAGAAAAACAGAACTTGGTGTATAGTTACAAGCTAATATCTATAAGAGGAGTTTCTAGTGACTAGGACAAAAAAAATCCATAGAAGATTTTCACTGGCATAATAACAACATAATATCTTAATTCCAGACTATTAAGTAGAAAGGATGCAAACAATGAGTCGCAAATTTGTATTCAACATTTACTTATCGTTCACATCATATGTGTGCCCAATGAGTCGCAAATTTGTATTCAACATTTACTTATCGTTCGCATCATATGTGTGTGCCCAATTACCAGTACACATAAGGCATGTTACTTTCAATGGAAATGAAAAGAAATAGGTGAACTAAGAGATTCAGATGTATTTAATGGAGCTAAAATCAATTATAGGCACACTCCAGGCTTCCACTTGAACATCTGCTCTGATAAACAGCCTTTGTACATTCTAACAAGATACTCCACCTTTTTGTTTCTCAAAAAAAGAAAAAAGTTTCCATATGTGAACTAAGAGATTCAGATGTATTTAATGAAGCTAAAAT
Organism: Durio zibethinus; assembly: GCF_047325235.1. Classification (NCBI taxonomy): domain Eukaryota; kingdom Viridiplantae; phylum Streptophyta; class Magnoliopsida; order Malvales; family Malvaceae; genus Durio; species Durio zibethinus. The sequence goes on along the minus strand of NC_143167.1, from coordinate 29,057,074 downwards.
CAATTATAGGCACACTCCAGGCTTCCACTTGAACATCCCCTCTGATAAACAGCCCTTGTACATTCTAACAAGATACCCCACCTTTTTGTTTCTCAAAAAAAAGAAAAAAAATTTCCAGGAACCATGTTGTAAAATCATGAAATATTATAGGACTGTTGCTATTCTAAAGGAATATCATAGATAATACACATAGCTCCAGCAAAAAGTCAAATAAATTGGACAACTAAGAGCGTCAAATATCTTTCTTGAATAAACTAACCAATACTATTATAATTCTCAATGCATGTCCCTTTGATACACAACTCTCACACTTTTATCTTGACATGCATTTTACTCTGCTTGTTTGTTGTTCAACTGAAACGGAAAAGAAAAATTAAGAAAACTCATTACAACCAAACATTTTCTTTACCTTGAAAGATAAAGGTGTGGCAAAAAATGCCAGATATGAACAATTGGGAATGTGTAGGCAATGTTTTTGTAAATAAGATTATTATAAGTTTGCACCATAAAATGATGCAATATAGGGTGTAACTTAACTTTTAAAAACAGCTACAAAATGCATAAAGTTATTGACTATTGCCTTCCAAGGAAGGAACATTAACCCATGGATGTTAGATCTCATGAGATAGAAATCAATCATCATCTATTTGATTATAAAGCATAGAAATCAATCGTCATCTATTAGATTATAAAGCATGATTTTGCTGACAGCATAAAGATAAGGTATGAATCTTAACAATAAGATTACTTGGTGTTTTTTTTGTTTGTACTGGTGACAACTATGAGAAAATATAATGGCTAAAGGGTATAAAAAACCCCTAAACTATAGTTAAAATATCATCCAAGCCCTTTTTTTTTTTTTTATTGCAATCAATCAATGCCTCCACCATTTATTTGCATCCTATTAATCCTTTATTTGGATGAAAAAGTTAACACCGTTAATTTTTTTGCCAACTAGATAAAATTCTATGTGACATCAATAAAATTGATGAAAGTTTGTCGTGTGACATAATTAATATATGTGAAAATTAAATAAAATAAACTTTTCTTTTCTTTTCTTTTTCTTTTTCTTTTTTCTTGTCTATTTTCTCTCTCTCTCTCTCTCTCTCTCAAATCCCTCTAAGGATTCAATTGATAGTGGTTCAGGAATTAATTGGTTAAATTTTGTCATGTGACTAGATTTCATCCATTTAATGGTTTAATTGAGTTGAAATAGAAGATTAAGGGCTTGATTGATTGCAATAAAATGTTAAAGGCTTAAATGATTATTGAATTATAATTCAAGGGCATTTTTTACCCTTTAAGCAAATATAATATTGTAAATACTTCTTGCACTAAGAACCACACATCTTAATCCCTATAGAGGATGACGACCAATATAACCCAAAGAGTAATGGCACATTAACAATAGAAAATGATGGATCAAATAAACTTATAGCAATCCGAGCAAAGATCTGAATTTTGCAGAAAGGTTTTCAGTTTTAAACATTTGAGAAACCAAATGGCAAATTAACAATAGAAAAAGATGGATGGAATAAAATTAAAGCAATCAGAGCAAAGAACTGGATTTTGCAACAAGGTTTTCAGTTTAAAACATTTGAGAAACCAATGTATTTTAAATTTAATGCTTTCCCTGCTTCTTCCTCACCAAACGAATAGGCATAAAGAATCCAACTTAAAACACAATATTGCTTAAATGCATCTACCAATTCTATACAATCAATCTTTCAGGGGCAACATCTGCACCATGCATTGTGCAAACACATGTATCATTAAAAACAAATGACCAATTGAAAAGAAGTTGCATTTTCATATAGAAATCATAGCAACATATCATGAGGAAATTTTGGGAAAGGGGGAAGTCTAAACGAACTTCTTAAAGCTAGAGGATACCTACACCTATCATTGGGCCAAACACCCAGGTGCAACATTTAGCAATCCTTGAACGCTCAACCAAATGCCAGTTTAGATAGAAAGTATGGGATCAAATTTAAACAAAAAAAGTCGATTTTTTTTTATATGACTTGTATCAATTACCAATTGAGCAAAAATATGTGCTATCACAAAAATCAATAATTGGTTAACAGTCAAAAGAGGATAGAACATTGAGTAATCGTAGAGCATATAAAGTTCAGATCACAGAAAATCGAGCAATAATCTCCAATTTCCTTAAAGAGAACGAGAACATAAAAAGAATATGCGGTAGCACTACTCAATAATGGATGATTAAGAGAAAATATTCAAAAAAAAAAAAAAACAGAGAATCAACAATCAGGCTAGGTAATTAAAGCAAAGTAAGATTAAAGAATAAGGATACACCAAATAAGAACCATGAACAAAAGCTCCAGCCAACACAATAGTAAACAAGCGGTCCCTTAAAACTGGGTTCTTCCTCAAAGAAAGTCGAACTGAAAAGGAAACAATTAAGAAAATGAACCCAAATATGATCACCATCTATAAAACAAAACCCAGATGTCAAAATCACCCAAAAGGGGAAAACGAGAGAGATTTTTTATACTTACTTAAAGGAAGAACGGGGGCATAGATTAAAGGGATAAGGAACTTGAAGGGAGGTCCCTTGTTTTGTCTCCTATAAACAACATCCCTATAAATACAGATTAAAATAGAAATATTAACAAGGTGATTGTGAGAATTCAAAAAGAAAAAATCGTCAACAAATAGGAGAAAAACATAAATGGGAAATGGGGAATGTTCCAAGAGACTTACGAATTAGAGGTGTCGGAAGGGGTACCCATAGGGGGTTTGAAGAAAAGGAATGCTTTAGCGGGAAGTGAAGATGGAGGGTTCAGGCGTTCAGCTATGATCTGGATGCAAAGATCTACAGTCTTGTTTGGCCTTTTTTTTCTTCTTCTTCGAGTCGCCCACTGTTTGTGAGGCTGTTTTTTGGTTATTTTATTATATCTAATAAAATCTCCTGTACAAATATAATATAAAAAGATAAGTACACTTTTGTACTTTCAATTTAGGGTGAAATAAAAAAATTGGCTTCTGCATTATATAATATTTTTTCAGTTTAATATTTAAAAAAATAAAATTTTTTATTTTGATATTTAAATCTTTTCATAAAAAATTGTGATATTTTAATTTAATAATATTAATCAATTTTATTTATGTGATATTAATATTTAATAAAATATAATATGCATAAATATTCAATCATTTCAACATTATTTATTTTTATGTCAATATTTAAATAAAAAATTCAAAAAAATTTAAAAAATATATTTTTAATTCAAATTTTAAAATAATAAAAAAAAGAATGAGGATAAAAAAAATAAAATTTTTGTTGATAAATAATAATTAACGTGGTGATAATTGAATGTTTATAACAAATAATATAATTTTATTAAATATTCATATATATCAATCATTTAATTAACGATAACATTATGATATATCAAAATATTTAATAAAATAAAAATTTTAATTTTTTTTAATATTGAACTGATAAAAAAAGTATAAGACATAACTTTATATATATTAACCTTTCAATTTAGTATTCATCTCTCGTCTTCAGTTATAGTCATTTGGCTCATGAAAGATTGACACTTTGACATGAGCTATTACCTTTTCTTTTTTTTTTAAAGTTCTTAATTTATTCTTAAAATTTTTTATCCTGTTACTTATTTAGATAAAAAAATTATATATAATTTTTTAAATATCAATTTTAATGATATATATTTTTGTTTATCTATTAAAAAATAAAAAATGTGATATTTGTTCTCGAGGAAAATTTAAAAAAAATGGTGAGGGCGGGGGTTGCCCAACCGAATTCCTTTCTTGGTCAAACTTTGATTTGGGTAGAATCTAAATATAGTAGATTGCTTTAAATTTATTTCATTATATGACTTAGAATTAGAATTTTGTTACTAAGATTATTGCACAAAAGAAAAGAATGTGAAATACATCTTTTTTTTTTTTTTTTTGTTCACATAATACGACAAAATTACCATCCACTCCTTTGTAAGAAGAAGTAGCAAGCAGACGGTGAAGAAGTTATCGAAGGGAAGAGAAGAGGTGGGAGACCAGAGTAATCAAATCAAATCACTTCATCTCCCTTCCTCCCGATTCTCTTTGCTTTCGCCAAACAAACAGAGATTCGTAGATTCTCTCTCTTGTCTCACTGCCTCATTCGGATTTCGTAACCAATGGTAAATCCCTCGCTCTTTTCTCTTATTTTCCGGTTGTTTTCAAATCTGAATAATAATCTAGGGTTTTAGTTTGCGATATATCTTTTTTTTTTTTTTTCTTGTTTTGGTGGTGTAGGCTTTGCCTAACCAACACACTGTTGATTATCCGAGCTTCAGGCTCGTCCTTGTCGGCTATTGAGGCACTGGTGATTTCTTTTTTTGTAGGATTCGATTTCTAAGTTTTTTTTTTATACGATTAAATTTGATTGTTTTTTCGTTTTTATGTTGCCCTTAATTCTGTATCAGTTCGTTTTAAGAGGCATTGTTTGGGGGAAAGTTCTCTTTTGATTTATGAGCCGTTTCGGCAATTGATTGGCTTGTTATCGGTGTTCACTTAAGTGTTTTATCATTTTGATTGTACAGCAACCATTGATGTGGTGGTTCACCCATTGGACTTCTTCACTAACTGTGGAAAAATCCGTTTTTACTGCTCGGATACTTCTAGACAGGCGAAGTTTGGTCCTGTCATAGATGGTTACTTGTAAGTCATTTTCTTATTGTTCATACCTGTTTGTATAACTTGTTCAATATCCATTGGGTGTGAAATTGTTGATATTCTACTGGTTATGCATCACTAAGTTATGTCATAATTGTGCACTTTATGACCATCTATTATAGTTGATAACATGCCAAAGAAATTCATTTTAGCTGAGGTTTAAAGATTCTACTTATTAGCACCTATTGGCTTATAGCATAGTTTTTTCATGCCTTTTTGTCGATTAGCCCAAAATGTTAGCCTATCACATTCTTCTTCATCATTTTATCACTATTGCTATTGCTTTTATACCTACCTGCTTGACATATAAGAATGTACCTACATGGCACCGTGATCTTTGCAGTTGTGTTAAAATTGACAGTCTCATCATTTACGGTTTGTTTTGATCCTGTTGTAACAGCTTTATGTAACTATGTTGTTGCAAATGTGGGGTCTGTGGGAATGTTCCTATTGTTCTTTGCGGTAACAAGGTTGATGAAAAGAACAGGCTGGTCAAGTCGAAGCTGGTCACAGTCCGCAGGTAGAAGAATCTGTAATATTATGAAATTTCTGCCAAGAGCAACTACAATTTTGAGAAACCTTTCTTGTACCTTGCCAGGAAGCTTGCTGGGTAACAGAACATTACCTTTCTTTTGCATCGATGTTTTATGCCAATGCTTTGACTGATGCCTAATATTGATGATGCCTTGATGATTTGACTGATCCTAATCTTCACTTTGTGGAGTCTCCTGCTTTTGTTCCTCCAGAAGTGCACATTGACTTGGCTGCACAACAACGGTAAGATCTTCCTCAGCAAACTTTGCATTCATTTTTTCACATGCTGTTATCAGAAATGTGAGCATTACTGGTTTTTTATTTCTGTGCAAGAGGGATTTTAAGCAAACTAACGGATTGATTCTTTCTTTTTCTTTTTGAAAACCAATGTTCTAATGATATGATTCTAATCATCTTAATGTACTTAATTCATTTTTCTTGTCTTAATTTTGGCGTCTTTGGGTTTGTTGTAGACATGAAGCTGAACTTGCAGCAGGCAGCCAGCCAGCCAGCCCCATCCAGATGACGATCATGATATATTTGAATAGAGGGTTTTCACTGCTTGAGGGGCTTCTTCAACATTTTCTGCTACTTTAAATCTTGCCTTCATTTGGATGTGCTGTCATCTTCTTAATATTTTCAGATTATATGGTGGAGTTGTCCGTTAGCTTATTGAGGACCGCAGACCAATGTAGCTAAGATTTTTGGCATATATTTGTTTTGGGGTCTTTGGTCGTGTTTTGTTATTGTTGGTTGCCATGTTGCTGTTCTGAATTTTGCTTTCAGTAAAATTAATGCCCTAATTCCTATATATTTTGAATTTGAATCAATTAGTGAGAAGAATATTCCAATTCTCCTATGACCAAAATTTTCTTTGGGTGCTTGTGTGTATAGCCATGCCATTCCCCATGTAATGTTAAGATAGTTAAAAAATGCGGTTTAGGTCCAGGATGGTCGGCTGCCATCCTTAATGGGCTTGAAATGACCACTGCTGACCGTGGTTTGTAGTCTGAGAAGCTGAAGCAGCGAACCACCCGATTTTTCCTTACTGCCTCTGAAGCACTGGGTTTCAAAATCTCGCATCTTAACAGATTGACATGTTCAAAGTTACGAATAACATATAGAACTAGACAGACTTGGCCTACTGGAAAATATGAAACGAATTACAAAGTGGAATATGAAGCTCATCGTGAACCCTCAAATTTGCAGACGTTCTCAGTCCGAAGCATTTTTATTTCTGGCAGTGCCATTAGACCATTAGTCCTGACTCCTCTTTATGTGCATATTAAAAATAGGAAGTCCTTTTAATTCTATTAATAGTGTTTAATAAAAGAATTACAAAAGATATAAAAAAAATTAATCGAATAAGACACCACATAATCTGGTCATTATCCTGCATATTTTCTCCACTTTTTTTTTCTTTTTCATTTTTAGTGTAGCCAAGGGCCCAAAGAGTACAAACATATTGGGTCCCTTGGGCTGGTTGGCTGTTCAACTCAGCAGTTGGAAACAATCACCACTAGCCCATAATAATCATATATATCTCTAATCGGGCTGGCGCAATGCGCCATTATCTGAGTTGGACGATGCGTCAAATCAGTAGACATTGACCTTTGTTTCTGAGAGATTTTCTTATGATTCAAAATTGTTTCATGCCTAGTCACCATATTCTCAGCCTTAACTGATTAAACATGGAAAAAGTTCAGTACTTTACAATCATAGCACCTGTGAAATTGTCTTGCAGAGAAGTTTTTCATGTTTTTGGTGTATAAAGGGCTGGCCCTATGTTTATTTTTGGCGAAGTAGACCATAACAGCATTTCATGTATTACAGCTCAAAGTTTTGGTTAATCATCTCATGTGAACTACACATGGAATGTAATAACCTGCAAGCACTATTCATGCGAACTCTGCTGAGTCCCCAAGCGACAATGGAGTTGTCCTTATCGGCGTCGGTTGGGAGAACAGCTAATAGGGCTTAATTGTTGTCGCAGTGGATTATACAAGCACTATTCATGCCCACCACGCATCCACATCATTCCAACCAAGAGTGGGGTAAATGAAAGCTGGTCTTAGCCCTTGCCAGCATGTTTACACAAGGTGGGGTGGGCTCAAAAGCACACTGTCCTAATTTTCAGGGGCTCATTACCCTTACATGGGCCCCATTCAGGCTTTGGTTTAATATTATTCTTGCTAAGAGGAGCACCAGGAGGTGGGCAATTACTGTCGGTGGGTGGTCGGATTTTCGCCTTGGGCTACTATAGCCGAGTGAACGTCAGGCCCTGCTCTTCAGATCTTTTCAAAAGTCAGCTTCCATTGCTATTATCCTGAAAATGGGCTCTCTTTGCTATAACCCTGCTGTCATGCTTCCTTTTGGTGAATTGGCTATTCTTTCTTTTTCTTTCATCATAACTTCTCACTGTGTCTGTGTTTTTTTTTAATGTCCATATGTATTTTCTTTCTGTGTCTTTTAATTAATCAAATTAATTTAAGCAATAGAGACCTCAATTTCATGGACAAAAAAAAAAAAAAAACCTTGATTCTTCAATTTTTCTTTAACCCAAAATCATTTGATGGAATATTGAGTTGTAATTTACTGATGATGTATATAGACAGGCAATGCAGTAAATATAAATTTTTATCTTCACTAAATGTTTTTTAATTGTTAAATAGTAGTACTAGATTTCAAGTGTAGAAGTGAAAGAGCAACATGAGCATTTGAATTTCCCATGATACTAAGGAATAGACTTGACATAGAGTAGAATAGATAAGCCTGTATATGCATGCATGCATGCATGCAGACATGTTTTCAAATTTGGGATTAATAATTCGTAACCATAAGAATATCTACACACAAACAAAAGGTTGGTTTGTTTTTGGAATTATTTGAAAATATATATTCATAAGGGATTCAGTTGGTTAGGGGAAGAGTTCTCTTTTCTTGTTAGCTCGTGTTCAATTTTTATAAAGCATTCCAATAATAAAATTTTGAATACATTAGATCAATGTGAAAAAGTCATTAAAATTATTGTGAAAGGAATTAGGTCCGGGTTTGAGGGTAACTTTGATTATATTATTATTATATATAAAGTTTTATTCTTTTGGGATGGGAGAGCACTTATTACCGATTGCGACCCTTCATCTTATGGCCCATTGCGGTGAAAGATACGAAATTTAATTGACATACATAAGAGGGAACAAGAATGTATAGAGGAGGTGGTGATGGTAGGGTAAGGGTGAATGATGAGAGAAGAACAAGAAAGAAAGGAAAGGGAAAAAACTTTAGTATGCTCTGAATTCATGTAAACTTGGAACAGGACATGTTCTGCAATGGGAGCATGTGGCTTATACATAAACGGGAGAGAGCCATAAATATATCAGGGATGATAGATATGATGTGAAAGATTTATATGGTTTTTAAGTGAAATTTGTAAAATTTTTTATTAGAAATAATTAAATCAAAATCGATAAATTAATAAATTTTGTTATATAAATTAATTGTGTAAAATTTTTAAAATTATTAATAAATTTTCATATATATTTTTAGATAAATACTTTTAGTAAAAATATTAACAAAATTTTTATCATTAAATAAATATTGATTAAATTTGAATTATAAATAATATTTTTAAATTTTTTATATATTATTGATTTTTATATTAAATTTTATCAATTTATTGATTTAAATTTTTATTAAATTATTTTTTTTAAAATTTCACAAATTTCACTTAAAATATTTCATATAAATTTTATCCTGATAGGATTAAGAATTAGAATCTATCCTTTCTCTGTCCCATAATGCTTTGTATTGTTTGATGCTATATACCCAAAGAGAAAATAACCCCCCCCCCCCCCCCCCCCCCCGGCAAAAAAAAAAACCCTGAATTTATTGCTTGCTACTAGCACTGGATCCTCCATTTTTATATATGCTTTTGACACTATCTACCTGCTTTTTTTACTGGAAGATATTAATAATTAAATTTTGATTATTAAAGTTAATTTATCTCCATATAAATGCTCTATCCAAAAGTGTTGCTAACCAGAAGACTGCAGGATCTGTTGAATAGCCTGTCATTCCATGGATTGACACTCCATTGCCATGCTAGCTAGTGGCAGCATTATGAAAAAAATCTGATTCCACAATGATGCAATTCTTTTTTTTTTTTTTTAATTCTTCAGATTCTTTTCATGATTGTGAGACTAGAAGCGGTTGCTTGCATAGGGAATCACCAGGAAATCTGAAATCCCTCTCCCCACTGTTTTTTGTTTTTTTTATTATTTTGATCCAATAAGAAGACAAGATGAACTGTTGTAATGGTGGCAACATTCACAGTAAACAACTAAGTTTGTGCTGTTTGTGCAATTGATATGAAAAGACATTATGCAACATCACTTGATAGTTAAAAACAAGACGAACTTGGAACTGTTCCATGCAAACTAAATCAACTATTGCCCACAATTTTATATGCGCTCATGGCCATCTCTGCTTACTTGCCCACTACAATTTTCACTTTTATTAGTGGTCAAATTATTTTCCAGTTTGGATTTTTTAAAATAAAAAAAGGAAATTGTAATATTACATATCTATTAATGTGCTTTTTTTTTAGATTTAAGATTATTAAAATTTAAATCTTAATTATTAATTATTATATCAATACATTACGCGATTGTTGGCTCGCATTTAACCGTGTAATGGTGTATTTATTTATAATAAGCATCAAAACTAATATTATTAATGAATCACCCTTTTCTGACAAAAAAAAATAATTGTTCAAAATTTTAGCAATTATTGATCTTAAATCTCATTACATTCATAAATTTGGTCTAAACACTTATGTTATATGATTAATAAAAAAATATTTTATTTTTAATTTTTTATTATAATCTTATAATTATTTAATTATATAAAAATTTATCATTTACAAGTTATAAGTGTGAACTTTATAAAAAATTTAACGAACTTTATAAAATTTTAAATTATAATTAATTAATCATAATGCAAAAATTATCAATAGTATGCTCTTCCTGAACAGATACTAGAAAATATTCCTAGGAATGTGAACTCCATGTAAAATATTAAATAAGAGGCTAAAAGTAAATCCATCCCATTTTTTTATTGGTAAGTATATCTCTTAATTCTCTTTTGAAATTTATTAAAAATATATTCTGGGAATTAGTGTTTGTATCAATCCTATATAATATTATTTAATAGTGAACGCATAGCATGTTCAACTTAAATTACTGATTTGATTAATGATTTAGTTAAAGATTATCATACTAAAAAATATTATTTTCATATCAAATTGTTTAAATGTTATTGTTTTTTACGGAGTTTAAACAAATTTGATTTTAATATATTTAATATTAAAATATAATTTTTTTTTTATAAAATTAAAATTTCATAGTTTTTAATGTTAAAAAGTAAAATAATTTTAAAATATAAAAATTACGAATTTTAGATGTTAAAAAAAATGATATTCTTTTCTAGCATTCAAAAAGAAAGATGAAAAAAAAATGGAGAGTATTTTTTTGTATTAAAACTATCACAAATCACATTAACTATCAACTATTAGGTTGATACAATCTTTCCCTTCATAATTTATTGACCACAAAAATATTTAAAAAGACGTCAAGATTTGGTTTCGAATCAATTTTTTTTTTTTTTGTAAATAGAGTTGACCTCTCTTAAAATAAAAAAAAATTACGTTAATGCAAATATATTTATAATAATAATATCTTAATGAGTGTTAATAAAAACCCTTTGATTAAAAACAAAAAAAATTAATCACTATTATTAAAATGAAAGAAAGTGGTGGGTGTTGAAGAAGGGAAAAGAGACTTTTGAACAATACAACCTGACAAAAGACATGGCTGTTGGAGAGAGACATAAATAGATACATGGATGGTTTCAAAGGGACAAAACACATGGCGTGAAATGCAGTACCTTGTGCTTAGTTTTCTTTTTTTGTTTTTAAATCTACAACTACAAATAAAACAACAAAACACTCAAATAGTAATAGAAATAGAATAAAATAAATAAAAGAAAAGAGTATTTTAGATAGAAAATGTGCGGGGGAAGGTTTGAAAAGGTGAAATAGTCATGATAGATGGCAGTGACTGTAAATTAAAAAAGAAAAGGATTTTAACTGAAAAAGTGAAAACACTGCCCCTCGATTCACGAGGGCTCAAACCAAAGTACGGATTTGCTCTGTGGATTCTCCCATCACTGCCAGAGGTTGTTATATCTGTACTCCAAAATGAAACTTGACTCGCACTTTTCTTTCTTTTTATTTTTGAGGACATTCATAAATTGTTTTTTTTTTTTTTTTAACAAAATGTGAATCCACCAATGAAGATTAAAATGACCCAATGGCCTCTTCACATTGGAAGTTTGAAAAGAAAACTCTTCAGGCATGACTGCATGATTATCTTTCGTTTTTAATATAGTCCTTTACAAGATTATTTTTACTTAAATATTTTATTCGATAATAAATGTCTGTATTGCAAACTTCATTCTTTTACAAATGTTTTTATCATTGGATCAAATTCAAATGCCCAAAGACAAGTTATACATGACTATAAGACCAAAATCTTACATATAGTCCTGATTAGTAACTTTATTTAGCTAATCAGTTCTTTGAATTTAATTAATTATATGATGTTTTTATATTTCTTTCTTTGTTTTGTCCCCTCCTTCAAGGTGGGTCAAGGCCAAAATTTTAGCAAAGAAAAGGCAAGTAATGTAATTTTGTCAAATTTGAACAAGAATTGACACATTACCAACACCAATCAGAATTTGTCATCATTCTAAGTTTTCATGGAACTAAAGATTTCATAAATTTTGATAGTGATAGGAAGTATTTTACAATCTTATTTACCAAGGAAGGCACTAAATTTCAATTTTGATGTTAATTATTTTGTATTTTAATTATTAAAATTAAAAATTAAAGACTTTAGCAATAAATTAGACGATTGTTGGCACTTTAATGCTAACTTTACAATTATCAAATAGACATATACATCAACTTACTCTCAAAATAATTTAGTGTTGCTAAAAATATGTATTTACACCTAATAAATTTTAAAGTATAATAAAAACGTATAAACAGATGAATATGATAATATTCAAGAAGAAAAAAAATGAATTCGCCCAAAAAAATAGGGGTAAAATGGTAATTAGGCGAAGAAAACCGAGCTAGCGCTGCGAAAGCAGGCAGATGGCAGGGAGGGTTGAGGTGATAGAACAGGGCGAAATGGTTTCTATACGAGGACAAAAATGGGTGGCAGGTAAATGATTGGTTGACACGTGGCGAATATTGATTTGATATTGCGGGTTTTGATTTGTAAGACTAAAAGGACATCACAGGGCAGCTGCTGCAAACGACCCGTCACACCGTTGATTGAGTGGACGAAAACTCGTTATACCTTTTGTTTTTTTTTTTTTAACAAAATTTACATTAATTATATTATATTGTACCATATGTTTTTTCCTTTTTTTTTTTTTTTAAGTTTTCAGTTATCTTTATATAACAAGATATACTGTACTTTGATTTAACTATATAATTTTTTTAGCTTCTACAAAATTTTAAAAGATGGTTATATTCTCATTTTTTTAATTAATTTTTTAAATATTTTATGAATATGACACTGTAGCTTCCAAGGTTACCCCTCATTGAAAGGGTAAAAATCTAAAATTCCTATCTCCAGAAAAAAAAAAGTTCTTGCTCTCACATACCTAATTTGAGAAGATTAGCTTCGCTTCTTATTTAATTAAATTGGTAAAATATTGAAAATAATCCTCTTATGAAAACTGGGTAATACCACTTTGAATATTCTTTGCAACTAAAACAAAATAAAAATAAATAAAGAAAATAAAAGATGTATTGACGGGAAACTTTTTTTTGAGCGTAGCATATGAATTTGTTTAGCCAACTTTGGTGTGAAAACAAATTTCCCCAATTTCCCCAATTGAGAAGATATCATTTTAAAGAATTGGCCAATCTTTGTTGATAGTAATTCGTGATTTGATGGTTTGCCTCTTTTCAACTCATAATGAAAGATTGATTTTTGTAGGTCAATTAGAATAAAGTTAAGATCGTTGATTATCTTTTAAATATGGGTTCAAAAAAGTTTATGCATATAATAACTTTTTCAAGAGGTAAATAATAGGATAAAAGATTTAAAGTTAAATTAAAAATAAAGCTAAGATCATCTAATCCTTAACCTAAGATCCTTCACAGAGTTGAAACTTCTTTTTATTTTTTATTTTTGGCTATAGCATGCGCATCCGCATGCAAATTTTGCCATAGTCCACAGATGATTTCTTGATTTTGTTGCTTGTTAGTGCCCATTCTTCAAACCTTAATAAAAGAAATATTAATGAAATACTTAAGACCCAATTTCTCTTTCAAATTGGATTTGCCATTGAGTGGCTGTGGATTCTTCAATGCTTTCATTATTATGAAATAAGGCCAAAGGATTATATATTTTTCTTTTTCTTTTTCTTTTTATCTCCTCCCCATTTTCACACATTATGCCTTAAAATGGAATTACATGTGGCCATAATCCAAAATGACTATATGTAAAAAGCACTTTCTTTTTTGATTGTGGGGATGAATTTAGGGATTAGGGGTTAATGATATGAGAAGATTTGATATGGTGGTTGGAGAGGGATTTGCTAGCAAATAACATGTGTATATCCCTTCTTTCCCTCTTGACTTCACCACCTGTATATTAGTCATCCATCCATTAAAAAAAAAAAAATTGCTCTCAAAGATGAGGAAAAACAAAGTTATGATCAATCTACTCCAATTATTGTCAATTATTTTCTTGGCATATGAGTCCAAAATTATGATTGACCTTCAATTATTTGCTTCCACAAACTTTGTCTAATCATTCCAAACTTCATGTCAGTACATGATTTTCATAACTATATCAGTCCCAGGGTTTGATTTATTGTGATTTTTTAATTAAATTTTAAATCAATTTGATGTACTGTCCACAACAATTTTCCTTTCAATTTTTTATTAGTAACTAATCGTGGCAGTTGGCAATGGCACAAATGTTTTTCCAACCTTTGGGAGACAGTTAAATGCTACTACTAATTAACATATTAACTCTATGGAAAAGATATTTGCTTTTTCCTTAATATAATAAAAGAGAGCTTTTCCTTTTTGTTAAGTTACTAAATTTTGGGAGAGGGATTCAAATTCAAGATTTATGATAGCGATAAAGAAAAAAAAAATCCTATTTAATTTGGTTCACTTTGGGACATATATTTATAAAACAATAATTAAAAATGTTCTTAGTAAAAAATTTGAAGATAGATAAATTTCTTGGTGATTTTGGTCAACTAGTTTAGGGTTGGATGCAGCAAAATTTTTTTTTTTTGACAAAGAAAAAACACTTGTTTATTAAAATTAAAAATTTAGTATTCCATCCACAGATCTTAAAATTGTTGACAATTGGATGTAAAAAGTTATCTCCCCAAATTATCAAAATTTTTCGAACATTGTCTAAATTACACAAGTAATTTGAAATTCTTCCAAAGTAAAAAAAAAAAAAAAAAAAAATCTCTAGTGATAGATGCGTATTTCAAGAACTGACAATTTATATAAGTAAGCAATATCAATTTTGGTTTACTTCAGAAATGCTACAAATTGGCAGCTTTATTTTGCATCATTCAAATCTTTAAAAGTGGCAAAAATTAAAGGAAAAAAAAAAAGGAAGTAAGAAAGACAAGGCCTAAAAAAAATAGTGAAAATTACAAGCAAAAGTACCATATCATCTGCAGGCCTTTTTTTTTTTTTTTTTGGGAATCATATTGGTCATTTTCGAAAACTCCAGAGACTTGTTAGTGATTGCATATTCCAGCAACTTTAAGTCCTCTTGTCTTTGATATGCAGAAATTAAAAAATTAATATTTTTTTGGGGGGGTTTTCTTCTAATCTATCATATGAATCAGTTTCATCTCATCTAATTATGACTCGAATTTAAAAATTATATATTTTGGTTTTCTTCTTCCAACCACATAAATGAAACCTCATTAACACTCTAAATAATCAATGGAACAAGCAGTAAATAGCAGCAAATTTGATTTATATATAAGCCCGTTTTTGAATTTAAAAAAAAAAAAAGAAAAATAGTACTGCTGTTCATTTAGGAAAGAAAATTATTCCTCTTCTAGTTAAATTGTGATTTTTGTTTATTTATGGAGCAATTATTGATTGTTGAATTCTTCTCTTTGCATTACATGGATATAAATCAATTAATGTCATATACATTTAAAATTACGTAAACTTGAACATGTGAATTAGCCTAAATGAAATTTTCATAAAATTCGAGTTTGTTTTTCAATACTTATAAAATTTTTTCTTATTTTCTTCTAGAGCCTTTTTTTTTTTTTGTAAGAAAAAAAAAATTACATAAACTCAACTTTATAATTAATGAATCTCACTTAGCTAGGTATAAGTGAGCGTTTATGTAAGTGAGTTTCCTTTTGCTTATAAAAAAAAAAAAAAAAAAAAGGAGAGAGAGAGAATCAGACAAATGAGTTGTTCAGGTTTTTTTTTTTTTTGAACCAACCAGTTGTTTAGGTTCTAATAAAATGGTTAATGGAAGAAATTTTAAATCATTGGATGATTCAAACAGATCACATAACTTTCAGCTAACCACAAAAAAATTCAATGATGCAATTATGCAAATTGAGATAGGAAATTTCGCTATCTTCTATTCTAAGTGCACTGAATATTTCATTTTCATGATATGACATTCTCACTTGAATTTTCAACTTCATTACAGCCCTATCAGAAACATCTTTGCACTTTGGACAAAAGGATGTCTTTACCAGAAAGGCAAAAATCCCGCCACTGTTTCTAAAGAAAATAAAACATTATAATTCGGTTTTAATACATATTGCTACATAACATCCACTATATGTAGCCAAATCTATGCAAACTCATTTGGTCAAGCTGTTTAAAAAAAAAAAAAGAGAAAAAAAAAAGAAAAAGAAAAAGGGTTTGAAAGGTTAGTTTGTCTAATCTAAACATGAAATTAAACCTCTTAACTTTTTGTTTCTTTGTATTTTCAAGTCAAGACACGGTTTGTCACAGAAAAAGGAAAACCTTTTAACAGGGTAACAGATGAGTTATGTTTTTAATTTTGTAGGGACCCCATGAAGGGGCACATGGCCCCAACATGTCTTGGGTGTATTAGGACAGGATTAGGGGAGGAGCATTTGAGTGGGTACCCCAATGTTGGGTCAACTTAACCATATTTCCCCACCTCAAGCACAGGGAGAAACCCTACAATAGACAGTCTTGTTCCCATGTGCACCAATTTAAGAGTAACATTCCAAAAAAACAACCCCCTTTGTGCCTCCTTCCATTCCTCCTCACTCTTCCATCTTTCTCTCTTTTTCTTTACTCTCCTAAAATTCAATCTTTTTGGGAACTAGGATTTGTTCTCACTCCCTTCCCTGTATTCTGTTATCCTTCCCTTTTGCATACAAAACTTTTATATATGGTTATCAATAGCGTTGGCTATATTATTCATTTAGATATTTTAATTATTTTACTTAGATTCAAATCAAAGTCACTTATTTTGATATGTCACATTGTACATACAAATTTTCAATAAAAAACATATTGAAAAAAAATTGAAACTTTTATTTATGTGGAAATCGCAATCTCTGAAAATTTTCAAAATAAAAAATCCTTTGACTCTTTTCTTCATGAAAAATTCTTGAACCAAAATATTTGTTCTTAGAGTTTTTCAAAAACTTTTGGAACTTGATTCAAACATCTTCAATTCTTCAAGTTAAGCTTGGTTCTTGATACTTTGAAGAGCAATTTTTTTTGTCTTCGAAATTGTGAAGTGTGTCAAATGACGTGAAAGAATAGATTATTTATAATGCCTGTCTGCTAGGTGAATTAGAGTTCTAAAAAAACCTTAATCTCTAAATAATTTTAATTTAGTTAGAGATAAAAGCCGATGAATTATTGGTAAAAATTAATTGGATGACCCATAAATCTTTAAAATTTGATTGGTCAAAATTTAGTTATATCTCTAAATTATTTTAATTTAATTAAGAGATAAAGTGGATGACTTATACATGAATTTTGATTGGCCACATTATGAATTTTTTAATTTTAATTAGTCGAGCCAAGTATATTTTAACTTCAATTGTTAAGTGACAAAATTAATTATAAATTAATTAATTATATGATTGACTTAAATGATGTCATTAATATCAAATTATTTGTCACTTAAAAATTCTTCAATTAACATATTAAAAGAAATTTCACTACACGTGACCTTTCATAATTGAATAAAATTTTTTTCCTTCTACAAATGACCCTTCAAAACTTATTCACACATGATTTTGCATGTAGGTCTTAAAATTTATTTTGACTTGATGACAATACCTATTTAAACTTCCGTATGGAGTAAACATATAATCGGCAACAAGTTTCCTTTTGAATTCTTATTGCCTTAATATTTCCTTGGCAAACTTGCACTTGAATTCTAACTTGAATTGTGCCAACCGGCCAATAGGCGATAAAGTTATAATCTTTTAATATCTTTATGCCTTTGATCAAGTTGTAGAATCAAGTGATTTATCAAAGATTCGGATCTTCCTTCAGGTATTCTTTTAAAGTTTTTTAGTACTTAAATTCTTTCATCCTTGGCTCTTAATTGAATCTTGCATATTAAATTTTTTTTCTCCAAGGGAGCTCTAGATCTCTAAAAGCCTTCAAGATTCAAACTCAAGAGGAATAACACATTAGAAATACTAAAATTTCTTGTAAAATTGGATTATATGTAGTGGGACACAAACACATATACATATAAATTTTTTACTCATAAAGTTTTTATTTTTGTAAAAAGATATTTTAATGTCAATAATAGTGTGATCTCTTGATAAAATGTTCAACTTCTAATTTTAATGAATACTGTTCAATTCCATTACAATTTCAAATATCAAAAACCAAAATAAACACCCTAAATTAGAACTAATACTAATACTCAAGACTTAGAATTTATGTTTAAATTAAGTAAAAAAAAAGAGATTTATCAAAAAGAAAAAATGTTAATTATGTAATCATATGTTCAATGTTTTTATCTTTTACTCATATATATATAATTTTTTTCTAATTATCTGCATAGAAAATATATCACTTATAATCATTGTATTACAATTAATTAATCATAATTTAAAATTATATATGGTCCATCAAAATTTTATATGAAACCCACATTTATAAGTGGTAGACCTTAATATGATTTTTTATTGTGATTGAATAAATATAAAATTATAATAAAAAGAATTACAAGTGAAATGAACTCCTCCCTATGTTAATAGTCCACAATGAACAAGTGGGGGCTGATCTAACCCTAAATTTTTTCTTTAAATTCCACCAACACAGCTTGGAGTCCTTGTCGCAACGATTGACAAATAAACAACCAATAACAAATAACAAACAGTAAGAAGGCAAGACAATTTCCCAACAGACCACGCAGAAATATTGGAACTTTGCCATTGAGAGACAGGAATGTAGGTGTACTTATACACTTGCACCCTCTTTTTAATGGCTTGTTTCATGCCTGTATTTCTGTTCCTCCTTTTTTCTACAATCTAACTCCCCAATCCTTTTCTCACTTACATCTTTGTTATGACTTTCAATCTTTCAAAACCCATCATCATGACAAAGGCCGATAAGTATCAAAAATCAAACAGAAGTTGAAGTTCTTTTTTTGGCTTCAACTACATGTGATGCTTTAATACTTTGTGTCTTGCTTGTACGTTATGAACTACTCTCATATGTATAGGCTTTTTTTTTTTTAATTTTATTTTGGATAAGCGAAGTCTTGTGTTTATAGTCACTAGCTTCTGCTTCACGTGATGCACGAATAGTTTTATATTTTTTTTGGAATTATTCAAAGTATATGTTGATATTCTTTTTAGAATTGTGCTGTTTAATGGATAAGATGCACCTTTCAGAATAACAGAAATATAAAATAACAATAAAGAGTTAAATTTAAAATCTACAACCCCGTGAGGTATTTGAGAGGTGTTTGAGCTTATTTTTTATGAGAGCAAAAGGCGATGAAAGATTGAAAGTGAGAAACCCCGTCACTCTTCCCCTCATAGACAAATTAACCATAGGTCACACCCTTTTTTTTTTTTTCTTTAACAAACAAATCTTGGCCTAAGTGTTACTGTAAAAATTAATATTTAAGTTAAAGATTCCCCCTTTTTTTTTCTTATTTAGAAAGAAGAGATTTTTTAGTTTTATCCGGTATATCCTCTCTTTGGATCGGTTTAAATAGGTTTATGTATGTCAAATTTAGCGAACTTATGAAAATTTAATCTTTTAAAAATCTATGGAGAAAATGAGGAAGAAATGTTTGGGTTTAAAATATGATTTTTTTTATCAAACAAAGAAGAAAATGAAACTTTATCAAGGGTGCTTGTGAGTTATTGTAACAAAAATGTAAATCATATGAAATATTGTACAATTTTAAAATGTATTATTATGTTGAAAATTTTCAATTAAAAACAATAACTCACAAATATTATATATGGACGTAATATTTGATTATAATTATAACTTCTCTTGTATTTGTAATTTCATAAAAAAAAAACTCTTACATTGTGAATCAATAGTCAAAGTTTGAAACCAATTCCAATCTCTTGAAATATAGGAAATGATGGGCTTTATTCTATTATAGAAAGATATGAGTAAAAATAATTAATATGTTCTGATTCAAAAGATTAAAAAATTTCTTCTTCTTAAACAATTTTAAATCCTCATATACTCAGAAACCCCATTCTTGTAATACCTTTTTGTTCATCCAACAAAAGGACTTTATAAAGATGAAGGTGTGCTAATTAGACTTTATATTACCATTAAGGATGAAAGTAAACCTCCCATTTTCTTAATATTAACAAAAACTTAATTAAATAACTCGTTATATAATAAAATTCTTAAATTATTTACCTTATTATTAAAAGAAAAAAAAAGAAAAAAGAAATTAAAAGAAACCGTCTTAAAAGCTTTTTTGAATGCAGAATTTTGACTTGGTCTGAGTTTTACATCGGAAAACTTTGGCATATGGGCTATGGCGTCTTCAAACAAATGATTTTGTATTCACTCTATTTCTTTAATTATATATTTCATAAAATGAAATTAAAGACTGTTTACTTTTCAAACATCAACAACATACAGCACATTTTTGTTTCAATTCTACGCATTCCTTATGCGTGCATATCAATTTATTTTGATTTCCTTTTTCCAAAATCAAATAATAAATTGATGCAAGCTTTTATATAAACAAATAAACAAATAAAATAAATAAAGGAGGGCCAATTTTGTATATTAGCTGTTGTTGTTGGGGACTTGGGGCATTTGCTTTATATTTTACTATATCCATATCGGCTTTGTTTTTTTATGCTTTTATTGTTTCCTAATTGACGAAACCTTTCTTAATCTTTCTAAAAAAAATTAGAAAATTTAAAAAAAGAAAAGAAAATTTCATCAGAAAACACTGGAAGAACTGTAAGTCTTATATAGGTAGATCCATTTTGACTTTCTGACTATTAATTATCTTAAACTTGGACAACATATGTATAAAATAAAAAAGATGGAACATGATTTTACGATATCTTTAAGTTATGTATAACATATCAAATTTTCAAAATTCTATGACTTTTTGGGTTTGTTGAGAATTGAAATGTAAAAGAAAAAAACTATTTGGTCAAAAAAAGGAAAAAAGAATGTTGGCTAACCTTAGGTAATTACTCTTAAAAAAATGATTTTAACTAGGAAGTGATAAAATAGTTATTATAACAAAAATGGATTCTTTTACCATAAAAAATGAAAAATTGATTTAAAAATAGCTTTAGTTTTTTTTTTTTTTTTAAATTAAGATTGTCTAGAATTGAATATAATCACTACAACTAAAAGTTAATTTAGCACAATTAGCTCAAATTCAAGCATGATGTGGTGCACGTTTTATTTAACAAAAAATTTTAATTAAGGATTTGGAGGATAAAAGGCCATATATAAATCCAAGAGAAAAACCTCAAGCTAAAAAACTCCTCCATCTTGGGAATGAGATATCTACTTTTTTCATCTATTTGTTGTAATTTGAAACAATATTTGGTTCATCATGATATAAATAACTTAGAAAATTGAATGGAAATAAACAATTAATCCCAACTAGATATGTCAATGAATTTGAAGGTTATGAAAAATTAAAGACTTGAATTATAGTCATTCAAGGGATTTGGAGACATTCCCATTGTAAATAAGTTAGCAAAATTGAAAACTCTACATTAACAATTGACCACCAAAAAGAAAACATTCATGTTTTAAATTCCACAGTTATCTAGAAGATCCTACCTATTCGCACATATAAACACACATTTATATATACACATGTAAATACATATAATAGACACATGTAATACTGGTGTACTTCATCTTTGTTTCCCTTCAATCATGCCTTAATATTAGAAAATGCAACAAGCTAGCTAAGAGCTAGTGATAAATTAAAAATCAATTAAAAATCATTTCATTTTAAATTTAACATGGTCTTTGTAGGATTTCTTTGGAAAATGACTATGAAATTAACCATAGGGACCAGCACCTTTTAATTGAAAATTTGGTTAGGTGTGTTTCTCAATTTTAATGCTTTCATTGTATTAGTAGTAATTAATAATAAGGGGACATTCTTATAAAAGAATGTACTCCCATGTCCATATGCCTTATTATTCCAAAAAAAATTCTACTATTTTTGTTATTAACTAAATTTTACATCAAATAGTATTAATTTTTTGGGTTATTTTTTCTTGTAATAAGTTAAAAAAATTCTATTCTATTTATTGAGAGATGGACCAATGAGCCCCCCACAAAAGAATAAAATGATACAAAAATGAAAAAAAAAAAATGCAAAAGCCAAGGATAATATTGTCTCATAAGTTTTGATTTTATATTATAGAATTAAACAAACTCCTCACGTTGACCCTTAGAATTCCAATGGCGGCCCCTACGCCATTGGCCCTGGCTTGCTTAATCACTCCCTCGCTCTCTTTCTTTTGTTTTTAAAATTTTTTTCTCTCTCTTTTTTCATAGAAGTAATAAAGGGCAAGAAAGGGTAGCAAGTAAACCAACATAAGCTAAAGAAGATAAGAAACAAAAACAAAAAGGCTGCTCCACATTAAGGAGGAAAACTTTGCGCAAAGAGAGAAGCCAAAGCCAAAGCTACTTCTCTTTCTTTTTTCTTCTTTGTTTCTTTCTTGTTCAGGGAATATGGAGGAGGTATTCCGGTGGTTGAAGCTGGTTGTCATATCATTCATGGTATCAGTTTTGGTGTTAAAAGTGGTAGTGTTGCTTTGGTGGAGACCTAGGAAGATTGAAGACCATTTCTCAAGGCAAGGAATCAGGGGACCTCCTTACCATTTCTTCATTGGAAATGTAAAGGAGCTTGTGGGCATGATGTTAAAGGCTTCTTCTCAGCCTATGCCTTTCTCTCACAATATTCTCCCCAGAGTTCTCTCTTTCTACCATCATTGGAAGAAAATCTATGGTACTATTGCTTCATATATACATATTCTTCATTATTCTTCTCCTTCTTTCATTTCTTCTTCTCCCCAGAGTCACATTTACACAAGGGGTTTGATTTTAGACCCTCTTTTCTTTTGGGGAACCATTAATAATTTTCAAGGTGGGGGTGTGTGAGTCTAAGTGTGTTAATGTGGTTTCTTGAGTCCTTTGTTAAAGCAAAGCAGAGAGTTGTTTTTTGTTTTTCGATCATCATTATTAAAGTAAACGGGATTGAGCTTCTTTTTGTGATGCTTCGGCCTTTATCTTGGTTTATGGTCGATCCTTCAAATTTTGTGTCTTTCAAAAGGCTTGTTTTTTTTTTTGAGTTTGGGTACTTCTTTTTAAACTTTACAGCTTTTTCTGAGCTTGGATGCTTGATGTTGAAGTTCAGAAATTTTGGACGGTTTCACTTCTGTTTTCTTCTCTTTCTTTCTCTATTTCTTTTTCCTTCTTTTCTTGCACCCTTCTCCTTACGGATATTAAGAAAAAATGAATAAAATAAAACCCTTGATTTTCATAATTACATTTTTTCTCTCTATGTTTATATTTTTGTAATATTGCCCCCATATTTCCATCCTTTCAAAATACTACTATTACCACTAATGAAAATTTGCCATTCCCCATGGTAAAAAAAAGAACTGCTGTGTTTTTGCACTTCTTTGGTAGTGGCGTTATCATTTGCTTTCCTTTTTCTGTTTTCTTGTATGTCATCTTCCTTTTGTTTGATAGGAGCTTGAATTCTGATAATGAAGTTGTATATGTTTGCTAGTACCACAGTTTTGAGTTGTCTTCTTCCCACTTTCTTTTGGCTTTCTTCTTCTCTCTTCTCTCTTTCTCTTTGTAGGGTCCTACACTATCCATGCTTTCCTTTGAATTAATGGTTGTCATTTCTTTCCTGCTCATTTTCCTCTTTTGCAAACTTGATACTTACTACTTGAGGTTCCCTGCCACTCCCTCCTTGGTGTAAAAACCTTCTCTTTCTTTTTTTTTTTTTTCCTTTTTGCTTTTGTTTCTTCATGAATTTCGTTCTGCTTTCTTCATTTATAACTTTATTTGTTTAATTTGATTATCATCTTAATTTGTTTTTCCTTAAACCAGGTGCAACATTTCTTGTTTGGTTTGGTCCTACGGTTCGCCTCACAGTCTCTGACCCTGATCTCATTAAGGAAATCTTCACTTCCAAGTGTGAATTCTATGAAAAGAATGAAGCCCACCCTCTTATTAAACAGCTTGAAGGTGATGGCCTGCTTAGTCTCAAAGGTAAAAAATGGGCTCATCATAGAAAAATCATAACCCCCACTTTCCATATGGAGAATCTCAAAGTAAGCATTTAATACATTAATTATTTTCTCCATAATTTTTAATTAAAAGAAAACCCCGTGAATATTATTCAATTTTTTTTTTATTGTAGTTGCTAGTGCCAGTGGTGGCACAAAGAGTAACTGATATGATAGACAAATGGTCAGCAATGTCAACCAGCTCCGGTGAGATTGAAATTGAAGTTAGCGAGTGGTTTCAGACCCTCACCGAAGATGTCATTACGCGTACCGCCTTCGGCAGCAGCTATGAAGATGGAAAGGCCATTTTTCGTCTACAAGCCCAACAAATGGTGCTTGCCGCCGAGGCATTTCAAAAAGTTTTCATCCCTGGCTATAGGTAATTTTAATTTCCATAAATTAAAATCACGTAAATCATCATCTTTGTCCTTTTTTTTTTTTTTTCACATATCAAAGGTTTTGGATCCTTATCACGCGCAGTGCTACTCTTCAAAAAGGGATTAATCGTGTTTGGTGTATTTTAATTTCAGATTTTTTCCGACAAAGAGGAATATAAGTTGTTGGAAATTGGACAGGGAGATTAAGAAGTCGTTGATGAAGCTAATAGAACGCCGGAAAAAGAATTCGGGGAACATAATGCAAGAGAATGGACCGAAGGAGTTGCTAGGATTAATGATGCAAGCCTCCAATTCAAGTCCAAATATCACTGTCCATGACATAATTGAAGAGTGCAAGAGCTTTTTCTTTGCGGGCAAACAGACCACATCCAATTTGCTGACATGGACGACTGTTCTTCTAGCAATGCACCCACAGTGGCAGGTGCAAGCACGTGAGGAGGTGCTAAGGGTGTGTGGATCACGTGACATACCCACCAAAGATGATGTTGTAAAGCTTAAGACGGTAAAAGCCAAACCCCCCACCCCCCATCTTCCCTCTGAATTAAAGACAAAAATCATGTCTTGTCTCTTAGCTCCTGTTGTTTTCCTCAGATAACTATAAAACTCTTGTCCTCTGTCCAATCGTTTCTTACCAAAAAAAAAAAAAAATCCTTTTTGTTTTTTTTTTTTAATGGGAAAAAAAAAACCTGCTAATGGCAGTTTTGTTATTTTCTTCTCCCTATTTAACTTGGGAAATGGTCTAAATCGTATCATTTCACAATGGGTATATTAGTCCACATTGAGAAAACATTTCTGATTTTGGTTCCAATGTTCTGGTGTGCAGCTGACTATGGTTTTAAATGAATCCCTGAGATTGTACCCACCAACAATAGCCACAATTAGACGGGCCAAAGCTGATGCAGAGCTAGGGGGTTACATGATCCCTCGTGGGACCGAGCTTTTGATACCAATCTTGGCCGTTCATCACGATCAAGCCATATGGGGCAGCGATGCTAATGAGTTCAACCCGGCTCGGTTCTCCGAGGGCGTTGCACGTGCAGCGAAACATCCTGTTGGGTTTATCCCATTTGGCCTTGGCGTCCGTACTTGCATTGGGCAAAACCTAGCCATTTTGCAAGCAAAGTTAGCCCTTTCTATCATACTTCAACGCTTCTCCTTTAGGTTGGCCCCAACTTATCAACATGCACCGACGGTTCTGATGCTACTTTATCCACAATATGGAGCACCAATCATCTTTCAACCTCTGTCTGAATCCACTGTTCCTCGGAGATGAAGGGTTTTGATTTGATCCCATATCGTATAAGTACCTATCTCTTGTGTGTGCCTGCGCGAATGCTAGTAAGTCGAGTGACCCCAAAAATACCCATCTCTATTGTTGCCTTTAAAGCATGAGATCGTTGAAAATTAGAGATATTTTGCAAGGAAAAGAAGAAGAAAGAAAAAGTTGTCGTCTCTACATATCTTGCCAATTGCCTTCGGTTTTTGCTAGAACTGACCCCCCCTCCCCCAAAATCCCATGGTCGTAGTTTTTTCTCACCAAAAAAGTGTTTTTTGCCCTTTGGCTTTGGAAGCTCTGCTTCAGTTTCTTCAGGATTTAGGCAAATGGCTAACAGAGTAGATAGGTTTCTTCATATCCCTTTGTCTCTACAATATGTATGTAATGTATATTTGCAACACAGTTTTGTAATATTATGCAATTCATGAAATTGATTGTTGTGATTAAAATCTATTGTTGTTGTGTATGGAATTAGCAGCTGCAGCATGCATGACAAGCCAAATGTCACTTTCATTTCTTAAAATATTTTTCCTTCTTTTTCGGCCATTGGGAAGAACAGAATTCAAGACTCATACTAACAAAAAAAATTTTTTTATATGATATGAATCGACTTTCCAAAAGTACCAAAATTCCATTTTTGACACTTTGCCAACTTAAATTTTAAGTGCCTTCTTTTCAGAATTATCAAATTTACTTTGCTTTAAATAATTATCAAATTTGAATCCGATCATTAAAATTAAAAATTTAACATTTTAGTGACAATTCATTCAGACTTTGATGCTTTAAACATTTTATTTGCATAGAATAATGAAAACAAAATAAGTTTACTGATTATTAATTTAGGTCAATATGCCTGTTGGATTTTCTTGAAGTTGAATTCTTAATATAGCTACAAAGCTTTTGTCACAATTAGACTGGGAAAGGTTAGAACTTATAAGGCATTAAAAAACATAAAATTGGAAATTTTGATAAATTAAGCTAGCCATCAAAGTGAACGCTTCAAATAGTGAGACTTTAAATTATGACTTTATTATAATTAAGGCTTTCAGCTTGTACATTGAAACATATTTAATGGGCAACGGAATATGTATTTTTTTCTATATCAACTATTAAATCAAATGTTCGGTTGCAAATAATCGGGCGTTTAGTTATGGCATAACCATACATAAAAGCCTATACTCGTAGAAGTGGTTAGGTCACCTTTAAAATTTAAAGTTGAAAATTAAATTTCAAATGCCTAAGAGCATAGGAATCAGGACTTGAGGGTAGCCTAATTGAGCCAATTCTGAACAGAGGAGACAATCCCTTTGATGGAAACTTCCTATAACCACACCCAATAAAGCAAAATTAAATTGTTAATTGCAATAGCAGATCGATGTTGATTTTTTAAAAACTTAAAATAATTTTGGTTAATGGAAACCAGTTAAGACTGGGAAACCCGAAAGAAATTTGATAGATTTTTAAGCTCCTTCTTGGCGTTAAAGTTACACTATTTAGGCATTGATGTGCGCACACACTTTAATTAATTACCATGGATTCTGGCACATTTTGAAAGGAAAAAAAAAACAATTGTAAAATCCATAGCTATTTAAATTAACAATCCATCCATACATCTTTAAATAACGATTATTATTATTATTATTACAAAAAAAATTGTAGTCTGATAATAAAAAGAAATTGTAAAAAAAAATATAATTGTTAAAATTTGAATTTCAAATTTAGTGATATTATTTTTTAAAAATAATTATATAAATCAATTGAATTAAATTACGAATTTATTGTATTATTATTGTTAATGATTATGAAAATGTAAGATAGGAATGGAACCAAAAATTTCATAGAGAAATCATAACTATTATTTTGGCCCTTGCCATTGGGATCCAAAATGAATAATAAATTGCTTTAACTAGTGTCTTGATCAAGACACTTATTTAAAGACTATAGACATAAACATTGTAAATAGTTAGTATATCTAATGCATTTTAGAGCGATAATCATTGATAATAAACTTAATAAATACAATTGCTTTCAAAGGATTCCTTAGAATTCCAGCATTGACAGTAACTTATTTTTCAATTGTAGATTAATTTATGAAGCAATCTTTTAATTCGAAAGTTGCATATTATCTCTTCCTATTAATTTATTTCAACTGGATTTTCTTAGTTGCGGGTCTATAGCATATATCCAAATTAACAGGGTGATATACTGATCTATATATATATATATATATATATTGTTAATTTGAGCACTAACAATTAATTTCAAGAACTTCAAGGGGAAAAAGAAATCGTGTAAAGGATATATTGTAACCCAAACATTCTTTTTAAAAGAGAGATTTCATGGGAAACGGTAAGATTATGAGTTTCCCCATGGTGCAAAGACCAATGACGAAGTTTCCTTGCCATTTTTGAAGGGTGGGAAGAAAAAAAAAATGAACAAAAGGGCACCCAAATCAGAGATCTTTGTGTTACTACAAAAATTAAAAAGCAAGGACAATTGCAGTACCCCAAGGCATGAAATGTTCTTTTAAGCAAAGGTGACAGTAATCCAACATGCAAATACACTTTTTTTAATACATTATTTAATATATAAATTCATTTCCACTCCTTTATAGGGTTTAGGGCTTTGAGTTGTAATGTAGTGAGAAATAAGATATAATTTGCATTACTTTTTGGGATCTCCTCATGCTACCTTAGAGAAGCATATATATAATTAATTAAGAATCTTGATCATTTAAAAAGAAAACGAACAAAGACAAAAGAAAAATAAAAGAAAAGAGGTTTAATTGAGGATATGCTTGTCCCCAAGAAGCATGTGGTTAGGGTAGATTTCCTTCTCTTCTAATTTGGTGTTTTTTAGCTTTTGTTAAAGGAATCCAAGCATGCTATCAAGCATGTGATCCCATCTATGATTACATGCTAACCCTAATTTTCATCATTTCTTTAATCACATCTCTCTCTCGATATATATACACACATCTAGGTCACACACTTGTGCATTAGTGGCAAATTACAACCTGCTTAATTATTCTTCCTTATCACGATGCTAATGATCTTGATTATCAGCCTAGATTATTATTATTATTATTATTTACGATTAATATAATTGAGTGATTTGGACATATCTTAATCTTGATAAAGTGTGTTTCAAACTTAGGTTGATGATTAAGGGCATTGGGTAGAGGCATAGAGCCAGAATTGCCTTTAGGGTACCCCCAATCACATTAAAAAAAAAAAAATACTACTATAATGTTTTACGTACTCTTTTCCCCATGATTTAATAAAACGAAATTATGCTTCTCCTCATTTACAGTAATCCATGTCCTAATACTAGGCTTTTTTTAATTGAAGGCTTCTTCTTGTTCTGTTGTGCTTTGTCTTAAGCATGCCTCCCACATTAACGTCTAGCCAATGTCTCCCCCTACCTTACTATACGACAAAATCAACATTCCACTGGACCCAATATTTACATTCTAATATATATCCATTTCTGCTCCATATCTTGCTTTCTTATTTAATTATTAGCTATTTTATAATGTTTGTCAGATCTCTTCAATTTTCTTATTCGATTTATCTTTCTCTCTCTCCCTGTTTTATTTTTTCTTTCTCAAGTCTTCTATATGGTGCTTTATATTAATGTATATATGGGGGATACATATCAGATATGCAATGATTTATTAATTGAACTACTTATTTTCTCTCTTTAATATTTTCTAATTAATTAAGGAGTTAAGGATTCGAAAACCTTAGCACGAGCTTAATTTGGCGCATGGTAATTGATTTTTTTTAATAAAAAAGGTTGTAGAAATATTATAATTATTGAAATTTGATTCTAAATTTATTAGATATCGTCTCTTGAAAATAATTACATGAATTAAATAAATAACCTGTAAATTCATGAATGATTTAAATCATACGTATATAAATTTTGCATGCATGTTTTGAATTCCAATTCTTAATTTATGTAAGCCAGATTAGCTACTACACTAGTGGTAACAAATAAACAGGAAAATATAAATTTATATATAGCTCCCTAGCTAGCTAACTAATAAATGCATAAGGTTAATTTATAATGGGAAAAGAATTATATCCACTATGAAAACCTGCCTTAGTTTAATCCCAAATGTCTCCAATTTATAGCACTTATGCCAATGTTATTGAGCTGGCTTATGTCTGCCCGTGATTAATGCAACCTTGTCTGGCCTCTCAAATGGCAAGACCTCCAGCCCTTCCCAGTCGGGATGATTGGCCAAATTTTATATTCCCATTCCCCACCTATCACCATCCACGCTACCTTCTCTGACACACATATCTCAGGTTTTTTTTTTTTTTCAATTTTTTGGATATATTCTGCCGTTTACATATCTAATTATTATCAAGTGATGGAAGGTATGTAATTTGATTTTTAGATAAAAGTTTTGGGTAGTTGCACTAAGATAATCTCCGGTTGTGATTCATATACTAATTATATATCTTTATAATGTAATGGTGCTGAAAGCTAAAAGCAGCCCTCATGCACCATCTTTTTGGAAATGACAGAATAGAGATATAACCTACTGACAATAAGATATATTCACACACAGACTTAAAAGAGACTCTTAGGCAGTGAAAAAAAAAAAAAAAAAAAAAACAACTCTATGAATCCTTCAATATATTATTTATTGGATACAATTTGAGAAATGGGATTTAATCCTTTAATATATATATATATATATTTGAATTTTATTTTATTTTGGTATAATTTGGAGATAACCGAATAAAAAAATAAATCATAAGTGTTAAAATTTAAACTCTTAAACCTATACGTTCATGTCATTACTTAAGAGTGATTTTATGAACCAAATACAGTTTCGAGTTTGAATTTAAATTTTTTATCCCATCTTATTCTAACTTTTATGCCATATATAGTTTTTAAATAGAAATAACAATTGTTAAACAAATTAATTTGGATTGTTGATATGTAATTTTTTTATTTTATAATTTTTTAGCATAGAATTTCTTTATTTTTTAATTTCTTAATATAAATGATATTTGATGATCACATTTTATTAACATAAACATCAAAACAATTTATTACAAGCTAAGTTAATATTTTTAAAAATTGGGTTTAGTTTTTAACTTTTTTATTAATTATTTACCTATAAAATAATTTTTTTTGTATTACATTATATAACAACAGCAACACATTATGTTTTATATCTTATATTCTGGGGTCAGTTATATGAAAAATCAAATAAGATAATCAAGTTAGGTTGTAGTTTGAATTTTCTTGTGCCACTCATTTCTATCAACAATCACATTTTCATCCAATTCTTGAACCATCATATCGTTTTTTAATTCTTGCATTCATATATTTCGTGGTTTACCTCTAGATGTTTTAATTTCTCTTAGATCTAGAGACTCAATTCTTCTAATCGATGCATAGTTAGGCCTATGTTTCACATGTCTAAACCATCGCAAATAGCCCTTTCTCATCTTATCTTCAATTTGGACCACCCCTAATTTTTTTCAAATCTCTTCATTTTTGTTTTTGTCTCTTCTAGTCTTATCACACATACATCTAAGGATTCTCATCTCCACTATGTTTATTTTCTTCTCATGTTATTTTTTAATAGCCCAACACTCAGTTCCATATAGTAATGCAGGCTTTATCGTTATTTTATACAACTTTGCTTTTAACTTTAAAGACATGTTGTGATCACATAACACATTCGATGCACTTTGCCACCTCATTCATCCTATTTGAATCCTATGTTTGACACCTGCTTGTATCTCAGTGTCACTCTGAATAATTGATCTCAAATATCGAACCTTGCTACTTTTTGGTACTCTTTGACCATCCAACTTAATCACATTAGTATTCACTTTTTTATTACTACTAAACTTGCATTCCATATATTTAGTTTTAGATCTATTCAATTTAAAACTACGAGACTCTAATGTACTCCTCCATAATTCTAATTTCGTATCAAGGGTATCATAAGTTTCAGGAAATAAGACTATATCATCAGCAAAAAAACATACACCATGACCTCTTGTCTTGGATACGTCCAGTGAGCTTGCCCATAACTAATGCAAAAAAGAAAGGACTTAGTGCTGAGTCTTGATGTAATCCTGAAGTAATAAGGAAGCTATTTGTCATGCCTTAAACTGTCCTCACATTCATTACCATTCCTTCATACACATATTTAACTATGTTGATGTATTTTACAGGGATTTTTTTTCTTCATTAAAGCCTACCAAAACATTTCTCAAGAAACTCTATCATATGCTTTCTCCAAGTCAATAAATGCCATATATAGATTTTTTTTCTCACCCGAAAACCCTTTAATAAAAGCCTCAAAAGGTGGATAGGTGAAGCATTCTGACATAAACCTAAATTAGTTTTCAAAAATAGGGACCTTACGTTACAACCTACATTCAATTACTCCCTCTCAAACTTTCATAGTATGTGTCATAATACATAAATCTGTGGACCTACCGCTAAACATAGACTTTAGAGTTACCACTAATATTTTTTGTTTAGGTATGATTAGGCACCTAACTAAATTTGTCTCATTTAAAGAGAAATTACAATATTAACTTAGGTATACTTAAATAGTATATTATAACCCACAAGATCAAATTTTAGGTTCAGAACTGCAATTACATGTGAGACAGGTTATAACACCCTTACAGCGTCCATCCAAAAGATGGTACCAGTCTAATTTCAAATTACCCAATCCTTAAGATATTTTATAATTTTACCAAATAACTTAATTATTGAAAATTGATCCTAAATTTACTCCAATAGTTTGGTAACAATTTAAGATAATTTTTTCCCCTTAAGATAATTTATGAAGACTAGTATTTCACTTTAAGGAGGCTTCATCGTTGGATTCATTAACATATTTTATTTAAAAAAATAATTAGTAAAATATTTCAATAGTTTAGTAAAATTTACTTTGATGCAGATCTCTTAATAGTTTGATAAGATTTCATTGTAAATTTCTTTTCAAAAAATTTATTAAATCTTTCAATAATTTGATAAGATTTAATTTAAGATTCAAATCTTCCAATAGTATGGTAGGATTAAACCAAAAACTATATGTTTCTTTATGAAAATTGATTTATGAAAATTTTCAATAGTTTTGTAGAATTCATAAAAAATTTAAATCCATGAAAAATCCTCTAATAGTTTGGCATAATTTATGAATTTATTTTGAAAACATTTTTTGTGTTGTTTTTTTAAAATCAATAAATAAAATAAAATAAAATTCAAGAAGGCATCTTGTAAAAAAAATAAACTATTCAATTAAATAATAAAAAAAAATAAAATAAACATAAAATAAAAATAAAAAATAAAACATAAAATGAAAAACAAATACATGTGATAAGGTCGAATCCAATCGGGTTAGTGTATGGGTTGTTGGTAGGCTTACGCGAGTTTTAAGGGATTCCAAAACAGTGCCATTTGGCACCAATATGAAAGCCAAAACTTTATTCTTTCTGCCTCAAAATCCTTATTGCACTCTCTCTTTAGATTTTTTTTTTTACCTCTTTCTCTCTAAGCCCTTCAAACCCAAACGGTTGAAAACTAAAATTTGTCATCGATTTCTTGAAATTTTGTTGGGATCGGGCTATAAACTTCAACTTTGGTCGGAAAATTCAATAGGAAAACTCAAACATTCATCCTAATTTTCAAAATTTTTCATATTTTTCTAGAAAAGAGAAAAAATCCAAAAAATAAAACCCTTCCAATACTTCAATCCACAATAGAAAAACCCAAAATCATAAACTAATTACTACCATGATCAAAACTTCCAGAATTTACCCAAAATCCTCAAAAACCTATCTATTATCACCCTTTTTCCAAATTTTTTATTATCTCCGTGTTTGTTCTTGTGTAGGTTTGAGTACGATTTATAGATTTTTCACCAAAAATTTTAGGGATTTCTCATTGATTATTAAATATTGAATCTATTAGATTCGATCATGGCTTGATTCTTAATGCTTTAATACCAACCCTAATCTCGTTTGATTATGGTCAATGATATTTTAATTTTACTTTCCAATTTTGATCAGGGTCAATTTTTGGATCAAAATCTCCAAAAAAAATTTTGATTTTCTTTTCCTTTTAATTGATTTTATTTTTTAGTTTAGTTTTTATTAAAATAATAAATTAATAAATAAAATAAAATACTCATTGAACCAAAACCCACATCAAAGTAAACATATATTAGGCTCAAAGCCCAAACAAGATACAGCTATTTAGTAGGCGTAAAGCCCAAACCAAAATAAAATTGTATGTTGTGCTCAAACCTCAAATACTGACTGGGATATGTTAATTTGAAAATAAAAAGACTCAATAAATGCTTCCAAAGATCGACAATCCCAACAAAATTGAAATAGAGAATTTGGATGCATGTCTCGAACGAAATGAGGTATTTACAATTATCCTTCTTTGCACATTTCTGTGAAAAATAAATGATGTAAATATATAGATAGCCATTACATCTGGGTTTAGAAAATAAAATTACATGTATCAAGTCGAAGTTCAAAATCAAATGATTTAGACAAGGCCAAATTCAAATGTGAAAATGGCTGGATTGAGCCAAAGCCAAAAGTAATTGCACTCTGGCAAAATAAAAAATGAAAATGATCGAGACTGAGTTGCAAATCAAAAAATTGAATGACTTGGACCAAGCTAAAGTATAAAATGAGTTACCAAAATTGAACCGCAATTCAAAAAAATAACTGGCTTAGACTGAGCTAGAATAAAAAATAAGTGACTGAACTGCAAGTTAAAAAAAAAAGATAATCTGGATTGAGCTAAGGTTGAAAATGATTGGCTGGGATTGAATCACAAGTCAAAAAAATAAATGACCTAGACCAAGTCAATGCAAGAAATAAGTGGTCGAGACTAAGTCGTTAGTCAAAAAAATAAATGATTTGGACTAAGTTGAGATAAAAAATAAGTGACCGAGACTAAGCTACAAGTTAAAAAAATAAATGATCTAAATTGAGCCAAGATAAAAAATAAAGTTATCAAGATTGAACTACAAGTCAAAAATAAAATGACCTTAACCGAGCCAAGGTAAAAAATGACTAAGTCTGAGTCTAAATCGAAATATGAGATCAAACGATCTTAATAATAACAACCATAAATTTTAAAGATCAAACTTGAAAGTCTTATAGATTATATTCAGAGGGCTTCAAGAAAAACTCCTCTAAAATAGAGGCCTTACAATTGAAAAAAAGTTCTCGAAATCACAAGTTCAAAATTTTTTACAAAAGTCAAAAATTTATATGTGATAGATGATAATGTGAGTGATGCAAATGTAACAAATCCATATTTTCTCATATGTGATGATGCAAATTATTCAAATATTTGTTATAAGATACAAATGCATGCCCTATCCAAGGTGCAAATGCCAACTTATGCCAATGCATATATGTTACTAAATCAATGCTATGACATTCCAATTATGGTATTAAGGTTCTTAAGACTCTTTCTTACAAATTTCAAACTCTTCAAATTCCAGCAAGGGGAACAAAATCACATCCATTTTTTATTATTCAAAATGGGCGTTCACTTTCTTCTTTAGAGAGATTTTCTTTCTTTTCAGAACCAATGTCCTTACCAAACTTTAAGGGTTTCATTTTTTGCCATTGTCTCTTTTAATTTTTCCAACACAATATATAATCTCTCATAACATTATTCAATTATTAATTATTATCCCAATTTCAAAATATATAAGATGCAAATTGTACATATCTTTTATTCATTGCTAAGAATTTAAATAGATAAATAAAGGCAATGATTGAAAATGAGATATAGATAACAAATGAATATCTTTTATTTTAAAAAAAAAGCTAGATTACAAATGATGGCCACTTGGGATAAATTTTTGCAACTAGACAAGATAAATGCATACATAGATGATTATATGGGATAACAATGCCTTCAGATAACTAATTAGATAATCATGACAATATATGTTGAATTTTTTCAAAAAACTCAACCATACAATGCCTTTAGCACTTCAGAGTTTTTCAAAATATTCCAGCTTTTATGTTGGTGAACCTCCCAAATGATGCCATATTCTCCTTATCCAAGTTGCCTTTATAGGTTTTTAACTTGGATAAACCCTTTTTTGGTTCAAATCTCCATTTTGGGTTTTTGATTTGAACTCTCATTTTTGTTGGTTTTTTTTTTAAGTAAAGTATTTCTTTACAACATAAAAAATTATAGGATTGGAAAGATCATTTTCATCCATCTTTATTAAGATTAATGTTTCACTCGAAAAAACCATTTTTACAACATATGGCCTTTTCCAATTCGGGGTCTACTTTTCTTTATTATTATGTTAATTTGAGAAAAAATTTTCAACACCAACTCTCATTCTCGAAATTGATAAAGTTGGACTTTCTTGTCATGAGCTCTTATTATCTTTCTTTGATATAATTGACAAGACATAGTGCTACCATCCTCTTTTCTTTAATGAAGTTTAGTTGCTCATAATATTTTTGAATCCATTCAACTTTCTCTAACCCTATTTCCGTTAAAACTCTCAAAGATGGGATTTTTACATCTACTAACAATACAGCCTCTCTATAAACCAAGAAAAATGGGGTTGCCCTAATAAAGGTGCGTACTAACATCCAATAGGCATGTAAAGTAAAAGGTAATTTCTCATACCAATTTTTATAAGTCTTAGTCATTTTCGCTAAAATTCTTTTG
The DNA here is from genome assembly GCF_047325235.1 of Durio zibethinus. Taxonomy (NCBI): domain Eukaryota; kingdom Viridiplantae; phylum Streptophyta; class Magnoliopsida; order Malvales; family Malvaceae; genus Durio; species Durio zibethinus. The sequence continues at coordinate 29,020,552 of NC_143167.1, read as the reverse complement.
ATATTTTTATTTACAGCCTTTACTACCACATTTATCTTTGGATGGTACAATGTTGAGTTTTGATACTTAATTTTGAACTGCGTATATATATCTTTTATCATTTTACTATTTAAATTCTTAGAATTATCTAAGATGATCCTCTCTGAAAGTCTATATTTACAGATTATATCTTTTTTATAAACTTGCAAACCACTAATATCATCACATTTGTATAAGAAGTTATCTCAACCTATTTTGTAGAGTAATCAATCATCATGAGAATGAATCTATTCTCATTCAATGCCTTAAGAGTAATGAGACTAATAACATCCATGCTCCATATAGAAAATGGCCAAGGTGGTGGCAAAATATGTAAAGTAGTGGATGAAAAATGGATCTTGTCATTATTATTTTAACATTCATGACACTTTCGAGCATAATTGATGCAGTCACTCTTCATTTTTAATTAATAGTATCTAGCTCTCATAATTTGTCTTGTCATCATGTGTCCATTGGCATATGCCCCACTTATCTTATTATGCATATCCTCTATAATTTGTTTTGCCTCAGTTACACTTACACATTGTAATAATACCTAATCTCTGCTTCTCTTATAGAAGACATCACCATCTAATAAGAAATCTATAACTAATCTCTTTAAGATTCTCTTATCATTCTCTGTTGCTTGATTTAGATATTATTGATTCCTTAACTATCGTAAGATGTCATAATATCAAGACTTTTCATCTTTCTCATTTTAAACACTGACGTAATGTACCGGCATATCTTTGACTTCTAACTTAATGGGCTAAATCTTAGTATTGTTATCAACCTCGATCATCATCACCAGAGTAGCTAGGCATCTGTAATTTGATTTTTTTTCATAGGGCAAATGCTTAAATTGGACTTTTTCAAACTATTTGCACAACTCTGAGATATACTTATGATATGAGATAAGTTTCAAATATTTTATCTCTCATTCTTCTTTCAATTGATAAATGACAAAAGTTATATCCTCGAACACCTTTAATATCTTAATTTGTTATCTGAAATAGCTTGTAAACCCATAACACAAGCCTTATATTCTATCATATTATTGGTATAATTGAAGCTTAACCTTACTGTAATGAGATAATACTATCTTTTGGGAGATATGAAAATTACTCCAATCCAATGTCCTAAAGTATTAACAGCCTTATCAAAATACATTTTTCAAGACTTCTCATTATCATCTTCTTCTTTCAACTCAGAAATGACCATTAATTCTTTATTCAAAAAATCAATTTTCATTGGCTCATAGCTCTCAGTAGCATAATCTGCAAGAAATTCTACTATGGTATTTTTTTTTATTACTTTTTGGCTTATGTACATAATATCATACTCTGAAAAAATTACTTGCCATTTGGCAATCCTTTCAAACAATGATGAGTTCTCGAATATGTACTTAACTGGATCTAATTTGGCTATAATCTAAGTGGTATGGTAAAGCATGTACTGCCTGAGTCTTTTGGCTATCCAAGTCAAAGCACAACACATTTCCTCTAATGATGAATATTTAGACTCATATTCTGTGAATTTTTTACCCAAATACTAAATAGTTTTTTCCTTCTACGAAACTCATCTTGTTGTCCCATTTCACATCCTATTGACTTTTCATGTACAATTAAATATAGAATTAATTATCTTCTTGGAATAAGTAATATCATCACTAAAGGATTTGACAGGTACTACTTAACCGTATCAAAAACCTCTTGACATTTTTCATTCCACTCATCAGGATTTTTCTTTCGAAAGAGTTTAAAGATAGGATTGCATTTGAAGGTAAATTAAGAAATGAATCAAAAGATGTAATTCAATTTGCCCAAAAAATCTCAAACTTGTTTTGGTGTATTTAAATGGGATGGGTTCTAGATGGCCCATATCGTATCTGCGTCAACTTCAATCCCTCTTTCACTAACCATGAAGCCTAGAAATTTCCCTGACTTAGCTTTGAATGTTTATTTAGATGGATTTAGCTTGAGCTGAAACTTTCTTAACCTCTTAAACAACTTTTTGACGTTAGTTATATGGTCTTCTCTTTCATAAGATTTTGTGATCATGTCATCCATATATATCTTAATCTCTTAGTGCATCATGTATCAAAAAATGTCACTATAGCCCTTTGATAAGTTGCTTTGGTATTTTTCAGTCCAAAGGGCATAACCTTGTAATAAAAGGTACCCTACATAATTACGAAAGTAATTTTTTTTCATATCATCTTAGGGTAATTTTATCTGATTATAACTAGAGAATCCATCCATAAAAGAGAATACAAAATGCTAGGCTGTGTTATCCACCAATGTGTTAATATAAGGTAAATAAAAATTATCTTTTAAGTTAGCCTTATTCAAATCACGATAATCCATACACATTTGTACATTTTCATCTTTCTTAGGAATAAGTACTATATTAGCTACTTACTTAAGATATTTGGGCACTTGTAGAAAGCCTACATTAAACTATTTTTTTACCTTGCCTTTAATCTCTAACAATATTTCAGGCTTCATTCTTCTCAACTTTTGTTAAACAAGCCTACATTCAGGTTTCAAGGGTAACTTATGCTCACTATTTTAGTGTTAAACCCAAGTATATCCTGATAAGACCAAACAAACACATCCATAAACTCTTGAAGTAGATTTTTTAACCTTTGTTTATCAATCGATGGAAGCGATGTACCAACCTTAACTTTTTTCTTGTTCTCATCATCCCCTAAATTTATCATTTTAGTGACTTATTGATAAGGCTCAATAGATTTATTCTTCTATTCAATCATTCTTATTAGATCTAAAGACAAAGTATATTTTTCATAGTCTTATTTAGTATCAAGTTCGATAGCATTGATAAGTTTTCAAGATTAAATCCCTGATTGTTATCAGGATTATCTTTATATTCATTTAAGGACTTAAAATTAAATGAAATAAGAAGTATTGGCGAAATGTTTTGACTAAAAAAAATAAAAAATGAATGAAAATGCATACTCTTATTTTTTATTGAGATAATAAATAATAAGAGGCCATTCATAAAAAACCATCCCAATGCTTTTGAGCATAAGTAATTAAGAGTTATAATTACATTAAGAAGGTATCAAGAACAGTAGGCATCTCGATGATAGTCTTATTTTTTAATTCAAAGTGTGAAGGACATGGACGAACCAACGTATCTTTTTTTAGACTTTTGTATCTTCTTCGTCTATCATCTAGATGGAGAACTCGACGAAAGCTTCTTTTATACTGAATTCTTTTTCAACATCTTCCTTTAACCCTAGATACATATATTTTCTGGCCTAAAGGTTTCATATAAGTGTAAGGTAACCATCAACATGCTTCTTGTATCTTTTTTTCTCTCCTATTGTCTCGCATCCTTTTCATTTCCCATTCTTCAACTTCATATGCTAAGCCTAATGTTTCACTATTGTTTGCTATCATTGGTGGCTCTTTTATCCTTTGCAGATTTTTACTCAGCTTAACTCCAGTGTACCAACCTTTATTAATAATCTAATTGATCACGTTCTTAAAAAAATCTGGTTAGTATAATTTAGAACTTTCACCCACTATATTGACAAATTCAAAAGATCAATAAGAACACTTTAATGATTCCTCTACAGCTTTTACATAAAGAGCATTCATAGGCTGAGTCACTAACAAGTCTTTCTCTCTAGCTACGATCACAAGTTGACCCTCTACATTGAATATAACCTTCTGGTGTAAAGAGAAAGGAACAGTACCTGCTTTGTGAATTCATGGCTTACCCAACAAATAGCTATATGATGGAGATATGTTTATAACTTAAAACTTTACATTAAAGGTGTAAGGCCCGATTTGCAACGGTATCTTAATATCTCCTAATAATATACATCTAATCTTATCAAATGCTCAAATGATCATAAAACTGCTTTTATGTGAAACATATAGATAGACAGCCTTGCTAAAGTAGACACAAACATAATATTAATAGTAAAGCCATTGTCAATAAGTACTTTAGCTATAGTATGGCTTGTATTTAACAATGATATGTAGAGCCTTTGTGCTTTTTTTTTCCTTCAAATTGGATCTCATCATTATTAAAGGCTATATAATGTGGCACCACTAAGTTTTCAGCCAAATGGTTCATATATTCTACAGATATATTATATGTCGCATGAGCCTAATTTAACACCTTTAACAAGGTATTGCGATGTGGTTTCGAGTTTAATAGCAGCGATAACAAGGAAATTGTAGATGGTACTTTTTAATTGCTTAACCACATAATACTTACTATGCTTTACCAGTTTCAAGAACTCACAAGCTTCTTTCTTAGACACAAGCTTTTGACTTTTTTTTTTAATTTAACTCTAGCTCAAATTATTTTTCCATCATTATTGCTTTTTTTTTTCTTTTTCAGCATCTTTAGAGTGTAGTACCTTCTATTTCTAATTATGCCACTTACACCAGTTATATTGGTAGCATCCGGCTTGGGTGTGGTTTCCTTTTGCCCTTGAACTATCACTTTATAGCCAAACCTCTATAAGACAGCCTTCTCATCTTTATAAAGGGACAGGCTCAAAACTTTGAGAGTTATGGACTTTAGGATGAACTTGTCTATTATAGACTTTGATGTTTCACTATAATAAATGGTTATCGATTTTGGTATCCGTTTTGATGATTTATTAGTCATAACCTTAACCTTTATTAAAGTTTCCTCTTCTTTATAAAACTCAATATGATAGAAGTTCATTGATTTATATACCTTTTCATGAAATTGTTTACAAGTTTTAATAGAGTAGCTTGAAGCCCTATTATAGTATTTACATCTTTGATTCGAAACACATATTTCATGATTGATGTCGAAGTCTAGTAGTTGTATCATACTAGCTCCATATAAAGCATCAAACACTTAACTGAATAGGGTTTTATTCTCTTTTATTCTCTTTTTGTTGTAATGCTCTTTTTTTCCATTCAACACATTCACTGCATAATTAGACGATGGATTTCCACTAACATTAGGTATTACCTCTCCATTGGTATCAAAATTAATCAACCTTTCCTTGATTAGATTTTACATTTTATGCTTCAAAGTGATGTAATTTTCAGGGAATAGCCAGTAATTTCATAACGATAATCGTAATGAGCAGTAAAATCATATCACTTGGGATAAAGGGGTTCAAGTGATTTTATAAGGGCAAGAGCCACTAAATAATTTTTATAAAGTTTCTATTATAATTCTATATAGTTCATGAGAATGGGATTGAATGTGAGCTTTTCTCGATTATTCTGAGGTTTTCGTGGACCACTTGTTGAGGTTGGCTGGACGCATAGAAGGTCTTGTACAATTGAGGCGTTAGGGTTGTATGTGTTGAAATATGGTCTGAATGTCAATTGATATGTAAGTGGATAAAAAAGTCATAGAGCTAGTTAGTATGAAAAGTCTGCAACATTATTTATGGTAAGGTAAAATGTAATGGGTTGTGGATAAGAAATGTAGTTCTTGAATTGTTGCCATTTGAAGCTCACAACTTAAGCTTCACTTTTCTTTTTCTTAGGCATTCTCTTAGCAGCAGAAGGCTCTAATCCTTCAAGTTTGCATACTTAATGGTATTTTCAATGATCTTACCTAAATCACCATATCAATAAAATTTTTAGTTGCATTCTATTTTATCTTCTCATAAGATGATGACTTTAAAGTGCTTATAAACAAAATCGTTGTCTCTTTTTTGGTTAAGGATGGTTAAATTTGAACAGCTATGTTTCGTCATCTCTGGGCATATTTCTTAAATGGTTCAGTCACCTTCTTCTCCATACTCTGTAAAGAAAGATAATTAGGAGCCATATCTATGATATGATGGCACTGGTTGAAAAATAAGTGAGTCAACTCTTTCATGATCAGGTATAGGCACTATCCAACTAGATATATTACCTTACAACAGACCCAGTCAAACTATATTAAAATACCTATATGAACAATTTCTCATTACTAGCGTAAGCTACTATTTTACGACAATACATGATAATATGCATAATGGGACATTTTATACCATCATATTTTTTGAATTTAAATACCTTAAATTTTAACGATATAACCACATCCAAAACTAGAAAAAGTCCAGTGATATCCATGAAGCCATAAAAATTGATACCTTCTATAGCTCTTAATCTTTCTTCAAGCATGTTCATCTTTTGATCAATTTTTGAGTCCTCAAAAGTATTAACCATTTTTAATTTCTCTTTTAAATCATCCAAATGGGAACTTAGACCGGTTCAACTACCTTTTTAGCAAGGTCAAGGTTATTGTAACTTTGGACATTCCCTTGGCTAGGTGTAAGTGGCATTCTTAAGTACGTGTAGCTTATTAAAAATATAAACTATTGTCATAGAAAGCTTGAAGTGGATTGGGCTTGATATGGGCCATAACTTGGAAGGTATAAAAGGTCAGCAACATCATATGAAACATTTTTTTCAACCTCTTTTCCTTTATTCAACTTGCCCAGTGCCTTCATAATTTTGCTTAACTCTTCTTTAATCTCCTCTTGGGCCTTTTTGAATTTCTCAACATGGCTTGCATTATCCTATTTCATTCTTCTAGCTTGGGTCCAGATGTTATACTAGTGTTGAGCAATTCTTAAATCTTATGTACCATAATCTTAAATTAGTGATCTTGTTATGGATTAACATGATTAAGAATTAATTATGAATGAATGAATGTAAAGCATGAAAAAGAAGGAAAAATATTTGACCCTTTAAAGATTTTCAACAAAAGTGAACTTTCATTTATTTCATAAAAGTCTGTTTTACATCAAGTAGATTATTTCCACTTGTAAAAGTGTTTAATTTGCTCATATTAATCTTTAACTCCCTTAATGAAGTTCAACAAACGCTACCCATGCTCTCTTGCTAGTGTGACCAATGTTCGCAGTGCCTCAGCCTTTTTCACTATTTTTTTTCCTTAATCACTGCCTTGCTTATCTGAGTTGTAAGATACTCTATGTACTTTTGCTTTTCTAATCCTTTTCTTTTGTCAAACCATACTTAGTAAGATAACTCTCTGTGTTTCTTTATGAGTGCCATGATATGATCTCTTTATTTATTTAATTTATGCTTCAGTGTCTAGATATATTTTTTAAGCATCTCATTCTCCTTTTAGGCTTTAACACAATCATCTTCCATTTGGGAACATTTTTTTTCAACTTTTCATTCTCATAAGTCAAAATAGCAATATTTATCTCTTTAGCTTTCACTTGAATATGTAGCCTCTTATGGTCTTGACGTAACTCCATTAACTTCTTAAAGGCGTTATCTCATTTTTTAATAACTTTTTAGGCTTTACTCTCAACTTTTAACTTTCTATATTGTTGATGAAGTTCAACCAGATCATTAACTACTTTATCACACTTTTTAGAGATTTTATGGACTCTAACTTCTAAGTTTTTTGCTTTATCTTTCTACTGCTTCTTCTCTTCTTGAAGCTTTAGAATTTTTTACTTCATCTTATTTTTTTCAACTTTAAATTCTTTCTTTGCAAATTCTAACTTTGAAGGTATCTTTTTCAACTCCTGGTTCATTGGCTGACAATAATTTTTAGGAGTAAACATAACCTTTTTGCCCCTCTTGGCTCTTCACACCAAATGCCCATAAATAACTTTATCGATAAATGATTCATGACTCATTCTTTTGGGTTTCTTTCAGGCTTTGATCATGCTGTCAATCTTCTGAAATATTTTAGACTCTCTATATAAGCAATCAAATTGGTTGAGCTCGTATATCATAGGAACAAACTATTTAGCTCCATACTGTCTTCTTACTATCAACGGTGCATAGCTTGTTGACCCCCATAAATATAAAAATAGAACCTCTGTTTCATTTCCATATTGATACAACATCGATTTTTGATTTATCTATGGAACTAACAGTTTCACCTGACAAGTTATGAACTTTTGTAGCAAATACTCCCATTCTTTCTTGGACTTTGCTTTTGGCCGTTCGCTTTTACAAAACTCCTTGATAGGATTTCAATTGCAAATATCGAGTTTAGAGAAAACACTCTTTTTGCATTCAAAATGGCTTTTTATCTACAAATACAATAATGTTGTACAATTCAAGAAACGTGTTTTATCATTCTGTCTGTAATAATTCAATGATCTGATAGTTTTTGCCAATATTGTAGGTGAAGGATTACATCATCTTTTAATCTATTTAAACAAATTTACTACTTTTATCTTAATATGGCCTAAGATTTTGGCGAAGACCACCATTTCATATATTGCTAGGGCAAATACATTCTTTCTTTGATCATCATCAAGATGTTTAATGATGAAATCTCAAAAAAAATTTCCATGAAATACCTTTATGCCCTCTTTTTTCTTGACATGTGAATCTATGAGCTTCTTTTCTATTTCTAAAATATAGGCCAACTTTTTACGATATCCTAGTTTTTACTTTTTCACATAAACCCTATCTGGATACTAGAGATGCATACCCATCAAAATCGAATACTCCTTTATAATTGGCATCAAATTAATTTCATTAAAGATGAAACAACTTTAAGAGTGGTCCTAAAATTGTACTATTACCTTAATGAGTGAATGTTCAACCTTCACTAACAAAAGATGTGCAATATGTCCAAACTTCTAACAAAAAGTTTGTTGCCTTGAAGTAACCATGTTATTCCATATGTCTAACAAGTCTTTCAAATCACTTTGTTTAAAGAGCAATCGAATTTCTTTAAGTAAGGTAGAGAAATAGCCATATGGTAAACAATCTCTTTCCTCTCGTTGCCTCTTTTTTTGCTTTACCTTCATATCAATGGGTGACTCAAACTTAAAAAATATAAACGAGGTGCAAACTAGATGTTCCATGGGTTCCATGAAAGTTTTTGTTGAATATATCTTCAAGGTAAGAATGATATGCAATCTATATGCATGTTTATGAATATGCAAGAAAAGAAAACAAACAAAGAAATTGGTTAATTATCTTAATACAAAATAAAGAATAAACAACAACACGATTCTAAATTTTGGATTAACTCTAAAAGGTAAAAGGAGTATGGCTCAATCTACAGGTTAAGCTCATAAGGTTAACTATATATAGCTTGGGTCACTTCTAAAAAGCTTTCAAATTGTTCCTTACATCATTATCTATTACAAACTAGCAAGGCACCCCGATCTTTGCCCATTACAAGTTACAAATAGAAATGGTTCAATTTGAGTGAAAGTATTTCGCTAGCTTATACGAAAAAATGAAATCTCATGAACGCATAAATATTTTACTCCCTTTTAAGAGACTGAACTCAACTGTAGAGTTAATATTATACACATACAAGTGAATGAAAATTATGATAAAATAAATAAATACATAAAACTATCATAACGTATAGATATGTGGACCTACCACTAGACATAAACTTTAGAGTTGCCACTAGTTTTTTTTGTTTAGGTATAATTGGCCATCTAATTGAATATGTCACATTTTAAAAAAAAGTCCCAAGATTAACTTAGGTATCTTTAAATGGTAGATTCTAATTCATGAAACTAGATTTTAGGTTTGAGAGTGCAATTATGTGTAAAAAAGATTATAGCACTCTCGAACCACCCATCAATAAGATAATACCAGTTTGATTTCAAATTACCAAAGTCTTAAGATATTTTATAATTTTACCAAATAACTTAATTATTGAAAATTGATCACAAATTTACTTCAATAGTTTGGTAGTAATTTAAATAATTTTTTTCCCTCAAGAGTTTTTATGAAAACTAGTATCCCATTTTAAAGAAGCTCCGTTATCGGATTTATTAACATATTTTATTTAAAAAATAATTAGTAAAATTCTTCAATAGTTTAGTAAAATTTACTTTAATGTAGATTTTCCGATAGTTTGGTGAGATTTCATTGTAAATTTATTTTTAAAAAATTCATTAAACTTTTTAATAGTTTGGTAAATTTTAATTTAAGATTCAAATCCTCTAATAATTGGGTAGGATTAAAACAAAATATATATTTTTTATAAAAATTAATTTATGAAATTCTTTAATAGAATTTATAAAAAAATTAAATTCACGAAAAATCGTCCAATAATTTGGCTGGGTTCATAAATTTATTTTGAAAATATTTTTTTGAATTTTTTAAATGAATAAATAAATAAAATAAAATCCATGAAGGCATCTTGCAAAAAAACAAGTTAATTAAAAATAATAAGTAAAATAAATAATAATAATAATAATAATAATAATAACAACAACAATAAGTAGAATAAAAAAATCTAAAATAAAACAAAAAATAAAATGAAAGAAAAAAAGCAAATACCTACAATCGGGTTGGATTCAGTCGGGTTAATGCGCGGGTCATTGACGGGTTTATATGGGTTTTAAGGGATTCTAAAACGGTGCTATTTGACATTAGTATAAAAGCCAAAACTTTATTCTTTCTGCCTTAGAATTTTTTTTACACTCTTTTTTTCTAGATTTTTTTTTGCCTCTCACTTTCTCTCGTTAAGACCCTCAAACCCAGGCATTTGAAAACTGGATTTTGTTAACGTTTTTGGAAATTTCACCAGTATCTGGTAATAAACTTCAACTTTGGCTGAGAAATTCAACTGAAAAACTCAAACATTCATCCCAATTTTTCAATTTTTGCAAATTTTTCCAAAAAAGAGAAAAAAAATCTAGAAAATCAAACCACTTGCAATACTTCAATCCATGATTAAAAAAAAAAACCTAGAATCATAAACTAATCACTCTTAAGATCAAAACTTCCAGAATTTACCCAAAATCCAAAAAAACTTCTAACATTAAAAAATTTATATATTATCACCTGAAATGAATTTGTAAAAATAAATGTTCTGCCTTATCCTATTTAGGGTTATGATATGCATATTTATATAATGAGAAAGTACAAATATATTTACACATAACTAAATGTACAACTATTAACAACATATTCTAATATGCCCCCTCAAGCAATTAGGGAGAACTCTAAAAGAGCTTATTCTTAAATGAATGAAAAATTAAGGAAAAAAGTCCATTGATAAATATATCAGCTAGTTGTAATTGAAAATTAACAAAAAATATTTGAAGAAAATGCTTGCAAACAAGGTCTCGAACAAAACGATAAGAGGTATTTATATGTTTTATTCGAGCATGAAAGATTGGATTTGTAGCAAGTTGAATAGCACTCATATTGTTAGAATATAAAGAACAAGGAAGTGCAATATGAAATCTAACCTCATTCAATATATAAAAAATCCAAAGTATATCTTAAGAAGCTATAATTTAAGCCATATACTCTCTTTAGTACTAGATTGAGCAACAAAAACTTGCTTTTAGTAAACCAAAAAATGGGATTGAAATCTAAGAAAACACAGTGACCCATTATAAAACGTCTAATGTTTAGACAACCAGCCCAATCAGCATCAATATAACATACCAGATTTAGTGTAGTGTAAGAAAATAATCAAATACCATAATTGATAGTTCTTTTAAGGTATCTCAACATTCATTTCATAGCCTAAAAGTGAATATCACAAGGTGCATGCATAAATTGATAGACTTATTGCACAACATAAGTAATGTCAAGTTTAGTAAAGGTAAGATATTACAAAGCTCAAACAATGGTGTGATATTGTGATGGGTCTAAAAGTAAAGTTTCATCATATAGAGAAAGTTTCTTACCAGCAGTTGTTGGAGTAGAAGTAGGTTTACAATTTTTCATAACCAAATGCGAAAGTAGAGACAATACATGTTTTATTTGTGTCAACAACAAATGTTTAGGTGTATGATATGCCTCTATTCCAATAAAATAATCAAGATCATCAAGATCTTTCATTGAAAATTATAAAGAAAATTGTGAAATGAATAAATGAATAATACTTAATGAAGAGCCAGTGAGAATGATATCATCCACATAAAGCAAAAGTAACATTATGTCAGACAAAGAATGCCATATGAATATATAAGGATCTATTTGACTGCTTTTGAAACCAAAGGCGTGAAAAGCATAACTTAATCTTTAAAACTAAGCTTGTGGAGCTTGGCAAAGAACATAAAGAGAGTAATGTAATTTACAAACATAATGAGGATGATTAGGGTCTACAAATCTTGGTGGTTGTGCCATATAAACTTCTTCATGCAACTTATAGTGTAAAAATGTATTTTTGACATCTAATTGCCTAACCATCCTCTACTAAAAGCAATAAAGAGAACAATTCAAATAGTGGTGGCCTTAACAATAGGGCTAGAGTCAAAGTCAATACCTTATAGTTATGTGAAGCCTTTGGTCACTAATTTTGCTTTATACCGTTCAATGTTACCATTAGCTCGCTTTTTGATTTTATAGATCCAACAACATTCATGGATGAATTACAAGGCACTAAAGACCAAGTATTTTTTGCATCAAAGTAGAATATTCATCATTCATAGCTAAAATTCATTTTTCATCTTGACATGCTTCTTTGAAAGATCTTCGCTCAAGAGATGGATAATTTGTAGCATATAAAGAGTATAGTACTTTAGGCCTTCAAGTACCATATTGACTTTATGTAACTATAAGATGTATGGTTCTAGAACCAAAAGAAGTAAAAGGCTCAGGTGATGGTTAAATAAAAGGTGCCAACATAGTTGTATCAAGTTCAGAAACAGTTGTATTTGGGATTGAAGCATTTAGTAATGGTTTTGACACAATTGTAGTAAGAAGTATAAGCTAAGATACCTCAAATCTAACTTCAAGAGATACAAAAGAGCCAATAGGATAAGAAAGAATCCCATGAGCTGTAAAACTAGAATGTTTTATAAAAGGAAAGCAATTTTCATCAAAGATAACATCCCGTGAGATATAAACTTGACCATTATAGGGGTTTAAATAACGATATTCTTTGTAAACTGAACTATACCTCAAGAAAATACAATGAGTTAAATTTTGGGAAAACTTATCTTTTCAATAAGGAGCTAAACAAGGATAACAAGCATATCTAAAAACTCTCAAATGATTGTAATTTAGCACAGAGTTAAATAACACCTCAAAAATAGAATGATTACCCAAAATTGATGTAAGAAGTCGATTGATAAATAGCTGTAAAAAATGCATCAAAACAAATAGATCATGGTAAGGAAGCTTAAAACAACAGAGTTAGGCCTATTTCCTCAATATGTCTATGTTTTCATTACGCTAAACTATTCTATTCATAGATATATGGATAAGAAATTTAAAGAGAAATACCATGGTGATCAAGAAGATTTTAAAATCACCCTTAACAAGCTCATTAGCTCCATCACACAGAAAAAATTTAATCTTATTGCCAAATTGATTTGCAACCATCGTATTAAAATTTTAAAAATAAGTAACACTATCAGAATAACTCTTCAATGAATAAAACCAAGTATAATGACTGAAATCATCCACAAAAATAATAGAATAGCAAAAGCCAGTAACAATAACATTAGGCGATGGCCCCTAAAAATCATAATAAATTAATTCAAGAACATTAAAATTTATCTTAATAGATAAACCAAAATGTAAATGTTTACTTTTTCCCACTTGACAAGTTGCACAAGTTAAGTTACAAAAGGAAGAATCCTTAGGACAGATAAACTTATTAGATTTTAACTATGCTATAATCTTACTAGCTGGATGTCTAAGTCATCAATGCCAAATTATTTGATAAATTGAAGAAGAACTATCAATGAACAAAGCTTGTTGGTCACATTGACTCACACCAATAAATCGCTTCACATTTCTTACAAGAATCACATAAAGGCTACCTTTAACTAGACCATCCAAAAGTAGCTTTCTCATGCAAAGATGTTTAATAACAAAACCTTAAGAAAAATAATAGAAACCATAGTTATTATTTTTGGTTAGCTTAGCAATAGACAATAAAATTTTCTTTAATGCTGGAACAAATAGAATATCTTTTAATGCTAATTTTGTAGAACCTAGACATATAGTAGAATCACCAATATGAGTGATGTTTAAATATTACTATCACCAATAAAAACACCTTCATTGCTAGCATAAGAAGTGGACTGATATACTAACGATGGATTGGAAATCATGTGACTGGTAGCACTTAAATTTACCAACCAGTAGGCATCATTGTCATTGTTCATTGGAGCATTAAGTGGAGATCATTTAAAGTACTAATAGAAAAATGAAACCAGCAAAAGAATTGCTCAGACTATAATCAAATTTATTATAACAGTATTGATACGTTAGAGTAGTATAGTTGAATTGGTGACAAATCTGACACTTTATGACACAGTTTGCATGTTGAGAACACGAAAAGTTCCTGTTATCTCAGATATTTGATTGAAAATTTTGTTGAGACATATGATTTGTGTGAGAAAAGACTAAGAATCATGATGACCATATCTTTGATTAGTCTATCCAATGCACCTAAAATCATAGCGAGGATTATTAAAGTGCTAACATCAACTGTTTGAGTGAGTTACCATGGTTATCTCATGGGAACTAACAATGGCATTCATAGGTTGTGATGAGAAAACCTGCATTCTTTTCAAGCACTGCTCATGAACTAATAACCATACCTTTAAATCATTAAAGGAAATTGGATTCTTTCTATTTTCAATAGCAAAGACAACTGGTTAATATTCAATGGTATTTGACAATACATTTAAAGTATAAGTGATCAATTTTGAATTAAAGATATAATGGTTTATGGCTGTTAAATTATCAAAAATATATTTGATCTTAGCAAGATATTCTTCAATAGATATATTTTCTTTACTCAAACTCTATAACTTATCATGTAACAGATCTAACTTTGCTTGACATTGTTAATGAAAAATAGTTTCTAAAGTTATCCAAACCTGGTAAGAAAATGATAAACCCAAGACCTATGCTTGTGCGCTTGGCGACAATGTTGCCTTCAAACAGGAGAGAACAAATTGGTTATTCTTCACCCACTCTATATATGCAGGATTGGATGTGGTTTCATTATCTTTAGTTATTATTTTAAGAGGAGGTGCAATGGTGCCATCAACATGTCCCATTAAATCACTACATAATAAAAAATGTGTTCTAATCACGTCAAAACAAATAATTAGAAAATTTTTTTATTTTTCTTTCCTTTTAATTTATTTTAGTTTTTTAGTTTAGTTTTTATTAAATAAATAAATAAACAAACAAAAACAAAATACATGTTAGGCCAAAACCCACATCAAAGCAAACATATATATGGGCTCAAAACTCGAACAAGATAAGGCTAACTACTAGGCATAAAGCCCAAAGCAAAATAAAATTGTATGTTGGGCTCAAAGCTTAAACACTAACTAGGATAGGTCCATTCAAAACCTAAAAGACCCAATAAACACTTTCAAAACCCAACAATCCTGATAAAATTGAAATCGAGAATTTGGATACATGCCCTAGACGAAATAGGATGTCTACAATATCACTTATAAGTTTTATTCCTTGATAGTTTGAACAATCTTGTACATCACCTTTATTCTTATATAAAGACACAAGAATGCTCTTTTTACATTCTTTTGGCATATTTTGGGTTTTGTTGAAAACATCTATCAACTATCTTATCTCTATTTCATCCAAGCATTTTTTTCATACTTCAATCGAGATTTCACTTGGTCTTACAACTTTCTTTAATCTTATCTTTCTCAAAGCTTTTTTAATCTCGTAACTTTTAATATTATTCTTAAACATACGATTTACATCCTAATAAGGTATGTTCAACCCATCTATATTATGCTCAAAATAGCTATTGAAGATATTATTAAAATAATCTCTCCATCTTTTTTTAATCTCATTATTTTTTATTAAAACTTTTTGTCATTATCTTTGATACATCTAACACCATTAAGATCTCTATTCTTTTTATCCCTTATCTTAACAATTTTGAACAGTTTTTTTTTCTCTAACTCTTGTCTATGATTTTCTATATAACTCCTCATGGATCCTATTCTTTAAGTCTTAAATAGCCTTCTTGGTTTACTTTTTTGTTGTCTTATATTTTCGATAACTCTAGTCATTCTTACTATTTTATAAATTTTTATAACATTGTTACTTAGTTTTAATTACTTTTTTCACATCCTCATTCCAGCACTAAGATTTCTTTCTTAATGATGCCTTATCCTTAAATTTTTTAAGTGTCTCTTTAGTAATTTTTTATTAGGTTATGATTTTTTTTTAAGAAAATGGCTAACCAAATTAGACCCACGAAAATCAACACATAATATATATATATATATATATTACTTTAATGAATTATCTTTTCATGTATACACTATATAGAAGAATACTTGAATTTGAACCTAGAAAAGATTTGGGCAGCACCTATCACAAACGTTGGTTACCATAAAAGCAAACATTGGAAATACTACTATCATTTTTGGTGTAAAGTTTTTTTTTTTTGTTGGGTTAGAGAATTGACAATAACATAGAATTCAAATTAATGTAATAAACGTTGTGAAATTATGGGTATACGTAAATATCTACAAAGCAACACTGATGGTCACATTTAAGATGTGGGACCAACGTAGCTGTCCAAAATTTTTTCCACGCTTTTAATAAGAACTGAGGACGTGACAATTGTCATTTTTCACAATTATTTTAGTGTTGCCTTCAACGTCATTGGCTTATTTCCATATCATGAAAAAACAGCAGGCTGATGACATTGCCAAAAATCCCAAAATGCAAATTTTCCCAGTTTTTCAAATACCCCCATATTTTCACTCAAATTTTAATTCCTTTGTACAACAATCATTCAATGTTCTTTTAATTTGGCCTGAAAACACGGATGAAAATGCTTCCATCCCATGGAAACTTGAAGAATATGAGAAGGAAAAGAAGAAGGGGGCAATCCAGTAAAAGGGAGGGAAAAGGTACAGAAATTGGTGTCTCCCTTTTAAGGGGGGGCATGATCACATGGGAGTACCAATTGTGAAGGGATGCAAATGAGAAAATGGCAGAGGATTTGATGGAGCCCCATTAATGCATAACTCATTTGTAGCCTTCCTTCCTTCACCTTCTATCTATCATCATTCTTCAATTCCCTTCTTCTTACTAAAACAGTCTTAAACCTAAAAAAAATTAATAATAAATGATGAATCTAAAATCTTCTAATAAAATAACAGCTTTTGATTGTTAGCTTGCACTGTCTCTATTAAAATTGCTGTATATACTGACCAAAGGAATGACACCTCGGAACTTTGCTGCAAATTTCTGTGACAAACCCATCTGTGCCATTGCCTCCCCTCCCTTTTCTTTTATTCAATAATTAATGCTTCCTCAACTTTTTTTTTAATGACCAAAATATGATTTTATTTTCCTTTAATATGCATTAGAAAAAGGGAAAAAAATTAGGCAAAGAATCTAGAAGACTTTGTCCTCCTTTTTATGTCACTTTGCTGACTCAAAAGGAACAGTATTGAGATATGAGATTAATGCGAGAAAATTAGGTGCCAAACACCAAAGCTTGAATCACCCTTTTTCCTTCGGGTCTGGAACTTGGACACCCGAATAAAAAAAAAAAAAGATTATATCGATCATGTGCTATGACCTTTTCTTTTGGGTACATAATTTAGATTATGAAAAAAAAATTTCTTTCAAGAAAATAAGAAATGGAAAAAATATATATATCAAATTTAGTTTTTTATATGAATGATGTTGTGATTGAAAAGTCAATAGTTTTTACGCAATTTGCAACTTAACCATAAAAAAGCACTTGCTTTGTTTTTTTTAACAAAAAAGTTGCAATTTAAGAATAAATTAAAAAATTATAAGTATCAAAATTTAAATTTTAAAATTATTAGATATCATTTTTTATTGAAATTCGTACCTTGGAAATATTATATCTTAAAGATATTAAATACTTATTAAATTCTATATGTTAAAGATAAAAGTATGAAGCCACTAAATTAAACTTCAGTTTCAAAAAAGCACTTAGATTTCTCTAATAAGCCAAGATAAAACTAATAAGCCAAGGCAGATGATCTACTTCTAGAGAAAGTTGATGAAAAGATAAACCTAGCTAGGAATGCCAGCCTTGTTTTAGTGGACTGGAGTCAATGCTACAAAGATATTTCTTTCTTGGGTTAAGGAGGGATGAATGAGCCAATAAGCAGATTGTTTTGAAACTAGGCTGCAGACAATGTTGTCCTGCTGCAATTTCTCTTTCCAGGAATTAACCACTCGGTTCCCAGCCCATCATATTTGATTGAATGAACAGTAACATCAACGTTAGACTTGTTTTCAGGTGGGGCGTGATTATGAACTGGTTTTGCTCAGGAACTGCGGCAATGTGGGGCTTGGCTGAAAAGGATCATCCTGCAAACTCCTGATTTTGTCGGCAAGTTTGCTTTCAGGCCCATCATCTCCTCAATTTCGTCTCATTTTGTAGATAAGCCTGTGCCTGTCCACATTTCCGGTTCATTAAAATAATCAAGAGGCCAAGCACTTTTCTGGAAAACACAAAAACACCCCATCGGAATATAACTGGAGTAACGGAGTGAATAAAAGCAGCCTTCAATTCTACCTGCTATAAGAATGAAAGCACAGAAACAACCATACCAACAACAATAATAATGGCATTATCGAATCTCAGAACTGGCCGCAGATTGGGAGAAAGATTCATATATATCATCATTTGCCAACAACATGATTGACTGCTGAACTAACTCTACAATCTTTTGGAAGTGTTGTAACCCTGTTTGGGACCCCACGTTTTTCCTACAAGAACAAGCACATAATCAAGTAGGACCGGAATCCGCCAAGAAAGGCTCTTGCCCCTCCAAGAGTAAAAGGGTTCTGACAACGAAAAAATTGCTTGAGGACAAAACATCCACTGGTTATATGGTGGATTTTAACACCACTGCACCGGGCTATAGATATATTTCCCCCGAAAACCTCAGAAGCCATAAAAACACCAAAGTTTAATTTTTAATACAGTCCACATACAAATAGAGAGAGATATGTCTGAAAAGGATCCATCAGAGCAAGTTAATATAAGGATAAAGCTTGAATTCCACATGTGGATAGCACAAGAACCTACCAGACAAGTATAACATATTGACAACTTATTATCTCCTACCATTTTATGTGATTATACTTTTGAACTCCTGAAAAAACTCATTGCACAGATGGTGCCAAGAATACAAAACAAGAAACACTTTCTAGTTTTACAAAAGAATCAAATAAAAATGATGTTTTCTGACCTTGGTAGTTGGTACAATAATTTATAATTTGGCTTCTGTGTAAGTCCTGGGAGTATGGACGCTAGCGTATTAACAGATCATCCATGACAAACAGGAATTGTTTTTTCAATGCAATGCAAGAAAGAGCAGCAAAGTGCAAATTTAGAATACCAACATTTCTACCTTTGAACCATCAATGAGGAAATGAGCATATAAACTTCAATTCCTCCTAGTTCCTTGGCTGCGCCACTCCCCCCCCCCCCCCCCCCAAAACAAAAAAAACAAAAAAAAAAAAAAAAATTCTCCCTCTTCTAACGTACCACCTCATGGTTCAATATGGCATCTAAAGCATAAGATCACAACAGAAGAAAATGACTCATCCATTGTGAAAATAGGTACTTTGCAAGGTACCTCTTGTGGAATCAAACATTTTACGACGTCCAACTACCCAAGTATGATAAAGCAATGAAAATGTTCACTGTTTGCAACTAGCAAACAATTTATAATTCGTGCCATAGCACTTAATGAATTCACCAGTCACTACATTGTTGCTAAAAAATAAGATTCAGTGAAATCACACTCCAAACATGGGATCATCCTTATGCTACTTGTATTTATAAATACCTGTAATAATATCCCAAAGCTGGCCAATTGCACTTTCTCTGACATAAGACTCTTTGTTGAGATCTGTTCACAGGGAAAATGACAAAATCTAAAGCAAGAACAAGAATGTAATGACTTGAATACATTAGCTAACTGACCCAACCAGATCACCTGGAAAAAGGGGAGAAAAGAAACTGTACAAAGAAGAACAAAATCTAGAGTAAAAGAAAGAGGAAAAGAGAGAGGGGAGAGTAAAGAGACCCATGCACATCTATCGCAGAGTTGTCATTACAGAAGAGCAGCATAATAGGGGGACCAAACCATCCTCAAGAAGGGGACATGAAATTCTAAGAGAAGACAACATAAAGCTGCATGCTCATCAGCCCTAGGAGCAAAAGTTAACCTTAAAAGCAACATATTTTTATTGCCTTCCAAGTTTAGAAATAATTGATGTTTTTAAAGTGAAAATTGATGGAAGAAGATAATTTATAGTCACCAAGAAGAATGTTCAAAGTAAAAAGGAGTAAAAGACTAATGTGCTAGAACTCTGGAGGCACTCCTAGGCAAGAATTACTAATTTGAATCATCCTCTTAACTGCAATTAGGTTCATTAGTACAAGATAATAACATTACTATAAGAAACATGACTTAAGATGAGAAACTCCTTCTAAACAAATTCCAAGGTAAAAAGAATAATCCAGCAGTGATGCATTTCTCTCAGGAAGCGATAGCCAGTTCAATTTCCTTGTGAGTGTATATTAAAAGATAACGGATAACATGCTTATTTGGATTGTGAAGCAAATAAGACTAGAATCTGGAGCTGTGACTTACCAGAAAATCTAGTACCAGTTGTCTATGTTCTTAAGTAATGAGTGGTTATCATTTGCTACTACTGCCAATTAGTGGTACACAGTTGCTACTTTCTCATGTAAAGCTAGGAGGCAGCACATAAAGGATCGACACAGATTTCATTTCTGCCAGACAAAGATTCATCTTATATTAGATAAAAAGAGCAACAATAGAATCATAAAGATTGACTCAAGAGACTCAAAGCCAACTCAGGACTACCAGACTTGTACAGGAAGCGTAAGAAAACACAGAAGATGAAGTGAGAAATTAGAAGCTCCTAAACATTACTAAAAAGGTCAATCCAGCTGTCAACTAGACAAAATCTGCACTTGAGGAGCACCTCCCCAGCTTAGCTAATAACAGATTTTTTTTTTTTTATGGCCATCCAAGTGGCATGAATAAAGGATATGCCATGTGATGATGGTTTATGCAATACTTCCCAAAATTCACAATAAGATGTCTTTTGCATTTCCATCTTATGCTTGCTCTTTGCAAGACCATCAACCAAGCCTGTTCAAAAATTTCAGTCCATCCATTACTAACAAGAAAAAAATCAAATTATGAAATGCAAGTATAGAAAACATGAAAAGTAAGATTTTAGCATGATTACTTTGCAACAAACAAAGTGAAAGAAACATGGCCCAGCAATGGATATTATACATGGATAAGCTTAGATAAAGGTCCAAAAGAAAGCCCTTTCTGAGTATCTACATATCAGGTCATCCTATGGTAGCCACAAGATTCTGGTCTTACATCCTTCAGGAACACAGATATTTAGGGCTCACAGGAGACCTGAAAGAAGAATCCAGCAAGCAGAAACTAAAGAAATTAGTGCCTAATAATAAATTCCCATACAAATTGCCCCACTGTTGAAAAGCAAGAGAAAGGTGGCAAACCCAAAATCATCTTTGGACATTTGGAAGGAAGGTGTCTAGGCCTCCTCCTTCAACCCTGGAAAATACAGTGGAAGCATCAATAATGTCCTCAAATGAGAAAGCTTGTACTGAAAACAGAGTATTATACCCTGGGAACATTCACATTAATTAGAAGGCAGGAAACATCTTTCCTTAATACTAAAAAAAAATTTAAAAAAAAAATCAGAAACAACCAGAGGGATTTTGTCACATGATAACATTTTTTTAATAACTAAAGGATTCAAATGTCATCAGAAGATTAGTCATACATCCATTGATATTTAAAAGATGCAAGAAATATACACGAGAATGATCAGAAAAATGCATCCTTGATATCTGCCCAATTGATGGCATATTCCTGATGTGCTATTTGGCAAAGATTCTTTTTGCTAAAATAAATGTACAAATAAGGGAGGAAAGAAGATACAGAAGAATTGATACACAATGCTTAGCTCAGAAACATTTAATGCTTTTCAGTTTCTGTTGTGTTACATTCATTTCAAAATATATCACCATACGCTGTATTACCTAAATGAGGAAAATTGATAGCATATTTCATCAAACTTCATACAATTGAGGGAGCTGTTATTGACATGATTTATCTGAGTCTATTTCTAAAGGGAAGAAATAGAGAAGGAAAAAAAACCACAGAGACTCCTGGTTATCTTATAGGAATGCTGTTATCAGCAGAAATTAAGTTTCTTAGCTCCATCAAATGTTCATCATTAGATATATGAAGTGAAAGACGAAGATTAGTCACTAATGCTTCTTGTTCCCAACTTAAAGGCCCTGATGCATGCAAGGCCTCCATAGTGCAACGGTAGGCATGTAACTCTATCTTATGGATCTCTGCAGCCAGTTCCTCTTTCGAAGGAAGGAGAGAATTTCCTTCCTCATCTCCCCTTGGACAAAAAGATTCAGCATCACTATATTGACCACCAAAAACTTCAGTAGGACCTGTAGAAACACAGTGAGGCAACCTATAGAGATTGTTACTACTCACACTACAACTACCAATAGAGCATGTAACACTATCAGCGTCATTGGTTTCTAAGTGTTCTGCAAAATAACATCCAACAGCACCATTTGGTTTTCTCCTGTCCCCATGCACTTCAGACAACCCAGTTCTGTTGTTAAGAGAAGCATATATGTATTTTTCACCCAGCATATCTCTTGGGAAAGGAACAGCATCTACCTGTTCAAGAAAGGATGGATTTGCAACAACAAGTCGGTACAATCTTCCATCTTTCTCAACTGCTCTAAGTTTCTGTCCAGCAGCAGCATGAGCTTCAACTTGAGAGTAGCATCCTCTCTTTAGGGTTTTTGAGGAAGCAATAACAGATTCCTGGTAATTAATCTCTTTGTTAACAGGACCATATTCACCCGTCACATGTCGATTTGTCCTTCTAATTGTATTCTGAAATTGGGAACTAGAATTTTGATTGTATCTAAGAGTAGAATTTCCAACATATTTCGCATCTTCACAACTGCCAGAACGCTGCATGTAAACATAATATAAATGAATATCCTGATTTATGGAATGAGAACCAAACATATGACATCAGATTTGCCTGAAATTATTAGAAATAATGCATAGTACTTAGATCACAAACTCTGACACAGAAGGGTTACTGTCTGAATGAAGGGATCTCATTTAGATGATACAAATAAGAATATTGAAGCCTACCTCAACTTACAATAAAACTACAAATGGATAGAGTAATGAAGTAATGATAGACATGAAAATAAATCAACTTCCTATAACATAAAGTGTTTAACTGGAAAAAAATGAATGCTGAAAAAGCTTTGAAACCTTAAAACTTTCAAATGCATGAGGAAGATCG
The DNA here is from genome assembly GCF_047325235.1 of Durio zibethinus. Classification (NCBI taxonomy): domain Eukaryota; kingdom Viridiplantae; phylum Streptophyta; class Magnoliopsida; order Malvales; family Malvaceae; genus Durio; species Durio zibethinus. The sequence goes on along the minus strand of NC_143167.1, from coordinate 28,997,198 downwards.
AAAGTACCTTTCCAATAACAATCCATTCATTGTCTTGCCATGATTGTCTCACACGGATGTCAAATCTACTGACCTTAAACTCCAGAGATGAACCAAGCAACCTAACCAAAACGTACTTTTTCTCCAAAACCCCTAAAACTGTTGCCATCTTCCAGGAAAACTTGTCAAAAACCTCGACAACATCGCCAGGACCCCAATTATCTGAAACTACCGGTACAGGAGGACAGGGTCTAATAACCTTCCTAGATACCGTCTCCACAATCGTCTTGTCAGTGGCACCAGAATAGCCTTCATATCTAACAGTGTAGCTGTGGCCATTGCCACTGATTATTTCAGCACAATGCCAGGAGCCTGATGGCATTTCTTTTTTGCTCAAGACTTCCACTTTGTTCCCTTTCTTGAATCTCATGATCCCTATTACCTAAATTTCAACGCCCAAACTGCAAGACATTGAAAAATTAAATGATTAATTCAAGAAAATTAATAAAACTCAATAAAGACTAAATAAACATAAAAATAAAGTTAGAATATCCTAAAATCCTATGGAAATAATTATAACAAGGGAACAGTAAAAGAAAAAAAAAAGGCAGTTTCTGCAAATTGTGCATAAAAAAAAAATACAAAATTTTGATTAAGATTATAGAAATTAAACAAAAAATAAGATTCAATTAGAAAATGTAACAAAAAGAAAAAAAATGAAAAATCTAATGCAAGTGTTATTCATTATTGGAAATTAGTTTCAAGTAAACAAACAAGTTGAGCGCAGGTTCCGTTTGGTGCCTAAAAAAATGCAGAAAATAAAAGCAAACAGAATTTTTGGGAAAAAAATTCAAGTGATCTACTAAGTTTAAACTTTTTCTATTTCTAAAATCAAAACTAAAAACAAATAAAAAAATCATAAAACAAAAATCTAATCCTCCTTCTTCTTTGCTGGTTATGTATTCCACCGTTTCTCAGCAACCAAACAGAAGAAAAATAGCAACAATTACCCAAAAAGAGAGAGAGAGAGCCGTAAAGCAAAAAAAAAAAAAAAAAATTAAACTTGTTCTCAATCTAAATAATCAGAATTACATTAAAAATATAATAAATACTTAAAATTATAGAATTGAGGAATAGTTTGACTAACCTTTGATGAGGATTGAAGAGAAAAACAACCAAAAAAAAAAAGTTTTCGTTTCTCAGTGCCTTAAGAATTTAATTTGTTGTTATAAATTTTGTTTTTTTTTTTATTGGGGAAATTTGTATATATGGCGTTTAAAGATTTCATTTATTTCTTTTATTAAAAAAGAGGAATAATGGAAAATTGAGTATAATAAACAACGAATAATATGGTAAAGTTTCTATGCCAAATTGCCAACTGCCCAATAATAGCTTGTTGAGGCTGCGATTTATTGTTTCAATCTTATTTGTGTTCATTGCGCTCTCTTTATTTTTTAACAATTCTTTTAATTTTGGGTAAAAATATTGTACTAATTATCTTTAATTTTAGTTTTTTTTATATTTTAAATTAGATGCACACTGTGGTAATTAAAATTTGAAGATTTTGATTGAAAATTTAATATAATTATTTGATAGATAATTTTTAAAAACTAACATTTAATAAATTTAAAATTTAAATCTTAATGACATATAATATTTTTTATCCTCGTACTATGATTTATTTTAATAAAGATAAAATTTATGGGATAATAATGATTATTTTTTATGTATTATAAAATAACGTGTATCTAAAATATTTTAATATGAAAAAGATTTTATGAAATATGTGACCAGTGTTTTAAATATGTGAAAATGATTATATGCAATCTTAATGTGATATTACTAAAGATCACTTACATTTTTAGAAGTATTTTCTTGTATGATATGAGCGTGGTTATTATTATTATTATTATTATTATTATTATTATTATTATTATTATTATTATTATTATTATTATTATTATTATTATTATTATTATTATTATTATTATCACTCTTTAAAGCTTTGATTTGTATTCTTTGGAGTCTTCGCTTCCAAGTTGTTAGTTCTTTTTTCCTTTTTCATTTTCCTTTTAGTTAGATAGCCAAGCTTTAACTCCTTATCATCTTAATTATATTATATTCACAAAATAATAATAATAATAATTATTATTATTATAATAAATGAAAAAATTGGGTGCAACGAAGAGGACTTCTCTAACCAATTACATTTGTGTGTGTGTGTGTGTTTTAATTTTTATTTAATTTTATTAAACTTGAGAAGGAAGTCTATTTTTAGAAGAAAGTTTAGGCATGCAACAAGCCAACTAATTGCGTGAATTGCACTCTTGAAATTTGTTAATCAAAAGAGTGGATTGGATATATACATTTTAGAGAAAAAACTTTAGGCTAATTGAGATTAGGTGACTATTTTTATAAATTTTTAAACTATTATTTATATTTATAAAAAATACTCGATGATGGAATTTATTTTCGGTAAAATCATTCCTAATTAATTTTATTTATGTAATTATTTTATTGAACTTGATTTTTATTTTATTTAATTTATGTAATTATTTAAAAAAATAATATTCAATAAAATGAGAAAAAAATTGAAGTTTTTAATTTATTTTTAAATCTTTTATCTTATTATATATTTAGCTGAAAATGATATTATGCATCTAAATTTTTTTAAATTCGTAACTTTTAAATATCAATTTTAATTATATATCAATAAATATAAAAGATAATTGAGACTTGAGAATTTTAATTTTAATTTTAACATTTATATTTTTTTCTTTTTAAATTGTGATATTTTTTATAAAAAAAATTATTGTCAATGTAAAAAATGAAATAATACTTAGTATTACGACAGTGAATCAACTCAAAAACTTATTATTCACCTGAATCCTAAATCTTGGGCCTTGGCATATTAAAAACTTAAAGTTAAATGCTTGCGTTTAACTCATTATATTTTCCATGTTACCAAAAATTTCACTGTAACCAATTGATAGAAAAAATGAAAACCATAAACCGCTTTTAAATTTGTGAAAAGAATAACTATGAAGATGTGAAGATATGGCAAAAAGGAAGGGAAAAAAACAAATTGACTTGTTCAATATAAATTGAAAACCATTCATTTCGAAACATCCAAGTCTTTTTTTATTGAAAATTAAAAAAAAATGAAAATTCTAATTAATCGTGAAAGGCACTTTATCAAAGTAACAAGACTTTTTTAAATGTAGCCATTTTCTAAAAACTAAATATATTTGCTAATAAAATTTACAGCTTAATTTAGTTAGCTCACGATATTAAAAAAAGATTTTTTTTTGTTTAAAATGTAGTTTTTTTTCTAAAAATTTGATATATTAATTAATAAAATTTAAATTTAAATTTAATTAATTTATATAATTATTTTTAAAAACTAATATTTAATAATTTTAAATTTTAATATATACAATTTTTTCTTTTACCTTCAAATTTCTATTTAAAAAAAAAAAAAAAAAAACTCAGATTCCATAACTAGTAAGACTTAAGGGTCAAACTGTCAAAAGATTACCTCGCACATATTACTAAAAAAAAAAAAATTCAATTAAAGCTAGCAGCCTCAACAAACTACTTATTTTTAATTGATTTTGTTTGTTTGACTAATGATTTAGACTTCTGAAAACGTCAACACAATTGGTTTTTATGACACAATGTATGGAAAATCATCAAAGGGGTATAACTATCCAACAAAAAATCTTCTCGGATATAAATATTTAACGTTAATTTTGGGATAATTTCAAAATGGATGTTATTTTCGGTTTGAATACATAATTTATTAGGCCACATTTCTATCACGGGTGGTTTTCCAATAACGGTGCAAAGATGGATGAATTCAAGTGTGGATGTTGGATTGGCACCGGTCTTAAAACGCAATGAGATGGGAATGCTATCAATACCCTTTCAAATGAAGTCTAAATCCATTATTAAAAAATTCATATTGAATTTTTTTTTAAGTTTTTAATTTATTTTTAAATTTTAAATTATTTATTGATTTATTTTAAAAAATATTTTATGTATAAATTATCTCGAATATATAATTTTTAAATGTCAACTTTAATCATATGTCAATTAATCCAATATCAATACTAAAATTTAAATTTTGTACAAAGCTCAAGTCCTAAAAATTATTTTAGCCTTTTTGGGAATTATGATAATTACTATTGCCAAAGCGTCAAGGAAAGGTTGTTTTCGGCTGCCTTCTATACTTAACATCACTTTCAATTCAATTAAGGCCTTCAATGCCTTGTGTCTCCAACACATTAATTTCTGCAGTTATTGTAGAAAATTTTCTATCTCCGGTTTTATCTGCTCTTCTTTTTCTTTCTCTTTTAATATTGGATTGATTATTTGGTTCAACCGGTAATTTTTTTTAATAAATAACTTTTTACAGCTTATAACAAAACTATTATCAAATATTAGAAAGATTATAACCAATTTTTAAAACATAATAAATTACTTTTTACAGCTTATAACAAAACTATTATAAAAAATTAGAAAGATTATAACCATTTTTTTAAAAAACATATGAAGTAGTCTAAAGAAATATGGATTCAGATTTCAAATTTTAACTGTATTATAAAAATAAAAATAACTGTTTAAATTAAAATTGAGTTATTAATTGGAATAGCTAATTATAAACAAGATATATTTAAAAAAAATAATTAGCTTTACAGGCCAATTAATAAATAATTATTTTTAAAACAAACCAATTAAGTATATTTTAGATAGTATGTATATGAGAATTTATGAATTCGAAATGATTTAAATTTGTAAAATTTTTCTCAAGCTAAGTATATAGGAATGAGGCCTAAAAGTGGATTAAAATTTTCTTAAAAAAATCTTAAAGTAGAATTTAATCAATTTCATTTATTAGGCTAATAAGCCAAATTTGAGCATCAAGGGTTAGAGGTTGGAACAAATATATTCTAATAGAAAATTTCCTGCCTGAAGCTTAGAATTTGTAAGCTGGTTGCTCAAGAAAATATGATGGACGTAGAAAGCAACACCTGTTATTAAAAAAAAAAAGAAAAAACGTGAAAGAAAAGCATCCCTTCGGAGCATATACATACGTTTCCTTGGGATATTGTTGTTCCCAAAAGGCACTTTCTTGGCAGCAGCATAAATAAAGAGGACAAATTAGAAAATGGCAGAACTAATATTTTTTAATAAATTTATAGTGTTATTTTTTTAATTTACATAAATATTTATATAATAAATTAATAATATAAAAATTAAATTATTATTCATAAACAAATAAAATTAACTCATATATTGCACAGATGATAAGCTAGTTATTTAATACAAATAATTATGAAAAGAAAAAGGTTTAAAAAACATGGAATTGGCAGCGGATTTTGGGGTGACATGAATGAAATATTTTGTTTGGAAATTAATGGAAAGCAGAATTCTAATAAATAATTATAAATATAGTTAGCATAAAATAGGGGGATAGGTATCAAAAACACGTTTTTTTAGTTGTTGCAGTTCACAACAATCTTGTTCTTATCACCCTCCTTCGTTTTGTTGCTTGCTTTTTAGCCCACGGAATCACCAATGCTTCTCTCTCTATTTTTTTTGAATTCTTTATCGGTTATTTAATAATTAATAAAAAAATCATTTAAATTTTTATTTGTTTGATAATCATGCATTTTATCAATCAATAAATGGCAATTGTGTGCTAGAGTATATGGTTTTTTTATGTGGTAAATGAACATATTCAATATTTGTTTATTTAAAGTATCATATTCAAATTAATTAGCAGCAGGCAAAAGAAAACCCTTTATGCCACTTACTTCATGGATGAAAATATAAGAATAATTGTGTAGCTTATTAATAAAGCGAGAAGTAAATGAAAAATCTGGAACAGCTGCTTGTTGGTGGCAATATGGGGAGGGCCTACCCTAATTAATAAGATTATAAGGTGTATAGATTGGCAATATACTTCTTTCTACATTGTCAAAAATGGAAAATTTAAGTTGGCGAGAGGCTAAATAGCAGCAGCAATTATATATAAATATATATATAAATACAATTCAATAAATTATTTTTATTGTTTGGAATATATACTAGTATGAGAAATGAGATGCTATATATTCCCTAAACGTACTGGATAAAAAGATTTTAGCCATAGATAATTAGATACTGAAAAGATCCAATTTCTACCGATCATAATAATAATAAAACCCTACCAAACGAGAAATGACGGACTGTGAACTTATTTTAGTAGCAGTAGTATCAGCAGTAGTATATTATTATTAGGTACATATCCAAAAGAAAATCAAAGGTATTGTCTAATTTGAAAAAGGGATTTTATGGAACATTTATAGGTTGAAAAAGATAGACGATAAAATATTTTCTATCTCACTTCTCAAGACACGAAAATGTATTATCAAGAAACAATTAGCAGCACATTCTTTTATTTTTTTACTACTTGCCCTGCTTTGGATAATGTAGGTAGAAATAAAGTAGAAACCATCAACGGGTTTTTTCTTTTCTTTCTTTTTTTTTATCAAATAACACTTTAAGATGGTAAGACGTTTGAACTTACTCAGTTTTGAATCTATGTCACTCTACCAGAAACAGATGATTATTGATTAGGATTTTTATTTCCACTTCTTCTGTCCCGATTTCAGTTCATTTACCTGGCTTGAGTGATGTAACTTTAATTTAGTAATTTAAACATGAAACATAATTTCACTGAAATCAATTGACTACGTTGATAAACAAGCTATAGAATACAATTAATTGATACGAGGCCAGAATTTCCAGAGAGGAAGAAAAAAAGCGAGAAATAATCACCCACTACTGCCAACTGAATTAAAAATGGAGCATTAATGGTGTTCTTCATCATATGTTACCTGCAGGGCGAGAGAAAAACCATAAAGTTAACGCACAAAGAATTAATACGACTGGGATGAGGTGAATGGCTTTCTTTCCCGTTGAGTTGTGATGATGGTAAGCAATTTCCTTTTTGGTAGTTTCAGTGATGGGATTGTCGTACTCTGACAAGTGATCATCCGATGTTCCTGCTTTGAGGAGTGGAGATGACGATGATTCCATGGCAGCCTGTGACAAGTTCACAAAGAACTCGTCAGAGGCTCGAGCATTACTTGATGATGATGATGATGATGATGCTCTGTACATATTGACGGTTGAGAAAATAAAAAATAAACCAGAGAAGCAGAGAATTACACAGGTTGAATTCAAGAGGCAAAGATCTTAGATGTAGTAACTGGTGTGTTGTCTAAAGCCTTAATTTAAGGTAAGAAACAGAAATAACATTTCTTCGAGAGCCAAAGGAAATGGTGTTTAAGAAAACGTTAAAGCGCTTTGGCCTCTGATTCTGAGCTTCCCGAGTCTGACAATCATTACTGTTGTGAGTGTTTTCAACGGTTCCTGGATTTTGCTTAGTTTAAAAGCAGCTTGGAATGTAGTTAAAGGCGCAATGCATGTGCACATGACTAAGAAACGTTTAATGCAAGAGATTGAAATTGAAGTCGATGCACTACGCAGATGGTATCTGGTAAAAATCACGAGGACAGGCACCTTTTTTAATCGAACATTCACACATAAATCTGCTAGGTAAGCACTCGTCAGTAATCAACAATCGACGTCTTCAGCATCAGGTAATTTTACCAATCCGATTGTATTTGAGTCGAAGAAATCAGAGATAGTAACAAACAGACATGCATATGCTTCTAGTTGAAGTCTTGAAGAGTCACTAGTTCTTAGCTCTCGGCCAAATTTAAAATGTAAAAACCAAATACCAGGTTGAAGAAAACAAACTTGAGACCAGGAAATTAAGTTACAGATGTATGCAGATCCTCCATTGAAAGGTATGGATGAGTGCATCTTACCAGACCAATCTAAACTTAAGGCATTTTTCTCTTTGCAATTTAGAAGCCACAGGCTGCCATGTTTGAAGACGTCTAGTCAGTCAGTAGTCAATACTTGCTATATATATCCACAAGGGTAATATCTTTCCTTGTTACAACCACTCCTTAGAATACCAATAGATCATGATTCATAGGTTGACAAAATTTCCAATAATTTAGATTTTGGCTTGATCAACACATTATAATTTGTCCCTTGCACAATATCCAAAGAAAAATCAATTTCCACTTCTACAAGGAAAACTATTCAATTTGAGAAAGTGCAATATCAGTTCTCCATCTAGTGAATTCTGCAGTGAGCTCCCTATGCATTTACCTCTCAATCATGTATTCTTTGTGTGACCACCAATGAGTAAAAATCCTTTAGCTTATGACGATCAGAGTTAGAATCTTCCTGTTAAATCACCTTGAAGACTTCTTGACCAAAAAAATGAGACAACCATAAATTAATTTTGCAAGCAACAACAAAGATGGGAAACTTCTAGAATATACTCCAATGGCATAGTGGAAAATTCAAAACCACAAAATATGCCTTTGTTATAATTTTCTGGCATTTAAAATTAATTTCCTATGCTAAGGATATTCACAGAATAAAATGTGGTAGTAGAACTATGAGCAACTAACCAAATTATATTTTTTTTTCTTCTACATTTTTATTATTTTTACTTCCAGAGCTGCAACTAGACTGATTTTGGTGACTTCAAATTGCTGCCTGTAGTTCATACTTTAAAAAAACTATCAAGAGAATCCAATTCCTTCCTAAAGTTTGCCTCAAAAACTTTACAAGTTCAGCACATTTAATAGCTTTCTAACGTCTAATAACTAGTGCATCTAGAAGGAATAAAAGGGCAATCCATTAACTAGAAAAGTTCTTCCATGCATGAGAGCATATTGTTATTATATCACAGGAAGAACCAAAGAGGAATATATAACTGGCACAAGCAAAAGCCCACAAACTCATGTTTTATAATTAGAAAAGAAAAGGGATGTGATGATAGCCTTATATGGGTAATAACCAAATTTGTAAATGTGGTACCATCAAGTAGCTGGATATACCTTAGTGTTGAAATCCAAAAAATCAGCAATTCATTGCCATCCTCACTCTATGTAGAACTTCTTAATAATTGGTGGTAGTATTTTGCCGGAAGGCTTGCTGATTTTAACATCAAACTCAACCTCCATTAATCTATGGTTTTCCTTAGAACGGTTCATTGAGAAATAAACATTGAGATTGCTCCCTTCATCAACATGCACAGGAGGATGCAAGAGAAAAACCTGTCCAATAATAAAAAGTGATAAAAAAATCAGGAAACTGAAGCAAACACTGTACATAACAAACTAAAATTCCAAAAACATAACAATATGCAACATAGCTAGACCAAAGCCTCCCAGAGAAACAAGCACTGACTCCCGATGAATGGATAAATATTAATTGACCTGTCATTAAGCAATGCTAGGATGACATTAGGACAGAAGGGCAAGTAGCAAATTGCTTGATCAGGCTTTCTAGAACTGACATTCCATTGCACAATTTTAAAATTATTCCTAGACGTTTTAGCAAATGCATACTTATAGTTGAAATATGTGTGTGGATTTCAGCAATTCAGACCTGTTGTCCCCAATGAGTGCCATTATTTGAACTAGGAGCAGTTGTTAACTCAATTTCTTGCTGAGCTGGATCCTCCCGTCTTCCCTGTTGTACAAAATAAGAACAAGAATTTTCTAGTACACATAATGCCTCTTTATCCAATCATCCAGAAGAACAAGGAACGTTGAGGCTCAACTTACTCGGAAATGGACATCAAACCATCCTGCAAATCCACAGAGGCGAGTGTGCTCCATGCTGATGGTTGATGAAAAACTTGATGTGACTTGAAGGATGTCGTTTACAGTAGCAGTTATACAATCAATCTCCTTTATAACAGCAGCTGTCCCAATAACTTGATGTGGATGGAGGTTGTTCCATAATGATGTCTATACAAATTAATAGATTTTTCTTTTAAAATAATGAATAGGACACAGAACCAAACCAGATTTTATCCAAATGACATAAAACATCTAATATACAGATCTGTCTCGCTATCCCTCAACTAAAGACATCAAAACAGTGCTTCAACACCCAAAGAGTGGAAAGGTCTTTCCTATTTTGGTTTTTCTCTCTTCTTCTCCTTGTTCTTTTTCAAGAAAAAATGGGCTAGTTTACCAAATACCAACCAACATTGATTTTTAAGCAGCAAGAAAAAAAAAAGTAAATATTGTCTTGGCAACTAAACTGAAAAATAACAATAATCAAAGGCACCAAGGCATCAGAAAATTTTAAAACTCACCTGCAGATAATATTTTTCCTGCTCTTCTGAAAAAGGTCTTGTCAAAACACTCATATCAACACCATAGGAATTTTTTGTATCTTCCAAAAACCCATACCAGTCATCCATTGCTCCTTCATAATCATTTTTCTTTTGATCCACCAAACTAGACCGGATAGGTGATACCCACATGCGAGCATGGCTAGGATACCTAAAAAATTTGTTTGTAAGATTTTGAGTTTGCAAAATATGTAAAGAATACTCAAGAGGTTAACAAATATTACAAGCAGCTGCTCAAGCAAAATACTGATATTATATGACAGAGAAAATAGTAAAGTACAGGAAACTCCGCAGACATGTAAGAGTCAAATTAAACTACATCACATCTATATCTTATTTATTCATTTTCTAGAATTTTTTATTGACAAGATACCCATCTGCACCCTACCTTAGTATTTAGCTAAGGCCCATGTGCATGCATTTTTCAGCAAGTTCAAGCTGACATCCCTCAGTTTTTACTTTGTCAATAATCATCTTTGTATATGCCATAAGGTCTAAAGTTTATCCCACCAAAACCACGGAGCAAGTAACTAGGGGTGTAAATGATATATTAGTACTCACAAGCTATTCGAAATCGACTCGAATAAAACTTGAATTTGGCTTGGTTATTATCGAGTTGAACTCGAGCTTGAGTAACTTGACTTATCGATCGAGTTAAGTTCGAGTATTTTTATACCTGACTCGAATAACTCACCAGCCTAATCGAGCTTTTATATTTAAATATATTCTAATTATTTTAATTAATAAAATATCTTGAACTCGAGCTCGAGCACAAATAATCGAGTTTTTGTCAAATATAATAATCGAGCTTATTTTTACATATTAATTGAGCTTAATCGAACGAACTCGAATAGCTCGATTTCTATCTCTCGTCATGATCAAGCTAAAAAAACACTCGATCGAGTTCGAACCAAGTTTCAAGTCTCGAATTTCGAATTGAGCTCGAGTTCAAACTTAATACTGTATCAACTCAAACTCGATGATTACACCTCTACTAGTAACCACCTTCTTGCAATTTAAAAGTGCCTCAAATAAGACCAAATTGCTCAATCTTTCATCCAAGAATCTGAGAGTACTCTCAAATGTATCAAAGTACCAACTTAAGCTTTACATCAACAATACTTCCCTTCTAGAAAGAAGAAGGAAAAAAAAAGGGCATACATATACCCATACTTATTAATGCTATCCAGTACAAAAGTTCAGTAATTGAAGCTTTTAGGTGGAGTATTATTACAATGATGTAGGATTAACCAGTCAATAAGAAAGTTTTGGATGGCTGAGTCACCTCAATTTTATAGGAAGTTGCTTAAGAAACAGAGCACATGTCACATAGGCACAGAGACAAAGGTAAATTAAAGCTCATAAAAATAAACAAAAATGCCTAATTAATAAAACATGAGACACCAAAAAAATTAAAAAATGATAAAGGTGAAGTAAACTTCTAAACAGTTCATTACTTACATGACTCCAGTTGGCTTCAGCCAACGATCACGAGCACATATCACAGAGTCAAACATAGACTCACGCAGAAGAAAGTAACCCATCCACTCGGAGATGATCACATCAACTGTCCATTAATCAAAATCTAAGATCAGAGGAAAAAATTTGAAATACTCATTCAAAAAAAAAAATCCGGATTAACTGACAAGTATAATCTAATGATACCAACCTTTCTCTGGCAAGACGACCTCCTCCATAGAGCCCTCAATTACTTCAACAATGTCTTGAAGATTGTTTGCGTTAACAAGAGACCGGGCATGTTCCGACATCTTAGTTGCTTCAACAGCATAGACCTTCCTTGCACCAGCTTGGGCAGACCAGATGGCAAGAATGCCACTACCTGTTCCTACATCCAACACAGTCTTCACCAGTACTCAACAAATTAGTTTCCTATCAGTATTTAACATTATTAAAGAACAAAAACTTCCCAAATAATATGATCAATAAAAAATTTAAGCAATCGTCTCAAATTCTTCATTTTCATTTTTTTCTAGTCTATAAAGCTCAAAGGTTATCTCATTTCCACCAAAAAAAAAAAAAAAACTATGGTAATATAAAAAGTATCTGCTTAAAAATTTTAACATTTTCATAGCTTCCTCAAGTCTTATCTCCACTAACGAGTAGCAAAATTTGAAAGGAAAAAATAGAGTAAACTTTTAGGCCTATCGAACAAAAAATAATAACAGCCAATTGCATCCCCTTTCATAATAAATTACAGCAACTCAATAAGTTAATACCCAAAAGGAAAAGGGTTTCTTTTCTATCACATTTGGATTCAAGTTCTATACTTTAAGCCAAAAAAAACCTTCTCATTTACTGTAAGTAGCACTTCAACAAAAGGGTATTAAATAAAAAGGGAAAGAAGAATAAGAAAAGACGTTACCTTTCCTTGGAAATGATGCTTGTTCTGAAAAATAGCATTGTAATAAGCGTCCATGCGGACTCGATCACAGAGCATCTCTTTCTGGTGGTAAAGAAAAGCGTAAGTACAGAAGTAATTTGCAAAATCAACTCCTTTATCAACCGCTCCGGTACTGCTGCAGCCAACGACGCCATTTGTACTGCTCCCCATCTTCCTCTCTCTCGGTAAGAACTGTAAACTCCAGCTTATAAACACGGCGGGAGAATTTATGAGAGAGAAAGAGAGAGTGAGCGAGAGAATGTTTTTTTTTAGGGCAACGTCGCCATAGGCGGTGGGGTTCGAGGGGTTTGGCCTTTCTTTGTCGAGAAAAATATAATAATAATAATAATAATAATACGATTTCAAAGTGCCAAAAGCGGAACCCATTTTGATTTCTTCCTCCAGCTCTATAATGACCGTTGGATCGACGCGTTTTCTTACGATTGGCATGATCTTCCATTGGATTTAGATTTGGGGCATTTCGGAGTGGGGCCAACTGGAAAAAACTACTTCGCTTTAGGGTAGTTGTTACTTTTTATCGTTAGGGGTTCGTTTTGTAATACGGCTGCATAGGTAAGGATTTAAGTGCAAGTAATTAAAAAAGAAGTTTGAATAACAAGGATATAAGATTGCAAACATTCTATATTAAACTGTCTATTGTTTTGGAATTTTTGTAAAATTGAATAGCACAAATCTTCATATGGAGCTGGTTAACAGAAAATTCTTCATTACTTTATTATTGATTATATTTCCCTGTTATGGACTTCCTTTATAAAAAAGGAAAGTTTGGTCAATTTCTTAGTACTTAGGAAACATTTGTCAGTTCCATGGCTATAATCAAACATTCAAACATACCCTTTGGACAGTTCCACCAACAAAAAAAAAATGTAGGATTAATCTATGCCATAATTAAGAACTAAACATGTAGATTCTGTGTGTTTCTTGGAAGTGTCTTAGCTTGGTTCAGTGCCGTTTTGAAGGATCTTACTACACCGTAGCAAAAACCCTGTTAATTCGCAGCATGCTTGATGTGAAACTCGTGATCATTTGTGTATAAAAAGTTGTAAGAGCTCAAATCTTTTCCAATTTCCTTTGCTATTCCCTTAGGTGCTTGGAAATTTCAGAAGGAGACCAGCTGCTAATTCTATATATGAGAGTTGAATGTCAAACCACAGCAGCTTCTGGACTTCCACTCAGTCACATGTTTAGAAACAATTTCCCTTGGTTCATGGTTTGTGATAGTCTAAATTTTGCCTTAAATTACGTAGAATAGTCTAAATTTGTGGATTCGAATAGCAGCTTAGGTCTTACAAGTTGTTCTATAATTTGTCAACTTTCTTGTGACCCATCCCCAAAAGACTTTAAAAACTTGGGACTGTGTCGTCAATTTTGCCTTAAATCACGTTGAGTTTGTATCGCTACTCTCAACTAACCCTTTTCATTTAACAATGAAACTTAACGTGTGTTTTACTTTGGAGTCATTTTCCATGACACCTGAACTTTTGAGAGTTTTTTAAAAACAGCCTGCAGCAGTTCATAGTATTGAGAAAGTAATCCTTCTTTGTTAGTATATGGTAGTTTTAGGAGCTTTTAGCCCTTCTCATTTGATCAACGTAATTTCAACCGTTCATCAGAATGAATCAGTTAATTATATTGATTATTATCAATATCAAAATCATCATATTATCCAACCTTAGGTGTATGGCCTATAATTCCTCATCATGTCATTGATCTATGACCCTCAACCGTATCGGGCATTGGCATCATTCGCTTCCATTTGATACATGAAATTTCATTTACCTGGGACTTGGTCTTTAGTTTAATTAAGAAATGAGTGGAAGGGACAATCCTTGAACTGCAGTTCTTTCTATTTCTTATCCTTCCCCTTTTTTGTTTATTGTATGAGCTTTTTATTACCATGGATGAAGTAAGAGACGATTTTTTGCCTTCTAGTTAGATAGTTTTGCAAGTGGCAAAAGCAGAATAACCAGAGCCAGAAACAAATCAGCTGCTAAATATTTGACAAAGCCAAAAGATGATTATTTACATAAGAAAGAGTAACAGGGTTTGAAATGTTCTTAATTACTGTATTTAATGGTGAAAGTACTACATGTAAATGAAATACTAGTGTGACAAATTACTTGGTCGTCAGACAAAACTTGTCACAGCAATGTGAACCAAAACCTTTGACCATTTAAAAACTTAAAAAATAATTAAACAACACCAAAGGGAGAAAATAGAAGGAAGACTAGGTAAACTTCGTGGTTGTTTCTTTTGATGCAGATATAAAATGATCACAGCCTCATGCTTCAACATTTAGCTGATCCAAAGATAGAAAACAATTTTTAATCTTTGGAATTGAATATTCTAATAAATGCTTACTTCCCCTCAGGGAAGTTAGCAATGGTTTCTCTTCTTAACATAAGGAATAAATGAAAGCTAGAAGATCTGGAATCTTTTGCCTCCCTCGTTAACTGAAGACATTGATGATGAAGTTGTAATGGAGGACAAGAAAGCAAATATAATAGCTGTTACAATAATCATCGGCCTCATCATTTTTATCATCGTTGCTCGCGTATCATTGAAACTTTCCAAAGCCTTCTTCCTCATTGCAGGGGCAGATATTGCAGTAATCCTAGCTGTATTTGTGTGTACTGTCATTAGAGGGCGTTATCATCACAGAAGAAGATTGTTAGAGAAAAAATTGGTGTCAGAAGGTCAAGAGCTTCGAATAGAGTACAGTTTTCTTAGAAAGGTAGCCGGAGTTCCAATAAAGTTTAGGCACAAGGAGCTTGTGGATGCTACAGATAATTTTCAGGCACTGCTAGGCCAAGGTGCATCTGCTTCAGTATTCAAAGGTATCCTTAGTGATGGTACTTCTGTTGCTGTGAAGCGAATCGAAGGGGAGGAGCATGGGGAGAAGGAATTTAAATCAGAAGTTGCAGCAATTGCAAGTGTGCAACATGTATATCTTGTGCGACTTATGGGGTATTGCTGTCTTCCTGGAGGGCCTCGGTTCCTCGTTTATGAGTTCATCCCAAATGGTTCATTGGATTCTTGGATCTTCCCTGGAAGGGAAACTAGAAATCGCCCCGGAGGTTGCTTGTCATGGGACTTAAGGTACAGAGTTGCTATTGATGTGGCCAAGGCACTTTCCTACCTACATCATGATTGCCGGTCAAGGATATTACACCTTGATGTCAAGCCAGAAAATATACTTATTGATGAGAATTATAGAGCAATTGTGGCAGATTTTGGCCTTTCAAAGTTGATGGGAAAAGATGAGAGTAGGGTCATTACCACAATCAGGGGTACTAAAGGTTATCTTGCCCCAGAATGGCTCTTGGAGCATGGTGTTTCCGAGAAATCTGATATCTATAGCTATGGAATGGTTCTTTTGGAGATGATTGGAGGCCGAAGAAATGTTACTGTGATTGAAAATGGCCCTGATAAGTCTCAAAGGAAATGGCAGTACTTTCCTAAAATTGTAAGGGACAAACTAAGAGAAGGAAAGCTAATAGAAGCTGTTGATCAAAGGCTAGTTGAAGCAGGAGGCATTATTGATGAAAGGCAAGTGAAAAGACTGGTTCATGTAGCTTTGTGGTGCATACAAGAGCGGGCGAAACTAAGGCCTAGCATGGCACAAGTGGTCGAGATGCTTGAAGGGCGTGTGGCCGTAGATGAGCCCCCGGACACACAAATGATTGTGGTCGATTTGTTATCAATATATGAAGAGAATTCGGGTTGTGATGCCAGGCCAAAAATTGCTGCAATGGGATCACATAAAGACTACAACATTCCTAATTCCTGTTCATCCTCTTTTGCAATGTCTGTGCTATCGGGACGGTAATTCCCTCTTACTATCATAGTTTGATTCAGCTTGAGGTTCTTTTTTTTTCTTCTTTTAGAATTGGCAAATAGTTCAACGTATAAGAGAAATCTGACGAAATAGATGAGATCACCTGTATCAAATCTTCTTTTCCTTCTTTTCTCAACAAAGTCAATCTTTCAGCAAAATGCTGACTGTCAACAAGGTGTATTTCTCAGTCATGATCATCCAGGAATATTGCTGTATACTGTTTTGTACTATGACTTATTCCTTCCAATGATACCATATATATCTTTTTCTTTCTACTTCTTCAAATAGAATTCTCCAAAGAAAGAAAGAATAGTACTGATGTTGTTTGATCTGACATAATATTCAAACCTGTTTCCCGAAGAAGAAAATGGTGGGGGGTGGAGAAATGGGTCATTGAAACTGGCCTTGGTCCTTGAGGAACTTTCCCTTGCAATTTTGCATTTGGTTTCAAAGCCCAGTTTCTTGCAGAACAGATGTTTACTTGGTCAAGTTACACAAGCTAAGAAGAAAGAAAGACTAAACAATAATCAATAAGATTAGCATTGAAAGTGAAGATATTTTTTTTGACCAGTTCATTGGAAGTGAAGATTAGTTCCATTAAACAAAAAATAAAACAGCTATCCGATCCAATTAATGGCACAATTTCTTTCCTGCCCTTTCATCAGTTTTTAAGTTATAATAATGACCATGTGTGGTTTGAATGGTCTTGTCGCTGTGTGGTCCCGATCCAATTAATGGCACAATTTCTTTCCTGCCCTTTCATCAGTTTTTAAGTTATAATAATGACCATGTGTGGTTTGAATGGTCTTGTCGCTGTGTGGTCCAACATTTTACATAAGGAAAATTCTACATTCAAACTTTAAATTTAAAATACAGGTTAGATGTCATCAATCTAATATATATATATATATATATATTATATTACAATATATAAAATTATATGATTAAAATTACTTATGTAGATGTTTAGGTGGATAATCTCTTTTAATGACACATAAGATAATATTTATATTATTTTATTTATCAAATAATATTTTTTAATAAATTATTTAAATTGAATATTTTAAATAATTATTTAAATTAAAATCAATATCTATCTAAAATTAAAATTTTTGCATAAGATTTGAATTGAAATATATTAAATCATAATTTTTTTTAAATTAATGATAATTCCAAATATATATACTTAATAAAATTTTATTTTTTGTCAAATAATTCTATTTAATAAATTATTTAAATTTAATATTTTTAAATAATTATTTAAATTCAAATTAAAATCTATCAAAAATTAAAAATTATCTAATCGATTATTTATATTTAATACTTTAGATAAGTTACTGAATTATTGACTAAAAATATGTATTTTTAAAGTAATAAAAACTAACATCTTTATATAAAAATATAAGATATTTGAATGTTAATAAAAAAGTTAAATAAAAATATGTTTTCATTTTGAAAACAAATATAATATTTTATTTATGTTCTAATTAAAATATTTTTATATTATATATTTGGTTAATTTATTTGTTTCTCTTTAATCCATAACTTTTTTTAATTTCTCTTATATTGATTATAATTAATTTTTTGTATCATATATTTTTTTGTTTTATTCATTTCTTCAATGTTTTTATTCTCTGTTAATTTATTAACTTATTTGCTTTCATTATTTTATATATTTAATATTGACAAATTAATATGTAAATTTATATTCTCCATTTTCTTTTGCTATATTTGTTATTATTAAATATCTTTGTCTACAATGGATGATATGAGAAGAATTATGATCACTATCATATTTAACTCATAAAAAATACTATCAATTATGTTAAAAATAATTAAAAATAAAAAAAATATTTCAAAAAAAGTTTTTAAGCATAACATGAAAATTATTGTTTCCCTTTTATCTAAAAAATAACTTCATTTTGTTGACATATATAAAAATAATTGTTAGCTCAATATATTTATATAATAATTACTTGAAGCATATTAAAAATAAAAGCTAATAAAAAATAAATGATTATAACAAAATTAATAATTGTGATTTGTTGTTCAATCAAATATATATATATATATACACCACTTAATTAATATTATGATAAAAACGATTATTAATTTTAACTATTAAAATATTAATTATTGATTATTGATTTTTTATTAAACAAGAAAAAAATAGTAGTAAAATTTTTAGTATTAAGCAAACAAATTGAAGAAAATATTTTTTAATGAAAAAAATTATTGTTATAATTCTTGAAAATTTATCAAAGTTTAGACTTATTTTATATGAATAATATCATTTATAATATATTATGTATAAATTATTATTTAATTGTAACTTAATATTTATAAATATATGATTATATATTAGATAAATACTTAAAAAATAAATTTAAAATTATGAAAAATTTAATAAAAATCCCGTACATTGTACGGGTTAAAAAGCTAGTTTTTTTTAAGAAATATACAAACTAGCCACGTGTCGAAGATCCAATGCTTATGCGTATAATCGACGGACAAATATCATGTAAATACTCAAGAGTGTACCACAACTTAGATTTACCCTTCCAGACAAAAAAATAGAGAAAAAAAAAAAAAACATAACTTGCTTTGGGGACCAAAAAGTGATTTTTTTTTTTTTTTTAAAGCCTTCGGAGTCTTCACATCCAGTCACGTATCAGTGGAATAGGTAAAGTCACGAATCAGTGGAATAGGTAAAATGCCTAAAACCCTTTTTCCTTATTTGATCTCTTCCTTTACCAGGTTCCTGGCTTCTGAAAATTTTTGTTCTTCTGTAGAATTTCTTGAAGTGAAATTTGCAGGTCTTTGCGACCTGTTAATCTTCAAAAACAGTTGACTTTAAAAGTTTCATTCTCATTCCATCGTGGGTGTTTTTTCTTTTTTCTTTTTATCTTAGTTTCCTAAGAATTTTCATGTAAGGTTTTTTGTTCTTTGTCATTATGCGCAATGAATATCATCATTAGAGTTTCTTGTGGCCCTTCATCCCTTCATCATTTATTTGTTTGAAAGAAATGTAATTTGGATCAGATAGAAAAGTCTTCTTTCCGATGAATTTGTTATAATGTACTTACTTTTTTGGCAAGTTTTGATGTGGAGTCTGGCTTGGGGTTTAGTTAAATTGTTGCTGACAAGGCCTCTTGGCAGGTGCCAAGTTGTTCAGTCATAAGTATTATGTATCAATGTAGTGAAAATGAATTCCATTGTAGAACTGACTTTTGATGTTAAATATAAATTTGGGACTTTCTTCATTGCAGGATCAGTGCTGCCTTCTGTAGTGCAATAGGCGGGTTTGGTTAATGCTACTTTTCAGTTGGCTACTATGAGCTTCACAGGTCCTTCTGTTGATCCTGGTTAGTTTATCTGCTTTGTTCCATCTTACTATGGTGGTAATGTCTATAATGATCGCTCACTAGCAAGCTTGCAGAAATATTTTAATTGTTCCTATGGAAATTGAATCAAATGATTCTTCATTGGTGGATTGTTTACGTCGATTGAAATAGATGTTTTATAAATTTATGAGCTTGTTTTTCCTTGTGTTTAATTTTAACTGTTAACACCTGAACTCTACTGTGACAAATTTCAGGTTGTAGAACTGTTGGAAGAGCACTTGAATTTGGAAGAACCTATGTGGTCAGGCCCAAAGGTAGCCATCAAGCGACAATAGTTTGGCTACATGGCCTTGGCGATAATGGTTCAAGGTATTATAACTTTTATAGTGAGGAAGTAAATACCTTCAAGATGTTATATAAACCCTTTTATCAAAACTTTTGAGGTGTTTTCATTCTTTCAGTTCAGTATTCCTCCATACTAATTAGATATTGTTTTTTATTGAATACAGGGGGGAATTTGTTGGCATTATGAACTAAGTAGAAACCTCTCTTTCTCTATGCAATTTTGTACTCTTTCTCTATTACAATTGATGCTTAAATAAGTAGTTGGGAATTAATCTTTGCATGCAAAAGAGCTTCTTTTATGCATAAATATTTTATGCTTTAGTCTTGAATTGCTGCTACTTTACCGATAAGGTGTGCACAAAACTACAAGCTAAGCTGATATTAAACATAATTCTGGTTGATTTTCAAGTGGTTTAGTCTTCAAATTGCAAGTCACTGCATCTTCATGTTTTAATATCTTCCAGTACTAGTATATGTATCAGCAAGTCTTTTCATCCAATAAATTATACGGGTGCCACTTGGAATCTGAGTTATCCTCTCCTGTGAAGTTCCCTATCATTGTGATCAATGATCTTAAATATAAGACATAAAATTCCTTATATCTTTTGAAATATCTATGCATCCTCATTTTTCTTTTTCATCTTTTGGCAGCTGGTCCCAGCTCCTAGAGGCTCTCCCGCTTCCAAATGTGAGGATGATTGATTGTAGCCAAAAATGTTTAAGAGAATATACTCTAACTTTTAAGTATCAACCAATGAATTTATTTTTCTTGATAACTTCATAATTTACTATGCTTGTGATCCTTTGGTTCAGATTAAATGGATATGCCCAACTGCCCCTACTCAGCCAATAACTATATTTGGTGGATTTCCATCAACTGCTTGTAAGTCTTTTCTAAATTCTGTAAGGACGTAATCTCATATGAAGAAAACAAAATTCATTAAATTTCTTTCTCTTTAGCCTTTGTCTTTGGTGATAGTGCTTTGAATGTTAATCAAATTGTTGAATTTTTAATGTGACATACATCAGGGTTCGATGTGGGAGACCTTTCAGAAGATGCATCAGATGATATAGATGGATTGGATGCTGCTGCAGCACATGTTGCAAATTTGTTGTCAACAGAGCCTGCTGACAGTATGTTTCCTCTTGCCACTTTTTATGAAGTTTTATGATGCTAGATTTTTTTTTGGGAGTGTTTTCCGATTTCTCTTCTGAATATTTAGGTATCAATGCATTTTAGACACTTTTATTTTGTTTTATAGCGAGAATTCATGAGAAGGAAAGTTTTACATGATACAACTGCCATTCGTTAGTCTTAAATCCTGAGAGATTTCTAGTTTTTAGTTTTATTTTCCATGATTTTTGGCTACCAAATGTGAACAATATTCTTTTCCTTTTTCCATAAAGCAAGAATATGGGAAGAAACACTGCTGGTTTTGCAAGTCATTAGATTTAGTGTGCCTTTAGTTTCATTTTCTGGTTCTTGTGTATCAGCTGGTAGGACAAAGATATGTATTTAGAAAACCAATTCCTAACCGGATTTGATTAGGTGTCATTCATTTGGTATTTTTGGTTGTTTCCTAAATAAAAGGGATTTAGTTTATTGATCAAATTCCAACTTGGTAGTTTCCATTTATTGTTAGAGGATTTTTAGGTGATTTGTTATTGTCTTTAGGATATCATTGGATTTGCTGGATTTGATGTTTTAGCTATATATATACTCTTGTACTCTGGAAAGTTTCTTAAGAATTCATAAATAAAAAATTCTCATGAATTTCTTCATGTATTATTTGTGGCTAATTTTTGCTGGATGTGCATACAAACCGATAGGTTTAATTAATGTAACTGGAATTCCCTTCTCTCCAAACTTCATAAATGTAACTGGCCTAACCAATTCTTTAAAGAATGGCAGCAAAGCATCTGCCTCTCAAGTTTGTGATGGCCCAAAGAGCTCATACAGTTTTCTCCTCTGATTTATGTTTCTATCTATCTTGACAACCATTTTTTTTATTTACCATCTCTCCAATAAATGCCTGTCAACAATGACTACAATTTTAGAATTGGTTTAAATCTCAGTAATTTGTTGCTTGATTAGTTTTGCTTAAGGGAAATGCAATGCTGCATTCGCCTTAGTTTTCAGTCATGGCAATGAATGTTTTGTTTATTGTCATTGTTTTTGGCATTCTAATAGTAGCTTTTTCCAATTACAGTTAAACTTGGTGTTGGAGGCTTCAGCATGGGTGCAGCTGCCTCGCTCTACTCAGCAACCTGTTTTATTCATGGAAAATATGGAAATGGCAATCTGTATCCTGCCAATTTGAGTGCAGTTGTAGGACTTAGTGGATGGCTTCCATGTTCCAAGTTGGTTTCCTTCATTTGCACCTCATATGAGCTTGATGCTTTCTCTGTGTCCCCCTTTTGTCTGGCTTATTGTTATAAATTCTATTCTTTTCCAGGACTTTGAAAAGCAAAATAGAAGGACAGGATGAAGGTGCAAGACGTGCTGCATCCTTGCCCATTTTACTATGCCATGGCAAAGGTATTTAACCTTCACCAAGCAAATTATCATGGGTTTATGCATGGTCATTTTGTCAGCAGTGGTGTCAGATTATTGACTTTATGTTATACCTCTGGAATAGAAGTGGTGGCACAACCATTATCACCATTTATTTTGATTAGTAACGTGTTATAATAAGATGGTATCCAAATAAAGTAATCTTGCTAGTTTAGGAGTTTGGCCAGCAAAATGTTTGGTGTCAACCTGAGTTTAGTTCTTCATAAGTAGAAAAGAAAATCCCTGTTTTACTTTATTAGACTAGTATTTAAGGGGATGAAAAGAAAAGTAATGGCATAACATCTGAAGTTACTGTTTTTTTCCAGGGATCAATGAAGTTGTGATTGAGTAGTGGTCCTAGCAATGTATTTGATATTTACATAATTACTGTTCTTAGCTAAATTTTGCATACATTCGATGTTAGATGAGGGCCTTAGTAATATTAGGTTTGTTGGAAGTAATCAAGGAATAGGTTGTTGCCTATTTTACATAGAGAAGGAAATAGCCCACTGATAAAAGTCTTTGTATCCTGAATAGACAACGATTCTGAAGCCTAAACAATTCTGACCCAAATGAACATCTCTTTTGGTGTTTACGTATCAGGAGTTGTTTCAAAGACACAAAAGGTCAAGTTTCCTTGACTCTCAAGTAAATATTGTCACTATTGAAGCGTAAGCTTATGTTTGAAATATTTGGTAATTAGGTTGGAAGCTGGAATCATTTTACCAAATTCAGTTTTACACGTATTACACTTGTAGTTTCACGATTGGCATCAAGGTTACTGATGATGCTCCTTTGAAGTATGTATATTATATATTAATTGGTTGGTTGCAGGTGATGATGTGGTTCCATATAAATTTGGTGAGAAATCCTCCCGAACATTGAGTTCAAATGGATTTCGAGACATGACATTCAAATCCTACAACAGGTATGGATCTTGAGAGTCTAACAAAACATTCATGTTTCTTATATATTTGACAATTGGACTTAAACTGAGTACTCTGTTCAACCATTTAGGCTTGGTCACTATTCAATCCCTGAGGAGATGGAAGAGGTCTGTGCTTGGTTAACTTCAAAACTGGGGCTTGACGGTCGATCCACATGATGTTTTAATGTGAAAATGTTTTTCATTATTTGGAGCAAGAGAAATGAAGAGGAGAAATTATTTATAAGTTTCAAGTAACAAAATGGAGCAAAATTGTTCTGGTTATGGGTTTCATACATGTTATAGTGATAATTTGCGTGCCTTGTTATTTCTCTTGTAGTTGATATTGCTTAATTGGCTCTGGACTTGCTAGAACTGTGTGATGAAACATGAGAATATGTACTGATTTGACCATCAAAACTTGCAGTTTGGAATATTATTGTTTGGAATGCAATAATATTGATTTGAAATTTTTTGTTTTCTCTAATGCTTTTCATTGCTATTCAGTGTAAAAAAAAAAAAAAAGACACATGGTTTTCTGATTCTCTGGCGTCACTAAGAATTATAGATGTATTGAGTATTTGAGCTCCTGTTGTTTTTTTAAGCATCGAGGAGCATTTTCTTTGTAACTTCAAAGTACAGCCATCTTTCCAAACTATGTTAGGTGATAATCGACGTACTTCCTTTGTTCCCCATTTCTGGCTGTCCGCTGGAAGTCGGTCACTTGCTTCTAGTGTGCTCAAGCATGATTCTAGTTATATAATGGTGGGAACTTGTCCGTTGGAAATCCGTTAGCATTGGAACATTGGAATTTCCAATCTCCAAAGCTCAGTTTGAAAGGTTAATTTCTCCTTTGTCAAACGGTATTGTGCAGTTTGTTATTTGCTACACCTCTTCTGCATCTGTCTTTCAATATTGTCAAATCTCACATAACACATCGGTTACTGGGAAGTTGACAATAGTCGGAAAAGAATTCAAGAACCTCATTCCAACTCTGAGCAACCCCATTTGGTTCATTGTCTTATTATTTTTATTTTAAGCGCTTAAAATTGCAGCTAAAAATATAAACAACTTGGTAATTTACTAGTAGCAAAATGAAGTTACGAGTCCGCATTAGCTTGATTATTTCATCAGTTTACAGGTTAAAACTATTTAGACGTTGATTTATCATTTTTTGATTAGGTGATCAATGTTTAATTTAATTTAATCTATCAAGTCAACCTTGACCCTAGAATTGACATTGATTGTCCCAAATTCTCTCGTATGTATAAATATCACATTTCAAGTATCATTTACTGATATTATTATTTTTTGTTCTCATACTTTCTTTTTCTTATTTTTTTCTCTTAATTGATCTTTGACTTAAGATCATTTTCAAACTTTGTTTTTACTACACTCTTTTTATTTTTTTATTGATTTCAGAATTTTATGCCTTGAAAACAGCTCGGCACCAATAG
This sequence comes from Durio zibethinus, assembly GCF_047325235.1. Lineage (NCBI taxonomy): Eukaryota > Viridiplantae > Streptophyta > Magnoliopsida > Malvales > Malvaceae > Durio > Durio zibethinus. The sequence goes on along the minus strand of NC_143167.1, from coordinate 28,972,049 downwards.
TAACTTGGTCCTCGAGGAACTTACCCTTGCAATTTTGCATTTGGTTTCAAAACCCAGTTTCTTGCGGAACATATAGCTAAGAAGAATGAAAGAAAGATTAAACGATCATCAATAAGATTAGCACTGAAAGTGAAGATGTTTTTCTGACCAGTTAATTGAAAATGAAGATTAGTTCCATTAAACAAAAAATAAAACAGCTGTCCAATCCAATTAATAATACCTGCCCTCAGTTTCCTAAGTTATAATAATTACAGATCATATCTCAAGTATTTAGATTAATGATTAAAAACGTTTGAAGAAACGTCAAAACCTAATTTCGAATCAAAAAACTTTTTTTTTACCTGTGCTAGGTGTTGCATGATGCAACAAAAAAAAATATAATTGCAGACCATGTGAACTTTGAAAGGTCTTGTCGTTAAATGGCGTGAAGGAAAATTCTACATTCTAACTTTAAATTTAAAATACAGTTTAACTATCATCAATCTTTTTTTAAGAAATGAATAAATTAGTTACGTGTCGAAGATCTAGTGTTTCTGAGTGTAATCGACGGACAAATATCATGTAAATACCCAAGAGTTCACCACACCTTAGAGTTACCCTTCCAGACAAAAACTAGAGAAAAAAAATTTTTTTTGACCTTTGGGGAAAAAGAGATTCTATTTTTTTTTTTTTAAACGTTCGGAGTCGTCACATCCAGTGACGTATCAGTGGAATAGGTAACCCCTTTTCCTTATTTGATATCTTCCTTTACCCGGTTTCTGCTTTCTGAAAATTTTTATTCTTTTGTAGAATTTCTTGAAGTTCAATTTGCAGGTTTTTGCAACCTCTTAATCTTCAAAAACAGTTGACTTTAAAAGTTTCATTCTCATTCCATCTTGGGTGTTTTTTCATTTTTCTTTTTATCTTAGTTTCCTATGAATTTTCATGTAAGGTTTTCTGTTCTTTATCATTATGTGCAATGAATATCATCATTAGAATTTCTTTTGGCCACTCATTATTTATTTAGAGTTGAAATCCCATTTTTATAAGGGTTGAAAGAAATGTAATTTGGATTAGATAAAAAACTCTTCTTTCCGATGAATTTGTTCTAATGTACTTGTTTTTTTGGGCAAGTTTTGATGTGGAGTCTGGTTTGGGGTTTAGTTAAATTGTTGCTGACAAGGCCTCTTGGCAGGTGCCAAGTTGTTTAGTCATAAGTATTATGTATCAATGTAGTGAAAATGAATTGCATTGTAGAACTGACTTTTTATGTTAAATATAAATCTGGGTCTTTCTTCATTGCAGGATCAGTGCTGCCTGCTGTAGTGCAATAGGCGGGTTTGGTTAATGCCACTTTTCAGTTGGCTACTATGAGCGTCACAGGTCCTTCTGTTGATCCGGGTTAGTTTATCTGCTTTGTTCCATCTTTCTATGGTCGTAATGTCTATAATGATTGCTTAGTGGCAAGCTTGCAGAAATATTTTAATTGTTTCTGTGGAAATTGAATCAATTGGTTCTTCATCGGTGGATTTTTTACGTTGATTGAAATAGATTTTTTTTTATAAATTTATGAGCTTGTTTTTCCTCGTGTTTAATTTTAACTGTTAACACTTGAACTCTACTGTGACAAATTTCAGGTGGTAGAACTGTTAGAAGAGCACTTGAATTTGGAAGTACCTATGTGGTCATGCCCAAAGGTAGGCACCAAGCGACAATAGTTTGGCTACATGGCTTTGGCTGTAATGGTTCAAGGTATTATAAGTTTTGTAGTGAGGAAGTACATACCTTCAAGATGTTATATAAATCCTTTTATCATATGTTTCCTTTCTTTCAGTTCAGTAATCCTCCATACTAATTAGATGGATGTCATTGTTTTTTTATTGAATACCCGGGGGGGGGGGGGGGGGGGAATTTGTTGGTATTATGAGCTAAGTAGAAACCTCTCTTTCTCCATGCAATTTTTGTTCTTGTAGTATAGCACTATTACAATCGATGCTTAAATAAGTAGTAGGGAATTAATCTTTGCATGCAAAAGAACTTCTTTTATGCATATATATTTTATGCTTTAGTCTTGAATTGCTGCTACTTTACTGATAAGGTGTGCACAAAACTACAAGCTAAGCTGATATTAAACATAATTCTGGTTGATTTTCAAGTGGTTTAGTCTTCAAATTGCAAGTCACTGCATCTTCATGTTTTCATATCTTCCAATACTAGTATATGTGTCAGCAAGTCTTTTCAACCAATAAATTATACGGGTGCCACTTGAAATCTGAGTTATCCTCTCCTGTGAGGTTCCCTATCTCTGTGATCTATGATATCAAATATAAGACATAAATTCCTTATATCTTTTGATATATCTATGCATCGTCATTTTTCTTTTTCATCTTTTGGTCTCAGTTCCTGGAGACTCTCCCTCTTCTGAATGTAAGAATGATTGATTGTAGCCAAAAATGTTTAGGAGAATATATTCTAACTTTTAAGTATCAACCAATGAATTTATTTTTCTTTATAACTTCATAATTTTCCATGCTTGTAATCCTATGGTGCAGATTAAATGGATATGCCCAACTGCCCCCTACTCAACCAGTAACCATATTTGGTGGATTACCATCAACTGCTTGTAAGTATTTTCTAAATTCTGTAAGGACGTAATCTCATATGAAGGAAACAAAATGCAATAAATTTCTTTCTCTTCAACCTTTGTCTTTGATGATAGTGCTTTGAATGCTAATCAAATTGTTGAATTTTAATGTGACATACAGGGTTCGATGCAAGAGACCTTTCAGAAGATGCATCAGATGATATAGAGGGTTTGGATGCTGCTGCAGCACATGTTGCAAATTTGTTGTCAACGGAGCCTGCTGACAGTATGTTTACTCTTGCTACTTTTTATGAGGTTTTATGATGCTAGATTGTTTTTTTGGGGAGTGTTTTCCTATTTCTGTTCTGAATATTTAGGTATCAATGCATTGTAGACACTCTTATTTTGTTTTATAGCAAGAATTCACGAGAAGGAAAGTTTAACATAATACAACTGCCATTCATTAGTCTTACATTCTGGGAGATTTCTAGTTTTTAATTTTGTTTTCTATAATTTTTGGCTACCAAATGTGAACAACACTCTTTCCTTTTCTCCCATAAAGCAAGAATATGGGAAGAAACAGTGCTGGTTTTGCAAGTCATCACATTTAGCGTGCCTTTTAGTTTCATTTCCTGGTTCTTGTATATCAGCTGGTAGGACAAAGATATGTATTATTTGTGGCTGATTTTTGCTGGATGTGCATACAGACTGATAGATTTAATTAATGTAACTGGAATTCCCTTCTTTCCAAACTTCATAAATGTAACTGGCCCCAGCAATTCTTTAAAGAATGGCGGCAAAGCATCTGTGTCTCAAGTTTGTAATGGCCCAAAGAGCTCTTACAGTTTTCTCCTCTGATTTATGTTTCTATCTATCTTGACAACCATGGGTTTTTTTTTTTTATATATTTCCTTTTATTTACCGTCATTCCAATTAATGCCTGTAAAAAATGACTACATTTCTAGAATTGGTTTAAATCTCAGTAATTTTTTTGTTTGATTAGTTTCACTTACAACCAATGCAATGCTGCATTCGCCTTAGTTTTCGGTTTTAGCAATGAAAGTTTTGTTTATTGTCTTTGTTTTTGACATTGTTCTAATAGTAGCTTTTTCCAATTATAGTTAAACTTGGTGTTGGAGGCTTCAGTATGGGTGCAGCCACCTCCCTATACTCGGCAACCTGTTTTACTCATGGAAATGATGGAAATGGCAATTTGTATCCTGCCAATTTGAGTACAGTTGTAGGACTTAGTGGATGGCTTCCATGTTCAACGTTGGTTTCCTTCATTGGCACCTCGTATGAGCTTGATGCTTTCTCTCTCTCCCTCTTTTGTTTGGTTTATTGTTATAAATTCTATTCTATTCCAGTTCTTTGAAAAACAAAATAGAAGGACAGGATGAAGGTGCAAGACGTGCTGCATCCTTGCCCGTTTTACCATGCCATGGCAAGGTATTTATAATCACCTTCACTATGCATGGTCATTTTGTCAGGGATGGTGTCAGTTTATTGTCTTTATCTTATACCTCTGGTATAGACGTGGTGGCACGACCATTATCACCATTTATTTTGATTTGTAACAGATATAATAAGATGGTATCCAAATATAGTAATCTTGCTAGTTTATGAGTTTGACCAGCCAAACATTTAGTGTCAACCTGAGTTTAGTTCTTCATAACTAGAAAAGAAAATCCCTGTTTTACTTTATTAGACTAGTATTTAAGGGGATGAAAAGAAAAGTACTGGCATAACATCTGTAATTACTGCTTTTTTCCAGGGATCAGTGAAATTGTGTTGAGTAGTGGTCCTAGCAATGGATTTGATATTTACATAATTACTGTTCTTGGCTAAATTTTGTGTACATTCGATGTTATATGAGGGCCTTAGTAATTTATTGGGCTTGTTGGAAGTAATCAAGGAATAGGTTGTTGCCTATTTTACATAGAGAAGGAAATAGCCCACCGAAAAATGTCTTCGTATCCTGAATAGACTACAATTCTGAAGCCTAAACAATTCTGTTCCAAGTGAACATCTCTTTTGGTGTATACGTATCAGGAGTTGTTTCAACATGAAGTTTCCTTGACTCTCAAGTAAATATTGTCATTATTGAAGCGTAAGCTCATGTTTGAAATATTTGGTAATTAGGTTGGAAGCTGGAATCATTTTACCAAATTCAGTTTTACATGGATTACACTTGTAGTTTCATGATTGGCGCCAAGGTTACTGATGATGTTCCTTTGAAGTATCTATATTATATATTACATGGTTGGTTGCAGGTGATGATGTCGTTCAATATAAATTTGGTGAGGTATCCTCCCAAACATTGAGTTCTAATTGATTTCAGGACATGACGTTCAAATCCTACAATGGGTACGGATCTTGAGAGTCTAACAAAACATTCATGTTTCTCATATATTCGACAATTGGACTGAAATTGAGTACTCTGTTCAACAATTTAGGCTTGGTCACCATACAATCCCTGAGGAGATGGAAGAGGTCTGTGCTTGGTTAACATCAAAACTGGGGCTTGACGGTCAATCCACATGAGGTTTTAATGTGAAAATGTTTTTTATTATTTGGAGCAAGTGAAATGGAGAGGAGAAATTATTTACAAGTTGCAAGTGACAAAATGGAGCAAAATTGTTCTGGTTATGGGTGTCATACATGGTATGGTGATAATTTGCATACCTTGTTATTTCTCTTGTAGTCGATATTTGCTTAATTGGCCCTGGACCTTGCTAGAACTGTGTGATGAAACATGAGAATATGTACTGATTTGACCATCAAAACTTGCAGTTTGGAATATTATTTTTTGGAATGCAATAATATGGATTTGAAATTTTATGTTTTCCCCAATGCTTTTCATTGCTATTCAGTGTTGAAAAAAAAAAGATGTCTGGTTTTCTGATTCTCAGGCGTCACCAAGAATTATAGATGTATTGAGCTCCTGTTGTTTTTTTAAGCATGGAGGGGCATTTTCTTTGTAACTTAGTGCCGTTTGGATTTAACTGCACTTTTAGTGTTGTGGAAACTGAATGTATATTGAAAAACTGCTTATATGAATTATACAAGAATCTTAAGTTTATATACAACTAACTAGGGGTTAAACTAGGAAACTAAATCTTCCTTAATTCTAGGGATACAAATACTTAATTCTAGAGATACAAATATAAATATACAGATTACAAGATTACAACCAGCTGTAAATAAGTGTTTTCTCACACTCCCCCTCAAGCTGGTGAATAGGTGTTTTCCATTTCCAGCTTGAAAATAATTCCTTGAAATGTTGCATTGCTGAGACCTTTAGTCAACACATCTGCAAGTTGACCTTTGGTTGATACATAAGGTGTACAAATCAACCCACTGTCTAGTTTCTCCTTTATGAAATGCCGGTCTACTTCAATGTGTTTTGTTCTGTCATGTTGTACAGGATTGTGAGCAATGCTTATTGCAGACTTGTTATCACAGAAGAGTCTCATTGGTCCATCCCACTTGATCTTCAAGTCTTCTAAGATAATCTTTAACCATAGTAGTTCACAAATCCCTTGAACCATTGCTCTGAACTCTGCTTCAACACTTGATCTTGCCACCACATTCTGTTTTTTACTTTTCCAAGTCACAAGATTACCACCTAAGAAAGTACAATAGCCTGAGGTGGATCTTCTATCAGTTACTGAACCTGCATAATCAGCATCTATATATGCTTCTAGAACTAACCCCGAATTTCTTTTGAATAAGATACCTCTCCCAGGATTGGCCTTCAAATAGTGCAATATACGGTAGACAGCCTGTAGGTGCACTTCTTTAGGACTATGCATAAATTGACTTACCACACTCACAGCATATGCTATATCAGGTCTAGTATGTGAGAGATAAATGAGTCTTCCAACTAATCTTTGGTACATCTCTCTATTTACAGCAGCATCTTCATTAGCTTCTCCAATTTTATGATTAGGATCCATAGGGGTATTTGCAGGTTTACATGCAAGCTTCCCAGTTTCCTTCAAAAGATTCATCACATATTTCTGTTGTGAGATAAAAATATCATGCCGTGAGTGAGCTATTTCAATTCGTAGGAAGTACTTCAATCTTCCTAGCTCTTTTATCTCAAATTCTCTAGCCAAACACTGTTTTAGAAATTCTCTCTCTTTTTCATCATCTCCAGTTACAATTATAGTATCAACATACACTAATAGAACTGTGACTCTCCCTGAATCAGAGTGCTTGATAAACAATGTGTGATCTCCTTGACTCTGTTTATATCTCATTACTAGCATCACTTTGGCAAATCTCCCGAACCAAGCTCTAGGAGACTGTTTAAGGCCATATAAAGCCTTTTTTAGCCTGCATACTTTGTTTGCTTCTAGATGACCTTCAAATCCCGGTGGAACCTTCATATATATTTCTTCTTCCAAATCACCATATAGAAAAGCATTCTTTACATCAAATTGTTGAAGCTGCCAATTGTAATTTGCAGCCAATGATAACA